>NC_138055.1:64631761-65249177 GCF_964194185.1 Rhinolophus hipposideros | reverse complement strand
ATTTCTGGAGGGGTGAGACCGCACAAATTGCCCACTCAGGGATGATTTCTACAAAGATCTTTGCAGAGACAGGCCCAGGATAACCTTTGGGCAGCGAAAAAATGTATTTCTTAAAAAGAGTATGAGGATATGCTCTGCCTGTGTCTGAGTGCAGTTTAGCTGGCTCTGTCACCTAGTGACATTTCCCCAGCACCTTGCTATTTGGGTCTAATTGGCACTTATGCTCATTGATAGGTCTGCCTTCTTTATTCAGGTGCCCTAGTCAGTGTGTGTGTGTCTGAGTGGGGCATGGGGAGGGCCGAGGCTGGCATTCACTACAGCTCTGCATCCTGGGCCTCCTCTGAGCTGCGTTATGTTGGCCTGGTGACAACTGTAGCTTTCCCACCGCTACTGTTACAGTCCCGGCTACCTGGTTGCTTTTGTCACTCAGGCTGCCATTTTTACTGTTCTTGCTTCAGTTCTCTTTTTTCTGCCACCAACAGCAATCTTGTCAGGTCTAAAGTGCTAGCTCGGCATTGCTGCTCTTGCTTAGCTGACCCTGGAGTTAGAAGGGAGATTTTCCCCTGAATGGTGATGGCTCTTCCTATCAACATTGACTAGTCTAAGGGGAGGATGGAGTAGGTTTTGGAGCTGAGAAGATGTGGGTTTGAATCTTAACTCTTCTACCTAGTAACCTGGTAACATTGGGCAAATTATTTAAGATTTGGGACTTTGCTTCTTTATTCATTAATTGGAGATGATAATGCTTTCTTCACAGGATTGTTGTGAAAAATAGGGGTGTTTTATGAAAGATACCTGGCATATAGTAGCACTTAATGGTGATTGAGGTCATTATTTAAATGGGCACGTTTCTTTCAGCCAATAGGAGATAGCTCAGAATTCCTGAGGAGGGCATGGAAACTGGGACACTCCTTTTTGCCTTGTTATATGGTCCATCAGTGATTTATGGAGGATTTCCAGGATAATCTCTGTTCCCAGGGAATGTAGCTAAGTTTAAGATATTATTTCTAGACATTCCTGATAATGGGATTCTAAGGAATATTTTTTTCTTTTTAAATCAGTAACAAATAAATAAATAAATCATTGGACTATTGAATCTTTTCTTAATGAACCCAGCTTGAGCACAGAAATAGCTGGCCTTTTTAGAGCTGGGCTGGTAGCTGTAGAGACCAGAAGCAGTGTGACTGTCTCAGGTATATTTAGTTCCTTGTGGGTAGGGGATTACTGAGAGAGAGAGAGAGAGAGAGAGAGAGAGAGAGAGAGAGAGAGAGAGAGAGAGAGAGAGAGAGAGAGAGCTATATTATTAGTATGCTATGGCCTTATTGGGTGAGCCCAAAGTAAATGGTTTTGAGTCTGTCACCATGGTCGTACATAGCCATGGAATTGTGGGTTTGGAATTCATTTCTAAGATATGCTCAAGGAAAGGTGGTGGGTCCCAGCCCTCATCTTTTTTTGAGACAAAGCAGGAAAGAAGTTCCTCAGAGCAACAGCATCTTGAGGAGGGGCTCCTCATCCTGGTATGCATTCCAGGATACCATCCTACCATATTGATACCAATATTGATATCCAAATCAATACCAATGCCCAAACTAATAACAATACTTTATGAATTCTAACACCAACAATAATTCCAATATTATTAAATGCCAATACTAATACTTTTACTACATTTGATACAAATTATTCTTTATTGAGAATTAAGTACATGGCAGACCCTATGCCCAGAACTTTGTAGGTAATAGCACATTTAATCCTCACAAGAATTTTTTGATGATAAAAATATATAGTGCTTAGTATCTACCAGGCACTGTTCTAGGTGTTTGACGTTATTTATTTACTTAATTCTCACTATAACTCTAAGAGACAAGTGCAATTATTATTTCTGTGGATGATAAAATTGTAGATCAGAGAGGCTAAGTAAATTCCCCAAGCTCACACTGTGTAATATGTGGCAGAGCAAATATTTAAAATAGGTTTCTCTGACTCTATCTGGTATTGTGTGGTACATTTGTGTGTTTAGAATTGCCAGGACACAGTTATAATTTTTCTGTATGATTTCTGCAGCTATTAATGAAGCTTCTGATAATAAATTGAACAGAATGCATCTTTTTGTTAAAAGATAATTTTACTCTGAGATTTTGCTTCACTTGAAAGTATCTTTTAAATCAGAAATATTTTCTCTTGATTTTTCTTAATTTCTCTGAAATGATTTGAATGTAGGCTCTGAAAATTCCTCCAAGGCTGGGTTATAGGCCATTTTTATGGATAACACTGGGGCTATCTTTTAAAACTTCCTATGGTTTTGATAACATTTCAAAATATTCTTTGTGATGAGCACTTCATCATATTTTACTTGTGCATGTCTTTTTAATAGTAGACAAAGGCACGAGAACCATTTCCTTAAGTTGTTCTCGTCAGGCACCACTTTATTGTAGAAATTGCTTTTACTAAATTGGATTTTGGAGAGAGCTTAGAGTTTAATGTTTATGGGCGGATTTTCAAAGGAATTTGATTTTTATTATTTTTCTTAGTTTCACATTTGATTTTAGCATTCAGAAGGATGTCCCAAATAAGGCCTTTGAGACTGATGTCTTTTAAAACATAATCTGTACAGAGGAAATGCATAGTCATTTTCCTGGGTCTTAATCCTATACTAGAGAGATCCTTAAGGAGCTAGCTGGTAGTTCATTTTTTTTCTTTAATCCATGCACTGGTCGGTAACTACAATATGATATCATTTGTCATTTGCAGTGGAATTACCATTTTACAACCTGGGCCTTTTTGGATGACAGTAACTGGAATTAGACTTGCATGCGTTATAGCTTTCACAAGGTTCTTGAACTATGAAAGGAGCTGAGATCCAGGACCAGTCCCATCAGGCATTAATCATATTACAAACCAGAACTCTCATGTGGTCTCTTATGCAGAATGCAGAAATCACAAGGATTCTTTCATGATTTAAAGTAGGGTTCTTAAGCTGGGATTTATAGACTCCCAAGACATCTGCATTTAGAATTAAGGGGTCCATGAACTTGATGGGAAAAAATCCACATATTTATTTTTACTAATCTCCAGCTGAAATTTAGTACTTCCTTCCCTTATAAAAGTAGGCCACAAAGCACAGTCATATTACCTATTGATAATACCATGATTCTGACGCTAATAGAAATTATAGATATTTTCCTTTTGTATTACAGTTGTTACTGATATTATAAAAATATCACTTTTCCTCCTATTTACTTTAAATTCATATGAATTATTAGACAGACGGCAACATCTTGAAATTTAATGTTTTAATAAAAAGCACATATAATATCAAATTCAAAATATATGTTGATACCTCTTGCAATATAATTGGCTTGCAATCCAATTAGGGGTACATGGACCAAAGTAGGTTAAGAACCCCTAAAGATTTGGTATAAATGTATGTGGACCGAAAGCACTATGGTCAAATGTAGCCTCCAGGCCAAACTATCTGTGTGATATCTAGAAAATCTTATGAAAGATGAAGATAGCCTCAATTGCCTTTCCAGCTTTCAGCAAGGATGACTGATTCTTAATCTAACAGATCTGAGAGTACGTCTCGGGGGTCAACGGCCAAGGGTGCTTCTGTGCACAGTGTATCAGTCATGAACCGAGTTGGACTGTGGTGTTTCTATGGACCATGCCAAACAACTACCCATATGATTTCTGCTCAAGGTTACCTATGTTGCTAAGGGCTCCTCTACCCAGCTTGAGGGGATAAATATTAGGTTGGTACAAAAGTAATTGCGGGTTTTGCAATTATTTTTAACCGCAATTACTTTTAAGCCGCAATTACTTTTGCACCAATCTAACAATGTATAAAACACGCTGACTCAGCTGAAGTCCTTATTCTTAAAGATGCGTACCGGAGAATCCAGCTTTTACTCTTTAAAAGTTAATATGGATCTAACAGTGTATCCAGAGGTTAACTCTGTGACGTGGGACAGCTATTATCTTGAGATAATCACTCCTTTCTCTTATTACTCATTGGCGAAAGCATTTATTTAAAAGAATATAACCTTCAAATAGAAACAATTTTGGGAAAATTATGTGTATCAGTTAAGATTAAGATCGGCTGCATGTAATTGGAAACCCCACATCACAGTAGCTTAAACAAAATATATATTTATTCATTTTTTTGGTAAAAAATAGTCCAGAGGTAAGAAGTCCAGGAGCGGCACATCTCTGTGTAAGGTCACGGACCCAAGTTCCTTTGAACTTTTTTCTACTTTATTCTTAGCAAACTGACACTAGTCTTACGATTCAATCTGGCTGATTGAGTTCTTGTCATCACATCAGGATTCAAGTAGCAGGAAGCATCTGAGAAGAAAGATGTTTAATTTGGGACACCTTGGTTTTGTGGTGCCTGGAGACATCCAAAGGAAAGTGCCAGGGGAATGGTTGGAAAGGCTGGCTCAGAACTCAGAGGAATTGCCTGGTGTGAGGTACAGATAAAGAGTTGACTGTATTACATGCTGGCCACTAAAACCAGGAGTGTGTGAGATGGTCCAGATGGAGTGAACACCATTAGGAGAGGCCAGGGAGAGAAGTTTGGACACATTAACACAATTAAAGTTATTTTTCCAAACACAGAAGAATAAAAGAGTTCTTCTCCCAGTTGAGTTCGCTTCTTTTTAGCATCCATGTCAGTTAAGTAAGCCATTGAACACTTCTGCTTATAATTCATTGACCAGAACTTAGCCACACAGCCCCAGCTAGGTTTAATGGAGAATGGGAAATGTACTCTCATAACTAGGTGTATTTTTGCCTCCAACTAAACTGGGGTTCTGTAACACTTCTAAAGGAGAAAAGGAAATGGCTGTAGGTAGCAGCTATGGTTCCTGTGACAGTATATACGTGGGATCTGAAGTATATACATGTTTCAGAGAAATAGTCAAGAAAGGGCACTAGACTTGTAGACAGATGTCCTGGGTCCTTGTCCTGCCTCTATCTTATCTACGACACCTTAAGTAAATTACTTAGGTTCATTGAAGGTTTTGTTTTCATTTTTAATGTGGATACGATCATTCTTTTTCTTTCTGCTTTCCAATTGCTGTGAACCTTGACTGAGGCAATGTACATGAACGCACTTTTACTTTTACTTACATAAAAGCATTGCATAAATGCAAGGATGTAGGATGTTGTGCCTTCACTATGCAGGGGAGCTATAAGCAGAGAAGAGTAGGCTCAGCAGATCTCCCAGTAAACCAATCACTCCTAAAAACCAAGAAACAATCCCATCTCTACATTGACATGTCAACTTCTGATAATGCGTTTTCAAAGTTTAGGTAGAAATTAAACTATTGTGTCATCAGATCATGAAATGATGCCAACTACGTGTAGTATGATTGTGATACAGATAAACTAATTTTCAATGACAGTATCATATCTGATGAACAACGTCTTAAATAGAAGTCTTGGTCACTGTTGAGAGGACAGTAGTGGAGCAGAATGGAATGTATTGCAAGATTGAAAATGACGATCAGAATCACTGGGGAGAGGGATCTGAAGAAATAGCCCATAGGCTAAGCTTCCATGGACAATTCTCAAGGCTCCCACAGGATTGCTCTGCTGCTCCTGCCACGATCAAGAAGCTATCTGTTAAATAAATTCTTGTTTGAGGTCCTGGCTCCATAGCCATACTGCTGCAGATGCAATTAGATCCAGCTTGATCCACACCAAAACCGTGCCTCATGCTCTTTTTGTTGCCCTCTTAACTCCATTTCAAAACCAGTTCTCTTATGATTGCATCTGATCTGTGGCTCCTCAATCACCCCAGAACCCTAGTTTCAAGAGAATCTAAGAAATTTAAGTTTTGCCTTTATAACCTCTGCTAGAAGCATGTTAGAATACACGAGTATGTGTCAATTGTCCATCCACAGTATCTGTCAGAATGAATTTTATGTGTACCTATGAAATGGAAATTGCTCTTTGAGGTCCCCAAACACTCGCTACATGTCTTAGAAATGAAGTGATTTCAATGCAGTGTAATATAGTTAGGGCAGAGGAAATTCATTTAACTCAAATATGGATTGAATGAAGAGGCAGAAAGCATAGGAAACATTCATATACATATATCTGTAGCATGTTATTCTTAAGTTAAAACATTTGCACCAGCATTAAACCCAAGTTAGGCACATGGATATTTCATTAAGAATATTATTTGCTCATACACAGAAATTTGTGTTTACTTCCATTGATTGGGACCAGAATAACTTCCTCATTTTAATGTATTTACGCATCATGACAACCACAATAATTAAAGTTCAACGTGTGCATAGAGATGATCTAATGAAATTTATTGACTAAGAGAGTTCCTAATAATCATCTTTCTGCTTGAACAGCTTTGTTAATAAAACACAGTGATTCGACAATAAGAATGGGCTGGAGTCATATAAAAATGACCAGAATCCTTAATGATGCTAGAACTATTGTGGGGAAAAATGTATTCATTAGACTGAGAAGATAGCTTGGTTGTGTCAGGTCAGACCAGGATCCTAGAAGGGCAGATTCTCAGTTTGATAATGCAGAACTTTCTGTGCAATAAAACCATGACCTGTCACTGAATAGTATGTAGGAGAAGTAGAATAGATGGTCAATGGATGGAAGAATTAGACTGACAATTTCTAAATTCTGCTTAGGGAGGGCTTGTGGAGAAGGTCGGAGAGAAGAAAAGAATGGAGGGCAACGGGGCAGTGAGAATATCCTTTCTAAAACCTGTTCTGTTTTTCCCTAAGAGAATGGTTCTCAAACTTTTGGTCTTAAGGTCCTTTTAAAGTTTTCAAAATTACTGAGGCCCTCAAAAAGCTTTTGTGTATGTAGATGACATCTATCAATATTTACCATTTCAAAATTAAAACAGAAATTTAAAACTATTTAAAATAACAATAACAGACCTACTTCTTGTTAACATAAATGTTAGCTGCAATCTGAACCCATAGCAATGATCTTTTTTGTATTCTGTTACATTAAAATCTATTGGTTTACCTTGTACTTTGAATGTATCTTTTGCAAGTTTTGATTTTTGTAACATCATCCATTGGTCATCTGAAAAAGATTAGTTTACTGAATTATCCAAATATTCCAAAGGTGGACACAATATATTACACAATATTTAAAAAATTACATTTGTTAATGTCACCATTGATGTCATCAGAAAAGTCTTTAAGCATTGGGAAGCTGTCAAGCTTAATGTGGTAGATATAAATTTTCCATACCTCTAATTTTCACTTTAACCTTGAATTCTATCATTGGCAACAGACACTGTTAGGTATTTCCCCTGAAGTGACAGCCTCACTTCATTCAGTTTTTGAGAGAATAACTGCTAGATACTCAGTTGTAAATCATCACAGTTTTCCTGTTAGCTGTTCTTTTAAATAAAAATGTGGCCCATGGAAAAAAAGTGGCTTGTTGAGCCTGGCAACTCAAACAATTGTACAAGTGCTTTTTCTAGACACACTCCTTGAACTTTGGTATACAGAAGTGCTTTACGTGCATTTCTCATTTCTTCACACAAAATGTCCCTAGAGGTTGAGATATAGAAATGAATACTTTTTACTGCTTCAATTGAGGCATTCTTAAGTGAAAGCAGCATTAGTTTTTTTTTCCTGTGAATGCATTGTGGTGAAGAAAACCATGACGACTAGTTTGTCCTATTTCTTTGATTTGGGCTAAGGTGCCAGCAGTTTTGTCCATTGTCACTGCAAGTGTCAATAGAGTGAAAAAGACAAGGCCTTGGTTTTGTCATGAAAATAAATTTGATCTCATGGATTCCCTGAAATACTTCTGCTGTGGTGTTTGAATCGATGGTTCCTAGTTAGGTCTCATATTGAGGTCTGTGGTAATTGTTATTGGCAGAGACATTTGGGTTTGCAGTGAGGAAGCCGCCATCTTCTGTTAGCCTCAATGCATGAAATAAGAAAAGAAACTTAGATTATTATTTGGATATCTTTAACATTAATCATGAATTTCTGCCTGAGGAACACTGCTCCAAACAAAACTCGTTAACTTGAAAAAACCCTTAATTTGTTAGTGTTTCCAAGGTTCTCTCCTTGGCCCTCTGCTGAATACAATCTTCCATAACCTTGGCTTTCCCATCCATATACATCCCATCCATAACCTTGGTTTTCCTTCTGTACACAGTTAACTCTTAGTCCTCTACCTCCCACCAGGCCGTTCCTCTGAGCCTGTATTTCCAACTATTTCCCTGGCACCTTCCCTTCAGGTACCTGAAATCCAAAGTGTCCTGAAGTGGGCACCTTTCTTCTCAAATCTACTGGCCCTCGTCTTCTCTTAGGTGCTCAAGCCAGAAACTTGGAAGTAAATCTTAGACTCTTCTTTTTTCAACTCCATAACTAACGGATCCTTAGCTTTTATGGACTCTATGTTGTCTTGTGAATCATCCTGCTAACCTGTAGCAGCATTGTGAGTCCATGGATAAATAACTGCTTCTGGTATCCTAACCGATCTTTTTGCTATAGATTTGCTCTACTATAACCAAGGTATTCTTTTTACTAATATTTCTTTTTCCTAAAGCCAAAAATGGTTATGTAGGGGAAGGCCTGGTGGCTCAGGCAGTTAGAGCTCCATGCTCCTAACTCCGAAGGCTGCCGGTTCGATTCCCACATGGGCCAGTGGGCTCTCAACCACAAGGTTGCCAGTTCAATTCCTTGAGTCCCGCAAGGGATGGTGGGCAGCTCCCCCTGCAACTAAGATTGAACAGGCACCTTGAGCTGAGCTGTTGCTGAGCTCCCAGATGGCTCAGTTGGTTAGAGCGCGTCCTCTCAACCACAGGGTTGCTGGTTCGACTCCCACAAGGGATGGTGGGCTGTGCCCCCTGCAACTAGCAATGGCAACTGGACCTGGAGCTGAGCTGCGCCCTCCATAACTAAGACTGAAGGACAACAACTTGAAGCTGAACAGCACCCTCCACAACTAAGATCGAAAGGACAACAACTTGATTTGGAAAAAAAGTCCTGGAAGTACACACTGTTCCCCAATAAAGTCCTGTTCCCCTTCTACAATAAAAATCTTTTTTAAAAAAATGGCTATGTAGCTCCTCTGCTAAAAATTCTTCATTGGCACCTTCAGGACCAAAGGAAAACTCCTCGGTATGGTATACAGGATCCTTTAGTACTACTCTTGTCTGTTTCCAGCCTTATTTTCCATGATGCCCTCTATACCCCCACTCACAACATTCTGCTTACAGTTCTTTCAAAGTACCACACTCTTGCCTTCCTTGGTGATTTTGCTTATGCAGTTCCCTCTGCATAGAAATCTTTCCCCTTTTATTTGCCTAGCTGTATCACACTTATTCTTCACTATTCAGCTTAAGTACTCAGCAGAAATGTCCAGATCCTTCAATCTATGTTCTCCAGTGTATTCCCACAACTCTGCACATATCTCTAGTACAGTGCTTGCTACATTGTATGGTTAGCATTGATTTTCTCGCCTGTATCCTCTGGGACACAATCTCTTAGTACACAATTTGTTATGTAATATTCATTTCTATCCCCATGGTGTTGGGGACATAGATAAATTTAAAAAATGGATGTAATTAAATTGGGTAAAATATTTTTTTAAAAAAGAGTAAAAATGCTTATGTCTTCACATTTTTTAAGAAGGAAGGTATCTACGTGATTCTACATCAATATAATTAAAGAATTACGGTGGAATAATGTTACAATTTTAAAAAATATAATTTCACAGTGCTTTTTAAGATTTGATTGGGTTTCAGTTCGTTTTCTCTACCTCCTTTGTGGAAGCAACATCATGCAATGAATAATAAAGAATCCTTCAATTGTATGAGGTCAATAAGAAAATCACTTGTTTTTGCATAAATGTTTCCCTTTTCAATTGGGATGAGTCAGAGTATTCCTGTGCAGTAGTTTCCAGCTGCTTGAAACTACTGGATAGGGTAGAGTTTGAATTGGGCAAATCTTACCATTAAGCTGCATCCTAGAGAGAAAGGAGAATCTAGAAGCTGAGGAGGGTCCTTATACCTTGCATATCCAGGAGGGCCTGTTGATAGCATTCAAGGCACTCACGATTGCCATGAATCCAGCCTTAGGTTGGTTTTCATCTTAGATTTTCTCAATGATGGCTAAATTGTAGATGTCAAAAGACAGAATTGGGAATTCCACCAAGAATTGATCGAAGATGTGGGAACCATATTTGGGAAAGCTTCTGGGAGACTCATGAAATAAAGTGGGTTATCTCCAGTGAATTCTTAGAAACACACAGAAATTTTTCTTAAATGTAAACAGTCTTCAACTTTTCACTGCTTGACGGTTATAATTTACTTTAGCAAGTTAGATTTATCCGTTGCAGACTCCTAATAGAAATTAAAGGCCTCTCATATGAAGCAGAGGAGAATTTGGTTTTAACAATGTTTCTGACTTAACTCAGGGAGTAGGCTGGTTGTGCTGACTATGAAAATCTTTTGATATTTCAGAAAACTTCTTATCACAGTGTTTTCTTTGGTCTATTTTTCTTCCCTCCTCTTTCTTTAAAAAGAAAAAATATCTATTCAAGTTGGTCCCTCCTTTCTTATACTTATGGTCACAAAATAACTAAAATATGTTTTGCCCATAGTTTTATTTAGTTGAATACACTATCTTACTCAAAGCTAGGTCTTTTCCATAGTAGACATTTAATTTTATTCCAAGATTTTTCAGAACAAGTTTTTTCTCATTTTCAAGGATAATTAAGTTTACTTTCTAACCTTATGATTTTCTATGCAATAATAAATGTTCATTTCTGTTTAGGCCTGGATGTGGTTAAATGTACATTCTTTTACTCCTCTTTTTAGTCTTTTTAGTCTAAGTACATTCTTAGACTACTCCTCTTTTTAGTCTAAGTACATTCTTTTTAGAATTGGATTATGTCACCATGAATTAAAAGAATACTCCTCGTTTTAGTCTAAGTACATTCTTAGACTCCTCTAATGAGTCTTCATTTTATTTAATGTTTTTTCTATGATATTTTTGTGGTTGATGTGATCACTAAATACAGAATGCCTCACTTGCCAGCACCTCTAGTAAATCACTCTCAACATTATTTTGGTAATTTCACCCAATTTTTTCTTTACCTTAATCCCTAAGTATAGATTTTTGATTCCCCAACACGTTTTGTTTTCTATGCTTATGTATCTCAATTAGTATATTTTCTGTATACTGAATTATTTATGTAACGATTTAAACAACATGATCATAAAATGTCAAACAATGTCATAAGAGGAAAATGCATAGAACTAGAGTCTTCCTGCATTTCATTGTGTTATTGATTTGACAGTAATCTCATTAACTATGATACTTTCCAAAGTGACTGCAAACATTATATTGCTAAGCAGAGAAACTGTCCTTTGGAAATGAGTACAGATAATTTTCAGAAAGGACACACTCATTGTAAATCATGTTTTAGTTAGATGCAAAAGCAAATACAAGCTGCAAATGAACCAATAACAAAGAAAAAGAAAAGCATTTGTAAAACAAATCTATGATGCACTTAGGGAATAGCTGTACGACCTTTCCTTTTGCTGTTATAATGGCATACTATTTGGTTGACCAGCTAGCCAGCCAACCCCTAAAGACTTCATTTCCTGTTTTTCAATTATAGGACTACAAATTAATGCATCTCCAGTATTGAGCAATGACATTTTGGATCATTTAACTAACTCCCTTGTACACGTTACCTTCCTTTATCAGCACCATAAAAATCAGACTGATGGCAGCATTTATAGTCATTGCGAAGAGTAGCCTAATAAGCTGGTGAGTCATGAACTCATTCTTTCCTGTTGCCCAGCATTTCTAACAAAGCTGAAAGGTTGAAGAAAAATGAACCATACGTTCTGTAAACAGACAAAGAAATGTGGTGATAGGTTCACTCTGACAATATTGAAGCTAAGGTGACAAATCATTTATTCACCATATTTTAAAATTAAGGAAACCACTGCATGATAATGAGGCTCAAACTTATGAAATCAAGAAGAATCATGATATGAATCTGGAGAATATAGTAAAAATCATCCAGAACCATAAAAATTTGTAGAATATTTTCCTCTTAGAAAATTGCCTCATAGGCAGTTTATTTTAAACTATCCTTGTATAGTATTTTAATAATTTAAGAAAGATAATGTTAGGTTACTAAGTTAAAGTTTTTATGTTGTGACTATTGTAACACTTGATGAATGAATAATATGTATATGCTTCTGTGCTCTGCCACTGATATGATTGGCATAGTAAAGGTTTCCTCTTTTGTTTTCAGGGCTTAAATTGTTAGGTTGAATAGTAAAGAAGAAATAACTGCATACATAATAAATTCTTCCTGATGGGATAATGCTTTCAAAGGAACTCAGACTCAAGCTCCCTTTTTCTGAGCTTGAACGGTCAAAGAGGAAATTCAAAATCTAAATTTACCTTTTTCTTCTTTGTTCTAGGAGAAAGCATACTGTCAAACATTTTTTCCTTAAGGAATGAGGTGTTATCATGGCTCCGCGTAGTGATACTCACAAATGACATTACATTTGGATTTTTGATGTATCATCTCCAAATGTGGTCATACGTAGAGTCTCAGTGACAGAATCCATTCTCAATTTTAAATGTGCATTTTATAATGGGATTATATCACCATGAATTAATATTTTAGAATAAATCCTGAAATTATATTGTGAATGAATCATACATTCTGAACCATGCATTGTTTTGTGGGGGTGGGTGGGGTGGGAAGTGTTACTTTGCCAAATGTTAACATTTATGTAATTTTTTATAACCTTGTTCAGGTATTTCTTCCTTTTCATAAGACCAGGTGTGGGGACAAAGCCGCCAAAAAACAGTTTCCAGGCTCTCGGCCTCACATAGAAAGGTGCTGGCTCGGGTAGTAAATGGCCATCAACTGTGATCAGATGGCCATCAGCTGTGGCTAGTTGACCGTCAGCTGTAACCCGTAAGCCATTGGCCACTAATATAACTGCTGTGGCTACGCTAGCAGAAAAAGAATGGGGGCTAGCAAGAAGATGGTGGCTGGCAAGCGGGGACTGCTGTTAAGGACGACGGGTTGCAGATTACGTAGATCCCGCTTCTTGTATCTCCAGCCCAGCCGCCAGTGAGAATATAGTGATTTGACTCCCCTATCGATGGCTCTGTGGGTGTTCCTTTCTGGCCTTACCGTGTCCTGCGTTCTTATGTGGATAGCGGGAGCAGAGACCCCGCCGGACACCCCACACGACAAATGGCGCAGCGAGCAGGACACCAGCGTGACACCTGGCTCGAAAAAGAAAAAGAAAGTGGCTCTTTCTTTTCTGACCTTTGAAAATAAATACAAAGAAAAGATTGATGACCTAAATGATTTTTTCCTAGAAATGACTGTATGATTTTTTTGGGCGGTAAAGTAAGATTCAAGGAGTCATACATAGCAATTAGGGAGGAGAAGTAGGAACTAAAAATAGATATATAAAAGAAAAAATGACAAAGGACTAAAGATATCACAATATCAACTGTAGCTAGGCATGATTTCAAGAACAGTTGTTCACCTTTTGATTATCCAAGCACTGATTAGGACACACCTACAGATGTGACTCTCTCCTGTTTAACATCGGAATGCCCTCTTTTAACAAAGTACAAATGTATTGAATGTTTGGACCCTAAGCAGTGTTACTATTACCAAGTTTAACACTTGGGAAACTATTTTCCTTCTTGTAAACTGCTTCATGAAGCATCCAAATGGTAAGTGTTGATATTTTTCTGAAGTACTTTCTTCTATTATGCCTTCAGTGTTGCTTTTTCTTTTCATAACTCTGCTCCCTTTTTTCTTTTATGTCCACCCTTTCCACGATATTTTGCTGCTTGGAACCCCGAGTCTAGCCTTATACACGCTAGCAGTCCCAGGTTCAGATCCTTATTTCCCCCTGATGGAACCAGCTGAGACATCTCCCCAGATCTGCAGAACTAATATATACTAAGTTCTCAAAGTGTGATCCCTGGACAAAGAGCATCAGTATCATTTGGGAACTTGTTAGAAATGCAAATTTTGGGCCCAAGAGTTAGGGAATTTCTCATTTCCAAGAACGAGAAGCTCTGGGCATAGGGCCCAGAAATCTGTCTTTTAAAAGATTAAAGCCCCTAGTGATTCCAATGCATGATAAAAAGTGAATATTTATGTTTTAATAAGTATAATATCTTCACCGAAAGAAATGCATTTTTTTGGTAGTGGAGTCCAGGTTATCAAGGACAAAGGGAAGTTATTCTACGGTGTCAGATTATAGTACGAAGTAACAACACCTGGGCATAAAATGGATGTTGCTTTGGGTCCAAATGCTTTTGGGTCCAAATAAATCTAAAGCTGCAACAAATTAGATAAGCAAGTAAGAGTGAGCATAGGTGCATAGAACTAGGTTGGAAGGCTTGGTTTCGGTTTGTTGAGGTAGGAAAAAGATTGAAAGGCAATTTGCCACTTTCTTTGCAAATATGGGCAAGCTTTGTTCTTTTTCGCTTTATCTTTCTGCATTTGACCTTGAATGATTACAAGAATGGCTACAAAGCCTCTAAAAATTAAAGCACATTTTACTACAAAGACAGTTTTATGCAGTAGCTTTAATGTTGAATTCAAATGGAACTAGATTTCAAACTGCATACTGTTATTAACTTTCTTGGTGGTTTTATGTAAATGAATTAATTTTGTCCCTCAATTTCTCTTTCAATTGTAGATATTTTCAGTCTAGGGATATGAGATGGGTAAGAGACCCTTAATAAAAACCATTGGAAAATGTTTTTGTACTTTTCTAAGTTATGATCATGATATCAGTGTGCATACTATATGGATATAGCTAAAGCATGTTTTCTCTTTTGTGTTTTTACGTTGATACCACTTGTTAACTGAAGTTAGATTTCCTAGACAAACCTAAGGGTTTACATGAATTATATACTAGTCAAACTATCACTGTGGTCAAGAGTTTAGGCACTATTTTCAGGCCTAGTTGTAATGGTATGTAGATTGAAAATGTGTAAATGTACAATCTTGTCAGTAAGAACAAAATGTATACTAAGGAACACCAATGGTTGATTGTTTTGTGGGAGCTAATTGCCTCTGCCTTTTTTTGTGGGAACACGTTGGCTGGCACATAGCAGTAGGCTTACGAATTGAATAATGGAATACTTTATTAAAATAAAGGCACGTTAAGCAGAAAGGGTTTAGTTAATCTTTAGTTAAGAAAGTGAGTGACGTTTTTAGCTCATGTTGGAGGGAGCAGAAAAAAGTGATCACATAAGCAATCGAGTGTATGAGGACCCATGAGGACCCATCGACCCTACACAGTCCAACTGGATAGTTATTTGATTATATTTTTAACTGCTTCTGAAATGATCTTCAGAATTAAAGGAGCAGGGAAGAATGAGAAGAACACCAAGTTTCCCAGAAACTGGCAAGGAAGTAACTAGTCTGTGATCACGTTTAATGTTATCACATGGACCTCTAACCCAGCAGCTTCACGTAAGGATCCAAAGCTACTGACGTACAGGTGACTTAGAGCGGTCAAACCGGTCAAAGTCTGTATCTGATCTACCACGTGGCACGGTAATTCTTTTTTTTTTTTTTTTTTTTAAATCTAGCATTTTCCTTCTAATTGTCTCAAAGCACTATGCACATATTTATTGACCTTCCCAACATCTGACAAAGGATACCAAAAAATGTATTTTATAAATTGCTAGTGGATGGATGGGTGTGCTAAGATGGAATTTAATGACCTCTTGTACTTCAAGTCCTCCGTTCTAACTACTGTGTGGTCCTATTTATGTGATAACATAGGGAGTGTATGATGAGAAAGAGTTTGACTTTCCAGTCAGAGAGGTCAGGGTCTGCATCCCAGACCCATCACTTAGTTAACCTAGTGGCATTGGACATGTTACCGAACCTTTCTGAATCTCAGTTTCTTCATCTGTAAAACAGACATAGTAATGCTAGTTTATTGTAAACATTAAAAATGCTGTGTGCAAAATGTCTGGCACC
The DNA here is from genome assembly GCF_964194185.1 of Rhinolophus hipposideros. Lineage (NCBI taxonomy): Eukaryota > Metazoa > Chordata > Mammalia > Chiroptera > Rhinolophidae > Rhinolophus > Rhinolophus hipposideros. The sequence goes on along the minus strand of NC_138055.1, from coordinate 65,233,154 downwards.
CAGCAAACTCTCAACACTTAATAAAAGTTAGAATAATTCTTTTATCTTGAATTTTATCTATTATGTCACACAAAGAGACAATGTCCTCAAATTCTGGCTTGGAGCATCAGGCATTTGCTGTTTTTAGTAGAGCTTCTCAATGGTGCACAGATCATAGTCCTGAGTTGACTTTGTTTGTTTGTTTGTTTTAACTGCTATGGTAAGCCATCACAATGAAAAAAATTCGAATTTTATCTAGGATGTATTTGTTAGTCTGTGGTTAAGCTCTTAGCCAGATCTGTTGTAAGATTCCTTTGAAAGTCCTGAAAAAAAGAATTCACTTATTATTTACACTTGATCACTTATATTTTATGTATTTTAGAAGTAAGCAACATCTGGAATTAACATCTATCTATACAGTTTTTTGTTTTTTTTTTAAAGAGCCAACAGATGACTCCTGCTGGCATTCTTCTGATGTGACTTGTTCCAAGCCTGCGGGGTGACCAGTCCCTGGGACCAGTCATGCCCCTGTCACAGCCTCCACTGTGAAGCAGGCCCAGCTGACTTCTGTTGCATTCCCTGGGGTTCGGTCATTGCCTGGCCCTCTCTCGCTCTCTCTGGGCTGTCCCCTCTGTTTGGCCCACTCCAGCTGCTTCCCACCCATTTCCTGACTTCATTGCTTGCAGAAGGCTTGAGAATTCTTCTCAAGTGAGGCATGCTCAGCATTCTTCACAGCTGGCAGTTTTCCTGCCAAATGGGAGTCTTCCTCTTGCAGCATCCCGCACCTGCCTGCAGCTGAATTATTTCTGGATGTGTCCATGGCAGCCAGAGCTTAGAGCATGTGACACAACCTGAGCTGAATTCCTTCCCTGGGCTGTAAGGGAGGCTACCAACTGTGCACTTCATTCAGAGCCATGGAAATTCCCCCTGCCCTTTCTCCCACCCCCAACCTGAGGTGAAGCGCCATCTAAGCAGATTTCTATATGTTCCTGTTCTGCAGTGCTCCCATTTCCCCAAATGAGAGCACTGAGAAAGGAGGTCAGCAGAGCTTGGAATCAGCTAACCAGGGTTAAATAATGGAAACATCAGAGGTCCAGACAGGAAATAGGGGCCAAGAGTAGGTTCAGATAGTGGACAAAACACAGACTTGGCTGAACATTTACCCCTGTGGATTAAGTGGAGCCAGCCACTGGCCGATAGGATTTCTGGGCCGCTGCGGTGTCCTCCGCTGGCTTGCATGGTGCCTGAAGTTCTAGTTCCTAGCCCAACTTCCTCTTTACAGTAAAAGCAGGGTGTGGTGCAGCATTTTCCAGAGTGTTCTGTGGAACAGTAATCCCCTGAGATGCTCCTTGAGGAGAGGTTTCCATGGTTTAATAACACTGTGTAATACTATGCACTGCAGCTCGCTCAAGAGGATTCAGAGTGTGTTCATATGTTGAGGCTCTTGGATGTCCTGCTTTACCCAGAGGTTCCGAACGTTATTGGACCACAGAATGCTTCTGTCGAGCAACACCTAATAACAACCAGTGAAATTAAGGTTCAAAGGGCATATTGTTCTTTAAACCCGCGAAGCATACGCTCACCTCAGGGCCTTTTTCCTTGCTGTTCCCTCTGCCTGGAACCCTATTTCTATGGATATTCACATGACTAATCCCTCACTTTATTCAGGTCTCTAACTATCCCATCCAAAAGAGCCTCCTCTCTTACCCCTATCCAGTCACTTCACTTTCTATTGATCCCCTTACCCGGCTTTATTATTTTTTTCATCCCACTTACAACTCTGGGCATTACAAATCATTTAGTTGTTCTTCGGTAAGAATGAATTTATTTTTGACAAATCTATTGTACTTGAAGTGAAAGCTCCATGAGGCCAGAGACATGGCTTTGCTCTCACATGTATCTTCAGCCCTGGAATGGTGCCTAGTGCAAAGCTGGTCCTCAACAAATAGTTGTTGACTGATCCAGTGACTAGTGGAAAAGAGCAAGGGATCTCAAGGCAGAAGATCTGGCTTTAAACACCAACTCTGCCTCCTTCTCTCATGATGTAACCTTGAGCAAACCCCTTCATCACTTGGACCCTCAACTTCTTTATATTCGTAGCACATGAGGAGAAAAAATAATACCCATCCTGCCTATCCTGTAGAAACATGAGGAGGATCAAATGATGGTGCTTCAGAAACTGTCAGGGGCGGTCTTAGTCTGTTCGGGCTGCTAGAACATAAATATCACTGGCTGGGTGGCTTATAGAAACAACAAACCTGTATTTTTCACAGTTCTGGAGGCTGGGAAGTCCCAGATCAGGGTACCAGCAGATTTGGTGTCTGGCGAGAGCCTACTTCTTGGTTTATAGATAGCTGTCTTTTTGCTGCATCCTCACATGGCAGAAGGGATGAGGGAAGTGTCTTGGGGTTTCTTTTATAAGGGCACTAATCCCATTCATGAGGGTCCCACCCTCATGACCTAATCACCCCAAAGGCCCCATCCTATACCATTGCATTGGGGATTAGGTTTTAATATATGAATTTTGGGGGACACAAACATTCAGACTATAACATAGGATAAGCAAATACAGGTTATTGTCAACGATAAAATGCAGAAAAGGAAGGTAACCCCCATGGTGAAGATCAGATTCTCTGGGAGTGTGAAGATAGGTTATTTTGTCAGAAGTAAGTAAAACCTAGACGAGACAGTGTGATCTAGAGAGGAAAGACCCCTTCCATGTTGTCCTCAATGGCAGGAAACGGGGAGAAATTCTTAAGTGGGGGAAAGAAAGATGCACAATTAGAACATGGTGAGTGCAACTATGCTTCTGACATTTTTTTGTTAAACAAAGTTTATTTAATCCATATGAAAGCCCTATGGGGTTAAGTGTTATCTAGGTCTTATTTATAAGAAAACTGAGGCAGTGGGAGTTTCAGTACTGTACCCAAGGCCATATGGGAAAAGAGCGTCCAGATCTACATGCTGATCTGAGGCTGTGTAACAATGCAGGCCTGGCTCCCACAGAGCCCAATGGGGTCTGCTCCTCATCCTGTTTGGAGGTCTCACTGTGAGAGCAAGGGCAAGGTCAACCAGGGAACATCTGTTAGCCTCTTCCTCTACTCTGTGTAGAAAAAGTTTGGGCCATAAATCTACAAACATTACTGAGACATAGGACCACCCACTGGGGTTGCTCTTTAGTAGAGGGAACAGGGAAAGGAAAGAAGAAGGTAGGAAGTTGTTAAGTTGTAGCACTAGTTTTGACTTTGTTATTGGAGGAAATGTGCCTATGTTCAGAAAACAGAAGTTGTTGAGGCTGGGGTGCATGGAAACTGCTGCAAGCCTTGTTTATTTGTATTATTTTCTGTTGCTAGGACTTATTTCTTCTCCTATCTTGTTTCTCTTTATTTTTAAGTCATGTGTTCTTATTATTGTAGGCATTAACTTGTGAACTATGTCTCCACCTGAGTTAACCTAAAAATCAAAAATGGCTTTGGTAACAAATCTGGGGATTGAATCAATTGAATGAGACCTAATATTCTCTGTGTTACCAATGTTTGCCTCATGAGGATTGAAATCAACTTTGAAAAAACCTTAAAATATTGGGTATTAAATTCAATAAAGGCCTCCCACCAATCCAGTTGTTAGACCTGGATGTACTTGTATGAAACTCGCCTCCACTGAAGACGCTGGAAACTCTGCCCATGAAATAGGGAATCATGGTTAGAAATCAAATCTTGACAATTGTAGAATATGAGATAGTTGAAATCTTCTTGGATAAAAAAGCATGATTAATGTCATTTCTACCCCCTAGAGCTCATTTTCCTTATAAAAGTTGTCAGAATGAGTATGGACGGCAGTTTTGGCCCCATTTCTAAGCAATGATCAGGATAATTAAGCACCCAAAACTTTTTACTTGAAATAAGCTGATTTATAGAGGTGAGAATGGGAAGGCGTAAAAGTTTTTCTCTTATGTTTTTTGAATAATGCTTTCAATTTTCTCTGTTCAACTGAATGGACATTGTGTATGTGTATGTGTGTGTATGAGAGAGAGAGAGAGAGAGAGAGAGAGAGAGAGAGAGAGAGAGAGAGAGAGAGAGAGAGAGAGAGAGAAAGTGTTCTAGGCGTTTCAAAATTTCTCTCCTAGCGTTCTCAGCTGATCCGCTCCCACCCCATGCACCTTTCTGTTTCAGCATAATGGTTATGCGTTCAGTATAGTAGAATGACTAGGGGTGGGAATGCTGACAGCAAACTTGGAATTTGAATCTTGGCTTCACCACTTTCTTCTGTCTTTGGCACATTTTTTAACCTCTCTGTTTCATCATCTGCAAACAGAGATATCAACAGTCTTTATGTCTCAAATTGGTGTTAAAATAAATTTCTAGGCCCCAGATGGAACCACTCCTACCTAGGCTGCTACATAAGCAAATAGAGACTTAGGTACTTTCCTGTCCTTGCAAATTCTCCGTTTGACCTGAAATGCAGTAGATCCAGTCAGCCAATCCCCCGATGCTGAGCCAAGTCTGGGTTCTCTCACCCCAAACAAGTTGACTATGTGGCTCCAGCCAATCAGATATTTTCTGTTTGTCTCTTCCTTGTTCTTGATTCTTTATCCAATGAAGTTTTGTGTTCTGCCCCATTATGCAGTTCTCTGAAAGGAGACTATCCACTTCATGACGTGTTAAAATTTGTATCACCTAAATTGTTTTCTTTAATCATTTTTTTAAATTTAGGTAAAATTGGTATATAACATTATGTAAATTTCAGGTGTACAACTAATCATTTTTTTTAACAGTTGTCATGTAGATCATCTGGCACATGGTAAACACTCAGTAACTCTTAGTCAGGATTATTTTTACTAACACTCTCCATTCTCTGTGAGGACATACCTTTCTTGAGGAAAAAAACGATTTACTCATCTTATAATCCTCACGACACCTTGCATATGTTAGGTATTTAATAATGGTCTATTTAAAGGAATGGGATCCACATTTTAACAAATCTGTGTGTTGCAATTGGCCCTCAGGCTTCTCAAAAATATGACTGTTATAATCAGCATGTTCTCCTTGCAGTTATTGATAGGTGTCAGACTGAGCGAATCTCCACTACCCTAAAAATAAATTCATGGTGTATTTCTTGCAAGCATATCCTACACGTCTAAATGTCACTTTATATTTTAAACAAGCACTGGTTAGATTGGATCCTACTGTACTGTGGTCTTCTCTGGGAGCCTGATTTTTATGGAGCTGGTGGATGGAGGTACTCCCTGGGTGCATGGAAGTATTCAGTTTTAGAAATCAGTTTTAGACTGAAGTTCTGAACAGCTTTGCTGAGAAAACTGTCATTTTTGTGTCCTCTGGGTTACATTATTGTCATCTGCTTTTTCATGAGATGGTCAAGCAGAGACAGAGAGAAAATTGATTAGGTGAGTCACCATTAATATTATTAATACCTTTGAAAGGCCTTGTAAATTGGGCATTTGTTAAGAAGAACTGCTTTAGAAAGAGTACAATCATTTAATGTGCATCTGGGACAAACAACTCTGTGGTACCGACTGCAGAGTCACTTAGGTTGTGCAGATCAAGTTTATGAACAGCGTTTCATTTAAGAGAGATGGCAAGAACTGATTGTCTTATTAAGAAGCACTGTGATGATCAAATGTGATTAAAGTGAGTCAGAAGGAATTACCAAGTGGGGGTCAAAAGAGGATAGAAAGGGGGTTTTGGTTATGGAAACACCGGTCCAGATGAATTAATTCTGTGGGTGTTTGGGTATAATAATTATGCATAAATGTTTGAATAATAATCACACCCCCAAATTATGTGAAAATTATACTCCTTTCAATTGCATAAGACAGTTTATATGCCCATTATCAACTGAGCCAAGGAACATGTAATATTGTGAAACATTATGATCTTCATAAAATGTTTCCATAAAAAATGACAGTCAGTTTTCCCTTTACTTATATTTACTTGTCAATTTCAAAAGAATCAAATTTCATTATATCATATAAACAAAATATCCGGAAGGCACTAGCTCCTGCTGTTTCAGTAAGCTACCGCATATTTAGAAATTTTCTGTGGTTTTCAGTTAAATATATTTCATTTAAAAAGCAGTTCTCACAACCTGACCTAAGTAGAGTATAGGAAGTTTCTAATGAAACTAAGGAATTCATGATGTCATTTTCTGTGTGGCAATCCTTTAATTAGGAGGGGGATGATCTGAAAATGCAAAACCCTCTGGTTTTATTGAGCAACATAGAAGAAATGTATCAAAAGCTCATTATTCATGTCACAGTTTGCAGCAAAATACAGTCCTATAAAAAGTGAGAAGGTCTGAACTTTATATAACTTAGCTTTGGAAGCTAGTGGTGACAAACCACACAAATTAACAGCCTCCCCTTTGAGCAAATGTGGAAAACCACTTGCTAGTTCCTCCCTCTAAACTCCCCTCTTTGTGGCTCCATTTTGTTTTTAAACTATTTTATTCTTGATAAAAGTTAGGCTTACCAAGCTCTTAAATACACAAAGCCTCCTGCTGTCTATTCCAGCCAAGAAATGGGCCCCAATATGAACATTGCTGCATCACGTGTAATAAGGTTGAGGGGACGTTCTTTTATTAACAGTTGGCACCAGAATTCCTTTCAGACAGGGAAACGTATTTAGTTTGAAAAAAATACCCTGATAAGAACTGGAAGACTAGAAGAGAACTCCGGAGGGGTTAGGGTGTGGGCGGAACATTTCTGAGACAAAGAGAGCAATTTGGCAGTGACTTTCCAGCTGCAGCTTCTGGAGAGACTGGGGAAGCTCTGCAGCCAATGAGAGGGCGGAAGGCGGCTGGCATCTGCTCCGCGTGGCTCTTCTCCCTCCCGCACACATTTTCGCTGGAATTACTGAACTGATTAAATATTTGGTGCAAGCCGTCTTTTTTTTTGTTTCGTTTTTCGTTTTCTTTTTTGGTAGGAACTTGTGTAAGGGCCGGGATTACTCTAGATCAACGGAGTAGAACAGAGGGAATTTGTAGTGACGGCAGAGAAAAAACGTCTGAGAATAAGTTAGGATTTTTTTTTTTTTTAAGAAATCGTCGGGGAGCCTCTAGACATTCACAGATCTAGATGGATTTACTGAAATATTTGAGGGGGTGAGAGAGCTTCTCCTGGCATCTTGGTTAAACCAGCTACTTGGTGGGCAGAATCAATACACTGAACTGTCATCATGGTGAATTGTCATCAAGCTACTTACTGTGTCTTCAGCGACTTCGTGGACGGGTACTTGGAAACATGATGCTTTGGGCACCAGGCATCATAGTTGGTTTGGCAGTCTTTGAACTGGCTAGACTTCAAAATAATGTTAATTTAAGAGACTGGCTGATGGAAAATAATGGTACTCTATAGAATAACAAAGAACTTTAAGGTCCTACTCTTACATTTCATAAACACCCAACAACATCAGTTTTTCAAAATCAATTCAAAATCCTTTAGAATGAGGGATAAATTCAGCACTAGGCAAACTGGGTATCTAATGTTCCCAAAGGATTTTTCATTAGCCAAGGTTGCTAAGGCTCAAGTGAAGATGGGTCCACATATCGGACCCTTTGCTGGTGATCCTCATATCCGTTCTAGGATCAAATCTATAGGACCACAGTGTAAATCAATGGACAAAAATATATCTGACCACAGTTCGCAGCGTCTTAGGGATTTGGGGGTATAAAAATAATGGTATATCATCTAAAGAAATGATTCAATGTTGTCAGATAGTTCCAACAAGCGGAATGCTCTGACCCAGAGTTTTGGATGCATCATGTTCTCAGAGATGCCTTCTCTGACCACTCCTTACAAAGTTTTCCCATGTATATCACCCTTTGGATTTTCTTCGCAACATTTATTACCATCTGAAGTGATCCTGTTTGTTTATATTTTACCTGTTTTGGTCTGTCTGCCACTTATTGCAATGAGAGTACCATAGAGGCAGGGAATTAATGCTCCTTGTTCATTGTGGCTTCTTAGGCTCCAGGATGATGCTTGGCACCTAACCAGAGCTCAATAAACATTTGTTGAATCATGTAATGAATTTCACTCAGCATCTAATCTGTAGAGATTATCAAAATCCTCACAGGCCACTACAAATATAGTGTAGTTATTATTATAAAAGAAATACATACTGAATGATTGATTCTATGGCTGGTATTTTGATCTAATTCCTTTTTATTAGCATTCTAATCTTGGATCATGTAAATGATGATCACATTATACCTATCCAGACACTTTGCAAGAAAAAAAATTCAGAAAATTATGGCTTCTCTGCACTCAAAGTGAATCTAGAGATTCAATTAAATGATACAACAATAGAGTTCAGTTTTTGTATGGAGGCATGTTTTGATGTTCAATTTTAGCTTTAGGTTAATAGCATTATGAGATTACATTCTAGTAGAAGGACAAGTCATTAGAAGGATGGGTTCACTTTTTTTTAAAGAAAAAAATACAGTAGTGGAAGTTAGATAGTAATACTCATTTATAGAATTTAGCAAGATTTAATATTACTTTTGGTTTAAAACTGTTTTGAAAATATGATAGGGAATGCATAAATGTCTTAAAAATGAAAAGAAATAACAAAAATGTTCTTTAGCTCCATATCATGGATAATTAAAAGAAGAGTTTTCAGAGTACAAATACATTCTTTTGAGAGACTAGAACTCTTTTTCTATTTCATACCTTATTGCTTTGATTTTTTTGGTGGGATGATCTTATTTGTGATATGTTGTCAAAGGGGTCTTGTTTTATAATGTAACTAGATTTGTTAGACATAAAAGTTATTAATTTTGTTTTATACATATTATTTTCTCCATTCTCATATGAGGAAAAATAACAGAAGCACTGCTGAATTAAGCTGAGTACATGAAAGGAAGTTCCAGAAAGTTTTCAAAATTTCCTTTCTGGAGTTGGTAGAGTAAAGAAAGAACTGTTTCAGATATTTATGCATAAATTGTTTTGGCTTTGTCTCCAAAAATGTACAGTAAACATTTCAGTTACCTATTTCTGCATAAGAAATTACCACACAATTTAGTGGCTTAAAACAATAATTCACCTTTTTCTCTTACAGTTTCTGTGAGGAATTAGGGAGCACCTTAGTTAGAGGTTCTGGCTGGGGAGTCTTTCACGAGGCTACAGTCAAGATTTTGGCTGAGGCTGCATTCATCTGAAAGCTTGACTGGGGTTGGAGGATCTGCTTCCAAAATGGCTCACTCACATGGCTGGCAACTATGTGCTGGTTATTGACAGGAGACCTCAGTTTCCCATGATGATTACTTTTTTAGGGTTGCTTGAGTGTTTTTACAATATGGTGGTTGACTTCCACCAGAGCAAGAGATTCAAGTAAACCATGTGGAAGCTGCAATGTGTTTTCTATGACTTAACTTCAGAGCCTCATACTATCACTCCCACCATGTTTTACTAGTCACACAAACCATCGTTATACAATGTGGGAAGGGACTACATGTGGGCATAAATATGAGAAGGTAAGAATCATTGGAGATTACCTTAGAGGTGATTCCCACTCTTTCATCACAGGGAAATATCAGGGTTATCTTAAAATATAATCTGTTATGAATTTTGAATTGAATACCAATGTTCACTAAAAAGTGCTTTGCGAATTATGGGGCAGTGATGGTGGTGCAAAAATGGAAATAGCATTTAACAAAAAGGCTTGATAAGTGTATAAATAATATTTCCCCCAAATATTATAAACAATGTGTTGGATAAAACAAATAAGTAAATACTGTCAAATATGCTTCATAAGATTATAAACATCCTCTGCTCTAGGTAGGGAATGAGGTCGGATAATTGAGAAGAGATGGAGGAAGGGAAAGATTGGAGAATAAAATAATAGGGTCCAGAGAAAGAAAAAGTGGCAGAAGAAGAGAAGGTAAAGGAAAGGGATAAAAGGGATGAGAGAAGACAAATGGGAAAGATAACAACAGAAGATTTAAAAGACAAGGATATGGAAGTAAGAAGCAAAAGAAGGACAGGACAAAGAGATTATGGTCACAAAAGAGAGAAGGAAAAGGGGGAAAAGATCATGAGCAGAGGAAAGAGAGTTAAGAAAAAAACAGAGATTGACTTTCTCATATATTTCCTCCATCAGTTTTTAGATCTTTTTCCACCTCAGAACAGGGCCAAGGACTTGCAGCTTCTTTTTTTATTTTCTCACTGTGTTCCCTAGCTTCCCTGGGATTCCTTTTAATGCCTGGTTTTCAGAACCCTGTCTTCAGACTGGGCTGGATAAAGGTTTCTGGAGAGGGGAGTAGAATGGCCATTTTATTTAATATACTACTTGTTCTTCTTAAGAACATATTATCTTATTGGAAAAGAGTTTTCTAAAAGTATTGAAACCTTGTAATTTATCAGAATGAAAAAAACCAGATATTAAACAAATGATTTTCTGAGACATTTTTGGTTCTGTAAAGTTATTACCATATATGTATTTGGTTCCCTTTGTGTTTCTGCAGATTAGTAAGTTTCATTTTGGGGTTTTGATTCATGGTTCACTTTAGTTCAGGTTCCTGATTCAATTAATGTTTCTGTGACTGAAACAAAATTCTGGTTAAGAAAGTAAAGAGTGGGCTATTTTCCTCAGTGAATATATATAGATTTTTAACATGAGGACATTACATAATTTGCACTTCACCAGATTTCAGGGAAATTTGGATTTAAAGAATATTTGAATAAACAGTTTTTATATAATGACAAGTTAAAGAATTAAATTGATATCTGTTTTCTCCCCTATATTTCCAGTCTACTTTCTAATGTACAGGTTAACTCACAAAGGTAAACTTAATCAGAACTGCTCACACAATATGCAACATTCTTTGTAGAGTATCTCCTGCCTCCCTCTTCCCAAACTGGTTTACTTTTCAAAAACTATTTAAATTAAATTTAAAAAATTCAAATATATACATTTAAGGAGTTCAGAATTCATCCCTCTTAGAATTCATTAGACTTCTTTAATTTGTGTTGGGATCCTTCACTTGGTAAAACTCTCAGCTATTATTTCTTCAAATATCTTCAAATATTGTCTAATTCTCACTCATGTTTTTCCTTCTGGTGCTCTGATCAGAGCCATGTTACTTTTTCAATCTATCTTCAATGTCTTTTAGCCTTTTTTTAAAATGTTTTTTTCACTGGGAAATATTGGGGAAAAGTGTTTCTCCAGGGCCCATAAGTTCCAAGTAGTTGTCCTTCAGTCTAGTTGTGGAGGGCACAGCTCAGCTCCAAGTCACTCGGTGTTTTCAATCTTTAGTTGCCGGGGGCACAGCCCACCATCCCATGCAGGAATTGAACCGACAATCTTGCTGTTGAGAGCTCGTGCTCTAACCAACTGAGCCATCCCACCACCCCTCTAGAAGCTCAGCAGCTCATTGTCTTCAATATAGTTGTGGAGGACGCAGCTCACTGGCCCATGTGGGAATTGAACTGGCAACCCTGTGTTCAGTGCTCTCGCTCTAACCAACTGAGCTGTCTGGCCTCCCCACCTTTTAACCATTTTTTTTCCTCCATATTTTACATCTCTTTGCCTCTTTGTGCTTCTTTCTAGTCAAGTTCTTCTGGTCTAACCTCCACTTATAATTCTTTCTTCAGCTATTCCTAATTAGCTGTTAAAACCATTCATTTAGTTTTTGATTACTATTATTATAATTATCAGTTTTTGAGGTTCCATTTAATTCTTTAAAGAATCTGATTGGTTATTCTACATAGTTTCTTACTATCTGGATTTATTTTCAAACTTGACTTTTATCTAATAGAGTACAATAGTCATTTTGTAATTTGTGTCTGACAATTCCAGTATCAAATGTTCTGCAGTTCTGTTTCTGCTTTCTATTATTTCTGCTGTTTTTTGCTCGTGTTTTGTCTCCTTAATGACTGTGAGCCACTCATTATCTTTAGAAAATTATTTGTGAGCATTCTTTGAGGACTTGGATAATGGTGAGTTCTTCCAGTGGGGATTTATTTTTGCTTTGGCTGAATGTCTGGGAACACTATCAGTTCTTGACTTTTTCTTGGATAATCCAAGTTGTGTGAATTTGGGCTGTAAATCTCCATGAGGGCTAGCTTGTCATTACAGCTCATCAGGAGACTTCTTCTCTTTTATTCTTGCTTTCCTTGGGGCAGGAACTGGGGGTTTGTTTTTGATTCACCCTTACACCAAGGGTTCATACTTATACCAGTCCTTTGGGATCTAAGTAGCTTATTAGATCCCTAAGCAGGCTGTGGGCTTTGTTTTCTGTTCCCCATCTCCTGAGGCCATGGCAACTAAAGTTTAGAAGAGGCCAGATTTGGCAAATGCACTCAGTGTCCGGTTCAGTTCTGGGTTCCCATCTTAACTAAGATTTGGGCTTAATAATTTCTTCCTAACATTCCTTTGATGCTTTAAAGGTTTTACTAATATTTTATCTACCATTTTCAGTTGTTTTCAGCTGGAGAGTTGTTCCAGTTATTTAGCCCACTGTACAATTAGAAATAAAAGTCCTGGTACAAATCCAACAGGTGCAAAAGGGTTTACAGGAAAAAGTCTTGTTGTTATCCCCGTCTTTCTGATCACCATATGATGATATCAATAGGTGCTGAAAGTGCATTTGACAGAATTCAAAACTCATTCACACACTCACTCACATGTAGATAGAGACTCTTAGAAAACCATGAATAGAAAGGAAACTTTAAAAACCTGATAATAGTTTACAGGATAGTTTAGTTGTAAAAATTTTGAGGCATTTTTGTTAAATTTAAGAGCAAGACTAAGAAGCTTCTGGCAGCACTTCTATTCACTATTGTATTGGCAGTCCTAGCAAATGCAATAAGACAAAGAGAAGAAATAAGACATTGAAGAAGAAGATAAAATCTTTTCTTATTTGCAAAAGATATGATTGTCTATAGAGACTCTGAAGACCATCAATTATAACCAATAAACACTCAGCAAGTTTGCTAGACACACTAGCATTCCTGTGTTGATAATTATAGTTTAGAAAGTTAGTGGAAAAATACAGGACTCATAACAACAACAAAACTATAAAGTCATTTTGAATAAGTCTAATACTTTAAATAATACTTTATGGAGAAAGTATAACACTACTGAATGACATTAAAGGGGATCTGAATAAATAGAATTGTTCAGCCTTGTCATGGAAAGAAAGACTGCATGTTATAATGATGTCATTTTCCTCAAATCAATCTACAAATTCAGTGCTTTTTATGGAATTTGTCAGGCTGATACAAAAATTCATTAGAAAAAACAAAAGCTAAGGCAATTTTGAAGAAGAATTTGGGGGACTTGTGCTACCAGATACCAATGTTTATCATAAGCATAAGATAACTAAAGTAATGTCATATTTGTGCAAGGATATACAAATACACATATTTGTATTTATGAAATAAAATGGAACAGAATAGAAAGTCTAGAAAAGTACCACATACATATAGAGATACAGTATATGACATTAGAAATGAGTGGGAACAGGACTAGCTCGTCACAGTATTTTCATGGAACAGATGGTTATCCACACAGAATAAAAATTTCTCACGCCATACACTAAAGTTATAATTCCAGGGGAATAAAGACCTAAATATGAAAAGCAAGGCTTTTAACATTTTAAGAGAAAATATAGGAGATGTATCTTTGATTTTAGGATACAGAAGGATTTGTTAAATAAGGCATTAAAAAGCATATATCATAAAGGTAAAGATTGATAAAATAAAACCTTTCTGTTTAACAAAAGACACCATAATCAAAGTTGAAAGAAAAGTTGCAGAATGGGAGAAAATATATCACATGAAACTCACAGATCTATATATTCTGATATAGGAAAGTGTTCAAAGCAAAGCAATATGTAGAGTGTGATTATATTTAAGTTTATATAGATGTCTGGATCAAGAGCAATCCCCTGTGTATACTCTCTGAGGCCTGGTGCTTTTCTTGGAGCCTGTGGTGGCTTTCTAGAATGCCCAGTCTTTGACTCACCTTCAGTGTTTGCTTCTCCATCTGAGGGATTATTATTGAGAGTCTGTTGGGTTCTACCCTACTTTGGACATAATGGTCCTTTCTTCAACAGGTTAGTCTGCTTCATGTCTAGCAGATCGTTTTTGATGTTACTAGGATGTGCTTATCCCTTTGCCTTAGTTCTCATAGGTTTGCTCATACACATTTTTGTTTTTTATTTGTATTTCGATTTCCTTGGTCAGTTCAATGACATTATGAGAGAAGTGAGGCTGAACATGCATATTCAAGCCACCATAGAACCTGAAATAATTTTCATACCTTCTTTTTCTCTCCATTTTCTCTAAGTACTTAAGGATATTTTAGGAGTTCTAATGCCAAATAACTGAGCATTTGGAAGAGTGCATATTTGGGAATTTTGCCAGAACCAATTAAAAAAAGCAAAGTTTTGATCAAGGAACTGATAGAATATGGTAAAAATTAATGAAAACTTGTTAAAGGAACATAGTTTATTTTGCACAGTTAGAATGCACTTTATTTGTACACTGAAGACTGCACGAATTTTAATTGAATATGAGGCCTTTTACTGTATATGTCTGTACTAAGGAACAAAAGGGTCAGATTGTGATGATACCAGTGACAGAAATAGTTCTTTTTCTTACAGAGCATGTGATGTGCAATGATTATCATTCAATAAAGCCCACAGGAAGCAAGGAGATAGAAATGGTGCCAATGAAGACAAAAAGGTGTTGTCACTCACTAATGGGCAGTATATCTATCAGCTTTGCAAATAATAAGAAACATTAAAAATTATAACTGGATGAGTGTATGGCAAACCCTGCATTAAAAAAAATTAAGTTTCTATTTGTGTATTTCATTAACGTTTATAATGTGCTTTCACATATCTCACCTCCTAGGATCCTCACAACCATCTGCTGATGTCAGCAGTGTGTCATTGTCCCTTCCGTACAGATGAGAAAACTGCTAGTCAAGTGGTTAAATGATTTAAGTAAGGTCACACATTCACTCAGTAGAAATTCTCACAGAAAAAAACTTTTAGGTCAGAGCAGTTTTTGTTTGTTTTAATCGGATGCATTCAACAGCTGGAGGGGCAAATTAGTACATGGTGATGGTTCTGAATACTATTTTTTTCACATAAAGGATGAAAATAATGTAATTTGAACTTCCATAATATTTCCAATAAGATTCAATCTCAATGACAAACACTAATAGCTCTCTGAAATTGACCATCAATCCTGCAATTTCTAAAAAAAAAAGCTGGAGACATACCACACTTCTTTTCTCCAGTCTAAGAGAAATTAATACAGCAAAAAAAGGAGAACAGGCTTACATACTAATTCAAAGTGTGGTATCCTCTCCTCTTTATCTTCCATTTTGTTGATTTTCTTGGGAATCTGTGTTTGTAGGTGAATAGGTATGAGCTGAGGACAGTTAATTAACAAACATTTATTAGACACCCATTACATACCCAATGAATAAAAAAATGTACATAACACTTAATAAAGTATCTGGGGATGATAAAGAGAGAGAAAAACATGGTCATAATTCCTGAGAAACTTAGAATGTAAATAGGTAGAAATAAAGTGACTGAAGACAAACACAAAATGATATGTGGAGAAGTATGAAATAATCTAGGATATATTAAATACATTACTAATAGAAAAACACAGAGTAAATGATCAAAGCAGAATTGGGCCAGTCTTAGAAAGCTGTCTTTAGTTGGTAAATGTTGAACCAAAATTTGAAGTTGGTTTTAGTCTAGGATTAATGAAGATGAGTGAGATTTTTCTTTGGTGTGGTGGGGGTCAGGGGAGAGACGGTAAGTACAAAGGAACTGCCAGTAAAGGTAAACACGCATCTCTAGTGATTTGGGAAATAGTATAAAGAAGTGAACCTGGAAAGACAAAGTTAAATACCCAATCCGTGACCCAAATTTTTAAACAAATCTTTTAAAAACATTGGGGAAGTCTTGCTGTTTGAGAAGAACTGTGTATTAGTGCTTCATGAAACAGTTTGAAACTTATTTTTAGTATTGATGATAATGGACAGCAGAGCTTAAATCATTTATATCTATCATATGCCTAACAAATCGGTGCAAAACATGAATGTCTCATTTCTCTAAGCTGACAAGTAATTGACATGACATGGATGCTTTTTTGGACCATATATATATTCCTCCTGTATGTACATCTACACATCTGACATATATATATATATATGTATATATATATATATATATGTATATATATATATATATATATACATATATATATATATATATATATAGATGTACATACAAGAGGCAGTTGTAATGATCTCTTGACTTGGAGTCAGTGGACTGGATTTCAAATCTCAGCTCTAATACTTAATACTTCTATAAATTTGGATAAGTTGCTTAAATGTATTTAAACTCAGTGTTACAGGGTGCTGTGAGGATCAAATAAGATAATGTATGTAAAATTCCCTGGCATATAGTAGGCACCCAATGTGTTTTACTTTCTTTTTTTTTTTTTTAAAGGATATCCACAAATCTTTGTGTATTTTCCTACTTCAAAATATACATATATTTTATTTGAATCTGGTATCAAACATGTACCCTGTTTTCCCCAAAAATAAGACTAGCCGGGCAATCAGCTCTGATGTGCCTTTTGGAGCAAAAATTAATATAAGACCTGGTATTATATTATATTATATTATATTATATTATATTATATTATATTATATTATGTTATATTATAAAGACCCAGTCTTATAGTAAAATAAGACTGGGTCTTAACATTCATTTTTTCTCCAAAAGATGTATTAGAGCTGATTGTTCAGCTAGGGCTTATTTTTGGGGAAATATAGTAAACATCAAAATACAAATACCCAACGTAAGTTTTGATTATTTTAATTTCTATAAATTGAGTACACGAGTAATCATAATTTAATAATTGTATAAGTCAATCAGTTTAATAATTGCATAGCTGAAGAGATATATTGTTAAACATACATATACAGGGTATACTTTGACCCATCGGCTTAAAGTTTTACAAGCTTAATTATTTTCCTTAAGAAGTGATGGGTCTTTTTGGAGAATGCTATAAGCCTGAGTGGGAACATAAATGAATATGGACTACGTTTTGGTACATCCTTTAAGTAAAGGGTGAAGCATGTCTTTTATACCCTCCCATAGAAGCATTTAGTAAGTTCCGTATCTCTAAATATCACCCAGTTTTCTGGAAATAGGCTTCCTCATAGCCAATCACAAGGATTGGCCTTTTTTTGCATAGAGCAAACATTCACAGAAAATAGTTTTTTCCCCCATAGAACTTTGTTTATTGTAGAAAATTTGGAAAATCCAGAATGTGAAAGGCATCTATAATTACATTTGCCAGAGAAAGCTATTTTGTTGCATTTTCTTTCAATCTCTTTTATGCAACATATAATTAAATTGGAATCAACCAAACTGATCTTTTGTAACCTAATTTTTTCATCTTATACTAAATAGAAAACATATTCTTACGTTGTTAATTTCACATAATTTTTTGAAAACAGTGTTTTGAACAGTTATGTAGTATCCTGTAGTATGGCTCTACCAATAATTTATTTAATTATTTCCCTATTTTTGAGGTTGTTGAGAATATTTGCCATAATACACGTCATTACAACGATCATCTGTATATATACTCATAAATCTCTGATGATTTCTTTAAAATAGATTTCAAAAATGGAATTATTATATCAAAAAGTATAAATCCCTTAAAGCTTCTTAACTCATATTGAAAAATTGTCCTGTGGAAAGGTTGTAGCAATTTTGCACTCCTGTTAGCAGTTTATGAGACTCAGCATTTTCCAGAACCCTTGAAGCAAAATATTTCTACGAAGACTTCCTTGACACGTGATTGCCACCCCCATCTGTGCTGATTAATTTCTTGAAACCTTTATTAATGGTCATTTATCAACAATCATTGCCATTGTACTTGAGACTTTTCATTTCTTGTTATCTTTGTTGTAATTTACATGTTTCTTTTTAAAGTGTTGTCTGAAAAACAGCAAACCAGTAAACGTGCTAATAATACTAAAATAGAATTTTAATTTCTTAGATAACATTCAGACAGGCTGACTGACTCAGACTTGTGGGAAGACGGTTGCCTGGGAAATATTACGTGAGTCATTGTTTTTAAAACCTCCAGAGCCAGGAAGAAGGGACTGATTAACTGGGATAGGCTATCATATTTCCATTTCATATATTTCTAGAAACAGTACAGTTTTGTGCATGTGTTTAAGTGGTCCAAAATTACTAAATGATGATAAAACCAGGGGATGAGCTGCTTTAGGCAAATTTGGCCCCCTGACCTAGGCATGAATTTGTAGTAAGCAAGGTAAACAGTTCTGCTTCAGCAGTATCTCATGCATTTGTATTTATCTGTGTACACGTCTGTCTCCTTTGTAGAGAATGAACGTTTTCATCTTAGTTTTACTGCTAGGACTAGAGAGCAATACTTATAATACAATCATGTAGATGAACAATTACTTACCTAATGTCTGGCTGGAAAAGACTTTTTGAACATAATACCATGTTTCTCCGAAAATAAGACCTAGTCAGACAATCAGCTCTAATGTGTCTTTTGGAGCAAAAATTAATATAAGATCCAGTATTATATTATATTATATTATGTTATGTAATGTAATGTTATGCTATGCTATGCTATGCTATGCTATGCTATGCTATGCTATGCTATGCTATGCTATGCTATGCTATATTATATTATATTATATTATATTATATTATATGAGTCGGTCTTATAGTAAAATAAGACCTGGTCTTATATTAATTTTTGCTCCAAAAGACGCATTAGAGCTGATTGTCTGGCTAGGTCTTATTTTGGGGGAAACACGGTAGCAATGGAAGAAATCCCAAAGGAAATTACTGGAAGAGTTGAATATACAGTATGAAAACTTAAAATGTTTCTACACTAGCCCCCTCCTCCACAAATGTCCAAGTCCATTAACAAACTTAAATGATGAAACAAATAGGAGAAAATATTTTCAATAAATTTGACAGGGAGAGATTTAATGCCTTTAAAGAACTCATAAAAATCAATAAAAAACTATTACAAACCCAATATTTAAATGGGCAAAGGACATGAATGCATAATTCACCAAATAAAAAAAAAGAAATGACTAATAAATATTAAAAATGCTCAATTTCACTTAAAAAAATTTTTTTTATTGTGGTAACATAACATAAAAGTTACCATCTCAACCATTTGTAAATGTACAGCTTAGTGGCCAATTTTAATTAAAGAAACAATCAGATATCATTTTTTATCATTAGATGATAAAAGTTCTCTTTCTTTTTTTTTTATGATAATAAACCTAACAATGGCAGAGTGAATAGGAATGTATTTTGGTACAACCTTTCTGGAAAGCAATTTGGGAATATGTATCAAAAACTTTAAGGGTGTTTATACTCTTTGACACAAGAGTCCCACTTTCAGAAATTTATCCCAAGGAAACAACCTGAAATGTGAATAAAGGTGTTTATAATATTCAATGCTATTTATCTTAACAAAATACTAGACATATTTAAAAATCAATAGTAAGAGATTATTAAATAAATTTTGGTGTAGCCAGACAACAGAGTATTCATTCACACATCCTTTAAAACAATGTTAATGGAAAAAATTTTTAATAAACATGGAAAAAGACTTACAATTTGAAGAGAAAAGTATTTATGAAATAGATATTTATACATACTTGTATGTCTGCATAGAGAGATTTCTAGAAAGAACTATACAATGTATTAGCAAGAATTAGTTCTGGATAGTACAATTACAAGTAATTTCTCCTTCATACTTCTATGTATTTTTTAGCTTTACAATGAGAATGTATGTAAATATAACTTGAAGTAAACAGTAGGTATTTATCTTTAAGAAAATTGAAGCTCTATGCCTTGAGAAAGGGTTAGTGGAGAAGGAGAGGTTAAAGGTATAATAAGAGGCTCTCACTGGGGCCGAGGTCCTGGGGTGCAGGGTTTGGTGAGACCTGAGGGGGCACCTCTTTTGTTGAAGTCTGAACAAGGAAGATGCAGACAATTTAGTCAGTGGGAATAAGGAAGTGGAGAGGTTCTTGCTTGATGACTGCTGTTTTCCCTGAAGGAGAAACCGGCGAGGTTCTCTGCTGGGCATCTGAGGTGAAACTTGAGAAGTGTGAATCTTTGAAGATGACACTGAGTAGAAAGGAAGGAGCTCACATGTTATTTCCCCTCCTAAACCTGCTCCTTATTCTTATTCATCTGATCAATGATTGGCGCCAATGTTCCAAACAGAGATCTGGAAATCATCTCTCCGTCCATTCCTATTGATCAATAAATCGTTCTTATAGTTCAACTCCCTAAAATACCTCTTGAACCAATCTTCTCTCCATCTTCTTGCCTGGATTGCTACAAAAGATTCTGAACTTGTCTCTCTAGGCTCATTTGTTTCCTCTTATCCTCAATCCATCCATTCATCATATAGTTGCCAGACTAATCTTTAAAAACCCAATTAGGGATTTTGTCACAGCTCCATTTAAAATACTTCAAGGTCTTCAGTTTCTTTTAGGATAAATTTCAAATTCCACCACAAGATACATAAGGTACTTCTTGATCTGGTTGTAGTTTTTCAAATTTAATTTTTTCTTCTTTTGTCCACCCTTCCTTCCTTTTTTCCTTTTTCCTTCCCTCTCCCCATCCCTCCTTTCCTTCCTTCTTCCCTTCCTCCCTTCATCCCTCCTTTTTTTCTTTCCTTCCATTCACAAGTGCCAACAATATGCTGGAAACTGTGTAGGCTGAGTGCTAGGGAAATAATACAAAGAAGTCTAGAAATGGTGTCTGTGCAAGAGCAACTTACAGTCTGGTGAGGAAAATAGACATAAATAAGTGTGCTAAATGTTACAGTCATCACAATAGATGTGCACTGAGTACACAAAGGAATGCGTCAGATCTCTGAGGCAGCAGTTGGGTGGGAGTCAGAAAGTTTCATAGAGGATGTGACCCTTGAACTGGATCTTGAAAAGTTAGATTTTTTTTTTGTGTGTGTGCTTTTTGTTAGAGAAGATGAAGAAAGGTATTTCAGGGAGAGGCATTTATATGAGCAAGGGTATTGAGATGTGAGTAAGCTGGTGGTGTTTGGTATCACTAGAGTACAGAGTGCAAGTGTGTGTGTGTGTGTGTGTTAGGGTAGTAGAGGTGAATCCGATAGTAAAAAAAAAAGACTGCAGAAAGAGGCAGAGGTTAGATGGTGGAGTTCTAGGCTCTATCCTAAAGGCAATGGGAAATAATTGATCGGTTTTCAATGGGAAAGTAACATAATTAGATTTGGAATTTTAAAAGATCTAGTTGACTATAAAGCGGAGGATGGATTGGAGGGATGTAAGATACTGAAGGTAGTGAGGCCATTTTGAAGGTTGTTATTTAGAGGAGGGATGATAAGGGCCTGATGGCTGAACTTAGGGAAGAAAGTGGGATGTTTTAGAAATGGTAAGGAAGTAGTATGTTCTACAGCAGTGCCTCTCAAAGCATAGTTCCTGAACTGGTGACAGTCTGTGGAATGTTTGTTACCAGTCTGAGGTGAGAGAAATAGACAGATTGAAAGTAAAAGTTTAGGAACTTTTGTAGTAAGTTAAAGGAGTAATTTTTTATCTGTTAAATCTAATAATGAAAAAAATTAAATTTGTATTTTTGTAATTCTTTGCTTTTTATCTCATTTCTCAAGTAATTCATTTTTATTGTATGTTATAAAAGTATTGGACCATATGGGCAGGAAGTACAATGTGGACCTTGTCATCGTTGGTTGAGAAGCACTCATCCACATGACTTGGTGATTGAGTAACTATGGGGATGGGTGGAAGGAAGGAGTATAAGATGACTCTTAGTCTGAGAACTGGGTGTGGTAGTTACAGGAAGTTACAGAAGCAGCCATTTTTTTTCTTTTTGGAAAGATGGTAAATTCCCACTTCCCTATTGTAACCCTATTGGGTTACAGTCATATTTTTAAAAATGCATTTGGGAAAACATGTCATAATCTTTTATGCCTCTGTGTATTCCCTCACACCATTTTCTCTACCAGAAACACTCCTGACTCCCTTCTTCACTTGCCCAACACTTAAAGACAAACGTTGTAAAAGCATTATGTGTCATCAGCATTGTGCTGAATACCTTATATTCATTATTTAATTTAATTCTCACAATAATCCAGTGAAGAAAAGGTCTCATTTTGTAGATGAGAAAACTGAGGTTTAAAGAGGTTAAATTACTTGTTCAAGGTTATTTAGCTAGTAAACAGGTGGAGCTGGGCTTTGAACCCAAGAAATCAATTCAAGAACCCATGTGCTTAATCACTAAAGCATATTGCCTCATCAAGACTCAGGTCAACTGTTGCCTCCTCCAGGAAGTCTTCCCTAATGGATGTGTCTCCTGCATTCTCACAAATCACAGGCACACACCTCTCTCCATCACGGCACTTGCCATGTCCTATTTGAAGCATTAGTTTATTTGCTTCTTCCATTTCTACTAAACTGTGAGCTCCTTAAGAGCAGGAAGGATTCCTTACATCTCTGATTCCTCAATCCAGAGCACAGTGCCAGTATTCAGTAGGAGCTTGATAAATGTCCACTGAATAAATGGAGGTAGGAGAAAATATAGTATATTTTTGGAATATACTATTTTTGGAAAATAAAGGGGCTAAACCAGAACAGGTAGATTGGGTAGACTGTGAAGACTGTTACAAAGTGGGTTTAGGAATTGCAAGTAGCAGCTGCAAAATCCTTTACCTTTTCACATCCATGAATATTATACTTCCAATGCTATAAATTCTGTAATGGTGGACACTAACCAGTCGTGTGCTAGTACGTGTTTAACAGCTGCCTCCTTCCCTTTTCCTCTCCAAAAGACTTGGTGTGGTGTTCTTTGATTTCCATGGTGTACATGCTTCTGTCATTGCCAATTTGAAGCCATTTAGTAATGTGAAATTACTAAACATGGACATGGGAAGAGATGCACAGTATCATACCATCATAAAATATTTCCACCACCCAGTTATGATAGACACAAATGACCTCAAGAGCACAGGTAATAGTAACATGTAGTGAAATATTTAGGAAGTGGCTAGTTTTGAGTCTTTATTATTTTTGTTTTTAATATGTCTTTAGTTGTAAGTTTGTGTAATTTAATTTTAAATAATGACCTTGTTTAACAATTGGTGTACAAAATTCCTTACATTTTAACAATTGGCTCTCACGAGCTGATATGAACTGGCTCCCCCCGTACTGCACTGTCACTAATCCCTTTACCTACAGATTCATTCAAGCCCAGCTCCTAGGCCCACTCTTATTCCTAAGCAGGTACTAAAAGAAGCTCTTAGGCAGAAGCTTTTGGAGGTACTATTAGCTTTCTTATTATCTATTCTAATCTTTGTGATCTAATTCCCCAGTACTGGAATTTCTGCCTTGTTTTGCAATAATCAACATATTTTACAGGTACCACCATCTTTGCAGAGACTGTTTTTTTTGTCCTGAATATTAGTTTCCCTCTGATACTTTCTTGAGCTAGGGTTGACTGAGTTGTACAAGTTCTGTGCGGTATGATGGGGCACCATTCAAATATGGACGCTTGCTTGGACCATCACACACTGCATTGCTTTCTATTGTTTACCTGTCCCACTACTACTTGAATATGTGCCCTGGTGTTTGGACTTGCTATGGCTCTATGACCTGCTTCTTTTATCCTGCATGTCTTCTCAGTGTGGGGTTTATCTTTGGACTCAAGATTCTTATTCTTTTTGCTTCAATGACTGATACCTGGCCTTATTCAATGATCTGATTACAGAGTTGTCTGGCTTCCTGACTTTCACTTAGCCAGCCACAACTCCAATCTAAGTGCTGATAAATAGCACCATGAGAAAAATGAGCTGATTTAAGCAGATATTAATATTTTAGTGTTATTAATATCTACCATAGTTGTAAAGACCATGGTGGCTTTATTTCTGAAAAATTCCTGGAGATGCACGGCTGCTGAGGGTTTTGAAGGGTGCCTCAGTTACAAAAAATGGAACAAATGAATTAGACAAATGGCAGCTCTCCCCTAGTTGTCAGTTCAAAGAGGGTTCAGAGGAGATTGAGTGACCATCTGAGTCTTTAATAGATTGAGTTTCCCCCTGCTAGCGCATCGGAAGGACATACGGGATAAATCTAGGCTAAGCACTAAACTGTTTTGAAAGAAGACATTATACTTATGTGTAGTCTTATACTTATTTGCTATTTGAACCTAATGAAATCAAGGCTCTTCATTAAGAAGGGAACTTGGCATTTCTCTTAATGTTCAATAGATGTTAACTAAATATCTGGTAACCTAATAGCAATACAAAACTAATGTTCATAGATTTCACCTTTAAATATTCTTTACTAATCTAGGAATCAACTTGAGAAAAATCACAAAGATAAGGCATGTCATACCGTTCAGTCGGTTCTTTCAATGGGAATAAAAACCTTTAGTTGCTAGTTCAGGACTCCTGTTGTCGGAGTAAAAAATTGCCCCTGAATCAGCCTTCACCTGATGCTTGGTCCCTGCTGAGAGGTGACTGGGGCAGTTCCCAGTGCAGGAAAAGCTTTCTGAGCTCCTCATTGCACAGAATGAATCCTTAGTAACTTAAAGATCATTTGATTTTTTCCCCCACACTCCAGGAGATTAGTTGTGTTTAATGATCTAATGAAAATCTGTCCTGGAACAAGAAGTTGGTTTTCTGAAGAACGTTTTCATTCTCTGACTTTTTCCATCGAAGGAGAATTACCTTAAATCTTTTCCTGGACAAGGTAGGATTAGAAACACATATTCTAAAAAATAAATAAACAACTGAGAAAAGTTAGAGAGCTCTGAGTCTTTCCTCCTCAGCAAAGGAAATGACGGGCCGGCTTCATGGGCATGGGGTCAGGGAAGCTGGCGAGTCCTGTACTTAATACTATTGCCATCTCGGTATTCTTAGCAATTTCTGAACAAGAGGCCCTGTATTTTCATTTTTTACTGAGCCCCACAAATGATGTAGCTGGTCCTTTTGGCAAAAGAGGTGGAAAAAGACTTCCAAAGACGTTTTTTCTTCCCCCTGCAAGAATGCACTAGGAAAACACTGAAAACATGCCTTTAGAAAAATTGTAATTTTTTATTTATCTAGCCAGGCAAGAGAGTAAACAGAACACAGCCACCACAAATTGTCTTATAAACGTCCAAGTGCCTATAACAGTGAACATTTATATAGAGCTTACAATGTGCCAGGCTTTGCATACATTAACTCATCTAATTATTACTGTGTCCACATTTTACAGTTAACGATGTGAGGCACAGAGAGGATAAGAAAATCACCAAACATCACAGAGGTACGTAAGTGGCAGAGCCTAGATTTAAACCAAGGCAGTACGGCTTCAGAACATCTTTTTATGTAATGTTTCTCCTTTCTACTGAAAGGAGCAGTGACATTAGCTTGCTAAAAGAGGCCCTGCAGTATTTCTGATTATTTTAGTTATTACTTTTGAATTCAGAGAAAACTGATGTACTAGGGCCCTTTAAAGGCCTAAGCCAACGTGCCCTTGGAAGCTAAAGGTGAATTGCACCATAGAACAAACATATTCTTTCCTTTGGAGCATCAACTCCTGACTATTTTATAAAGGGAAAGTACTAAACATGTCACACTTTAGTGTCTCATGACTGGCATTCAGTTTTGACTCAAAAGATTTTAATTATACTATTAAACTTATAGGCTAGAGGCAAGACGTTCATCCTTGAAAATTTATCTTATACTTTATTCCTTTCAGGGAATTGGGGACTTGGCTCATACATGCTGGATATGTTACATGATCCCGTACAGCGATTTTCAAATTAGTCTTCCCTCGACTTTATTTTTGAAAATCTTTGTAGGCACCAGAGCACATTGGTTGAAAGAATAGATACTGGCATCCCATGGCTAATTTTCTGGCCTTGAGATTTGCATCTGTAATAACGATAATAAAAACAGACACCTCACAAGGCTGCCACGAGACTAGGAAGTACCTAGCACTTCTTGGAACATAGTTAACACTCAGTATCTATGAATAATTGTTTGATTTATGAGTACCGGTATAGAACAGTGCAGTTATACATTGGGGGTATAACTTCTCTGAGCCTCAGGTCTTTCAGCATAAAGTTAAAAATACTCATCTCACAGGGTGTTATAAGGATTAAACAAAATAATACATATGAAGTTCTTAACTCAGGGCCTGGCATATAGTAAGTTCTTCCTAAATGGTTAACTTCTATTATTCTATTTAAATTTTCTCTCTGTGATGTAGGTTTAGGTAATATCACAGTGAAATTTGGGAGCCATTGTACAACTATTTTATTTTTAGCATATTTTTTCATATTTTTTTTCTTTGTAGGTCATATTCTATTAGGAGAATGAGATAAATATTGTTTTTTTTTTACCACATAGTAACACTTTTCTGTAGTAATCATGCATTTTAAAAATAAACTTGGGAAAGACATGTTGGTTTTTTGCCAATGGTCTTTTTATAAAGGGCTCTTATGATAATGTATAAAATAAATAACATTCATTCATTATTAATATCTTGTATCAGTGATTACATCAGCTCAGTCTGTCCATTGATTAGAGCCCTCACTGATCAGAGAGCAGGCAGAGGGAAGGCCCAGAGCACATATCCTGAATCCTCCCCAGTGAGGAGGATTATAGGTAGAAATAGATGTGCAGCAGTCTGTGAGGCCCTCCTTTCAGTGAGGCCTTCCGTGAGGCCCTCCTTTCCTCTGCCTTCAGCTCTTCTCCATTCGCCCCTTCCCCTCCAACCACCAATCTGCTCTGGCCTTTTCCACCTTACAAACAAGGAACAAAACAATTTTCCCTCAAACTTGTTGCTCCCTTGAAGCATTGTTTCATCTTCCCCTTTGGCTGCTAAAAGTGGTCTTCCTTAACGTCTCCCACTGTTTACTCTCTTCTCACCCTTTCATCCCTATGACTTTTCAGAAACTGTCTTCTTGAAAGCATTAAGAACCACCTGATCATCAAGGCGTTTGGCTTTTTCTTAGTCTTCATTCTTCTTGACCTGTTTGAATATGTGATACTGTCGAAATCTTGACAATCTCTTACAGCCTGGAAATTGTACTTTTTTTGACATTTGTGCCTTGGTTTGCTCATAGAAAATAGCAATGATGCCAATTTTGCAGAATGTTTTGAAGATAAAATGAGGGCTCTAATTGAAGGCCAGACTGAGCTGTTATTGTTAACATATGTAGCAATTTTCACCTCATTTGCTCTTAAGGCTGGTGTCTCACACTACACAGAAGACTCTTAAATCCAATTTTTGTTTTCACCTTTCTCCATGTTTATTATTCCTTTTTAACAGACTGCTGCACATCTATTTCTACCTATAATAATAAAATCATGGGTGATTAGAGCTGGAGGAGTTCTTAGAGAGACCGCTACCAATTTAAGCTGAAGGAAGTGGTGGTGTGGAGGGTAGATTGCTTTGGGCCAAGACTGCTGGGTCGAAAGATGGCTTTAACTTAAATAAAAGAAGTTCCAATGTTACTGGCTTACAGGTATGCTCTTCATAACAAGAAGTACAAGAGTATGGCGTGCTAGGCTTGATTAATGTAGCAGTTCAATGGCAGCGTCAAGGGCCCAGGTTCTATCTATCTACTGGCTTTGCTCCTCCTCAGCGTGTTGGTCTCTCCACAGGTCTGCTTCTGGCAGTAAGATAGTTGTATGTAGTGTCCCATTCAGACCTGACAATATCCTGTAAAAGAATAGGCCATATTTTCCTGTGTGGCTCTTCTTCAGAGTGAGTGTTTGCTACCCTAAAGCACACAGCCGACTTTCCTTCATGTCTCATTTGTCAGACTTGTAACATGCTCTGGGAATGGAACATGTAATTGACTTAGACCAATCAGAATTCGCCCCTTGAGGCTGAGTCTAGCTTCCTCGGAAGCACGCAGCACTACCAAGTTGAATAGATGCAGAAACTAAATCGGGTTTCTCTTAGATTAGAAATGAGGAAGGTACAGTGGGAAATGAATGTTGGGCAGGCTGCAGGTATCTGCTACTGTCTCACAGTGAGTTAGTGGCAGAGCCACAATGAGATCGTAGGCTTCCTGATCACTACCTAACCCTCTTTCAATTATTCTTACAGTCTCAGCATTTGAACCAGACTCAACCTTTACACTCAAACTTGCCCTTTATGTTTTCTTATATACTGACAATTTTCTTCTGAAGGTATGCAACCATTTTCTTCATTATTTAGCCATCTTTGATTTCCTTCTCTCCCTTGTTCTCCAGAATTCACTTCCCAAATCTTATTTAATCTTTCTGTTAAAAAAATGTCTGATTTCATCCTTTTCTTTCTTTGTTACTATTATCTCTAGGTCACATCTTTATGATACATTAATTGGATTATTACAATAGTCTAGTAACTGATATTCCTGACTTGACTCTTTCCAACTCTCATTTACTTTTGAAATCACTGGTATATCCATCTTCTTAAAACATTTCTCTTGGAACAATTTCTGTAGAGGGGTGCCCTGTGAGGTTAAGCTGCAATAGTATTTTAAAATTAGGATAAATTGTTATTTCAAACTTGTCAGTAAGTTCTATTTCTAATGTTAGAATTTACAAATTTTATTGGGTCAGGTATATTTTTACTTGAGAAAAATCTCTTGAATGGTCTCTTTTAGTTAGATATAAGCCCAATAGATACCATTGTTTAGGGAAAAGTATGTAACAGAGCTTATGTTTTATATTGACAAATACTGCCCTTCTTGGGGGTTGAAACAAGAAAAAAATGGATATATTGGCATAAGGTACAAAGCATAAGGTACAAGGAACCTTCTGGGAATTAGTGGATAAAACTCAGATACTTTATGTTTTGAAGCTTAATAATATTAGAAAAATATCAGATGGGTTAAAATGGACCCAACTGTTGTTGTTTGCAAAGACACAAAATACTTTTGAGGAGAAACTCACCGTAAGAGAAAGCAGAATCTCTGTGATGACCAAGGTCATACTGATAATGATTAGAATGGGACTCGGGAGGGTTGGTTCTCAAATGAGCTAGCTGAACTCAGTGGGGAGTATTCAAAAAACACTGTGTGCCTGTATATACTAAAGACCCAAATCATGGAAGGGCTAATGTAAGAGTTCAGTATTGAAGTGACTTAGGTCTTCACAGTAGATCTAATATTGAAAGAGAGCCATCTCTACTTGCACTCAAGGAATTCTCGCGTAGTGGTGGTAGCAATGAGTCAGATACTTCATGCTCTTTGGGGGGACTCTGGGAGGGTAGAGTCATAATTTTCTTGCAGTAAGGCAAGATAAAAGATATAAAGGCATCCAGGTTGGAAAGAAAGAAGTAAAACTGTCTTTATTCATTGATAATGTGATCGTTTATACAGAAAAGCCTATGTACTCTTCAAAAGAGCTTCTAGAACTAAGTGACTTTGGCGAGATTGTAGGGTACAAGATCATATCCAAAAATCAACTGTGTTTCAATATATTAACAATGAACAATCAGATACTGAAATAAAAAAGCATTTAAAAGAACATAAAATATGAACTATTGGAGATTAATTTAAGAAAAGATGTGAAACACCTGTACATGGAAAACTATAAAACATTGCTGAGAGAAATTAAAGAAGACCAAAGTGGAGAGATACATTGTGTTTACAGATTGGAAATCTCAATATGGTTAAGATAACAGTTGTCCCTAAATTAATATATAGATTCAATGGAATCCCAATCAAATTCCCAGCAGGTTTTTTCTTTTTTAGATGAAATTGATAAGCTGATTGTAATATTTATATGGAAATGCAAAGCATCTAGAATAACTTAATTTGAAATAAGAGAACAAATTTGGAGAACTTACACTACCTGTCTTCAAGGTTTATTATAACACTATAGTAATAAAAGCAGTGTGTTACTAGCATCACAGTAGACAACTAGATCAATGGAACTAAATGGAATCCAGAAATAGACCTACACATATACAATCAATTAATTTTGACAAGAGTATAAAGACAATTCAGTTAAAAAGGGTAATTTTTTCAACAAGTGATTGTAGAACAATTAGATATTTATCTGCAAAAACAGCAGTATAAATAACAACCCCAAACAAAAAAGTTCAATCCAGGCCTTGTACCATACACAAAGAAAATTAACTCAATGTCGATTATAGATCTAATAGAAAAACTACAAAACTGGACGAGAACATTTGAGACAATGTTTGTGATCTTGAGTTAGGCAAAGATTTCTTAGATGCAATATGAAAAGCACAATCCATAGAAAAAGGATACATTAGACATTATCAAAATTAAGAACTACTCTTTGAAAGACAAACCAAAGACTGGGGAGAAAAAAATTGCAAATCATATATCTGATAAAAAGCTTATATCCAGAATGTATAAAGAACTCTAAAATCTCAATAATTTTAAAGTGGGCAAAAGATATGAATAGTCACTTCATCAAAAAAGCTATAAAAGTGGCAAATAAAAACATGATAAATGATTTGTCACTTGAGAAATGTAAATTAAAAACACAATAAGATATTACTACACATCTATTAGAATGTCCAAAATTGAAAAGCAGTTGCTATGCTAAGTGTTTGCAAGGATGTGGAACAACTGGAATTCTCATATACTGCTTGTGGGAATGTAAAGTGGTAAATCACTTTGGCAAATAGTTTGGCAGTTATTTATAAACCTACTGTGTGACTTGGCCACTTCCCATCTAAGTATTAACCCAAGAGAAATGAAGGCATATGTCCATACAAAGACTTGTATATGAATATTCATAACAGCTTTCTTTTTAATAGTCCCAAACTAGAAACAATGCAGATGTCCATCAAAAAGGTGAATGAATAAACAAATTTGGTGTATCCATACAATGGAATACCAATCATTAGTAAAAAGGAACAACTGTTGATACATGCTACAATATAGATGAATCTCAAGAAAAATTGTAGAAAATTGTAGAAAGAAGTCAGACTAACGAGTCCATACTGTAGGATTCCATTTATATAAAATTCTTAAAAGGGCAAATCAATCTATAGTGGTAGAAAGCAGGTCGACAGTTGCCTGGTGATGGGGCAGGAGGAGAGATTACATAGAGGCACAAGGAAACTTTTGACAGTGATTGACATGTTTATTATCTTGATTGTGGTGATGGTTTCATGGGTATATGTCAAAACTTACCAAATTTTACATTTTAAACAGGTACAGTTAATTGTATGTCTATTATACTACAGTAAAGCTGTTTAAAAAAGAGATATTATAAATAGGTAAAAATAGGTTAAGTGCAAAATATTGGTTACACCTAGTGAATTTGTATTTCTCCAAATGAATAACCTCCAAACCCTTTGCTCTGCCATTTACTCTCCATGACCTGATTTCAGGATAATATTCCTGCTGTATCTTCCATTGACATCTTGAATTCCGGTCAAAGGAGATTGTCTCCTGAACAGGTGTTAACTTTTCTCATGCATTTCATTAGCCTGGAATGGTCTGCCCACCGTCTTCTGATGTCTTCACATAGAGATGTTCTGAACTCCCATAGTGCTTTGTACCTTTTCTTATGGCATTCGTCACATACTTCTTTAGATTATAGCTTGTAAACACATTTTTCACCTCCCTTACAAAACTAAAAGATTCTTGAAGGTAGAGATCCTTGTATTTATTATTTATCCCAGTACCCCAATGGTATCTTAGAAAAAAAATATCTTGTAAATGTTAATTGTATATATACACAACAAACATATTTAACAGAATATTTTTTTATACGGGCCTAAAGATTGAAAAAATTTTATTGTGTCTAAAAAATATGAAACTTTTCCTAATTTTGGTATATGCAATCTTTATTCACCTGAGATTGGGAAAATATTTTCCATATATTTAAGTTGCTTAATCACCTGACCTGTTGTAAACACCTTTTGTTTATGATCTCTGGAGACATTTCTCACAACCTAAGTATCAGAAAAACTATTGTTTGTAGTAGATTTTTAATTGTTTAATGATTTCCCTTATAATGTGTACACTCATGTCTTGAGCAAAAATGGCATTGAGAGTCAGTGATTATATTATAGAAAAAATAAGAAAAGTGTTTCTGGAACATTTCTCTGTATATATTGACCCCATGTTGAAATAATTAAACCCTAGCCCTATCTAAGAAACAGGCTGATGATAAAACCTAAGAATAATTTTGTTGCAGAGTTAAGGTGAACAAGAAACTGGGCTAAAAGGAGAGCTTTATTTCAGTTTCAAATATCTGGCAAAATTGGGAAATTGGATAAAAGGAGTTTAGGAAACTGTGCTGGATGAAACTGTACTGATGTTTTGTATTTGTTCCCATGTAAAAGCATCTTTCCCCCTTGCACAGAGATGGATACGTAATGGTCTCAAATCTAATGGAAGTGCTCATTTTCAGGGTTAGTGTAGTTTTGAAATGGGTTTGTTTGAGGACTCTGGTTCTAATTTCATATTATTAAACTCTGAAATTACAGAAGCCTTTCCAAAGTCATCATCGAGCCTCAGAATGGCCTCACGGTGCAGCATGAACTTGTTGTGTACAAAGTTGGAAGGGCTTGTTTGCAATCCAATTCTCCTTTCTGTAACAACTGGCATTGTATCTTAGTTCTCACCTTTTCGCATGGACCAGATTTCTCCCTACGCCCCCTGTCAGAGTTCAGCGTGGGCGCCACAGTGGCCGTCACTGAAGGTGTCTAAAACATTATTAGGGCAGAGGCGACAAGCTCATGGTTTAGAGGTAGACCTAGGTTTGAATCCTAATTCCACCACATAGGAACTCTGTGGCCCCGACCCAGTTATCTAGCTTTCTGGGCTTCAATTTCCTCCTCCGCCAAAAGGGTACCATGAAAGTCAAAGAGTACCAGCTTTGCATGGTGCCTGGTACAGAGCGCACACACTTAACATGTGTTCTATAAGGATTATTAGCAACCAGAAATTATCTTAGTTTTGCTTCAAGAAAATAGCCTTAGTGTGCTAAGTATAATTAAAAAAAAAAAGATAGTATGGATGTGGACATTTTTCTTAGAAACATTTCTAGAGGAAATTTGGTGGTTGTGTATCTAGTATTAAAAGGCTTGCCCAACCTTGCCCAAAAGATATGCAATGCCAGTGCCTCAAAATAGATACACAAATGGTGTTATGGAACCCCAGATATTGTCCACTCAATTCATTGTGGGCAGGAAGAACATCTATTTTTAAGGGGAGGAAAGGAGACCATAAAACAGTTAAAAATAGAATTCTCCTCCGTCTTCTTTCGGCCACTTTTACCCTTCATTTTTCTGTCCACTCCCATTTTTACTGAAGTCTTATCATCTCTGTTCATTTTCCCCTCTTCTTTCTGTACTTTAGAAATGGTACATATTATGAAAGAGAAAATACTTGACACCCCCCCCCCTCCCCAGAAAGTCAGGGGTTGGGGTAATGCATTTTTAATCCTGAACACCTGGCCTCCTTTTATTTGGCTGCCAGAACGAGAAGGTTTTCTGATTACTCAAAAAAGTCCTCATGCCGGTGCTCACAAAGGAATAAAAAGGTTAATAAATTTCAGAATGTGCCTGGTAATCCAGGGAGATAGACCTCGGCAAACACAGACTTTTCTCGTTCAGCTGAATCTGACATTATGAAAAGCTAGCCATCTCTTCCCACACTCAAAGTATTTATCCAAGCTTTAAGCACCAAGTAGCCAGAGTGTGGCTAGAGAGCTAACACTTGTCCTGGGTCTGCTTTGCAGAGGGAATCTCACACACGTGATCTCATTTTGCTTTCATGATGGTCCTGTGGGGAAAGCATCACAGTTCCCATATTTCATAGGTGAGGGCATGAGGGGAACTCGGTGTACCCGTGAGGGAGGGAATCACTCCAGTGCAGATTCCTAAGCACTGTTGACCTGATGGCAAGATTTAGCCATCTTCTCCAGCCGACCCCTCATTCCTGGTGGTGGCATCATGCTTCAATACCTTGATACAAGTGCCTCTTTGCTGACCATGCAGTGCAAGTTATGGCAAAATGTAGCTCCAAATTCCAACCCCCTTTGTGGCCAGCCAATTTTAGGGACCAGGGTCAAGTGCAAAATCCATATTTCTAGGAAGGGGGGCTGCAGAACTGATACTCCCTAGAAGCACAACCACAACATCCATCTCCCCACATCTCTTTCCCCGGCTCTGATTACATAGAGAAAGGTCTGCGAGGTTCTTTATATTGGCTGGGGTGGTGGAGGTTGGGGGATAGCATGATAGTGGGTGGTAAGCCCAGTTCTCTGAACTGGTACCTCTCAGTAAGCTCTGAAGGGCAATGGTTGGGGTACTGTGCTTTTGGTCTTTGGTTACAATTCTGAGAGAAGAGCATCCTTTGCACATAGATTATCAAATGTGATCCTTACAACAACTCTAGGAGGAAGGTTGAGTTGTGATCCCAGTATAGTGTAGTGATTACAAACAAACACGGACTTGACTTTGAATCACAGCTCTCTACAGTTCAAGTTCAAACAACTTGTCTGTATGATTTTCACCTTGTGCATCAGTTTCCTTTCTGTGTGACAGGGAGATACCTACCTTATACTGTTGTGAAAAGCAGATGAGATAGCCTGCATGGTAGTAAGAGCTTGTAAGTGTTCATGATGGTTATCTCCGTTTTCCAGATGAGGAAACTAACACCCCAATGGCCTAGATAACAGCCCAATATCACACAGCTAAGAAGTGCTTCTAAAACCCATGCTCTTAGTCATTCTTCTGTGGCAGTGCTTCTACGCTTTTTTCATATCCTGGCACACATGGAAAATGATATTCCTCACATGACATTTGGGAGAATGAATGGGACAGCTCAAGGCTTGAGGTGATTGGTCTGGGGGACTCTGGCCACCCCAAACTCCTTCTGGTCAATGGGAATACTCTGCTGCACTGAAACAAAGAATAGGGGCAGCCTATGCAGGCCAAGGGTGTCAGGTAAGTCTTCCTGGAAAAACGATGTCCTAGGTG
Organism: Rhinolophus hipposideros; assembly: GCF_964194185.1. Lineage (NCBI taxonomy): Eukaryota > Metazoa > Chordata > Mammalia > Chiroptera > Rhinolophidae > Rhinolophus > Rhinolophus hipposideros. Next base: position 65,198,148 of record NC_138055.1, on the reverse strand, counting down.
TAAGGTGAAGGGTTAGTGAAATCTAGTAACGAAGAGGGGGGATGACAATGGGTGAGAAGGACTGCTTAATTTTCTCTTCAAAACATGGAGATCACAATGATAACTATTTTGCAGGATAGTTAAAAACGAAATGATAGCATTGAATATATATGGAAAAGGCTTTGTAAAATGGGATATCAATTTTAGCTGTTACTATTCTTAGGGAAATAGACAAAATATTTGAAATTATAAGAGTGATCCAGGCCCAATAGTTACAGAGAGGGAACATTTCTATCAGACATTCACTCGGAGAAAGTTACAGTTTTAATAGGACCCCCTTCTCTCCCTCCCTCCCTCCCTCCTTCCTTCTTTCCCTCCCTCCTTTTCCTCTTTCCTTCCTTATTTTTAAATAAAAACCAACTTTAACTTCCCCCATGGTTTGTTATAAGGTTTAACCTGTTTTCATCAATTAACTAAAGCAAGTAGGAATAAGATCAAGAATCCTATAATCCTAAACGAGGTTTATCTCTGAAGTTCATGCTAGTTTGGTCTTATTTGAGGAAATGGCCAGGCTGTCTCTATGACATGGTCCCATGGCTTTTCTGATGAGGATTTGTTCTGATAGACAAGGCAGCTAGGCACAAGCTGGACCCAGAAAGAAAGCTTTGGTCACTCCAGGGGAGAGGCCTGAGTTTGTCGGTGAGGTTGTCTCCTGCCCAGGGTCTGATATTTGCGTCCTGTGGAAAGGGGGATGGGAAGGTTGTGAATAGAACTTGAAGGGGCTACTGCGCTGACAATGTTGTCCATCTCGGGGGCCCAAAAATGTTTTCCTTGGTCTTGTCTCTCCAAGAGAGGATAAGCCAGGAAAGAAAGAGACATTCTTCTCGATTGTGCAACACAGCAGAACTAGCCTTGTCATCTTAACATCAGCTGTGGCAGGAGATGGCAGTGCCTGCTGGTCATGGAGAGCAATGAAAGGACGGAGGCAGTAGAAAAAGAGAGAGTAGCAGGTGCCACGTGCGTGGCGACTAGACTTATTCATCAACGTATGGAATTTGTTCATAGGAAGCGTGATTAGAGGCAAAAGATAGGGAAACATGGGTTACACAGAAAACAAGTAAAAAATAGTTAAGTCTTGGGATATTTCCTCAAGATTTCTTTTCTGCACCCTTGATCTACTTTACTTTGAGATCCTGGATGAGCTCCGCAGACTAATTCATCTCAAAATGTTACCTATTTTAAGAAGTTTTCTTTTTTTAAATGAAGAGAATTCATTTAAAATTTGTTCAACTTTGACATTTTCTTTCCTGAGTTTACTGTAAAATTCAAGTCAAATAACTTCATAAATGCATCAATATTTTAAAAGCTACCAATCTTACACCTGAAAAAAAGAAGGCTTGCAATCTTTAATAATCTTTAATGCAACACATATTCATTATATATGAGCCCTCAAAGGAGAAACTTGCGTTGCCCGGAATCCTAAGTATCACACAATGGTAGCTTTGGGATAGTTAAATATCACACATTTGCTTTGTAAAACCATTGAATTACTTTAGCATACTAACCCTGAAAGTCATCACAACTGTTTGGTCTTTAATAATCTGGACCAAGCAAAAGGAGAGAATTTTCTCTGATGTGACAATCTCGTGGACATAATTTTAACAAGATTCCCTCTTTGAAATTTGACTCTGATGTTGGAATGCTCATCAGTTCTTGGAGAAGCTGACTCATTCTTCGTGACTGAACTCAAATGTCACGTCCTCTGTGAACTCGTCCCCAACACCTTAAACAGGATTAATTGCTCCCATGGAACTTGGTACCATCATCACACAGCGTCTTATCTATTCTTGTGTTTGTTTACCCAATAAACTACGATCTCCTTGGGGGTTGGAATGGTTTTTTAGCACAGGAGGCGTTTAATAAATAATTGTGAAATTAAAGAGTGTATCTATCATCATAGATACTATGTTTAAGTTTCTGCACTTGTACAAATTCAGAAAAAAAGTGTTCAAGGGCTGGCAACAGCCATCCACATATAAAACTAAAGAAAGCGGTTTTTTTTTTTTTTTGGTTTGTTTGTTTTAAGAAGTTGTCACCGTAAGATCTCCTTAACTAAAGACATTCAAGAAAGGTAAACAATAGTTCAAGGTGAATGACTGGGTTAACGAATGAATGAAGATTTTCTGTTATATAGTGTGTGCTTGATTTATACTTATATTTAAAGCTAGAGCTCAGGGGAAGGGAAAAGGATGGGCTTGATATTTACTGAGTGACTGTCTAGTACTAGGCTCTGCATCAGGTTTCCATTATGTACCTGATTTCACTTTAGGTGCAAGTACCCTGCTGGTTGGGTCCTATCAGCTCCTTTTGTCAAATGGGGAAACTGAGTAATGTGAACACGTTCATTCCATCTAGTAAGTGGCTCAACCAGAATTTGAACTCAAGTCTGAAAAAATTTTTTTAGTGTATGGTTATATGTGTTAAGGAAAAGGAAGGATTCACCAATTATTAAGATAATTCAGGCAGCCCTCACCGTATAGCCTACACTTTTCCCCCTTAAGTAAATATCTAAGGAAAAGGAGGAGGGGCTTAACATGGGCAATAGGGGTGGTGGTGAAGCAAGTGGACTCTGAGTTTGGCTCTGTCACGTTCAGGTGGCATGACTTTGGGGAAATTATTTAACCTATTTGATCCTCAGTTTCCTTATCTGTAAAAATAGATGGCAGGGAATAATCATCATTTGTATCTTACAGGATGTTGTGAGAATGAAATGAGAGAATGCACTAAGCACTTAGCCGAGCTCTTGGCACACACGAACGCTCAATACATTCTCATCGTAATTACCCAAATGCTCTACGTTTATTGCCCAAAGTCAACAGATAATTGTTCGTCTTCCTTCCTACTTTCTAAGTGTTTAGTAGGTGCAATCTTAAAGTGGAAGAGAAGTCCACTGGATCACCTTTTCCCTGCGACCTGTGGCCAGAGTATACATTTTGAAATCATTTAACAGGAGTTGGGTTTCTGGTTCTGCTTTGTCATTTTGACAAGGCACATTGCTCAGTTTCTCTGCACTCAGTTTTCTTATCTGTAAAATGGCAATCCAAACCACACTTCTCTTGCCAGGCTGACTTAAAAGTGCTAAAATAAGGGGCACATGAAAGGGCTTCTGACTTGATCTAAGGAGAGTCAGGAGAGTCTTCTTGAAGAGAATGAAGTCCAAGTGGACACCTAAAAAGAAAAGGGCCTTGTAAGCTCTGATACACACTTAGGCATGGGTAATTATGCTGTCATTTCAATAACATAATTACATATAACTGACATTTAAACTTATTTCAGTCTACAGTTCCCATTTTATTTCACTTTCTGATGTCACCTTTTAGTTTCATTAAGGAGGAAGGCTGCGATTTTTTTTGTGCAATGTAATTATCCACAAAATTTGGTCCATCATTTTCCACCAAAATATTTAGTCCATGATTTTCCCATCCTTTTGGTCCATTGGCATTTCTAGCAGAACTTCAGTATTCTGCAATGTCTTTAATCATTAGCTGTGTAATATGAGAACTCAAATAAATATAGACTGTGTAACTCTTTCTGGTTTTCTTATTGAATAGGATAAATTCATGAGCTCTCTCTCTCTCTCTCAGAAAATAAACATATACATTTTGGATTTGATCCTGAGTTATTCCTTAGGTATAAATAAGACACTGAAAGTCACATGAACTTTTCCAGGTCACAGGGTTTTCATTAGAATGCTGGACTATAAATAGCTCCCTAGTAGGGGAGCAGAAATGATGTACCATTCCCCAGCCCTCCCCCTCGCCCCGCCCATATACACACAGGTTTGCTTACCAGAGAATAACACTGACTTGCAAGTGTCTGGCTCATTGTGCTGGTATTGTTTATAAGGTCAAATTTTGGGTTAACCTTTTGCAATGAAAAAAAATTTAGCAAGGGTGCCTATGTGAACATTTTGTTTCTTAGGGAAAATTACTTTATATGGAATTTACTTAGTGCACCACATAAAAATTCTTAGCACAGAATATCTAGCACAGTGTAAGAATTTATTTCCCTTGAGTTGCTTAAATGTCATGGAGTTTGGTACAAAACAGGAAATACCTCGTTTTACAAATCTTGCCAGAGCTTCTCTGCCATGGTCTCATATATAACGGTGCCATCTACATAGAAAAGGATAACTGAGTAATTACCAGGTGAGTACAAACAACAGAGCCGGCCACAAGAGATAATTCAGAAAGCCAATATTTTGTTTTGTTCTCTTTTAGAGCTAGGTTATCTGTTCAAAAATTCTAGAAAATTACCTGTACTGTTTCCAGCTGACTTTGTCTGAACTATTTCTGTGAGATCCACTGAACGGGCCTTATTGGGATGAAGTAGATTTGTTAGAGTAATAAAATCTGCCACATGGCTGATCTTAAATTTTTAGTAGATTACAAGCTACTTGAGGGCACAGAATGTATTGTATTTATCTTTGAATCTCTCCGGTGTCTTCAATGTAGTAGGCATCCTCTAAATAGTTACCAAATTTATTTAAGTTCAGTTTATTATGAAAATCATTTCTGGGCCTCCTAAGAATTAGAAGTGTTTGAAAAATATGTTCCTCGATGCTATCTTTTTTATTTCATCTGGTTTAGTTTCCCTTGGAGATCCATATCTGTTGTGGAAACATGGGCATATATTTGCAATAGAAAATTATGGATTGTGACAAGGAAAAACAGCAGCAAAAATTGCATAACATTTGGTAAATATGAGTAAAATGAATATGGATTTGCTTGGCCTAATAGAATTAATATAGATTAAGAGCTTTTGAAAACTGTTTTCATGGCTGTAGTACATTGTACAGTTTGTCTTACTCTTCTCTTTTGACAATTTTATCAAGTAAATGTGAAAATCAGGTAAGGAGATGCTTGTGTGTTTGCGTGTGTGCATGTGTGTGTGTGTGTGTGTGTGTGTGTGTGTGTGCGTAAGTAAAAGAAAAATGAAATTTATCCCAATAAGATGAGTCCTGCTTAGAAAAATGATAATGATGATTAATTGGAAGCCAATGTTTAACTACAATAACATATTTAATATATACAACAAGCCCTATGAAGAATTAACTGTTATTTCCATTTTGATAAGATTAATAAGCTGATGTTCTGAGACGTTGAATACCTTGTTTAAGCTCACATAGTAAGTGGCAGAGCTGAGATTCAAACCCCAAACTCTTTGACTGGCAAATTGGTATTCTTCCCACTGCTTGATGTAAGAGGCACCTACACATGGTGATTCAATGCAATGTCAAAACATCTTTTCCTTTCGGAATATCTCTTATTTGTAATTATTACCTGCAGAGTCTTTCTTTGGGCCTTGGACAGATTAAGGCTTTGTTTATGTAGAGCAATAAAATAGTCCAATCTCAGCTTCCAGTACTGACAATATTTCTTGGGAAGTCAGTAACTGGACAAGAGTGAGTCATTCTGGAAAAAAAAGAAAAAAAAAAGAAAAGTGAACTGAGAGGGCGTTTAATACTTTGTCTTTTTTAAAATGCAACTAATTAAGCGATTTGAACTCTGAGTAGAAAGAACAAATGAAAATGTCATTTCACTTTTCAAACTATGCTGAATTAATATTCTAGAATTTTTAACCTTCAGACAGTAATGAGCAAGCACTGTGGGAGAGCTGCAGGTGGAAGAGGTTGAGAAGAATCCTGCATTTTATCAGTTGATATGGGAGCCAAGGTGGTATGTTGACTAGAGAGAAGAATGTAAGAGAAGGATTAGCTAGTTTCTCTTCAATCTCTTTTTCTATGCACACAGGATAATTATAAAATCAAATGCTAAAACTGAAAAATAATTTATCTATCTGACTTTTTGGTTCAAGCGCTGTTATACTCAGAAGCAGGCAAAAGGGCAGATGAGGAGATTTGGGTCTGCTGAGATGGGCGTCTAAACACCTAACTTTCTTTGTTGTGCCATGTGCTAGGTTTAGTGGTGCAACAAAGCAGCCTGGTTCTTGCCCTCATGGAGCTTATAGTCTAGACTTAAGAAGACATATTACTTTCACATAACAATATATGAGGACTTTTTAAAAAGAGACATTATAGTCAAAGAAAATTCAGCCACTCAGAGGTAGAAAAATTGCCTCCAAAAAGCCTCTGACATGAGGCTGGGAGTATTCAGAGGGACTGTGGGAAGATAAGTTAATGGAAAAGGACTCCAGTACAGTTTTCAACTAAAAGTAATGACATCAGTGGGAGATTGCACTGTCCCTAATTGGGGCTACTCCTGTTATTGAACAATAAAGAATTCCTGGGCATTAAAAGCTCTGGTTGGAATGGGTACCATAGTGGTTTAGTGTGAACTACCTGTGTTCATTGACCTGTTTATAAACTCTAGCAGTCAATCACATCCACTTTCTGTGAAGAGGCATTCATAATGATTAAAAACCATATTATTTATTTTATTGAGGTGAAATTAACATAGCATAAAATCAGTCATTTTAAAGTGAACATTTCAGTGGCACTTTGTATATTCACAGTGTTGTGCAACCATCACCTCTATTTAGTTCCACACCATTTTCATCACTCCAAAAGGAAACCCATACCTCCTCATTCTTCCTCATTGTTCCTCTCCTCTGCCCCTCCCTGGTAGCTACCATTTTTTTTTTTTCTGTCTCTATGGATTCACCTGTTCTGGGTATTTATTGTAAATGGAATCATACAATATATAATTTTTTTGTGTGTCTGGCTTCTTTCACTTAGAATGTTTTCGAGGTTCATCTGTCTTGTACTAGCATATATCAGTACTTCACTTTTTTTAAAGGCTGAGTAATATTCCATTGTGTATATACCACATTTTCATCATTCATCCATTAATAAACATTTGGTTTGTTTCTATAGAAAGAATTAGCTATTTAACAGTGCTTCTATGAACATGTGTTGTCTTAGTCCATTTGGGGTGCTATAATAAAATACCACAGATTGGGTAGCTTACAAACAATAGAAATGTATTGCTCTTAGTTGTGGAAGCTGGAAGTCTGAGGTCAAGGTGCCACCATGGGGTGAGGGCCCTTTTTTGGGTCATAGACTTCTTGTTGTATCCTTACATGGTGGAAGGGGCTAGAGAGCTCTGTGAAATCTTTTATGAGAACACTAATATCATTAATGAGGGCTCCACCCGCATGACCTAATCACCTCTTAAAGGCTTTCCCTTCTAATAGCATCACATTGGGTGCTAGGATTCCAATATGTGATTTTGGGGAGTGGGGACACAAACATTCGGACCATACCATGATTATACCTGTACTTTTTTGAACACCTGTTTTCAATTCTTTTGAGTATATACCTAGAAATAGAATTGCTGGGAGTAGAATTATCATGATAATTTTAACTTTTTGAGGAACCACCAAATTGTTTTCTATTGTGGAGGAACCATTTTACATTCCCATTCCCATTCCAAATTTTCTACATCCTTGCCAACATTTATTTTACATTTTTTTATTATTATAGTCATCTTAATGGGTGTGAAGTGTCACCTCATTGGTTTTGATTTACATTTCCCTAATAATAAACATCTTTTCATGTGCTTGTTGGCCATCTCTCTATCTTCTTTGGAGAAATGAGAAATGTATATTCAAGTTCTTTGTCCATTTTTAAATTGGGTTGTTTGTTTTTTTGTTGTTGTTGTTGAGTTGGTATACTAATTTTTTTTTTGGGGGGGGAAAGGGAACACGACTTTATTGGGGAACAGTGTGTACTTCCAGGACATTTTTCCAAGTCAAGTTGTTGTCCTTTCAGTCTTAGTTGCAGGGGGCACAGACCACCATCCCTTGCGGGAGTCAAGGAATCCAACTGGCAACCTTGTGGTTGAGAGCCCACTGGCCCATGTGGGAATCGAACCGGCAGCCTTTGGAGTTAGGAGCACAAAGCTCCAACCGCCTGAGCCACCAAGCCGGCCCGGTATACTAATTTTTGAGCCATGTAGTTCAGATGTGTCATGATGCAAATCCAACACCCACAGCAGTCTTACAGGTGGGGTGAAGACAAAGAGCACAGGAGAGGTGGCACTTGGGGTGTGGCTGAAAGTGTGCTAAAATGCAATTGTATCTTCCTCAATAACTTAGATACGAAGGTTTATCTTCCGTGATAACTAAGAAGAGGAAGTCATAGCTTTGGCATGGTACTTTGATGGATATGTAGCTTCATTCTCACTGCCATTGTCTCACTTACTAACGAAGAGCTACCGTTTAGTGCACTTCATACACATTATCTTACTTAATAGCCAGGCCAGGTTAGTGCTATTATCCTAATTTTAGAGATTAGAAGAACTGAAGCTTGGGAGATTGAGTAAGTGGTTCAAGATCACAACTAGAAGGAGGCTGAACGAGTGGGAATTCCATCCTCACAGATTCATGCCCTTTTTGTGTTACTCTATGGATGGCTTATCACTTGTTTGTATTGTTGCTGTAGTTTCCTAACGTTTCTCCCTTTCTTCAGTATTACGTTCCTCAATCAGTCCTTCATACTGCTGACATTGGTCACTCTTCTGAAATAGAAATCTTAATATGCCACATCTTTGCTTAAAGTCTTTTAATGACTTGGCATTTTTCAAGATGCCCCGTGTTCCCTTTCAAGTTATCGTCTTTGGCTTTCCTCATTTGTACCCTACCTTAAAGTCCTGTCAGACTACTCCCAATTTCTGGAATCTGTCAAGCTGTGTCATAACCTTGTGTTCAGAACATAGAGCTCCTTCTGCCTGGAATGCATCCCCGCCCCCCCTTCACCCCCCTGCCCCACACTACATTATAAAGTTTTCCTCATGGCATAAAATGCACGAATATTGGCAAATGAGGTAGTCAGGGAACAGAGAGAGAGGATTCTGTTATTATTTACACACCTCACCTTGACTATTGGGAATATCCAAGAGAATCAACTGAAAAACTAGTAAGATAGCTTAGTAGTCAGATAGAAAATAAAATAAAAAATCAATAGGTCTCCTATCACTGGCAATAACCTGTTAGAAAATGTAATGGAAATAAAGTTCTTATTTGCAATAGCATCAAAAGTATAAAATACCTCGAAAAAAACGTATGGAAAATACATAAATCCATATTTTAAAAAACTTTCTAAACTCTTATTGAAGGATAGAAAAATAATACCCGAATCCAAAAAAATATACTCCATGTCTCTGCACAGGAAGTTTATTATGGTGGTTCCCCAAGTTTGAATGCCATCTCTATCATTTCCTTCCTGTGTTATCTCAGGAAAGCTGCTTCATTCCTTTAAGGCTTAGTTTCCTTGTTTGTAAAATGAGAGTAACAGTGTTAGTTAGCTCATGTATCAAGTATGAGAATTAAATAAAATTATCTGATTAAATAAAATGATCTGTTTAGAACACTCAGTCCAGTGCCAGGCACACGGTAGATACTAAATATGTTATCTATTATACAAAAGATGCCAATCATCTCATCTGCATTGAATGCAATTCCAATTGACCATTTGTTTCTGAGTGTGACTTGTAATTTCATTTACAGCTCATCTTTAGAGGGTATTATTATTATTATTTTTTTATGTTTTTGAGTCATGTGTCTTCTCAGTTGTGGATATCTTCCAACAGAGGTGTTTGGCTTTTGGTTTTGCTTACGCATTTGCCTGCCCCATGTATCTCTCTCTCCCTCTCTCCATTTTTTCTTTCCCTCTTTCTTTACTTCTTTATTTTTTGTCTTCCTTTTTCTTTCTTCCTTCTTTCCTGCCTCAAGGTCACAAATATATTCTTCTATGTGTTAAATCCTAGAGGTTTTATTGTTTTACCTTTCACACTGAGATCTATAATTCACTTGGAAATTATTTTCTTGATATCATGGGATTTAGGTCAAGTTTTTTATTTATTTTTTCCGTATAGATGTCCAATTGACCCAGAATCATTTATTGAAAAGACTGTTATTTTTACACTGCTTTTGCAGAGCCATCTGAATCATATATCCATGAATCTATTTCTGGACTCTATTCTGTTCCATAGGTCAATTTGCTATTCTTTTGCCAATACCATATTCTCTCACTCCTACATCTTAATATCTGGTAGAATAATTCTTCCCATCTGTTCTTCTTCAAGAGTGTTTTGGCTATTTCTGGACTTTTTCTTTTCCACATAATTCTAGAATTAACTTGTTGATTTCCACATTAAAAAAGCTGCTGAGATTTTTGAATTGGAATTACATAGAATCTATAGATCAGTTTGAGGAAACCTGACATCTCTACAATACTGAGTTTTCCTGCCCTTGAACATAGTGCACTCCTCCACTTACTTATATCTTCTTTACATTCTTTCTGTAATGTTTTATAGTTTTCTTTGTGAAAGTTTTTATGATAATTTCTTACCTTGGGGTTCCCACAAAGGTACATATGGTTCAGACTTGAAGTTTCAGCTTCACACGGTGATATTTTTCTTCCAAGAATGGTCTTGGGTTTTGGCAAGCTTTCTCCTGATGACTCTGAATTGGTAGACTATGCGTTTCTGATTCCTTCTCATTGATGGCCATTTGAGGATCCCAGCTTCTTGCAGGAGTTAAGTTGTTCCACATCCTCCTCTGGGACTGAGTTCTCGTGTCCTGCTCCTGCTTGCATGAAAACCTCAGGCCTCAGACTCCTGGGCCTCTAACCCATTCTGGCTTTGTATTCCTGCTGCGTTTCTGGAAACTGGGGGTTTTCCTCCCCTTTTGAGCTTAGCTATGTATTTAAAACCTTATTTTGATCATAGTTGGTTGAGAATTTCTATTGTTTAGCGTGGAGGAGGTAAGCTTCAGTGCTGGCTTAGAATGTCGTTTTTCTGGAAATCTTCTGTGACACTACTTGTAACCTTCGAAAAAAGAAGTCTTCTAATAGGAGAATAGTTAAATAAGAGAATGAGGTAGATTTAAATATGGAAAGTATGAAAAGAGTTCTAAGTTATATTACTAAATGAAAAGAAAATTTTCACAATATGCATAGTATAATATAATTTATGTAAGTACAATGCAAAACAACTCTCCTTTTAAAATACTTATAGCAATAGATTTGGAAATCCACAACCATAACTGTTCATATTGGTTATCTCTAACACGAGATTGGAGTGGAGGGTAGATGGAGAAAGGAGCCTCACATGGAGTTTTTCATATCATTTTTAAAGTAGTTTTAGTTGTACAAAACAATGTAATAGTTAGACATTTATACCCGTCACAAAGTGATAACCCTTCTCCCCCAATTTACTATCCCTCTGACATACATAGTTGTTACAGTTCCATTGACTCCATTCCCTATGCTGTACTCCACATCCTGTAACTATATATATATATTAAATTATAGTTGACATTCAGTATTATTCAGCTACAGCTTCAGGAGTACACTGCAATGGTCAGGCATTTACACCGTCCCTGAAGTGGTCTCCCTAATAAGACAAGTGTCCTCCTATCATTTTGTATAATGTGACTTGTTTGATTTATTATTTCATTATAAGTAATACAACTTATATTACTTGTACAATTTAACAGTCAACCATTTCCTCTCCCTCAGCTCAGGCCCCAAACCCTTGACAGCCTTCAAAGTCTGGCCCTCTCCTCACCTGCTCATCATTTCTGCTCCAGCCACCTGGCTGTCTCTGTCCCTTGAGAGTGCCATTCTCTTTTCCACCCAAGGGCCATTGCATTTTCTGTTCTCTCTGTCCGTAGTGTTCTTATTTCACCTCTTTGCTTAATTAACTATAACTCACCTTTCAGTGACTCAATTTTTATAACGTTTCCTCAGAGAAGCCTTCCCTGAATTTCAGACCAGGTAATGTCCTCTGTTGTATACTCTCCTAATATCTTGTATTTCTCTTTTGCAAAATTTACCACAATTTTAATGAAATCATTTGGAAAGTAGTTGTATAATACCAGACAACTCCAGTAGAACAAGAGTTTTGTTCGACTAGGGACTAGGGCTGTCTCATTTGCTGATTAATTCGGAGCCCCTAGCCCAGCACCTTATATGTAATGATGTAGGCCCTTCACAAACACTCATTGAAAGAATCAAAGAGTAAGTGAATGAGATTTTTTTGGAATCTTGAGCATAGTTTCTGATTCCCCTAAGTCCGTTCATGGAAACTTAGGGATCTCAGACTCCCATGTTGGGAAATATTAATTCCTTTTCTGTTCCTGTTTAGGACCGCACAGATTTGTGCAATGTGGACACTGTGGCTCTGTAGTCCCTTATACTTGGAGTGAATTTTGAGAATACTGTCCATAAAATGTCTCCTCTAGAATTCCCAATGCCTGTGAGGCTGTGAACAAAGCCTCATAGGCTGTCTGTCTATGAACAAAGAGGGACCAAATAGACCTCTAAGGATTTGGGTAGAAAAGGTAATTGTTCCCTGAGCTGAGTGCTGCCTGAGACATTCTCCCTTTATTCCTAGGTGCCATTTCCTAATGCTTGTTTCCAGGCCCCAACCATCCAATATCTTCAACTTTAGATGCTGTCTCACTGGAGTTTCGTCATTGGACAATTTCCTGTCCAATGACGATTCTTAGGAGATTATGCTGAAATTTTATTCCCAGTGTTATCAGGAGTAAAACTAACTAAATTGAACTCTAGAGAATGTACTTTAATACATAAGAATACATCTAAGTAATTGCTATGTTGAGCAGAGGGTGAAATCAGTCACTATAAAACTCATGTTGTCGGACAACTCACTTCTAAGCAAGATGGTAATGAGAATCATGTAAACAGAATTAAACTTTTATGAGTGTTTTTTTTTTTTAAGGAGCCATTCATCCATCAGATGTAGAGAAACATTTTACTTAACTAAAAGGTCAGAAATTTTTGATGTTCCAGTTACATAGGCAATATGCTATGCACATGCTCATCGGAACTTAATGGATGACTTCAGTTACAAAAAAGTTCATCCATGTTAAAATTTTTGCTGAATGATTCCTAGTGGAAAACCGTTCTTGCTACTTACTCTATAATCAGATGTCCTACTTATCCACCCAATTCTTTTGAATGATTTTTAAAAAGGAGAGGTCGTTAATTCAGATGTGCCATTTATTGCCTATCAAAGGGCAATTTGCAAATGAACGTTACCGTTTAAGAAGCAGAGCTCTTCCAAGAATTCTTAGAGAAAAATGATAGTTGGATTTTACAAATGTTTCCCTTTTTGAGCTACAGATCACAGAATTTGTTTATGACCTATCTTTAGTGCAAACAGGAAACTAACAATGAAGCTCAAATGGAGGAGAATGGAGCTAAAATGTTATACAACTCAGGGGAAATATGTTCCAAATGATCCAGTGGCTTAAAAAAGTCCATTTTAAAAACATGGGAATAATGCAACATAGTTGTTTTTTTTCAGTAGCAGGGAGGGGCTTTGCTGTGCCAACCACACTTTCTGGCCCTGTAACCAGCTGCTCATTATTTGTCAGAATAGCTGGGTGGGACCATGGCTGCATTCTCTGGCTGTGGAAAAAGTGTTTCTCTGTGAGAAACTTACAAGTATGTAAAAGGTCAAACCAGAAATGCTGGCTCCTTAGCCCCGTCCTAACCCTAACCTTAACCTCAACACTAACTTTGGTTTTAAACAATATAGTTTATATGAATAATCTGAGGAGACTGTGTTCAAGGGCATTCACATCACCCCTTCAGAGGGCACCAAACACTCTTCACTACTCTTACGTCCTCTATGGGTCATATTTGCTCCATAGGGTATACCTGTCAGTCAGAATAGTCAGGTTACGCTGCTGCAACAAAAAAGCCTAAAATCATCTAGCATTGGTTTAGGGATTGCTGGTAGATGGTGAGAAAATGTTTTCTGAGGCAGGAAGAATGTTTCTCTTTCTCTCTAACCTGGAGACAGACAACCGTTGTCTGGAGTGATGAGATGAGCAGCATAGCTCCAGCAGATCTGTAAGGCAAATATGCTTTTGTGATTATAAATCACTAAGATTGAACAGCATAATCTGGTTTTTCCTGACTAATGCCATATCTATTGCAGTTTTACAGATAAACAAACAAACGCTCATACTAGGCCCAAGAGTCTAGTCAAGCACCAGGGAAAATATGGATGAGCTCTATTAGCACTCTATCAGGCTGACTCTCTTTTGTATCTGGCAGAGCCGTAAAAGACAATCGATTTTTCCATCAACTACTGAGTCTTCAGCCTGATGAGGTCATTCTGATCCCATGTACCTCTGGGAAAGAACTTGGTCTTTTGAAAAGAGAGCAAAATAACTTTTTTTGTTTGTTTGTTTAGCATTGCTAGTAGGTGACCAATCATCCGGTTTTGCCTGGGACTGGGAGATTTTCCAGGACATGGACCATCAGTGGTAAAACCAGGAAAGTCCCAGGATAATTAGGATGAGTTGGTTACCCTAATTGCTGAGATAATATCTCTTAGCTACACTCAGGAATTATGCAATGTAGACTTCCATTGCACCTTGTAATTCTTTCCATCATAATATTGTCACCTTGTGTTGTAAATGACTCAGACTGTTCAATGTCTACCTGACCACAAAACTCTGAATTTCTGAGACCAAGGACTGTTTTTGTTTTCTCCCCCATTTTACATTCCCAATGTCTTGCATGGTGCCTGCCATTTCAAAAGAGCACATAAATATTTATTAAATGGATGAATGAATGCTGTTTCTCTATTGTTTTTTTCCTTCCAAAAACTGGTGTGGTGTGGTTGGCTTTTCTTCCTTTGAGGATTCATTTTGCCTAGATACTAGTTTATAAAGAAAGACAGGAATCTTCCTTGACTTGCATAAAGCTTTCTGTGTGACCCATAGTGTAAAATTACATAAACCCAGCTCTGAGTTCCAGCATAAACCAATTCCTTATTAGACTGACTGAATAATTGAATCTTCTTGTTTCGCATCTGTTTAAAGACAGAAGGTCATGGGACAAATGGTAGATATTTGAGGCTGTGGAAACATATGTTATAAATTTGGGTTAGCTGTTTCTGGTAACTAGGGTTATTGTGACTGAAGACCTGGGCTTCCCAAGTCTGCCCTCCACCCTTGGGAATGTATAACAACATGCCCTCCAAAACCAAGGGCAGGAAGAAAATCTCCCTGGCACGCCTCACTGATGAACTGCATTCATGCCCAGTTAAGGACAGCAAACAGTGGTCTGAAAAACTTACTCTCGAGAATTAGATCCAGGTCCCATCCAGTTGAATAGTTTCATAACTGGCCTATGGGGTGTGCTGAGAGTTTGGTGGTTATTGACTCTATTTACAGACTAACTCCTCAGACATCTTTGTTTTCATTAATCACCCATAGTGAGTCTCTTCCATGTGACTAAGCTTTTCTGAGAAGTGACTTAAATTCTATGAAGAGGCCTTGTGGAATGGAGGGAAAATCAATGAATTTGTATTTAGAGGACTTAAAAAAAAATCCCTACCCTCAGTTTTCTTATCCGTAAAATGGGTTTAATAATAGCTATCTTTCTTACCTCATAAAAAAGCCTGTGAGATCAAAGGAGATTGAGTAAGTGAAAATGGTCTGATGATTGTAAAGTGCAGAATGAATATAAGATAATACATATTTTCTACCTCTTTAATTCACTTGGTTCTTTCCATCCTATAACAAAACTTGCCTAAGCTTGCCTTCTGTTTTAGGACTTCCTTTTATTTATCCCAATATTTTTCTCATTATAGGAAGAGAACATGCTTTGCTGTGTGCTTTGTATGTGCTTTCTTTTCATAATGGTACTTGTGACAAAGGGGCCATCATCTTAATTAACATACAAATACTAGTTCACAGTAGTTCATGTCCAAGATCATACTAGACCTTAGGTTTAAACTCAAGTGTGCCTATCTTATTCCCATCACACCGCATTACCTTCCAATACGGTGGAGTTTCCCTCCATTTTTTAAAGAGTTTCCCTTCATTTTTCTTTTCTTTTCTTTTTTTCTTTCTTTTTTTTTTTTTGTATCTTCGATTTGGTGTATAAGTTCACCTTGGGCTTGATCACAATATTATGGTTTTCTACATTTTAATCATTTTCCCTCATCTTTTGTCACTTCAGACTAAAATGTCCTCCTCCTTATTCTGGCAGTCTTGTTTCCTACATCTTTGTACTTGCTTTAATTTGGACCTTTCTGGAGACATATCAGCAAAGCTGCATGTAACATTCCAGGTGCAGACCTTCCAGGGTTGATACCTGGGCAGGATAATGTTTTGCCAATGTATTGCCCACCCCCGTCATGATGTGAGGTTATCTTTTGCTGTTTTGGCTGAAGGAGGACAGTTCCAGTGGAGCATTCTCTGGCTATAGTCAACAACCATGTGGCCAGGCGTTAGGGAACACGATGTCTAGACATCTCTAAAATACTTTCATTTATTTATTCAACAAGTATTTATAAAGTGCTGACCCTGCGCCAATCTGACCTTCCTATAGTTGTGGGTAGGGCAGGGAATAAAACACCCCAAGTCTCTGTCTTCATGGAGCTCATCGAGTAGAGTGGAGAGACAGCTGACAAATACTAACATGTATAATATATGTCAGGTTGTAAGTGCTATGTAGAAAAATAAAGCTAGATGAGGGGAACAGAAGATTGGGCAAGAGTTCGCTTTTTTATAGAGGAGAGTCAGGGACATCTCTGATAATGGACATTTGAATAGAAACATTGAAGTAAGGGTTATCTCAGGGAGGAATATTACAGGTAGAGAGAACAGCAAATTCAAAGGTTGTGAGGAAGTTACTTGTAATGTGTGAGGTATGCCAGTATAGCTGGAGCTAAGTGAGAGTGAGGGGATTGAGGAGATAAGAGAGAACATCAGAGCTTCAAGGTCAAGGAAGATCAGATCACGCATGGTCTTGTAAGTTATGGCGAAGGACTTTGGGTTTTATTCTGAGTGAAATAGGAAGACATGGGAGTACTATGAACAATGAA
Source organism: Rhinolophus hipposideros (assembly GCF_964194185.1). Lineage (NCBI taxonomy): Eukaryota > Metazoa > Chordata > Mammalia > Chiroptera > Rhinolophidae > Rhinolophus > Rhinolophus hipposideros. Next base: position 65,181,271 of record NC_138055.1, on the reverse strand, counting down.
ATGGCCTGATCAGACTTAACATTTTAAGAAACTCATTGTCTTATGTCAATGTGGAGACCAAACTGTGGGAAAGGAATGGTGGAGGGAAGGAGTCCAGCTAGTCAGCTATTGTAATTATCCAGGTGAGAGATGACGGTGGTTTGGCTCAGGGTGATGGAGAAAGGAAGGGCAAAATGTTATTGGATCATGGATATGAGAGAAAGAGGGGAGTCAGTGATGACTTCAAGGTTTTCAGCTTGAGAAACTGCAAGAATTGGATGCATGGAGATGACTTTTGAGATGAGAAATACTGTGGGAGGCATGTTTTGGGTGAGTGTGCATGTTTGTATGTGGTGATAGGGAATCAGGCGTTCTATGTTGTCTACTTCAAGTCTGAGATACTTCTTAGTAAGGATTTCAAGTAGGCAACTAGATATAAGTGTGATGTGTTCAGAGGAGAGGTTGGGGCTGGAGTTATAAATTTGGTATCTTAAAATTCCATGGGGCACCTAGATAAATAGATAAATCACCCAATCCTTAATTTGGACAGGTAGAGGGAGGTCTCTAGTTCCCAAGTGGAAGTGGAGTCAGAGAACAAAGGTATCAAGTTAGTCTTGATCTTTGCATGAGACAGAGAGATTTAAAAGAATAATAGCAGAGATAGGCTTCTCCAGCTGGGTCATAGAAGGAAGAATTGGAGGGGAGATGGGAGACTGTGCACCAATGGGGTACTGATGAGGGGCCCTGCCCTACCCTGTACTCCTATCTATTTCCAGTGAGGGCAATAAACTGTTGTGACTTCTACAAACATCACATATACTCAACCTCCATCCTCTAAATTCTAGAAGGAGCTCAATGTTTCCTCTTACTTAGTTTCAGAAGAGGGGCTGTGGGACAGGTCTGTCACCAATGGGATGGATGACCAGGGATGTCCAGTTGGGCCATGGTGCTAGGGAGGGAGAGGGAGCCTTAGTGGAAAAAACACAGTGCCTTTGAGTCTTCTCTGTGGAGCAGTGATTTTTGGATGCATGCCCTTTTCTGTCCCCTTCCATGTGGTGGGTGAATAGAATGGGCTGAGGGTGCCCCAGTTTGGGAGCTGCTGCTTCCCTTCCAGGCCAAGCAGGATCAGTTGGACCACTTTTTGGGTGTCTTCATCTTCATCCCTTCATATTTTTTCTTGGGGAGCCTTCTTTGTGCCCACAAATGTAGATCTCATATTCTTTCTGTTCTAATACTACTTTTATTATGGTAGCATTCGTCTTGCTGCACTGTCTGTCTTCCCTCCAAGACTGTGAATCTTTTGAGAACAAAAATCAAACTACAACTATCTTTATATTTTCCAACACCCAGGATAGTGTCTGAGTCATGGTAGGCTAGCAGTAATGATCTGTTGCAGTCTGAAGGAAAATAAATGCGCTAACTCTCTATCCATGAGTGTTCTGTTACTTGGTGGGAATAACTGGAGTAGGTAGAGGACAGTGACTTGGCCTAAAGCAATAAACCAGTTTCTGTTCAACAGATGTTAAATAACAATAACTATAACCACCTACTGCGTGTCTTCTCATCTTTATTTCCTTTCCTTCAAATAACAACAGATTGAGGCCTATTTGCTCTGGAAGGCCTTTGCTAATTAGCTATCTTATAATCTCCTAGCCAGTCTCCTTCTTGCTAAGATGTTTCCTGTTATCACTTTGACTATAGCCATACATGCATGTTCCTCGATTTTATAGTTAGCTCCTCTCCCCACCCCCATGATGTTCTTAGAAATCACATCTTTCATAAAATAGAACATTTTCTCCTCTAGCAATGATGTTGTAATTAAGGGCTGATCAAGGACTCAGCAGCAAATAAAATACAGTTATGATCAATAACATATCAAAAAAGACAACGCTACAATTGTGATCCTCAAAAATAATTTAACATGATAAAATCATGCCCCAAGACCTATAATATAGGTCATAAACATACAGATTAAACAAGGATGTCTGGAATTATGTAAAATATAAAATCAAATCCTACTCTACGTAACATATATTTTTTCCTAAAATGAACATATACATTAAAATAAATATTTTCAATACAATGATGAACAGTAATTTGTTCTGCCTTTAAATTATAAATGGAGTATTAGAGTCTTATTTAGATGGTTTAGACCTCTTTTTAAAAAATGTCAGTCCAAGCATGTTAGAATTTATGCCCCTTTTGCTCTTCATAGGCTGTCCTCTCCAAAGCAGAGCTCTCCAAGTAATTCAGTTGGTCCTGTAGTTGCATCCAAATTAGTAGGCTCAAGGACTGTTTCCTGGAGTTGATGACAAAGGTGATGTGTCTTTCCTCCTCTAAAAAGTTGATCCAGTATTAGTAACCTTTCTCCTCTCCTTTTCTTTCTTTATTTAAAGCTAAAGGCATAGCTGCTCAGTAGAAGACCAAAGCAGAGCTGGGGAGAGACAAGAAATGGCCTTAAATCACTCAAGCTCTACTTCCTTCTCTGAATGATTCTTCCTTGATTTAATTGCCATCGCAAAGGCAGTTAAACAATTGCTAATTGTGAGCAAACGCCAAAAAAATAAAAATAAAAATAAATAAATAAAGAGCTTGAAAACATCTGTGACATGATTTCTAAGAGATCTGACTGTCCTTGTTTAAAATTCAATAGTCAATTAAACCAACTTGTATTGAAGGCCTACTATGAACCAGAATTGAGGTGGGGCTCAGGACATGGTGAGACACAGGTGACGCAGTTTGGCCTTCAGGGAGCCCTAGGCACGTGTGGATGTTATGGAGGCAGAACTTAAATCTAGTCATGAAACTTCCTTTAGAACAAGGCTGTCCAAACTTTTTTCAACGTCTTTCACCAAGGGCCATATGCGGTAAAATACACAAACAGCCGAGCCACTCACTTGAGGTGAAGAATGTATTGCCTCACCTGGTTTATTTAAGTAAACTAAATATATTTTTGGAATTTGCTGCGGGCCAATAAAAAATGGATCGCGGGCTGCAGTTGGCCCGAGGGCAGCAGTTTGGACACCCCTGCTTTAGAACAATAGTGGACTTGAATGAACCTCTCGGGAGGTATTTTGGTCAAGTGACCAGCGGATTTGTGATGGATATTGGTCTACAATCATGTCTGGTGAAAGGAAGGACATTTAGAAATTATTAAACAAGAAGTCTCTGTTTCCTAACGAGATATGTTTTGAAATTTGCTTCATGTTTAATTAAGAAAAATCTCATAATCCCATTGGAAACATCAATAAGATTATCATAATGTTCGGTAAAGGCTGATATTATAAGCAATAGGAAAGCCAGTTAAGGAAATCCAAGGGTGAGGAAATGATCCCCTTTGCTTTGAAGTGCGGAACATACGGAGTAATCGTTCAAAGAGGAACCAAATTGGATGGCCCAGCTTGGATTTATATGGTTTAGCTATTATTTTTCTCAGAATTTTTATGAGTTTTTACGGGAGACAGCAAGTTTCAAATTTCCATGAAAATATTACAGGTCCCTGTGCGTGGCAGTGTGAGGCAGAAATGAGTAGCACCAGGGATAAGATTATTTCCAAACAATCTATCATACAACAACACATGCAAACAAAGAATTAGTGAGTGCAATTCAGATATTGACAGTTATATATGATTTTGTTTGTCTAGAAAGTTGTTACTGTGTGGCCGACTTATCAGCCTTCGTTGACTTATAAAACAATTCTCAAGTGACTTTTCATAAGGATGAATGTAATCGGACACAAGATTTCAAAGGTTTCCTTTTTTTCTCATTGGCTACATAGGACTGTGTTTGGCTTACTCTGAGCTTGTTTTATCTATATATATGTACATACATGTATATATTTTTTGTATAGAATGCATTTCTAAAAATTAAGGATGACCTCAGTGGTAAATGAACATGCGTTTAAAAACATGGGTTGTCTCCGTAAACATAAGGCTGTAGAAGTTAAAATATATGCAAGTAATGAAGAAGGCAGCCTGAGAGCTACCACCCCCTCATGTCTTCATTGTAAGCCCTTTCTTCCTTCTCTACTGTCCTAGCTCCCCTCCCTCCCATTCAGCCTTTGTGCAATCTCCTAGGTTATTTGAACTGGTCAGACCTCTCCCTTACCAGTCCCCTGAACTCTCCAGCACGGCGCCGGAAACCTCCAAAGTCTGGGGTCTGAGGTTCACCTCCCACCTTTATACAGCACACATCCTGCTCACCGCACTGTACCCTTCACAGAGTGTGCCTTACTTGTACCTTCATGGTTTTGCATGCAATATACCTTCTGCCTGGAGAGCGGTTTAAATATCACCTCTTTTGTGAAATCTTTTCTTAGGACTCCAGGAAAAGGAGTGGTCTCTCTCTGCACAACGGATCTCTATTACAGCACTTGTCAAACACTTCATCATTATATTGTCAGAGAGAAACTCTTTTCTTTAATGCCTCAATTGCCACTAAGACACCACAGTTTGTGATGGGAAATATAGGTGCCAACTACTATCATACTTCAAAGTGCGATGCTCGACTACAGGGGCCGGGCTTGCAAGGGAGATGCTGTAAAGCTGAGTTGTGTGGGCACATGACCTACTGCTGAGATACAAGAGTTGAAGGGTCCGAGGAGGGAGGGATCATGTGTGCTGTATGTTGTCGCCCCCAGACTGCAATGAGGGAATGGGGGGAGGGACTTCCTTCTCTCCTCATAGTCAAGGAAGAAGGTAGCAACAGGACCGTTCAAGAGAAAAACCGAAATCCCATGGGATTTGGGGCAAAGCGATAGTGTCTGAAAATACTGAGGGCAAGAGATGCGCTGGAGCCACCTGCCTGCTGGCAGAGCTGGGCAGACAGGTCTTTGTGGGAATAAGCTGCACTTTCATTCACAAAGACTGGCAAGAGGGTGTGTGTCTCACAGGAGCAAAACAGCCTGGAGCCATTTTTGAATCCTGCCCAGGAAGATAGCCGGAAGAGAGCAGTAACTTTAGTAGAGGAGGCGAGACTCTGGATGGCTGAAGGCAAAGAGAGGAATCAGAAATCAGAAGAGAGGCATTGCCTGTGTCAAGGGGGCTGTTCAGAAGGCTCCAGTTATTTTGAGGGTATTCCTTAAAATAACTCCATCGTCTGAACAGTCAGCTCTAAAACCTTCCAAGGTCAGACAGCATGGCTGCCAGATCACGAGAGTATTGAATAGCTATGAAGCCATCTACTGTTTATCTCTCCCTTTCCCCCACTGACCCAGATAGAGCCAGAGGCAGTATTGGGAGGGGTCGGAAGATCCAAAAGGCAGGGAGATGGAGGAGAAGCTCAGCCTGCCTGTTCTTCCCCAGTGCTTGTTCCCTAGCCTGAGGCAGCCCCAACCTGGGGAGCTGAGAAGCTTTAACGTTGATTGTTGATCTAAAATCAGACTGTCCTTGTGGCTAACAGAGACAGAGGAACTTTGCACTCAGAGTGTTCAAATGAGTTTATGGAATCTGCCCAAGATTTTATCCACTTCCTATGTAAAGAAGAGAGTCCACAGAACAGAGTTAAAGCACTAGCTGAAAGAATGAATAGAAGCCCCACTCCACCCCCAGTTTGGAGACCTACTTGCTTAATGTACCAGTTACATTTGGTTATTGGTTTGTTACTCTCTTTATACTGAAAGCTTCTTGGGGATAGAGATCGCATGTTATATTCATTTTTATAAATCCCGACGAATCAGTATTTGCCACACAGCAAATGTTTATTGAATGAATAAAGGAACAAATTAATTGATAAATAAGGTCATGCAGTGTGGTGATTCAGGGCCTAAACTTGGGCTTTGCAACTTATTAGTCGTGAGTTCTTTGGATCATTGTTTAACCACATAAACCTTGATTTTATTTTCCTTTTAAAGTATTTTAAAGCAGAAGGTAGTACTTGCTGCATAGGATTTACTTGAGGATTCAATAGGAGACAATGCATGTATATATATAACGCTTAGCATAGTGGCTGGTACATAATGAATGTACAATAAATGAGAGTCGTGATGTCATCATTATTATTGCTATTGTTAGAACTGGTTGCATAGATTAGTAGGCACTGACCACTCTCCCACCCCAGCTGGGCCTGGAGTCTTTGCTCTTGATAGTATGCCCTTGACCCCAACTAGGCTTGGTGACTTTGATGCCTGACTACCTCTGCTTCACCTTCTCATGGAGGAAGCTTGGTTTTCTGTTAGGTTGGGGAGGGAAAGTTGGCCTGCTCCTCTGGGTGGAGAAGAGTTCTGGCTGGGGGACAAAGTGCTTTTATATGGACACTCAACCAAGCCTTCTGATTTCAGCTCCCTTAAATCTCCCTTTCAGAGGTATCTGAAACCCCTCAGGCCTGAGTCTTTCTGGGTTCTATAGCACAGACCAGCCTCCTTCTGAGCTTCTCTCAAAGCTGTTTCAGTTCCTTGGCTTTGTAAGTCAGTTACTACTGACTTCGCAGCTTTCAGCATTTTGTTTGCTTTTATTTCCTCTGTGTCTTTGTGTGTTTGTGCATTAAACAAAATCCTTTTACTATCATGTGGGCAGGGGGCATAGGAGATGGGGAGAAATCCACAATGTGTATGAGTGTTCAGTCTGCCATGTATAACTTGAAGTAGGTGTAACTTTTATAGTAAGAAAAAATAACTATGGTTGTAAAAAAGAATCAAGTTGGAGGTACAAAATGTGTATGTGCATGTGTGTGTGTGTGTGTGTGTGTGTATTTAACAATACAAAGCAATGCATGCTATCTTGCAAAATAAACCTTGTAAACAATAAGTGATTCAGTGTTTGATAAAGTAGTCCTTTCTAGGGGTGAGGTTATCAGAGAAGGCTTCATGGCAGAGGTGGTAATTTTTCTGGACTCTGAATAATGGGTAGAATGTGGATTTCTTAAGGGAGTAGGTGTCCTCCTCATTTCTTTTTTAACATCATATGTAAATCGGATATTATCTGCTGTAGTAGCCATTGCTTTGGGCTTCTCAACATGAGTTTCCTTGTTACCCTTCATTCTGATAAAAGACAAATTCTTACTTAGAGAGAATGAAGCCAGCACAACAGAGAAAAGCAGAGCCTGGAGACAGAGAGAACTGACGACAAGATGAGTCCGATCCAGCTACATCTAAAACCAGAACACCCCTGGACTTCTGAGTTGCAAGAGCCAATAAATCCCACCCCCCTTTTTTCTTAAGTGAGTTTTAGTTGGGTTTCAGTCACTTGCATCAGAAAGAGCCCCAACTAATATGACAGAGTAATGAGATAGTATTTAGCTCTGAATTTTAGAAGAACACCACAGTGGGTAGAGCTTCGCCTATTTAGAGTCTAATTTGAAATTACAACTTGTAAGTTGTTTCTCTACTGGTGGTAGATAATTCTTACCCTTTGACTCAAGGCAGTATGGGGACAGACTCGTGTCTGTATTTTCCCTTTGGAGCTTATTATTTTTCTCATAACAGATGAATTATTTGCAAGCAAAAATTAAGATAAAAATCAATTCCCATCATCTTAAAAAGATGTGGTACACATCTTTTAGAGTGCACATCCCTAGAGTGATGAGAGCTGCAGATTAATTCATCTAGAGTGCTGCTGGGAGGCAGAGCCCATCTAGCCTCCAGATTTCAGGCTTAAGGAAACTGATAGTTCTAAGCTTGTAGATTAGAAGTTTTTGGTGCAGCAGTCAAGGCACATGGGATGTGGGTATATTTTGGTATGTTTTATAAAGACATAGGTGGGAGCTTCCAAAATCAGAATGCCTAAGGCCTACAAAGGTCTTTAAATGTCTCTCTCTCTGGAGAGATGTTCAAGATGTTATGAAACATTAGAGGGCAGCTAACTCAGACTTGGAGGTTCAGAGACATCTTCCTAAAAGAGGTTACATCCAAGTAGAGACCTGAAAGACGAGTGAGAACTAGCCAGGTAAAGAAGAGGAGGGTGGGAAGAAGAAATTCTATGCAGAGGCAATAACACGGGTACCTAATTTAAAACATACCGGGGGTGCCAAAAAGATGTATACAAGTAGACATTTTGGTCAACGTTACTCAAGCAGAAGTGTCTGGACGCTGATGGCAACCACTCTGAGCACCTCTTGTAATTGCAGAAGTCCAACGTGACTGGTATTCGTCTTTTGTTATTGGTATATATTGAGTATTACAATTTTAATAGTTTTTCCTTTCTTAAAATGTGAATACATTTTTTTTTTGGCACCTTCTGTATATTGAGTGCCTGGCACAGTGCTGATACTTTAACTGTGGTATTTAAAGTAGCATCTGTGCTAATGCTATGAGTAGGTACTATTATTATTCTGGTTTACAAATGAAAAAACAGGATTAAAGAAGTTAAGTGACTTACTGAACATCATATCTTGTAAGTGGTAGATCTAAGATTCAAACCAATTTGAGAGCACAGAGTAGGGGCAACATGCTTGCAGAAACAAACAAAACACACAATCCATGTCCCCTATGGAGCTCACATTCTGATGCTCTATTACAGAAGTGAATCTGGGGCAGAGACACCTGGCATATTCAGGGAACTAACTTTTGTTGCCCTGTTGGGTGGAGATCAGTTGGATCAGATACATTGGGTAGAATGCTAAGGTTGGTTCCCTGAGATTGTCTTTGCGCTTTGTACCACACTTTTGAAAACTAACGAGAATTTATTGTAAGATGTTTTATAAGTATTTTATCTGTTACAAGATGAAAACAAGTTCCAAAGGGGAAAATGTACACATTTCTGTATTCCGTGTCTGAGAAAGCAAAGTGAATACTTATCTGCTGCCAATATGCTTAATTAGGGTAGACAAGGGAGGTCCCATTTAAGATTATGGTTTTGTAAAAAGTCACCGAAGAAAATGGACATGACATTGTCACATATCTATATTCTAGGATGTTTTTTTAATACACTGGTCTGTTTTATAAGAAGAGGAATTCAAAGAGACAATAGTGGGAGTTAAATATTATTATAAAATTCTATAGATTCTGTACACTTAATAATGTAGTATAAAATTTGTCTGTTTTATTATAATGGACACAATTATTATTGTTATTTTATTTATTATTATAATGTAGTATAAAATTTGTCTGTTTTATTATAATGGACACAATTATTATTATTATTTTTTTAGAACTATTGTTTAAATTGTCTTCCCTCCTCTGGCTAAATGCTGAAGTGGAAATATATTAGAAGATTAATGTAATTTTATTTATATAATAATATCTTATAATTGCTGAGCTGATCATAGTTACGTGCTATTTCATTATATACTCTCAACCCTGTGAGAACTGATATCACTTTAGGTATGAGGAAAGGGTTCAGGAAGGTTACATAATCTTCCCAAGATCACAAGTAATATATCCAGGCCCTGAACTTGGGAATTGTGACTACCGCTCTTGAGCTGGCTGGGTACAGAAATTAAGAGACTAGGCTTTAGTGTCAGTTGGACCTGGAATTGTTCCTTATCTGTATCCTTACAAATTACTTACAAATTAGCCTTTCAATTCTGTTTCCTCTTCTGTAAAATGGGGATAGTAATACCTACCTCATAATTTTGTGGTTAGGATTAAATGAGATTATTGCTAAATGTGAAGTGCTTACTTGGCACATAGTGACTTGTTGTTAGTATTATTGATAAACAATAAAGGAGAAATAAATACAATGACTTAATAATGCCTTCTTATTAGGAAGGAAACAATATGTTAAAACAGTGGTTTTCGACTGGAGGCAATTTTGCTGTCCGTGGGACATTGGCAACAGCTGGAGATGTTTTTTCGGTTGTGCTACTGGGAAGTGCTGCTGGCTTGGAGTGGGTAGAGACCAGGGATGATGCTAAACATCCTGCAATGCACAGGTCAGCCCCCACCACAAAGAATTACCGAGTCTAAATATTAATAGTGCCCGTGTTGAGAAACCCTGCATTAAAGCAAAAAGGACTCACTGAATATACTTTTAATGAGCTCTGGAGACATCACTTCTCTAAGCACAGAAGAATTTGAAAATAGGAGACAATATATGATCTTGGCAACTGCAGAGAACAAAAATAATTTTAAGGAAATGACATAGCTTATGTTGGACATTCAAATAGAATAGCAATGTGGAGTTTCTAATTAGAAAGAAAATTTATCAGTTTAAGAAATGTTCTTTGTGGTTTAGAGGGGATAATTTTCAAAACTGCCAACTTATGATATAATTACTGAAAAAAATAAATTTTCATATGATGAGACAGCTCAAATTCATCAGAAAGTGGCCTTAGCTGAATTTCTGTTGTTCTTCCAATATTTATCAAAGGCTAGGGCTTTAGTAACGCCAGAAGGCATAATTTAATGGGAAAAAAAATGAATTTTTATTTAAATGGAAAGGAACATAATTTAGACTTATTAGTATAAGACCCAAATGCAGTATTCTCCTACTTAGAAATCAGAAGACAGTACATTTGATGATGATCTTAGTCTTCTTAACTTGAATATTTCAAAACTAATTATATTACAAAAATTGAATCCCACACACCAATTCACTTAGATTGTATTGATCATGATGAACCAATTTCTTTAGATTTATGCTCTGAATAATTTATTATTGTGCAATCCACTCCACATTAGTGGCTTTTTGCAAAGTAGCACGGAAAAGCAACCTTTTGCCAACTTCTGTTCATGTTGGAAGAAGAATTTCCTGTGTGTATGTCAAAATGTGTCACCACAGGGCCCAGAGATGTCAGGTTATATAATGTACTGACATAGCCACATAGAGGGAACTTATAAGGAAAGATTGTTTTTTAAAATGGAAAATAGTAAAGAAGGATACATTGTTGCAGTCAAACCAACCTCTCACCACCATGACTACAGCCGGCCGGACTGCTGCTCCAGGAAGGATCTCATAGGTGGTGTTCACATGATCAGCAAGGCCCAGGGCATATGCTTCTCTCATTCCACCAGGGTCCACTTACCACCATGATTGGAAGTAAGAACTAGGTGTGGCACCGAAAGGAGAGGAATGGGCATAGGAGAAGGGAAAAGGTATCATTGATTTATTTCTTCATTCATTCATCCACTCGATATGTATTTTTTTCTTTCCAGCTTTACTGAGGTATAATTGACAATTAAAAAGTATATATATTTAAGGTGCATAACTTGAGGATTTGATATGAGTATATGTTATGAAATATTCACCACAATTAAGCTAATTAACATATCCATCACATTCCATAGCTGCTATGTCTTTTTTAGTGTGTGTAGTGCATTCAATATGTATTTATTGATATCATCTAATATGTGCCAAGCCTTGTGTTTGCGCTGGCAACAGAAAATGAGGAAGGCAGAATGGAAAGAAAAGAGAACAGCTTGAGAAGGAACTACCTGGCTTTTTCCTGGTCTCATAAAGTTTACGAGTTTCTGGAGAAAAACTATTAAACAGATAATTAGACAAACACTGTTACACTGGTCATAATTACAACAACAAAAAATATAGGGTATTATAAGAAAGAACAACTAAAGGAACTAATCTAACCTAGAAAGTCAGGGGAGGTAGTTGGTAGGCAATCTTGCTCAGTGTAAAAACAAAACAAGACCATAAAAACAAGCAAAACCCCCAAAAAAGGGCATGGCTTATGGTTAATAAGCAGCAGAATTCAGATATAAAATCTTCCTAATTAAGTATGAGTTTCCAAGCCTTTAGAAGACCTAGAATCTGGAGATGGTGGTGATTTTCACTGTTAACGCTAAGCGAGCAAACCAGAGTCAATGGGATATTAAAAAGTTCTGATGGGTCTCAGCTTCTGAATGACTTCTGTGAAAAAAGGTGGTTTTAAGGAAGAGGGAGGCTGGTGAGCGAGTGAAGAACTGAGAGAGAATGCCAGGGCTCGGGGATAAGGTCAGGAGCAGGAGTAAGCAAGAGGGAAACAAATGATGTGACAAGTCTAAGGAGCACATGAGCTCATGGAGAAAACTGGCATAAAGGTCACAGGAAACGAGGAAGTCTCTGGGGGGCGGGAAGTAGAGCCCTGGGTGGACCTTCAGCTCAGGAATCTGACCTGGACAGGAAGTGAAGGGCATCATCTGAGGAGCAGGGAGGGAAGATTATTTTTTGTGTTGGTCATCATGTGGAAAATAAGTGTCAGTTATGTAAACCTTGCTAACGCTTTCATCCGGCTTGGGGTTTTAGGCAGCTTGGGGCTTCTCTAACAAAATAATCTGGCCTTCTGGGAGGTATTTGCGAGGGACAAGAACTGAGAGAGGAAAGATGAAAGTGTGGGGAATTGCTGTGGGGCTCTGTCTTGCCTGGGCAACCATTTGGGTGACATAAGATATCTGCCTTGGATCCAAATCAGAAGGAAATAAGTCCCCCACCCCCCCTTGTCTGATGCATATGTGACTGTAAGTTGAGATAAATCTGTCTTTGAGTTTTAATAAGACCTAAGGTTGAGAAGTGGAAAATAGTTAAGAAGTTGTTTGTTGGAGATTATATTGATAATTCATCTTATTTAGACTAAAGATGAAAGATGGTAAAAGAAGTCAAAACCCACCCAAAAAACAAAATAAAAAAACCCCCCACCTTACTAGGGTCAATGGGGGAGAGGAACACACTGAGAAGATAAAATGAAGAGAGAACATATGTGAATATAAACTTTTTCTTTTTTGTAATCAGTTGTAAACAGTGTGGTATGAGGAAAGAAAATGGGAAGAGATATAAAAATAACCAGTATTAAGTTAAAAGGGATAATTAGAGGAGCCAAAATAAGAGGTGAATGTTGCAAAGGATCCAGCTAACTTTAGAGTCTAGAAGTTTCTTCAAACATTTCCTTTCAGGAGATTGTGGGGCTTTATATCTTTCAGGATTTAACGAGATTCTAGATGTATATGACTTAAATACACACACACTTTTTTTCCCCCTCTTTTTCCTCTGAAGGGAGGCGGGACTAGGAGATGTGTTCTAGGCTGTCATTTGAAGAAGTTTCTAGTACATTTTATTTTCCGTTGAAAGCTCTGGGGAACAGTTGGCAAATAGAAATTGGTCCACAGAAATAACATGGCTTCCTGGAACTTAAGAGGGGAGGAAATGGGTGGTTTCTGTAATTACTACAGTGTGTGTGTGTGTGTGTGTGTGTGTGTGTGTGTGTGTGTGTGTGTTTGTGTGTTTGTGTGTGTGTGATGACTAAAGATAGCATATTCTGGCTAATGTCCTCAGGAGGAAAGGTGAACCTGGAAATGAATTTGAAATTCGGAAGTGTATACAGTTGTGTTGAATTTGCTAGGTTAAGTAAGACAATAATACTCTTTGTTTTCAATATCCTGGCTACATCAGAAAGAGTGGACCAGAAATTTGTTCTCTGATTTTTTAGTAAGTTTAAATTCAAGGGCGTTATTATTTACTTAGGGAGAGCTAATGACTTTTATGTAGGCAAGAGAGCTTATTTACAACAAAGATGTGACTGGAGGTGGCAAAAGGAGTATTGATAGGGCCTTGGTTAATTGATATACTAATTATTCTTTTCTGCTGAGTGTCACAGTACTTTTACTAATGGACATTCCAGAAAAAGGAATGCTGCAGCAAGCTATTTTAACTCAGTAGTAGCAGCAACAGCTTCTTGGCCATTTTCAGATATTATGGGATCCTTTTTTAGATACTCTTGTATGCTGAAATTGTGGACTTCATAAAATTGAAGCGCTAAATACACAGTATTACTATATGTACACTTATCTGGCAGCTAGGTGATTTAGCACAGGTCTGAGCTTAAAAGGCATTTTTTGAAGTTGGAAATAAATTACATGACAGGTTTGAGTTTAAATTAAGATAAAATATGCCCCATAGCAGCGCCATGTATTTATGTCTTCAGGCTTCTCAAAGACATTGACTGGTAATGGGTACATCTATGCTCATTGATGTAGGAAGTTCAACTTCTCTGCAGGCTTCCTTTTTTTTTACTTTGACATGTTTACCTCTTTTAATTCCTTCACCTGAACCCTTCACTTTATCCAGTTAGCCCTGAGCAGTTTCTTCCCTGGGCGTGCACCCTCCCGATACAGAACTTCTGAGGCTGTACCTCTTGCCTAGGTAGAACGCTCTCTCTTCCCTTATGTACACCCTCTCTCCATCTCATTTTTGTCCTAGATCTTCACTGATTTGGAGGAGGTGGTGATTGATGGGGGTGGCTAACATTTAGTAAACCTATATCATTCTTTAGGTGCTGTGCTGCAATGTACATGCATTGTTTAATGATACTCATATTTTACAGATGGACTTAGAGGCTTAGAGAATGCCAGTGGGCTGACAAGGCATAAAGCCAGAAAATGAATCTAGGTCTCTCTCTCTCTTTTTTTTTTTTTTTGGTGATTTCTAGACTTAATCTTAGAGTACCTTCCACGGCTAAGGCCTTATTTCCCTAACCACAATGTCAGCGGCTAGAAGAAGGCAAGAACTTTATTTTTTAGTCTCTATAGAGTAGGCACTCAATAGTTAACAGTCTTCCAAGGAAATAAAACGTGAAATCCCAAAAATTTCTATAAATGTTTAAACACTGGAAGAAAAAGACAAATCCCAGGAAATGAGTTTCTCGAAATCAGTACATGAACACCACAAGACATTGGTTTTTAGGAGCCAGTGCCACCCTCATGGGTGTCTGGAGATATGTGGGGGTTTTCTTACACTGTCCAGATCCCCGAAGTACTCTGCGTGGTAGACAGGGACATCAAACATCCTGCAGAACATGGGACAGTCCCACAAAATTGCCAGGCCTCAAATGCCAGCAATTCTCCAGAGAAGCAGCAGCTGGTTTAGCAGCCTCATGACAGAAAATGTGGACCTAGAAGCCAGATTGGGTTCTGACCGAGAGGCACCTTTTCCTTGCTGTGTTCCCATCCTTGTTCCTCTACGCCTTCTACTCCTGGCACAGTTAGTGCCCAGTGATGCCAGCTTTTACTCCCTAGTCCCCAGGAAAGTGTCCCTGTCCCAAAGATACGGTCTTTGAGGAGTCACAGAACTTCCTAGACTAATGGTAACAGTGTAGGAATCAAAGTATATTATTACAAAACAATGCTTCTCTGACCTTAGTGTGCTTACGAATCACCTGGATATCTTGTTAAAGGGCAGATTCTGATTTAGGAGGTCTGGGATGGGGCACGAGACTCAGCATTTCTGACAAGCTCACGATGCTGGTGCTGTGTCTGTGGACCGCAGCTTGAGGGGTAAGATTCGAAAGTACCTTGCAGGAGAAGCTCACTTAATACATGAAACAATCAAGCATTTATTGCCTGTATATCAATATCTTAAATATAGAGCTGTAGGTAAGGTAGGGTGGATATAAAGAGTATAGAATTTGGTTTCTTCACAGAAGGAACTTCCATCTGCTTTGCCACTTTTATCTGAGAGAAAGAGAGTGAAGAGAGAGAGAGGACATTTTCTATGGATAGTTATATTTCTCAGGGGAAAAATGCAGAGAAATATTTCCTATGGGTATTTCCTCACTAAGAAAAAAAAGACCATTTTTAATCCCCAAATAATTTTAGTATCATAACTAAGCAAAGGAAAAATTTGGCCATTAGTCTTGGATGTAGGGTTAAATCTTGCATATCTCAGAACCGGTGTGAGCTGTGTGTGTTTGTGTGTGTGTGCGTGCGCGTGTGTGCTGTTGTGTATGTGTTTGTGTGAGCTGGGAAGTGCATGAAGTCTTTGCTGAGTAATTGTGGTCTTAAATATTGCAGAAGGGAAATCTAATATTCTCCTCTCCCCTGGCCCCTCTTCCCCCAGCCTTGACTGGCAACTTTGCATACTTCAGGCAGTGGAAGTTATTTGAATATAGTCATTGAGAGAAGAGACTACTCATTATCCACTTAAAATACTTCCCTGCTGCAGCATGGTGTTGTACGGAAGCCAAAGCAATTGGCTCTGCATTTGGCCAGCTGATTTAGCAAGAAATTTTGCAAATTGTGCAGTCCTTACAGATGGTGCTGTTGGGTTTGTTAGAATGTTTTAAAACACTGACACCTTTGACCACGGACTGAATTTCCAGCCTCTTAGAGCTATCTCCAGCCAATCTTAGACTATTTCCTCAGGCAGCTGGAGACCAGGAACAGACCTTTCCTGGAAACATATGGTAATGATTTCCTTTCAAAACCTCTCCTATAATAAAATAACTTGGTGGAAAACTTGGCCAAGGGGAACTCCTGGAACTTTCTGGGTGTCTTTGCTTATTTCTCAGTTGCCTGAATCACATTTAAAAATGGTTCTAATTGACTTTTTGATGTTCTGCCTAGAGGTCAAGCAGGAACCAGTATCTCTAGGAGTAATGATAAGTGTGCTCTGCCAGTGTGAAGTGTAAATGCCGAGAGACTGTGATGAGTTCTACGCCTGAATGCATAGAGAGAGAACAGCTGGAGGCTGTGGCTTTCTCAGGGAAGAGGTTTCTAAATTTGCCTCTTAGAAGCTATCAGAAAGTTCAAGATATTGTATCATCTTCATAGGCTCAATTCTTGCTCAGATCTTTGCACAGGGACTAGCCCTGATCTTTGCTGGCTGGTTTTCTTGGTTTCAATTTGAGACGTCACCTTTTATCCATCTCCCTCAGTGCCCTTTCGGTTGTGCTTATTTTGGCTTTATGTAAGCAGCATCTCTGGATGCATGAATGAGGCAGATAAAATTCCCTAGGGTTACTGAACTGCCCTTCAGCTATTTTTAGCATTGCAATGAATTTACCATAGCCCACAGCATAACTCAATCACTCTAAGCCAGTGAGCAAATTCTGAGTTTTTTTTTTTTAATCTTTCCCTGAGGTATTTGATATAGGCTAAGCTTAAAGGCACATGAGTCAATCATTGATTACTCAAGATATGTTATATTTAGACTTGTAATCACCAGATTGTCATTGTCAACTCGACATTCAGCTCTGGCTCCTAATTTTGTGTTGGAAGCTGCACAAAGTCTATTGTGTCTTGTGTGTGTGTGGCTCTGGCAATGCAGAAGTGGAAGCAAGGAGGTATCTAGTACCCATTGAGGGACTGGGGACAGCCAATTTGTTCTCTCTGTCAAGAGATCTTTCTTAAGAGAACCGTTGGCCGTTAGCCTGAGCTGTTTGACTCTTGTCGATCTGCCATCCCTTGTAGCCCTGGGGATCCTCCATAAGGTGAGGATAATGTATCTTACTTACCACCGTACCCCACAATACTTGGCACAGGACCCTAAGCTTTTCTTAATAGATGAGTTAGAGGGAGGCATTCATTCATTTGGTGATTGATTGATTCATTCAACAAACGTTCATCAAAAAACACCTGTCTTCCAGCTTGGAAACCTGGAATGGGGTTTCCCCAGCTTTTGATAGGCATACCGGCTCATCACCCACCATTTTGGCATAAGACCTCCAGACACCTCTTCTGCTTCTTGGGAGCATTCTCCTCTAAGATTGTTAGCTCTGTGCTCCTAGCCAGATGTGCTCCTTTCCTTTGCCTCAGCAATGTCAGCACTATTTCTGCTAGCAAAGTGGCCCCTCCCAGTTCTGAATACCAATAGTTTCTGTTATTAATTTCTTTCAATCAAGATCAAATTGGAGTTTAAGGAGAGAGATGTCCTATGATGTGGCCTGTGGATAGATAAAAAACGTCCCACTGGTTCTGCTTCTGTGGCTTAACCTTGACCAACACATGGACTAAAGAAGTAATTGTTTGCTTTACATGTCATGAAGTTAAGCAGTTTGAAACCTAGATGGCACCAACATTCATTCATTTATTCATAACTGTGCTAAGGTTGGCAATATAGCAGAAAACAAGGCAGACATGCACCATGTCTTGCCTTAGAGAGCAGATCTGTTAAACAATATCTACAAGGATAGTAAGGTAAGTACGGGGTTGGTAGAAGGTGTAACTGGGAGACCCTACCCAGTCTGAGGTGTCAGGGAAGGAAGGAAAGGCCTGGGAGAAAGAGCGAGAGAGCATGAGAACAAATGACTGGAGTACAAGCAGTTCTTAAGAGAATTATCCTTCACGGTGGCAAAGGTAAGAGGTTGGAGACGTAACCACAGCAGGCCCTGCAAGCCACGGTGACAATGTCTGCCAAACATTTTTATTTAAAAATCTTCATACTTTGGAACCCTATATTTCTTTTTTAGTTTATGATATCACAATGTGGTTCCATTTTGAGCCTTTAAAGATCTTGCAATGTTCATGTGATCACTCTTACCACTGCTCTTACTTCCTTTCAGTTTTGTTCAACAGTCTTCTCGTATAACCCACAATGCTCTTTTAATTATGAAAGCATCAGCTGGCTATTATCATACTATTTTTAACCAAATTCGCCTGCTTTGAATTCTCCTATACACCACCTATTGAGGGGAAAGGAAACAAAATCTGAACTCCTCACATTAATTTACCTGACAATTCCCTTGTCTCAACGTTAGTTTTCTGTTCATTAAGACTCACAGCAACAGCTTCTGGAGGGTGGGCAGTTCATCTGGCCTCATTATTCCTGGCCTTCTGTCACCACCTGAGGTGTGGGAGCTCAGTCCTTCCTTGGGCTATTAACCCCTCCTGCTTGCTAAGTGCTCTGATGCTCTAAGGATTTTTTTAATGAAGTAATTGAGCCACATGCCATCCTTGAAAAGTGGGGCAGTAATTCCATGGGCTAGAAAGAGGAGAAAGACTGAAGTGGAGAAGCCAAAAGGTACTACAGTATGTGACCAAACCACTCACAAATCTGAGGTTGAATGGTGTGAGCTTAAATTCATTGTTTGTCTTCCTTCGCTTGCCTTCACTTTTCGAAATCCCCTGTTCCAATTTCCCTGTTGCTGTCTTTGGGAATGCAGTTGGGTATAGAGGGGTGAGCTGAATTTTCAAAGCAGACTGATTTGGGTTGAGAGCCTAATTTCCACCATAGCCCATTCTTTAAATCTGTAAAATGGGAATAATATTACCCACCTGTCATATGGCAGGTGCAAAGCACCTAGCTTAGTGCTAGACACATAGATAGGGCTCAGTAAATTTGGGGTATTCAGCATTATGATCTTGAGCAAGGTAATTTTAGAGGTAGAGGAAGAGGGAGAGACTTAACCACATAGCAGCTTACTCAACAGTTTATCTTTGCACTTTGTAGCCATTTTTATACAAAGAATAAAAAGCGTCATTTGCTTTAAGAGGAGCACCTGGTCTCTCAAGATCCAAGTCAGGAGTCATGACAGACGGTCAAGTTCATGGGTTGTGAGGACCCTTTTAGAACTTGTCCATATTCACTTAAAAGGGAATTGGAGCTATAACTAAACTTACTGTGGTAATAATTTTGCAATGTGTATGTATATGAAATCATTATGTTATACAGCTTTAATACAGTGTTATATGTCTATTGTATCTAAATAAAACTAGAAACAAATGATCTTGATTGTGAAAAAAAGTGAATTGGATTGAAAACGTTCCGGAAATAGTGGTGATGGCTGCAAAGCATTGTGAATGTAATTAATGCCACTGACTCATACACTTAAAAATGGTTAAGATGGTAATTTTTGTGTTATGTATGTTTAATCACAATGAAAAAAATACAAGAAAAGTGGACTGGAGAACAGCCTACTGGCTGTCTAAATAACCCCTCCTCCCACTCTCAAATGTAGGCGAGCTCAGAAATAACGTGACCCATTTATGATCTAAACCACACAGAGACTGTTGTTGCTAAATGATTCTAGAACATGAGTTAGGAGTGTCCATGTCTGAACTCCTCATTTTCCAGATGAGGGATAGGAGACCCTGAAAGTGTGATTTACCCTGAAAGTGTTGCTTTCCCCTGGAAAGCAGACCACTGCTACTGAGCTATGCCATGCCGACTCAGGGCAGCCTCTAGGGCAATAGAGACCTTCCGGGAACTCACTTCGGGGACTTTTTCTTCTATCTTTACTCCAGACTCCTGATCTTTGTCTCTAAGAATCCAGCTGCTCAGAGTTCTCAGATGGTACAACCCCGGATTATGGCCTTGGGTTCCAGTTCTATCATAGTCCTCTTACAGCTAAACAAGTGAGGACAGTGAGTGATATCTGACAATTCCTCAGCTTCTGTCCTACTGTATGAACTGCAATTGCCAACCCTCAAACAGGCCACACTCTTTTTTTTGCTAGGGCCTTTGCATATACTGTTCCTGCTGCAATGAATATCCTTCTTCATTTTGATAATTCCTGTTCATCCTTCAGGTTTCAAGTGAAACATCCCTTTATCCAGAAAGCTTTCCCGTTCTCTCAGTCTATGTTAGCTCAGCCCGTTGTTTGATTTCTTAGTAACCTGCACTTCTTGTAACTCTCATCCCACTTGTAATTACTGGCATGATGTCTGAGTTCCATGCATGAGGGCAGGGTCTTGGTCTGTCCTGTCCACCATTGTTTCCCAAGACTTAGCATTGGATCTGGCACATTTGTGTTCATTAAAAATATATTTAAAAAATTAAAATCAACCCTATCTTCTTATGAGGGAGGGAATGAAGATAATGACATACTTTACATGTATTAACAAGCAAGAGTGGCCAGGGAAGAAGGGCAGACACTGCCTTTAATCCATAGAGACTGATCCAGGTATTAGTTGATATTCCAAGGAAATGTACAGATGAGGTGGGTAGAGGGACTGAGCTGGATGCCCACACCTGCGTTGCTTGTGTCTGAGAATGAACAGTAAATTGGCAGCAGAGGGGATACAGGTTTGACACAAGGGAATGCTTTCTGGTATGATACTGAGGACTGTTAAAAATGGATCAGAATACAGAGGACGCCTTCCCTAAGAGGCTTCAGAAATCAGGCCAGAGTTCCATTTCAGCTGGTTATTTTAAGCCTACTACAGGCAGCGGGGTGAACTAGACAGCCTGCCTCTTAGGGTCCACTCGTTCCATTCCTCTGATCCATAATAAAACTATAGACATTGTTGTTGACAATAAGCACGCAAACACACATAAATGGGAAATGTGTGTAGCCAATCCTGTGGCTGTAAATGTTGCTGGCGCCTTTTCTATTGAACATTCTGAACTCACCTTTTGTTTAGAAAATGACTTCAGTTTTGAGCCATGGCAAAGCTCTCTCTATAAAGGACTGGTTCCATATTTCAAAGTGAGAACTGCAGTGCCTACCAATTTAACTCTTATACTGACACCTGAAAAAAGTGGAAAATACAAGGTAGGCGAGAGGATTAAAAAATAGCTTGCTACTCTGATTAATTCCCAACATACAAAGAAAGTGATCTGGACATTGTTGTGTGTCCTATCCAGTGAGGAAGGACACGTTTTCTCTTTCTCTGGTTTTAAAGTGAGGGAAGGGAACAGACTTGAATATGCAAATGAATCTAACTTAATTAACTTTTATGACCACAGCTCCTTTGAGATAACCATGGGAGCCAATTAGATTCCATTAAAATGCAGTCATTTCCCTGAAGCTTCACTGAGACACACTCTCTTGTCTTCTTTAAGAATAAAAACCACGAAAATGTGAAAAGATCTAATCAGAAACAACAAAAAAGAGTAAGTTGTCTACAGCAGCTCTGCTCTTTGGTCTTACCAGAAGCTGCTTACACAGTCATTTGCTCCAATTCATCACCCTGAGCCTGGTGTTACAAGCAGCAGTATGAAATCATTCCAGGTCAGTCATGTAACTGCTGACCCAGAGTTTATCATAAACTTAAGCTATGAAAGGTAAAGGTAATGGCATTTCATACTTCCGGGCAAAAACTCAAACCTCGTGTGGGTGAGAAAAGAATTACCTTGACCTCAGGCCAGAGATGAAGAGGAGCTTACGCTACTTATTCCTTTACTGCTCAGTTTTGTAATATTCTGTCCTTTTTCTTCTCCCTGATTAAAAATGTAACACATATTTACTGTAAAAAAAGAATGGAAAAATACAGAATGGCTAAGAATACGTTGCTCATATCAAGAAAGAACTTAGAAGGTTCTTCTGCAGTTTTGTTCCCTTCTTTCCCCCTTACTAAGCAAATTTTACAGGACTTTGTGTATTTGGGGAGGCTCAGAAGGGGATGAGGGTTGAGATGGAGAGGATATAATGAGAGCTAGGAGTGGGGGTGTCACATCAAATTGGCAACTTTGTGGTTGAGAGCCCACTGTCTCATGTGGGAATCAAACTGGCAGTCTTCGGAGTTAGGAGCATGGAGCTCCAACCGCTTGAGCCACCGGGCCGGCCCCTGTAGAAGTCTTTTTAATCAAGTAGACTTAAGAACTCAAATTTTATATTTCCTTTAGATATATTTTTTTAAACAATAAAGTACTGAAGTTCTAACAAAAGTACACAATTATAAAATAATTTTTTAAAAGATGATAATGTGGGAAACAGACAGACACTTCTGTGGTTTTAAGGGAAAGGAGAAATAAAGGGAATACAGAATGCTAAAACCCAATCTTTTTCTTTTTACTGATAGTTTCACCTGTCCTTGTTTTCAGGATCATTAGCTTAACTGGGTCTCAAAATGAGAGTTGCCATGTCCTACTGCAGGATTGAATCAGATGGTGTCTGGACTATTGTATAATAATTCCAATAGCTAACATCGACTGAGCGCTTGCTACAAGCCAGGCACATATTGACTTATTTTAACCTTTATATCAATATTCTGAAGTTGATTGTGCCAGTTGGGAAATTGAATACCTAATATTCATTTTCCCTACTTCTTATTTGCTAATAGAACCCAATTTTGCTTGGGATGTCAGTGTATCCAACTACTCACTTTCCCAGCCACCACTAATGCTAAGGTGGCTTGGTGATCCAGTTCTAGCCAATGAGATGTAAGCAGAAGTCTTCTGGGAAGATTTTTTTTTTCTTTCTTGATAAAATGGTACACACATAACTAGAATAAAGCTCTCAGCCTGCCCCCACTTTTTTCTGCCTGAAGTATAAATGTGATGGAGCTGCAGAAGCCATGTTGGAAACATAAGACAATGAGCCAACATGCTAAGAAAGGCAGAGTTGAAAGGTAGAAGGAACCTGGGATCTTGAAGGTATTGCTTACCAGCTAAACCATCCTGTACTTCCTTGCCTACCCTGTACTTCCAGTTATGTGAGAAAAATAAATAATTTTTAAAGCTATTGTTAGGAGAGCATTCAGTTACTTGTAGCTGAAAGCATTCCTAATCCCATTTTTCAGATAAGAAAACTGGAAGAATAAGTAACTTGCTCAATTCATATAATCTTTCAGTGGTGATATAGGGATTTGAACCCATATATTCTGACTCTAAATTCCAGAGCCTTCTCTCTTAGACATGTTAGGTGGAGAGCTCTACTTGTGAGCTTTTCAGAAAACTTGAGCTTGATCTCGAGCCTCCCTCTGATTTCTCCTTCTCAGAGATGCCAGTGCGATATAGCTAAAACTGGATTTGATCATCTCACGTTCTTGCTTAAAATCCTCAACAATATTTTTTGTAAACTCCACTGTCTTCAGAGCCATACTGTATAGGTGACATAATGAGTAGAGGCAAGTAGATCTTAAGACAATCCATTATGTTGGTCTATTAGTTATCTAGTGCTGTGTAACAAATTGCCCCAAAAGTTAGTAGCTTAAAACAACAAATACTATTTCTTACATAGTTTCTGAGGGGCAGGATTCTGGGATCAGCTTAGTAGAGTGGTTCTGGCTCAGGTCTTTCATGAGGTTGCAGTCAAGATGTTGATTCAAATTTCCAGGTATAAAACAAATAAGTCATGGGGATGTAATGTCCAGCATAGGTAATATAGTCATTAATATTGTGATAGCGTGGTACAGTGTCAGATGGTTGCTGGATTTGTCATGGTGATCACTTCTTTAGGTATATAAAGGTTGAATAACTACTGTACACCTGAAACTAATATAATATTGTATGTTAGATATATTTTAATAAATATTTAAAAAAAAAGATGATGGGGACTTCAGTCATCTGAATACTTGACTAGAGCCAGAGGATCCACTTCAAAAAGGTTTACTCGCATGGCTGTTGGCTGAAGGCTTCACTTCCTCAACATGTGGGTCTCTCCTCACGACACTATAGCAGGTTTCCTCCAGAGTAAGTGATCCAAGAGAGACAGCATCACAATGTCTTTCGTGACCTAGCCTTGGAAGTGACATAACATTATTTCTGTCCTTTTCTGTTGGTGACACATACCAAAGTTGATACAGTGTGGTGGGGGACTACCACAAGGATGTTGATATCAGGAAGCAAGGATTGGGGGACATCTTGGAAGCTGATGACCTTAGGTATGTGAAACCTCATTTAAAATGGAGTCGGGAGGCTGGAAGGAGGAGCTCTCACAAACCACCGTTAGATGTCAATCACACACCCCAACAGGAATAAGCATTGATTAAAGATCCCAAAAGGAAGAGATGTGCCTTGCATTCCCAACAAAAAGTGTCTCTACTTTGCAACTCCAGCAGGAGGAAGGGAAATTTTCTTCTTGCCCAGCAACAACTCAGCCAATGGGAACTGTTACAATTCAGTCAATGAGAAGCCATCACCACCCAGAACTCTCGCTTTCCTCCAATGGACTTTCATCAATACATCCCTCCCAACTTCCTCCTTTTTCTCTATAAAGTAACATTCCTCTCTTTTGTTTGCTAGACTGTCCTATTATTTTTGCTATAGTGTACTTGTCCTGAATTGTAATTCTCTATTATTCTCTAAACCTATTTTTGTTGGTTAAAAAATAGCTGGCTGTTTTATTTTTAAGGTCGACATGTAGTCATGCGACAAAATGGTGGCATTTACCTTCAGTGTCAGCCAATTGTCACTGTGGAAGAACACGAGTCCTATGTTGCTAGAATTTTCCATCTATCAAAGCCAGAAATATAGATTTCTAAGTTAAATCTCATGATGGCTCAGCATATATTGGCTCAGAATTATTAAAAATCCCGTGTGAGCCAAACAAAATACAAATGTAATACAGATACAGCCTGTGAGCTGCCAGTTTGCAACCTCTCTGGCCCACAGCATAGCAGGCATACGTAAGTCCAATTCCAATCTACGTGACTGTCTGGAGTGATACTTTCAGTAGGATTCTGAAGACAAGTTCAGGCTTCATCAGGAATGTGTGCCCTGATAATTTAGTAGTCTGTATGGCTGAAAGTGGGGAGAGTGATGACACATGTGTCTTAGAGTGACATACGTGACCATATAATTTACTGTCCAAACTAAAATACTTTTGAGAGTAAAAGGGGGTGCTATAATCATTACACCAATATAGTAACCATAAAGTGGGACTGACTCAGGCAAACCAGGATGTATGGTCACCACCCACAAAACCTTTCATGAAATCAACCTACTGTCATCCCTTACTATTTCTCTCTATTCATTAGGTCCATACTAGAGCACTCACTATTTTCAGAGCACATACGTACTTCTAACCCCACTGACTACACTCCTGCTATCCCCTGTTCATCCTATTTCTCCTCTTTCCCTCTCCATTTCCTGTTGAACTTCATCTTCTTCAAGTCCTAGCAGAAGTGTCATTTTTCCCCCCGTTGCTTTTGCCTCCCTCCTCTCCTTTCCAGGTTAATTGCTTTTTCACCAGGATTTCATAGCACTTTACACATATCTTTAATGCAGAATTTATCACAGCAACCAACATATTATTAGTAATATAAGGGACCATATATTACTCATTTAAGATTCTCCAATCTATCTCAGTGTCTGGCACAAAGTAGGTACTTTTTTGATCATTTATTGAAATTTTAGTTTGAATCTCACCTGTACTCTTTCTTTAACACTCTCTGCAGAAGATGGTAATGAACAGGGAAAATGCCAAGTAGGCAACAAGAGGCAGGATTTTCTGGAACACAGAAAATCCACAACTTGGATAATTACTTCTTGAATAACTATTAGCCTAAATAGTACTCAAAGTAATTTCAAATTCTTCACTTCCTTTTCACTTCTCTTCCTGTTTTCATTGAGAATGAACTTCTATCTTGATAGTAAGAAGGGGTACTATCACTCACATCGTAGAGACTCAGGATTTGTATGTGCTTTATAAAAACTATCTTCCTGAAAAGTTCATAATTAAGCAATGAAAATCAATCCTAGGCTACAGACGACATGTAGGAGGATTTTTCCCCCCTCTCGTGAATGCATCTAATATTTACTAATACTCATATGTATTGTCTAGAAACTCATAAAGGGTGATGTTCTCTATAAACTGTCATGAATGAAATTAAATTACAAGATGTGAAAGGGATAGTCCTTGGGGACTGAGATGTGTTTTTGTGGGAGGTGGGTAGAGTTAATGGTAGGACACTACTAAATCCAATAAATTGTTGTTAATTTTAATCCTAAATCTGAGATGAGGTAGAACAAACAATAATCACATGATGTCTTTTCACATGGTGGCTTTCATTTGGTCTCCTTCTAAATCAGAAGATTCAGAAAACTTGGACTCAGTTCTGGCTCTGGTCCTTCTTGGCAGTGTGATTTGAAGCAGGCCATAACTTTTCTCTGAACCATCTTCCTACTTAAGATGGGGCTTTTAATAATATTTATTTCACAAGGTTAAATGAAATAGGGTATGGGAAAGGACTTTGTAGACTGGGGTGAAGTCTACCAATGGTCGTTAGGACATTTTTAGACTGCTTTGCAGGCAGTGGTAATGGGGAGAGAGTGGGAGGCAGGAACAGAATGGAGAAACTTACTTAACTTTCTTTTATTGAAACCCTGGTTTCTCCTATGATAGCAAGGTTAATATTACTACCCAATAAAGCAGGAGTACTTAAAAATTACTTGGGCCAAGGTTGGTTTTGCCAGGGAGGGTTGGTCCTGTCATCTTAGGCTTTAAACCAGTGGTTGGCAGTCAGTTTGTTGCTCTATGATTGCCTGCTTTGGAAAGGGCGAGCCTAAATTGGAACTCTCTTTCTTCTGTTTAAGCCATTTCTGCCGAGTCCCATAGCACTGATTATAGTTCTTACACTCTGTCACTGCTTGTTGCATTCTTGACTCACATCCAGACTCATAAATATCCCTTAGAAAACACAGAGGTTTTAAAAGTTGCCTACTTCTTATCCTTTGCCTTAATGTGTCCTGTGTAATAGCCAAGACATAGAATCTTTCCTGCCTTATTGTCCCTAACCTATGCAGGAGCAAAACCTTGACAGACTCTCTTCAGATGTTTCAAAAGAGAGGCAGATGAATGTCAGAGAGTTTCTCTCCAGTTGTGTGACCTTGGGCACTTCCTTTTACTACAGAAAGAGGGGAAATAACAACTAATGCGAAGGTTGTTGTGAGCATAGCCAAAATGTAATGAAGAGCACCTGGTACATGGCAAATATCCAATAAGCATAAGTGTTGTTATTATTATTTGTAATAATAACATTAAAGGCACTCACAGCAAAACAACATTTGAAATGAGCCTTGGAAAGATTAATTTATACTTCACAGTCAAGAGTCTATCTATCAATATTTTCCATGTGCTGATTTAGAAGACAGTCCCTGCCCTAGAGGGAGAGACAAATGTCAGCACACAAAAATCTCAATAACCATGCATTAGATGGAGGACATTTCAGTACACTGAAACACTATTAAACAAGATAATCCAAGATGAACTCAGTGTACCTAAGAGGTGGTGTTTTTTGTTGTTGTTGTCATTGTTAGTTGAGTAAGCTGCCTGGGTGTCACTCTATAATATATTGAAAGCAGTGTTACTTGGGATTATGTCAGGACCATAGAGTATGACAATGGCATTGCATCAGTGCAACCAGTGCCCTATGTGGCAGCTAGTTTTTAGACCAGGAGACTTCAAATGTAGAGTCAAGCTCTCTTTCAGGCTGGCCAAATATACACTACTTTCAGTCATTCAATCAGAGCTAGACCTATTTTTGAAGTTTCATTTCTTAAAGGCCTTGATCCTTATTTAAATGGTAATATCCTTGCTGTCATCAATCACTGTCACATTTAATGAATGAGTTGAGTGCTGTTTGAAGATTAAGCTTTATTGGAGGAGAAGGCTCTTAGGGAAGCTGGGTGGAAAGCTGCCACTGCAGGGAAAGAGAGAGAGATGTATGGAGGCTGGGGGAGCGGAAGGGCAGCCATGCTAAGACGGTCCTCTCTAGAAAAGGTGATTGGGCCATCTTGTATCCTTAATGAAGCTTTATCTTCTGTGTCCCTTCTGAATGCTGGCACTGGTTAGACTTACAGAGATGGAACACGGATTTCCTTCCTTATTCTTCTATTTGTTCTAGGAACCAGAAAGAACAGGTGAGGTGTTAATCCAGTAGGAAGAAAAGTCTCATGATTGGTGAGAAACTGTACTTCTGGCTTACTTGTAAGACCTTGCATTTTGATGTTTCAAATCATATCCAGGGCTTTAAAAATATTATGTGAAACAACAAAAAACTAATAAAGATTTTTTAATAGCCTAAGGTGGATAATATAGTTCTTCTGGTGGGAAAATTATGATGTCATGTACAATCATTCTTCTTGAAGATTTTTTTTTTTTTAGTGAAGCAGGAACTAACAAAGACTGAATAGAGAAAAAACAGCTGTTGTTGAATAATATATGATATTGAAGTTTCATAGGCTTTTGTGAATGGTTCAAACAGCTGTAGATAAAATGAAAGTAGATTTACTATTAATTTTTATTAATCACAGTCTGAAATTATTTTGTGTATTTGTTTACTTGTTTATTGTCAGTCGTCCCACTAGCATGGAAACCCAAAGAGGGATTTCCAAAGAGCAAGCACCATTTCTCTGTTTTCCACTATGTCTCCCACTACCTTGCATAGTAATCGGTATATACTTATGGAATAACAAAGTCATAATCCAGCCTCATCTACTGGCTCAAAATTACTCTTTTCCTAAATTCACTTGTTATAAGTACTAAAATGAGGTATCTGAAGATTGTTTAAAAAAACAAAGCAAAACAAAACTCATCCTGACCTGAAATCGTATGTATGATTATCACAAATATATTCTTCACTAGACACAGATGAGTATAGCTCTATATTTTCAACATCTGTCATTTTAAAATAAATTATTCAGCATTGTTAGATTACTTACAAATAACATCAATCAATTTGCACTGCAGGGCTGAGTCTTGAAGGATTATTTTTTAGAGGCTAGATTGGTAAAGCTTTAACTCTTTATATTCCCTAGAAATGATTAAAGTGATTTGGGCTCTCCTCAGGCCCCCTTCCTTCCACCCCTATTGAAGATTTAACTGATGTGCACATTATTTAGGCTGCTGGACATAGGTAGAGGTAAGAGTTTGAACAAAAACCATGGAACTAAAGAACCCCAACCCCCACCATGAGAGAAATATGGCAGGTCCTGTTGTTTCATGGTGACGAATCAAAGACTACAGCATTGACTGCTAGACCTGTTTTTATACAGACGTGTCTACTGGGCCTTTATGTATTGAAGTGAATCACTGTCGCCTGAGTCAGTTTTGCTCTTCATTTGCTTGATGTATTTCGTCTGCACTGGGAGTTATTAAGAATCACTGTTTGATCTATATCGTATTTATTGTCACACATTTCTACTTTGGGTGTTCTGCAAACCTATAAAAATATGCTGTTTAAAGACATTAAAGGACAATTAGTATCCTGCATTGCCAAGGCTGTTGGTTCTACAGATACTTCCTAAAGGTTAGTAAGACCAACGAGTTGCTTTTCTTGTTGTTAATCTGTAGATTAGGATGACCGTTCGTCCTGGTTCGCCAGGGACTTTCCTGTTTTTAAAATGGAATGTTTTGCATCCTGAGGATCCTTTCAATTTTGGGCAAACGAGAAGGTGTGTCACTCTATCCCTTGTTGAGAGAACCTTATCAGGATTTTTTGAAATCAGAGCGTACAATTGCTTTGAAGTCCAGCATTGTATTATAAAGAATAATAAATCCCTATGATAGCAAAGAAATATGCCGATAGCAGTAAAAGCATACATGTTTTAAGGAATTGGTCTTGTGTAGAGTTCTTTGAAGTATTACCCTTTGGGACCAGTCTGCCTTGCTCCTTTTTGGTCTCAGGAATGAAGAGTCAAGTTATTCAGAAGCATTTGAAGTTGTTTAGAGAACTGTGAAGAATTCCATCCGACTAATCAAATTATACATGGCTTTACGATTGATTCCCAAAGGGCTGCTGATGACAGTGTCCATATCAAAGGTAGCACTGATGCCTTTGATAGAATGAATTATTGCTCCAGAACAATCTTATATGAGAACCAGCTTTCCTCTCCATGCAACCATTTGGATCTGAAAAACACTCCTATTGTTCCTTTTGCTGAGCTAGAGATACGAATGCTGAGGGAAGAAAGTGCTGGAAGCCATGCTTGTCGAGGATTAAGGTCAGTGGTTTGAGCATCCTACTTCTCTATTGTACATGTTGATTCCTTGACCGTTTGAGCTTGTCAGTGTGCTTTTCCAATGCCGTTTTCATGATGGATAACTAACTGACTGATTCCTGGGGAGTGGAGGTAGCACGGCATAGCAGAAGAAGCAAGGGTTTAAAGTCAGATAGACAGGGTTTAAATCCTGGCTCTGCCCAGTACAAACTATAAAATGCAGTCAAGTCTTTTGACTTCTTTATGAGTCAGTTTATCATATACTAAAAGTTTAATGATTCTTCTTACAATTGTTATGTGGACAAAATAGAATGATATACCGTGTTTCCCTGAAAATAAGACCTAGCTGGACTAGGAAGCTCTAATGTGTCTTTTGGAGCAAAAATTAATATAAGACCAGATCTTATTTTACTATAATATAAGACCAGGTCTTATATAATATAATATAATAAATATAATATAATATAATATAATATAAGACAATACAATATAATATAATACCGAGTCTTATATTAATTTTTGCTCCAAAAGACACACTAGAGCTGGTGGTCCGGCTAGGTCTTATTTTCAGGGAAACATGGTACGTGAAATTGCTTAGTAGATATGTAGACATGTAGACTATCTTTGGGCACACACATGCCAAAGATGGTCTTAAAAGTCTGCTGGCTTGGTAAATGTTGGGCATGAGGCAGAGAAAGCAATTTAAGAGTCAGAACATATGGGATCTACCCTGGGCTCCATCCTTAACCACTCTTGTGCTTTGATTTCCACTGAGTTGAAGTGTGAAAATAGTGTCAAGTGATTTTTAGAATCCCATACACTTCTAAAATTCCATGAATCTGTGAAGCGTTCAATATGAGATGTGTCTGTGTTTTAGAAAAACTACTGTACCTTGTATCACATTATATTCTACAGAAGACACTATGCCACATATGTGAGTTCTGCCTTAGGAAGAGTGGTGCTTTGCAGCCCTACGTATGTTTCAATATGACCTTGTACATCCTTTTCCCACTTCCCAGCCATAGCTGTTTTAACTATTACATGGTCAGCCTAGATTCTCTTGCTGGACACGTGGGATTAGAATATGGAAAGCCTAGTTAATAGACAGTGATGCTGGACCTGGAAGGGCCTCATGTAGATGTTTAGAGGCTGAGGGTACCATTTGGTGGAAGCTATGATGGGTCATATGAAAACAGAGTGAAGGAAGGCACTCTGGTAGTAGCTTTGGTAGAGAGAGAGGGAGGAGGGAACAAGAGGGAGAGAAGGAGAGAAAGAGGGAAAGGGAGGGCACAGGAAGAGGGAAAGATGGAGAAAGTAACTTCTTTCATACGCCTTGCTATTCTCTCTACATTTGAGTTCTGTGAAGTTTCCCAGTATAGTTGAGCTTTGAACAACACAGGGGTGAGGGGCACTGACCCCCTGTGCAGTCGAAAGACATGGTGACACAGTCTGGGAATTCTCCAATGGCAGGGATTTTGTCTTGTTCCCTTTTGGAATAAGCATTTGGCCCATGATTCTACACAAAGTAGGTACTCAGTGAATTTATCCTGAAATAACTTGAAATAACCTGAAAAAAAAATCATATATTTGTGTATAAATACTGTAATTGATGGCATTTATATAAAAAGCATTAGTTATAATAGATAATTATGTTTCAGGAAGCATTTCCCTGTATCCTTCCAATTGGGCAAGAAGCATTTATTGCATGCTGTCTTCATTCTGTTTTAGGAACTATTCAGGCTCTAGCTCACGGTAGCTTTATTTTAAAATCTGTAGAGCTTAATAGCCCAGGATTGCTTTACATACTGTGGAGATAAAAGAGAAATATAATTTATAGTTGTTTTATATAAGTGGTTTGCCATATAGTTGGGAAGATGAAAGAAAGAAAGGGAAGGGAGGAAGGAAGAAAGGAAGGAAAGAAGAATGAAAGGAAGGAAGGATAAAACAAAATATGGTGATTTGCAATGGATTTCAAATAGCTGGGAGAATGAAGGGTCAGCAAGGTCTAATATATTTAGAGAAGGTTTATGGACTAGCAGGAGGTCGAGTTACTCCTGGAGAGTGGGGTGGGATTTGGCAAGGCAGAGAAGTGGGGAGGAGAACAAAAGGCTAAGCAAAGGCAGGGGTGCAGTAACGAGAGTTGTGCAGTACACATACACGCAACTTAACAATTCACATTAAGAAATTTGAGACAGAATGTCCAAGTTTGGGGGGCAATAGAGGTTATGGTTAAGAAGGCTGACTCTCGACTTGGACTTTCTGGATTAAAATCCCAGTTCCACACCCACCCCCTCCCTTACTGACTTTGTAATGTTAGGCAATTTACTTACTTTTCTGTGCCTCAGCTTCCTCACCTGTAAAATTGGGGTAATAATAGTATCCACCCCACAGCAGGTGTTGGAAGGATTAAAAGGGATACTTTTTAAAGTTTGTAAAGTTCGTAAAAGTGCCTGGCACTTAGTGAGTGCTTAATCAATGTAAGCCATTATTATCTATTATAATAGATATCTGGTGGTTAAGATCCAATGAAACGAACTACCTTATTAATTTTGAACTGCCATTTGAATAGCAAATCTCTTGGTCATATGGGGAGCCAGTTACTGTCTCAGTTGCTACTGAAATTTTGGAGCACTGGTAGGCATTGGTTTAGGGTAGGAAAGAACACTGAATGAATGTATAGGACCCAGTGAAAGGTCTTGAGAGACCAGGGAGAAGTTTGAACTTGGTGGATAACTGCTAGGGCATGGTTGTTTCCTAAGTAGGGAAGTAATATGATTAAAGTGGAAAAAAGAAAAAGAGACAGGGATAAACGGTCCAGGGAGGACCCACAAGTGGGCTATTGCAATTATTTAGATATGAGGTGACAAAGGCTAGGGACAGAGCTGTGGCTGAGAGATGGAAATGTGGTGGGAAATCTGAGAGACTTCAAAGGAGTGGTGTCCACTTCTCAGCACCTCTGCTGCTGCCACCCTGGTCCAGGCCACCACTGTCTCTGGCTCGGCTTACTGGGCCTCCTCCTAACCTCTCTGTCTCTGACTTGCCTCCTGCAGTCTTTTCTCAGCTCGGTCACTCCTTTGGGCGCCCTGTGCAGCCCCTCCCACCTCACTCAAGACAAGCCCAACCCCTTCCGCTCTGGGATCTGCAAAGGCTGCACTGTGGGGCCCGCTGCCTCTGTCTTCATCCCCTCTGGGGTGCTTACGTGTTCCCTCCACGCCACAAAGCTGTCATCCTCGCCATTCTTCAGGCACATCACACCTGTTCCTGCCTCAGGGAACTTACTTGTGCCTGTTTCTCCCCTAAATAGCGCAGAGCTAATTCCTTCACCTCCTTTAGGTCTCTGCTCAAGTGTCACCTTATTAGTGACATCTTCCTTGATCACCCTTCTGACAATAGTGACCCTTCTCTATCATCATCCTCCCTGGCCCCCTCACCCCGATTGGCTGTTCCTTGCTTTATACCATCTGACATGATTTCTTTATTTGTCCATCGTTAATTTCTCTCCTAGTATGTTAGCTTTAGGACGGCAGGTTTTCCTGACTATCTTGCTCACTGATAACATCCACAGGCCCAAAAGAATGCCTGGCATACAGCAGGTTCTCAGTAAATATGCGTTGAATGAATGTGTGAAGAAAAGCAATCAGATTTGTTGTGTCAGGCTAAGGGCTGGGTGCCTCTTCAGAAGCTGCCTCATGGGCTCCTTGCAGTGACCCTGTCAGAATGCATTGTTCTCATTGTCTTTCAAATAATGATACCGAGGCACAGAAACAGGAGGTGACCAAGGGCATAGAGCTGGTAAGTGACACAATCAAGAACTGTGCCCATTCCTCTGACGTTTGTGGGGGCGTGATTAAGATAAGATAGGGAGGGAGGGAGGGGTCAATAAGGACCAAGGCTTCTAGCCTTGGAACCACCTACAGAAATTGGAGTGCTGGGGAAAGTCCAGTGTTT
Source organism: Rhinolophus hipposideros (assembly GCF_964194185.1). Lineage (NCBI taxonomy): Eukaryota > Metazoa > Chordata > Mammalia > Chiroptera > Rhinolophidae > Rhinolophus > Rhinolophus hipposideros. Next base: position 65,147,165 of record NC_138055.1, on the reverse strand, counting down.
TAGAAAAAGAAGTAGTGAAGAGAGGAAATGTTGGGGCCACTAAACATTCAGGGAGAAATCTTGCTCTTAAGTAGAGTGACGAAATAATAAATTGTCTGAGAACTTCCTGGGAGGGAAAGTGGGCCCCATTGCTAATGAAGCTGGCAGGACAGGCATCAGTTGAGCATCAGTCCCAGCAAAGGAAGATGAGGGGTCACTCTGGATGTAGGGGATTAGAGAGCAGCTAGAGATTTGGGTATCTCCCTGCGAGAGGGACATAGGGCAAGTCATGAGGATGGGGTGAATCATCATCAGGGTGAGGGATGAAGGTCAAGGTCACTGGGACCTTCCCAGAGACAAGCGTGGGAGGAGAAAGAGAAGTCTGTGAAAGATGGAGAAGCAGCCGAAGGGTGAAGAGGCACCGAGGTCAGGAGGAGCAGTGAACAGGAAGGACTGGAAGCGAGTGGAGGCCACATTTTCCAGGGCAACTTAAAAGTAGGTCAGCTGGAACTTGGCAACAAAAATGAGATTAGCAACTTGCTTTCTGATTTTGTAACAAAATAATCTGTCTCAACAAAGTGCTAAAAGGCATTTAATTAAAGTTGATAAAAATTAATTTTGATGTGAGGACTTTTTTTCAGCTACTGCCCTCATTATCTTTTGAGATGATTCGGGGTGCTTTCAAAGACTGGATCAGAAATGAGGGTTTGGTGTTCCAGCCTGAAGTTTTCTCATGCCTCTGCATGGGCTGAGTCACTAAAAGGGCTTATATTTAGAGTATCATTGACACAGATAAAATCTGGGCCCCAGTTGAAAAATACAAAAGCACAGGGGATAATGTAGTGATTTCTATGGGGTCCAGAAGGTTAAAAATTGAGTTTATAGGCTAGTATAGGTAATATTGCCTGAAATTTGGTTTTTCTTGGTGAACTAGAAATTTTGATAACTTCATTATTAGTTCAAGCATTTCCTACCTCAAATTCTTACTTCAATGAGGGAAGTGTGTGTGTGTGTGTGTGTGTGTGTGTGTGTGTGTCTGTGTGTGTGTGTGGAGGGGAGCCAGCAAACAAACAAAACCCTAGTTCAAAACATATTGAAATGATGGCATTGACAAAAATGCTGGTGAAGAACATCTAACAATAAAGTCATATATCTACTGGTGGTCTGGCACATAAAAGTAAAAAATGAAAGCTAGGTTGCTAGGCAAAACATTTTTGTCTATCTAGACATAGTCAGTCCACTTGACTTGAGCCAGAAAGGGCCTTTTCCAGGTAAAGAGTATGTGTGAATAGCACATGGTTGAGAGCTCCCAGTTTATAGGACAGTAAAGTCACATGACCGGGGCCCTGGCGACAGAGTCTATCCCTTGCATTCTCTGAAAACAAGTATTCATAGCTGTGCTGGGTAGCAGCAGCATATGGTACATAGCAGGCCTTCTCCGTAGTTTCTTTTTATCACAGCAAAAGTGTTACTGGGTTGAGATCATCATGGTACATAACTCCTGGAAACCAAAAGGAATAAAATCTTGCAGGATTCCAAAAGGAACAAAGTCGTTAACATTGAGCCAAAGCCTACTGGCATGCATCACAGAAATCAAATAGATATAGAGGGCTCCTCTGAGAGGAGAAAATGTGTGACTGGAGCACAAAATGCTAATACCCCTGCACGAAATGCTAATATCAATACCTCAATACTGGTTTTCACAGAAGCATTTCATCTGTAGCTGGTTTTCATGCCATACCTGATAAGAGTGTTTAGCCAAGGCTGACCGAGCAGAATGAGAGAGCAGTAGTCTGTTTTAGCTCACCACACCCCACTGCCCTTCTCAACCCCACCCAAAAGACTGCATCCTTTCAAGACTTCATGGAAGGTTTTATATTCTAAAGAAAAATCTGAGGCATATGGTACAACATTAATGGTGTTCAGTACTCCCCTCTTTTCCCCTTTTATCACCTTCCTCCCTCCTCCTCTCTTTTTGTTCCCATATGTTTTATTTCCAGGACTTTTCTTTGTCCTTTGCTTTGATCATTCTTCTTGTCCTCTCTGGAGATATTAAACTGGGGAGGTGGGTGGGGAGAGGGGGAGGAGATAGAGAGATAGAGAGAGAGAGAGATGAGAGAGAGGGAGAGAGAGAGAGAGAGAGAGAGAGAGAGAGAGAGAGAGAGAGAGAGGAAGGATTGAAAATCTATTATGCTTGTTGATCCCAGGATTTTCTTTATATTGTTAGTATTTGTTTTCATCTCATAGGCTTGTTGGGAGGGTTGAATGTGGAGTTTTTATCCCAGTGCCTGGCACACAGTAAGGTCTCAATAAATACTAGTTGTTATTAGTATTAAAAAGTTTGCCACTGGAATAAATGTCTTTAGATCTAGTGTAATCCATTTGGGTGAGAGTTTCTTCAATTCTCTTAAAAATTTTTTTTTCTGAAATTTGTTCAGGGTTACTATAGGTATATGTACACACACACACACACACACACACACACACACACTTTCCCCTCATTTTAAAGAAGAGGCACAATGCAGAGAAAAGCCAGTGCTTCACCCTGGTCTAGTACAAAGGCTTTCAAAAAGTTTTGGCTTTTATGACATCTACATATAAATTTTTTTTTCAATAAACAATACTTGTCTTCATTACTTGCAATATTCTATTCTATCTCTATCCCATTCTTTTATTGAAAAAATGTGGATTGTCACATACTAAATTAATTGCATGACTCACATAGGGTTTGTCCCCTGCAGTTAGAAAAATTATGGTCTAGTAAACACATGGGATTTTGCTGGATACCACCAGCTATGCCCTGGGGAGGTGGGGGCTTCCCTGAGTCCCCACCTGGGGCTGCCCTGGGCTTCTCATCCCCACCACATCGACTCTCCAGACTTGTCATCTTCTCAGTTCTTCCAGTTCATCCTTTTTGTCTTCCAAGTTAAGAAATAGCAAATTATAAATGCCTGTTCTTCTTTTCTTCATCTCCCATCTCTCCTTTTCTTTTTCTCTCCCTCCCACCCCCTAGCAAGAAATAGTCATTTATAACTGCTGCCGACTGAATCGTGATGAGGATGATGACGATGATGCTAGGAACAGAATAATGACGGTGAACACTCATTTCATGCCTGATCAATGCCACATACCCAGGGAGGTGCTTTACAGACTTTAACTCCTTTAATACTCCTAGCCACCCTGTGTAGTATATATGTCTTATAGTTACTCTAAGGAAGTGTTACCTGTTCCGTGTTTCCACATCTAATCAGAATCAGGATGATTCTCATATTATAAAATCTGGGCTAAGTACTTAATTAAATAGAAAGTGATGATAATATTATAGAACAAGCAATTCGCTTTCACAAATCCTGAAACCATATCTAAAGATAATGATCACAAACCTAGAATCAGTAAACCTGAGGTTTGGTGTGCTGTGGCTGAAATTATTCTTGATAGAGTGCAAACTGTAGAAGGAAACCATATTCTAAAAATTTGGTCTCATGTAAACATCCACCCTGAGAAAATTCCTATAGTGTTTGTTGTTTGACCGGTGTTCCACTGCTCTGTTTAATAACTAAGTTTTAAAAATTTAACATACAACAATTTTTCTCTGATTATAATAGTAATATGCTCATTGTTAAAATTCTGGAACATGCAGTCAAATGTAAAAATGAAAATAAAAATGATCCCAAATCTCCTCACCCAAAGACAGCAGCTATTCACATTTTGGTATAGCTGTTTGGCCTACACATTGTTTTCAAAAGTTTTTCATATAAAAACCTACATTTCTAGCATCTCTGGAAGAACTAACAACATCTGACAACAGTGGGCCCACATTCTTGTAGGGCAACAGCTGGACAGAAAATGTTCTTTGTTCATCTGATCCCAGGTTTCATTTGACACAGAAGGAAACTGAGGCATAGAGAGGTAAGGAACATAGCTATCACCCCAATTAAACTAAACTACAATAGCAAAGGGAAAATGTGAAGTATAAAGGTCCAGAAGACTGACAGGTTAGTAGCCAGAAATTCCACACGGGCAAAGACTTGAGTTTAAGGTTCCAACAAAGTATAGGGTTTAATGGCAAACGGAGTCAGGAGGAAATGAAGGCTTGTGCCACAGGATTTGATAAAGGAAAGACAGGGGCTACACAGTACCACAGCTAGGGTACAACGGTCAGTTTTGGGAAAAACCTTCCAGAGTAGGAGTTAAGGTTGGTTGGATGTCCAATCTTCGATGATAACTTATGTACCTGCAGCAGCTAGGTCTTCTGGGAACTTCTAGAAGTACTTCCATGTAGTACTTTTCTGTCCCAAACACCTCCTGTTTTCCTCAAATGCGAAAGTATTGGAGATAAGTGGAAATTTTAATTTTGTCAGCCCTATGTCTATTCACTATCTTTTGGCAATGGCATTAATGTTTTCCTTTTGGGGAATGGCTTCTTTTTCATTGGTTGTATTCTGGTGGGACCGTTAGTTAAGATGCTCTGCTCACTCCTACCCAAAAGGAAGACGTAAGATTCAAGTGCGCTTAAATAGATGTCCCTCCACGCCCCCAGCCCTGAACTTGAATCTTGATCAGTATGACAATAGGAGACTGGAAACATTTGGAGCTCACTATTCCAGTGGCAAAACTCTGTCAAGACAGTTGCAATATTCCTGCTACACAGACCCTGAAATGGCCTTACTTTTTGTCCTTTGCTGGGCTTGGCTCTCCAGCCTTCCATTTGATTCTGTGAACTATTCCATATCCTTCTAGTAAATATCTTTTTTTTTTTTTTTTTTTTGCTTAAGTTAGCCAGAGTAGATTTCTGATGCTGACAACAAGAATCTTAATTAGCACAATGGGCAGTCTGACCTGGGAATTCCAATTACCTCTTTCTACCACAACTGTATTAATGGGCATGTCACAATGCATTTGTTCACCATCCACAAATGCCAGGTGGTATGGCAGGGTCTTTCATCTGTGTGGTCTGATTTGACTCTCATAACAATACCGCAGACGGACATTACTACAAATTTTCCCCAATTTAAAAAATTGTCGTAAAATATACATAATATAAAATTTACTACTGTAACCATTTTACATGTTATTAAGTGATATTAAGTACATTCATATTGTGCAACCACTGCCACCATCCATCTCAAAGACTTCTTCAAAAAGAAGTCTTTTTGTCTTACCAAACTGAAACTGCATACCCACTGAAGAATAATAACTCCTTGTTGTCTCCCTTTCCTCAGCCTCCAGTAACCATTATTCTTTCTGTCTGTATCAATTTACCTAGCCTAAGTATACTCCTACAAGCAGCAGCATACAATATTTGTCCTTCTGTGTTTGGCTTCTTTCACTTAGCATATTGTCTTCAAGCTTTATCCGTGGTGTAACACCTCAGAATTTCCTTCCTTTCAGATACTATGTTGTGCTTGTCCATTCATCTATTGATGGACACTTGGGTTGCTTCCGTGTTTTAGCTATTTGTGAATAATGCTGCTATGAACGTGGGTGTAAAAATGGAGAGACCCTGCTTTCAATTTTTTTGAGTATGGAAAAATAGTAATTCTATGTTTAATTTTATGAGGAACTGTCACACTGTTCTCCACAGTGGTTGTACTATTTTACATCCCCACCAATAGTGCACAAAGATTCCAGTTTTTCCATGTTCTCACCAACACTTATTCTTTTCTGTTTTTGTGATAGTAGCCAACCTAATGAGTATGAAGTGGTAGCTGTTATTTAACTTTAGATGCAAATATGGAAGGTAAGTAAATCGCCCAAGGTCATGTAGCTTTGTAAGTAGAAGAGTTGGGATTCAAATCCATGTCCAGTGTTCTTTCAATATGTCAGCCTGTCCCTTATCCTTTTCTCCAACTACAATTTTTCTGTTGGAAATCTAAAGGTATTCAATAAAGCTAAATTTGTTCTTTAGAAAAATCTATCAGCTAGTAGGAAGATTTAGGAGCCAAAAAGTTATTCTCAGTCAAATCATAGAAAAACATGTACCTGAATTATAATAGACTCCGAAAAGGTTTAAGGAGTTATAGTGCTTCATGATCATAGAAATTAATCAATTTAACTTTCTTATCTTATAGATAAGAAAATGGAAGCCAAAAATTTCTCTGTTGTCAAGTATTACTGAAATTATTATCTGCCAATAATAAAGTTTAGCTCTAAACCAATTTAGTTTAGTCTTGAGACAGGTGGGACTGTGTAAATTTATATAGCACAATTAAAATCACAGAGCTGAAAGGAAACTCCCGGTCTTTTATAATAATGTATCCATCTGCCTCTGTCATGGCAAGTTTGAACAATATCAGCAGGTTGTCTTTTTCTTTACAGTCTACTAAGAAGGCAATTCAATCACTTCCTTTGTGAAGCATTAGAGCGTGTTTCACACCTCTCAATCTAATGACATTTTTACATGTAAATGTGGAGCCCTTTATATGTCTGTTTTAAAACAGATATATTCTATTTCGAGGTGTTTAAAATTGTTATTTGAAAATTAGAAGCAGTATTAAAAGTGAATTGAAGTATTACTAGGCAACTGAAAGAGTTGTAATAAGTAATCTCGAGTATGCTTTCAAAATTAGAAACAACATAAGCCCTAGGTTTCCAAAGTAAATCAGTAGGGTTAAAAATAGTCATATGAAGAGAATTTTTTTCTCCACCCTGGGAAAAGAACAGTTAGAGGAAGTCTGCACTATATAGTGCCAACTTGTCAGACTCATTTGAAGACTCTCCACAATTCAATTCAATGTAGCAAATGCTCACTGAAAGCCTCTCATATGTCAGCTACTGAGTGAAGAGCTTTGCGAATACAAAAAAGACAACCAGATATAATTCCTGACTTCAAGGAGCTTGAAAACTAGTTAGGGAGAAACATAGGTACATAAATACCTCTAAAAGGTAGCAAGTGAAAAGTGGCATCAGGTCCACAGAAACGCATTGCCGTTAGGGCAAGGCTACACCTGACTGGGGGAATCAGGGAAAGCTATTGAGCTGCGTTTTGAAGGGGTATGGTTTTGACATGCAGGAATATGGAAAAGATTATGCACCCCGAAAGTATGGTGTGAATTGAGCCCTAAAGATGAGCAATGTCCTTATATCAACTTTCTGTTTCAAGTTCTACACATGACTTAGGGCCTGCCCTCTCCTCTTTGGAATCTCCCCTTCCCCCTTTATTTCTCAGTTAAAATCCTAACCACCAAGGGCTTATTTAAAGTATTTAAAATGGTTGTGTTAAAAGGGTAAGACTACTGGTAAATTTATTCTCTTTCCTTTCTTATTTTTCAGTTTTGTTTTTCTTTGGAAATGTGATTATGTTACAGAAAAAATATTTTTAAAAAAGATATGGTACATACCTCCCAAGGCCAGCTCAAATCCTTGGTACTCATAAGTACTCCTGACTATAATGTTAAATTTGAGTTGGAAATGTTAATATAAACTTCTGACTTAAGGTATATGTATGTGTGTGTACATATGGGCTCTATACACAGTTACAGCCCAGAAGCAACAATACCTCCGCAACAAAGAGCACACCTAGTGCATAGATGTTGCACTAAATATCATTTCCCACTAGGTTGAGCCAAGGCTCTTTGGCGAACATCTGGAGCAAGGAAACATAACTTAGCCTAGGTGAGCCTAGGACATGCCATAATTAAATACAAACAAAAATCCTCCAAGGCTAACAGGGGTCTATTAAGGTGTCAGCTTGAAGGAAATCCTATTGGCTAAATTTGGGCATTAACAAGAAAAAGTAAAGAAAGAGGGGAGGAAGGGGAAGGGAGAGAGAGAGAGAGAGAGAGAGAGAGAGAGAGAGAGAGAGAGAGAGGAGAGTGGGCGGAGGAGAAGGTGAAGGAGAAGAAAAAGGAGTAGCAGCAGCTCTTACTCATTTCGTGATTACTTTTACTTTGACAATTGTACATAAAGGAAAAACATTTACCTGTGGTTTTAGGAGGAATTGCTGTTTTTCCTTGGTTGAGGAGAGGAAGAATTTCTTCCAAAAGAATGTTTTAATTTGAAACCTATGAAATTACTGATATTCAACTATTTTTCACCTATAAAATTTTACCTGGTTCAACCAAATATGGAATTAAAGAATTAGAAACATCAACTATTTGCAATCCTCATGAAATAATTAATTCAGATTGGAATCGTTAATAGATGCTGAAATGATTATGTGAATGATTATGTTCGGGCAAAAGAACATGCTTATGGTACAAAAGGTCTCCCCTTGGATTACTTGCTGATTATTAAAAGTAAAGACATGTTACATCTCAGCGGTGAGGTCTTGTCATCATTTTAACCAAGTGGTAAAGCTTAGCTTTGCTAATGGTGAAATAACCTAACATATTGTTTCTCCTGATGTGATTCAATCTGAAATTCGGAGCCTGACCTATGAAGTATTCTAGCCCCAAATGTTTAAGCTGTGTGTTGGTTATTCTCCACTTGCCCTTATAAATCCATTTGGTGCCTTTTCCATCCTGTTTTATGCCCCTTAGAGACATCTCTTTGCAGAAGGTATCACCCAGCCTCCCTTGCATTTTGGTTTCTGATTAGAATTGGCCAATGGGGAGGCTATGGCAGAAATTTGGAGGATGAAGGAGAGAGATTTGGGGTGTTTATTCTCTACTATCTCACTCCCTGCCTGGGTACAGTTTTGGCAGCACATTTTACATCTGGGCTCCTCTTGGGGGCCCCTCTTTCAAAGCTCCAGCTACAGGTCCTGGGTGGTACTTCAGGGGTAGTTCAGCACCCCTTACTGTTTCCTATGCCTGCCCACATATCTGCAAACAGTGCATTCACTTAACTCCCTTCAATTAAACCCTTTGAGTGTGCCATCTGCTTCCGGTCAGTATTCTGACTGATTCAGCCTTTGTTTTAATAGGACACCAAGGCTAGAAAAACAAGTTAAACAACACCTTGAGATAAAAGACAAACACAGAATTTGGGACCATTTACTAGACAACTGCTGTTGTTGTCTTCAAAGGTCAGTATCATTAAATTAAAAAAAGGAAATCTCTGCTAGCTTAAAATAAGCTAAAGAGGCATAACCATTAAATGCAATGTATGAGCCTGATTTGTAAAAACCAATTTTTTAGGGGGGGGGGGTATAAATGGGAAAATTTGAATATTGACTAGATGTTAGAGAATTATTTCCAACATCCTTAGATATGACAAGGATACTGCGGTTTTTAGGCAAATGTCCTTTTTAAATAGGTGTATGCTGAAGTATTTAGAGTGAAGTGTTACAATGACTGCAACTTCTTTACAATCTATAGTAAAATATTTAGATTGATAATATAGCAGAATATCAACAGTTGTTAAATCTAACTGAGGGGATACAGTGTTCATTGTACTATTCTTTCAACTTTTCTGTATGCTTGAAAATTTCATAATAAAACAGTGGAAAACATTAATAAAGAAAACAGAATTTCTAACCACCTACCGGAATGATTTCTCCTCTTTCTAAATGTCTATAGCTTTTTAAATTCATTGCTCATTTGCTTCTTGTATGTGCTTCCCCAATTGGATTATCTGCCCTTTGAAGCTAAGACCTGATTTCTGTACATTTTTTTTATACCCTACAGAGGTTTGCATAAAAGTTTTCATATATTTAAGCCTGACACTTCATTGCAAACAGAGGCATCTGTGGTCAGAAGGTTTCTATTTCTATATTCATTAATGAAAGGGGAAAGGTTCAAGAAGTTGGGTGGGATGCAGAGAAGGGCAATGTGGACACTTTCTTGAAATTATTTGAATGCAGGCTTGACGTCCCTTCCTGAGGGCAACGGAAGTCACAGTGAAGATAGCATAGAGTCCAACACTTCACAAAATCATAGAAAGTTGTGCAAACTTAGACAAGTCTTTGGAAGGACTGACTCCAAAAATGATTCAGGTGAGTTCAAATTTATAGTCTACTCAAGCCAAAGAGAAAACCACAATTAGGTTAAGCCTGAATTTAGACAAGTTAATTTTGAGTGAACTGCTTAACAGGATCAGGTCTTATATTTATTTAACTCAATTTAAGTTGCATGTCGAAACATGAAAATTAATGGAATTCTCTCTTGGCTAACACTGAATCCTTTTTGAATATGGATTTCTTTGTAGAAAAAGCATTATCAAGTGGAAACAGAAGACAATTTTTATTCACTTGATAGTGCTTAAAAGAAGCCAGATTTTTGGAACCACTTGGATAAATTGCCGGCCTAGAACCTAAGTGACTGCCTCTCAGTGGTTTCTGTTGTGGTTTTTCACTCTTTTAGTGAGGTAGTCTTGCAAACATCTCGGCTACAATAGCCCACATGCCCTGTAAACCTGCTGGAACCTCCACCATGGGCCAGGTCATAGAGATAAGCTCTCGATACCTGGGTGGATTGTATGTGTGTGACGAACTCTGCTGATTGTCCACCCAAAGGCTATCTCCTACCTTATTTCTAGCTAAGAGAATCCTGATTTTCAGGTGTCAGGAACCCAATACGCTTCACGGGAGTTGTCTTAACTTTACCCATTTGCCAATCTTTGGTTGAAACATGGGCACGGGACACAATCAGGTCACGGAAGTGGGGGTGGGAGTATCTTCTGTAAGCCTTGCAGAATTTTCTTTGTTTTTCAAAAAAATGTGTTTGAGAAATAGATGCTTTCTATCTCTAGATATTACTGTGTGAGGACATGACACAGTGTTAACCCGCAATTCATCTGCTTTCCAAAAACAAAAGCCCTGATTTGCAGTGCTTGCCTCTTTCCATTTCTATGGTGTAAATTTTCTCATGATGGCTGATTTTTAAGCTTCCAATAATTCGACAACTGGCTGGCAAAGTTAGCATTTAGCTCTCAGGAGCCCACGGGAGTAGGCTCCAGCCCACCACTCATTGCATACAGCCATTGTGCCCATCTTGTGAAAGGAGTAGGCAACATGGTGGGGATGGCAGTGACACCTTGGGTCATGGAATTAACCAAGCCTAGAATCTTCCCATCTCTGGACTTCCCGTGACATAAGTTAATAAACGTATTTATTGCTTCAAGTGGGTTAAGTTGGTGTTGGTGTGTGGCGAATCTGGCCTTGATCTAGGTGGTACAGATGTCCATGAGGTCCCATCTAGTGCAGGGAGGGGAGCACAGAGGGGACAAAACTGCACACTGGATTGGGGAAACACTTGGTGGTCAGGAGGAAGGAGCAGTAGGATTCATGGAGGGGGGGGCATCCCGGTTGAGAGAGGATTCTGGCCAGTTGCTGAGAGGAACAGGAAGGTGGCTGAGGGCCAGCTGTGCTGTCGATGCCCTTGCCAAAGAGGCTGAAATTCAGGGCAAAGGTCCAATGAGAGCAGGTGCCAGAGCGTGATCGGGAAGCCAGCAGAAGCCCAGGCCTGGGAAGGGCTGCCCCGCTAGGTGCTGCACAGTACAATGCTTTAGGGTGGAGGGAAAGGGGAGGCCTGGGAGAAAGGGGAAAGCACAGAGAAAGGCAACAGTGGAATGAATTCCAGGGTTCTAGACTACTCACTCATTAGTGGGGTGAGTAAGTGTCCAGCAATACAGAGTCAGAATTCACTCAGGTGCTGAACAGCTGAGATGCAAAGTTGGGGGTTTTCAGTAACTGCCATGGATCTGGCTGAGAAATGCAGAAGGAACCAGAGTCTTCTCCAAAGCTGCCTCAGCATATTTTCTTCGTGATGTTAAAGAAATACTGCTTATATCCCTTACTACATCTTGAAAAGGGGCTTCCTCCCCCCCCACCTCACCCCATATTGTCACAGGTTCTGGAGTCCTGAAATTTACCACTGAGACTGATGTTTGGCCTTCTGAGAAGTGCTTCATTCTCCCATGTGTGTGGAAATATGTTTGCCGCCTGTGGCAGATGCAGTTTCATTTCTGTTATGAAATGCCCTCACTCACAAAGTGATGTTGTCTGTTATTCATTTACTCCTTTTCTTTATTTTTTTCCCCCATCCATCTGATAATTTATCCACAAGCCCGTTCTTGTTCACCTCAGTCCCATTCATTGAATAACTACCTCGGAAGAACTTTTATAATTTAATTGTATAGAAGAAGAAGGTTCAGAAAGAATGAAAACTGATGTGTCAATAACATTTTCTGGGGATTTTCAAAACATTACTTTCTTCTGTCATTTAGCTGGGAAGCCAAAGAGCAGGAATCTTAGCTTCCTTTGCACTTTGTTACTGCTGGAAGACATGGTTAGTAATCTAAATTTTCTAAATTTTAATCTAAATTGATATGGGGTGAGCTCTGTGACAATATTATTATCTGAAAGTAATTAAGTAATGGGATCAGACAGTAGAGGAAATCTTCAAGGGTAAAGTTCTCCCAAGTTCACGCTCCTTTCCTACTGTCCAGTAAAGTTTGACTTGTTGGAGGAGTTTTCCCAATTAAGAGAGATGCTTCACAGAGAGAATAAAAGGAATGCTTTTCTGAAATGCAAAACCCATCATAAGCATAGTCAAAAGACAATTATACAAAGGGTAAATATTTGCAACTTATTTAATAGACAAGGGCTAATTTTCTTTATATGTAAAAAGCTCCTACAAATCAATAAGAAAAAGACCAACAGCCCTACAAAAAATGTGCAAATAGAAAAGTCCATAGAAAAGGGAATATAAATGTTTCTTAAACATATTAAAAAAAAGCTAACTTCATAATAATAGAAATTAAATTTACACAGACACCTTCCATTAGATTGGAAATGGTAAAAGAAATTAACATGCTGTGTTGGTAAGAATGTTAGGAGACAGGTGCTCTCATACACGATTGGTGGGAAAATAAGTTGGTACAACTTTATGAAGGAGTATTTGGAAATATCCTTCAAAATTATGAATGCCCATATGCTCTGATAAGTCAAAGTTAGTTCTAGGAATGTATCCTATGGATTTATTGTCACGTATAGGTAATGACAAGTTTACAAGGTTATACATTGCAGCATTGTTCCTAAGAGCAAAATATTGGAAACAATCCAAATGTCTATCAATCAGAGACTAGTTAAATAAATTACAGCATATCTGTATAATGGAACATGATGGAGCCATGAAAACTGAGGATACCTTTAATGTATACACTTTGAGAGATCTCCAAGATATTTTGTTAACAGAAGTAAATTAAGGTGCTGGAAATTGGGTAACAAAAGGGGAGAGAAAGAATACTTATAACAGATACGGATATGCTTCTATATACATAAGTCCAGGATGATAGCCAAGAAATCAATAATATTTAATCCCTTGGTGGAGAGGAATTGGGTACCTGGGGCATACGGTGGGAGAGAGGATTTTTCTTTTCTTTCTTTTGTACACCTTTTGTTTTTTTTGAGACTGCACTGCCAATTCAAATTAGTAAATATGTTTTTTTTAATAAGAGGAATGCTCTGACATAGATTAAATCTGAAATGACCTACATTTACCCAATCTGTAGTACATACTCAATTTTCCCTTTCATCCTCTTTCATTATTGACTTTCGTGGTCATTCATCCTCCATTTATGCATTTTCCCTGATATTCTAGGTACCATTCATTTTCTCTCTCTGCTTCTGACCTCAGTTTGTCTCTTGATTTCTTCTGCAGTTGTCAGGTAACAATCTTTCCAGCCAGATATCATTACTTAGACCTCTTCTTCTATGTGCCAGGCCTGGGGCAATCACATCAATCCTTATTTAACACTTCCTCCCCTAGACAATAGAAAATAAAGTCATGGTTGGGAGTTAAGAGGATGCTAGCTTTCTTTGCAGGGAACCAGGCAACTAACTGACAGAACAGGAGTTAGCAACCTATGCCATGCATGTTACTAATAATGTTATTTTAAGAGCTTGAACTTAGAGAGGGTAATTATATGAAGTCTACTCTATGGAGAGTGCAGTTGCAAAAATTTGAGGTTTGGGTTAAATTCTTGCTCTGCCACTTACTGGTTACATGACTTTTGGCAAATTTTCCTAGTCTTACTTTTCTCCTCTATAAAATGAGTTTGATAATGGTTAACGTGGTTACAACTGCTAGTTGTCCACCAAAATCTATTCTTGTTTTCTTTTGTGGTAATACACATGCAGCTGGACACATGGCTGCTAATATTATGTTTCCAAGTCTGCCTTACTGTTAGATGTGGCCAAGGGACAAATTGCCTGCCACTGGAAGTACTGTGTGACACAGTTGGCTCTGGGACATAAGACTCCTTCATGCTCCTTCTCCTTCCTATAAGGTGGAACCCAATACATTCCAACCTTGACCATGGGGATGAGAATAGGACCATAGGGATGGCAGAGCAATGACTTGGGAAGAACCTGGGTCTCTAAATAAACACATGGAGCACAGCTGCCTGCTCATCTGGAACATCTGCCTGCCTTCATATGAGAGAGAAGTGAACTCTGACTACAAGCTACTCCATTATTGTTGGATCTCTTTATTATGACAGCCTAGCCTTACCCTAACTAATATAATTATGACTTGTTATGTTGGAAGTAATAGAATGCCCAACTCGAACTAGGTAAATAAATAAATGGTATTATTTGACTTCCACATAACAGAAAATTTAAGAAGTAGGGAAAACTTCAGGGTTGTTTGATTCAATATTCAATGACATCATCAAAGAACTGATTTCTTCCTATCCCTTTGCTCTTCCTTTTTTGTGGAGTCAACTTCACTCTATAACTGGTTGTCCTGAATAGTTATGGAAATTCTAGGCTTCGTATTAGCTCATGACACCTTCCAGGAGCAGAGCTAGAGTGTGTGGAAAAGAGAGAGTACACAAATGAGCTTCTTTTCAACACCCTCAGCAAACTTCCCATAGACCCAATTTTGGTCACCCTTCTCTCTTGAACTGTGACCTATAAGAATAGGCTTATATTGATCAGCTTAAGCTCTATCCACTTGACCCATCTCTAGCAGCAAGGTGGGTCAGCTTCTCTAGAACATATGGACTAAATGGAGAAGGAGTGGGCACCATAAGAGAAATAGGATGTTGGGCAGGTGTCACCTTGTCCACTACAGGGATGCAGTGATTGGTTTAAAGATTAGATGGATTGAGATAACATATATAAAGTGTCTGATCCCAGTTTGTCTCTTGATTTCTCCTGCAGTTGTCAGGTAACAACCTTCCAGCTAGATAGTCATTATTTAGGACTCTTCTGCCAGACCTGGGGCAATCACATCAATCCTTATTTATAGTGCCTGGTACTTAGTAAGTGGTCAGTGATTGTGAATTTACTCTTCCTTCCTAGATCTAGTTAGCTCTGCTGCAAAGTGGGAAGGGGTTAGCAAAGATTCCCTCTTTGGGTGTCTTGGGGCTGTGTACTGACAAAACCAGTAATACAGGATCATGATGTGCTCGAAAAAAGTATCTCTCAGTTCCAAGATTTCTGTCACCCAGAACAATTATTGGTGGGGGTAGAAAGAATAAAAAGAGGCTTGGAACCATCCTTTCAGAGACACCTTTCCACAGTTGCTCATAAATGCTTCCTGGTCTATCAATTTACAAAGACCCAGGTTTGAGATTCCAGAAGGGGCTGCCTGTATAGTATCTTAGGTTACCTGTGTGCTTCAGGTAGGATATGGCTTGAACTATGCATTTGGACCATTTGATTGGCATTTCTGTCTCTATCCACTTGCTGGAGGCTGTATAACAATGAAAAGACTCTGGGCTTGAGGCCTAGTTCCCACTTTACTGTCACTAACTGTGTAATCTTGTGTAAGTAATTTAATTCTTTATGCCTCAGTTCCCTCATCTGTAAAATAGGGCCTCCACTCCTGCTCTACTGACTTTTTAGGCTTGTGAGGCTCAAAAGGAATGATGTATTTGAGAGCATTTTGTAAATAGAAAAGATTTAACGTAAAAAGAGTTAGTAAACACAGTCATAGAAATACTTTGCTGGTACAAAGTTACTTTGTACTGAGGGCCAACCTACCTGGGGCTTGGGAAATGAAACTGGTTGAGAAAGAACAGGCTAAGTGGGGTATTTTTGTTCATAGTGGAAGAGGATAGAGCTAGGTTTAATGAACAACTATATATGTTATAATTGTATATTACATATTGCCTAGGTGTGTTTGTTACTGGTATTTTACATACTAGCTAATTTTAATCCTTTAATCCTAATGGAATATTATCATGTCAGTTCTACAGATTAGAGAACTGAGTCTGAGAGTGGTTAAGTAATAGGACCAATGTCGCACACTTAGGAAGTGGCAGGTCAGGATTTGAAAGTCAAGTCTGTTTCACCACCAAAACAAGTGAAGGCATCAGCTGATTCAGGCAGGAAAGAAGTGACCACTCAGGATACCATACCAAGTGGACTAGTTTATAAGACATGAAGACAGTCATCCAGGGGCTCATAATAACCCTTTCATTTGCCTAGTCATCCATCTAATCCACAAACATTTTCTGAGCACAGCCCATATAACAGGGATTGTGCTAGATTTGGAATAAAACTATGAATAAAATACAGTCCCTGAAGGGTTTAAGAAGCATCAGTGCAGCAGAAAAGCTTGTCACATATCACATTTATCCTCAGTTCAATTCTGTTAGGAAAATTGCTCTTATTGCTTGGCCAACATTAAAGCTTTAAACATTATTGTTCTGTAGAAATGGTCCACTTATGCTGCTTCCTGCCAGAGAATGGCGTAAGTCCATAATCACTGAAGATCATATAACCCAATGATTTCGTTTCAGAGGCAACTGCACAATGGTTTTGAAATGGTAATAATTGCCTATTGCTCTCGGGATTATTTTATTGTCTGGCAATGGTAATGAAGACAGTGGGGTTTTAAGAGGCCATTCAGTAAGAGTGACAGAAGGAACTATTTTTTATTTTTTTCTCTGAATGACTCTCAAAGTGAGAACCAGCCCGTGAAGTTCTGAAAGAAGTTCTGAAACAACTTCTGTGATAAACTCAAAGTTTTTAATGCCGAAAAGAGGTTTAGTTATAGAACAATACAGAAAACAAATCGTGTGCCTTATACATAAGAGGAGTGTTGTTTGCTTTCAGAGATTCTGAAATGGAGATGAGCTGGGTGAGACCCACAATTAAAATGGCCACTGAAATGAAGTTTTGCATCTTAATTTAAAGGAGCTACGCTTCTCTTCTTTGGCAGGTATTGTGCAGTTAAGCATCCCAGCCTGAAAAAACTCTACAATTTTATCTGTTTATCCCAATGTTATTTGATGACAATTTCTTTTGAGGGAGAGAACCATACTTTGTTGAGGACATACGAAAGACCAGAGATGTTACAGATGTTGCTCATCTAACACTCACTACAACCTTGTGAGTTAAGTTGTGGTTTCACTACTGCACACAGCTCTTTCTCTTACCCAGATTCATCGATTCATTCAACAAATATTTATTGAGTGCCAGGCATGTACCTCATTGCTGAATATCACTACGGTTACCTTCGAAGTCTTCCTCTTGGGAAACTATGCACCAATGCCAACGGCTAATCCACCCTTCAAAGCAATTTTGGAACTCTTTTTCTGGAATGGCCATCAGAGCTGTCGTTGTATTACCCTTGATGTCCTGAATGTCATCAAAATGTCTTCCTTTCAATATTTCCTTTGTCTTCGGATAAAGAAAGAAGTCATTGGGGGCCAGATCAGGTGAGAAGGAAGGGTGTTCCAACAGACTTATTTGTTGACTGGCTAAAAACTCCCTCACAGACAGTGCCGTGTGAGCTGGTACATTGTCGTGATGCAAGAGCCATGAATTGGTGAAAAGTTCAGGTTGTTTCATCTAACTTGTTCACGCAGGCTTTTCAGCACTTCCAAATAGTAAACTTGGTTAACTGTTTGTCCAGTTGGTACAAATTCATAATGAATAATCCCTCTGATATCAAAAAAGGTTAGCAACATTAGTGTAACAAGTTTGTGAACATAATTGTCAGACTTGTATGATGTCACCGCTGATGGTGTTAATGGGTAGTTTGCAATATTAACTGCACTTTTTCCTTACGTATTTGTGCTAACTGCCTCTTTGACTCAAAATGCAAATTCATGCAAAACAATGTGCAAGTTAACATCACTCCGGTGTTTAAAAATAACAAACAGAACTGAACACTGGTTCTAGCTCATGGAAAAGCTTTGAAGTCTGGGCTGATTTCTATGCCAGATAATCACTCAGTGTGTTTTTATCAAATAGGGTCAAGTTAGTTTCTTTTAATAATGTATGTGGATGAAAAACACACAAAATTTTAGCCTTTTCTTTCTTTGGTGAATCAGTTTGTCGAATGTTTCCCAAATGTACTTCTTTCTTTTAAAAGATGCAGCAGTGACACTAAAGAGACACTAATTGTTGCATAATTAATATGTAGCAGGTGGATCCAGCAATTTCAGTTTGGAATCTCTGCTTTGAATAATCCTTAACTGCCTTGCCCTGTCCTACTCCCACTACATCTCCCATCATGCCTGAGAACCACCCCCGACACTTGTAAATAGCACAGTGGACACAATTTAATTTGCCTTTGAGGGCACCTCTTAAATTAACTGCAAAAGGGATTCTGCAACAGGCGTTCTCAGCTAAATATATGTGTGTGTGTGTGTATGTTTGTGTACATTTATTTTTCTTCAAACCTTATTCTCAAAGCTCTTTATTACCTGCTCAGTTCACTATACCTTCTTTAACAATCTGCAGCCCCATCTAACACCTGCTTGTTAATTTCATTCAATTCTCAGCTGGTCTTTTAGCAGGTGAAGGCAACCCACTCAAGTGATATAAAAGAACTTTTCCTTTCTTTTTTTTTTTCTGCCGGTGATCCTTTTACTAACACTAATCACATACCTACCATATGCTCTCCAAGATACTGGTTCCCATCCTTTTGTTAACTTTTCTTGTGTATCACTCAAGGTCAAGTTTCCTTTGTTCAGTACAGACAATACCACAGGGTAGGAATGGAGTGATATGGAATGAATATCTGAAAGCAATACTTCCTGATTCCCAGGAAGTGTGCCTTCACTTGTGCACAGTGACAGTGGGAGGGAGGCCCCACTTAGCATCATCAGTCACCCCACTTTTCTCAGTTGTGGCAGGTCATCTTTTCCTACTAAGTAATTTCAGCCCTGATTGGAGGGCTCCCTGATGTTGTCTCAATAATGTTTCTTCTTAGGCTTTCTGTTTTTTCTAGCTCATCCTGACAGCTTTACATTTTCGTAAGCTCCAAACAAATGATCTGGTTTGCTCTGTGATAACTAGCTATAAAACCTTGGGCAACTCATGTAACTATACTAACCCTCAATTTTCTCCTCTGTTAAAAGAGAATTAGATTAAATCCATTCCAATGTTCCTTTCAGCACCGATGTGTTCTGAATCGAGAGGTAAAGTGGCTCAGGAGAAATATCTGGGCTGTTTCAGAGCTTGTCTGCACTCAGCAGTACAATAAGAGAAATGCTTGCTCAAAACACCTATCCCTTACTGAGCACCTACTGTATGCTGAGTGCTCTGTCAGATCTGTACACACACACAGTGTTTCATTCAATTCTCACAGCAACTCTAGGAGGTAGACAATATTATTATTATTACTAAACCTGTTTTATAGATGAAGGTGCTAAGACTCAGAAACGTTAAAAAGCTCTTTTAAGATCATAGGGTGATTGGCATAGCTGGAGTGTGACCACCAAGGACACGTTTTTAACCATTGTGCTATTCTACTTCTCAATTCACTTGCTGTTTGACATTGCCTGCCAATCTCCAAAAGCCAGTTCACAGCTTCCACCTTGGAATCAGAAAGTCTGGGATCCATTGTTTTGGTCCACTTTGGAATCAGAAAGTCTTGGTCCTATTGTTTACTGGGTCTTCAGTCAAATTGTGTAACCTCTTTGAGTCTCAGTTTTCTCATATGTAAAAGAAGAAAATAATACCTATCTCGTAGCACTGTGGTAAAAATGAAAAGATACATGATGTGTGTCTGCAGTTGCCTGGTTCTTTATCCTGCTTTTCTCAAGAGTGGCTATCACTTAAGCACTACCTGCAGGCTCTGTCCTGTGCCCTGGCTCACCTGCCACTGCTCCCAGACACCTTTTAACTTCCACAAGACGCCGGTTACTGCGAGGACACACTAGGCAGACACTGGACTCCTCTGGGGACTTTCCTTTCTTTGCTTCCATCTGCTCCCCACAAACTTGATGACTCCATTTACTGTGCATTTACTATGCACACCAGTTTCGATGGTTCTGTTTACTTCGGACCAGGGTGCACACCTGGCCCAGGTAACCTGTGAAGGGTATATTTGCATTTGTGGGGGATTCACTTCTGACCCTGGGGCCGACCAGCCTCTAAGAAGCGCTTTTTCTGGAAGTGGTCTGGCCTAGTTCTCCTTTCTTTGTTCTGCCCCTTCTTGAGTGTAAAACCTTTGGAGGTATCAAGAGCGGGAAGGCAGTCTTTGTGAGAGGGAGTCCACTGTCTTCATTGATGCTGGCATTTTGGAATAAAACCTGCTTTTCTTTCCACCAACCTCGCCTCTCGAGCTTTGGCTTTGGAGTGGCGAGCAGCTGGACCTTTTGCATGGTAGTAAATGGGTCCAAAGAAAGAGAGTTTCTTGCTTTCTAAGTGTTCCTGTGGCTGCCTAGAACCTTGAGTCCTATCTATACCTGCCCTGTCCCAGCACTTGCACGCTCCCCTCCTCTCCAGTCCTGGGCTGTTCACGAAGCAACGTGACAATGTCTTTGTGAGACCAAGGGACAGCCTTTTTTCTTGCTCTGCTACTAGCCTCTGTAGCAGTGCTAGGAAGGGGAGTGCTGTAATTCTCTTCTTTCTCTCTTTCCTTCCAGCTTGAGGAATTTACTAATGAAAATACTGGCATAGCTATAAAATATCCAAATTGCCAACCATCTAGAAATAGAACTGACCAGAAATACATATATATGCTGTTTTCCTTGTGGTTTTGAAAGCATCTGTCCCTTAAAGAGGCTGTACTGATTACTTGGAACATTTTTCCTACATGCCTTATTTTCACTGGATTGTAATTGAAGAGTTTGGGGGGAAAATTCCTAGTTTTCTATGCTATCAATAGGAATAGCATGAAGGATAGCCTTTCCTTGGCACTCCCACATGTAAATGGATCTGAAAGCTTTGAATTGTGAGTCTGTTGGGCTCCCTTCCAAACTCCTGAGGGCTTGTTGCATATAAAAACATGGCACTTGGCAATTTGTATCAAGGGTCTAATCCCTTATTATATTAGTATAACTCGGTTAAAGAATATATGTGGTAAGCAAAAATATTTACCTGTGATGGAGGATAATTAATAGGATTAAGTACATTTGGTTATTTCTGAGTCAAATACGCTAGAATAAGCTTTTATTTAAATCTAAAATTCAGTTTTGCTTTGTAAGATTTTAGACAAGAAAATTATATGTTTTCAGAATCATTAACTTTGGCAGGTTTCTAAAAGTCCAAGATTGCATGTTGTTGGGTTTTTTTTTATTTTTTAAATCATCTACTTATTAAAAACAATATTTATCAAGGGGTACTCTGTGCTAGACACTGTTCTAGACATAAAAATGGAGCAGTGAATAAAATAGACACAGTCGCTGCACTCAATGAAGCTTATAATCTAGAAGGGGAAATGAAAAATAACAAGTGAACAACAAATAAGCAAGATAACTTTAGATAATGTCACACATATGAAGGAAATAACACAGGGTGTAGGGATAATGCATCACAGTGGAGATGTGGTGGTCAGAGAAGGCCTACCTACGGAAGTGACGCTTGAGCTGAGACCTTAATGATGAGAAGGAGCCAACCACGGCAAGAGTCAGGTGGAAGATCATTGGAAGCAAAGGCAACAGCAAGTACAGAGGCCCTGAGGTGGGAATACATTTATTTGGTGGTTTTGAGGAATAGAGTGAAGGTGGTACAGCTTGAGTGCGTAAGTGAGTAAAAGGGAAAAGGGTAAAACCAGAAGGAAGGAATCAAGAATGTACCCAGAATTTTTTTCCCCTTGAACTACTGGATGGATGGTGAAGGCAGAAATTGAGGTGTATATGACTGGGAAAGGAATAGGTCTGAGAGACGGGTGAAGGGGGGTCATCAGGTGCTCTTTGAAGACAGAAATCATAATTTTTGTTTTTGATGTTATATCAGGTAGGATTGCATTCAGCTGCAAGGAACCAAAAACCTGACCAACTGTATTTTAACCAAGCAATGAATCAATTCATTGATCAATTGATTGATTTTCCACTAAACAAGAATTTCAAAGATAGATGGGCTGGTATGATAGTTCATGAATGCTGCTGAGATCCCAGGGACATTCTCTCTTCTCCTTGGCCCTCTTTGCCATATCTTTTATTCTTATCAACATAAGAGGAGTGCTGCAGCCCCAGGCATAGGGTCAGCACTCCAGATGGGAGAAGGGGTTAAGCTGAAAGAAGGAAGGAGTAGTGCCTATGTCAAGAAAGGAAAACTTTCTCAGGAATCCCTAGAAGACCTCTGCTTTTATCTCATTGACCAAAATTATGTCATGTGACCACCTGTAGCTGCAAGGGAGGCTGAGCTTTTTAGCTGGACACATTGGTTGACTGAATAAAAATGCCCTGTTTTAATAAGGAGTAAGGGGTGAAGGAATATTATGAAAACAGGCAATCAGCAGTGTCACCAGGGACACATTAAATTTAAGGTCCTGGTTGAACATTCACATGGGAAAGTCAAGTAAGGTTGGAAATACAAGCCTAGATTCAGAGGGAGGGCATTGCTGATGATAACTGTTTGGGGAAGGCATTAGCATGTACGTTATATTTAAAGCCAAGAGGGCAAATCAGATCAACTAGGGAGAGAGTAGAATTGGAAACTTGTCGTTTTTGTATTTATTACTATGACCTGCTTTAAATAATCTTATTCAGCAAACTTTTAGTGTACACTTTCTGTGTGTCAGAAACTGTTTGAGACCCTTAGGACACAAAGATGAAGACATGTCTCTTGCTTTCAAAAAGCTTAGACATAGAACAAAAAGGAAACGAATCACTTTTATGAGATTATTCACTACAACATATAAGTAAAAATTAATTTACTTATATAGGTATGTAGCAGTACATCTGAATTAGGGCAGTAACTCTACAGCAGATTCACTTTTTAAGTGAGAATTGAAGGAATTTTACCTTGAGTAATTTGAGAGTCACTTGTCTATGTGTGTACATTTGTGTATTCTAATTTGGAAATGCATTAAGAAAATCCTGAGTTTCTGAATATAACTAAACGCTAATCTTATTAGTAAATTTGCTGTTAAAAATGAACATAATGCATTATGGAATCATAAATTAACTTTGCAATTTTGAGTAGGAAGATCAGGGAATTATTCGTCAGATGATCCTGGTTTAGATTGGGGCTGAATAATGGAGTATTGACTTAATTGCTATCTACGATTCCACTTGAAAGTCTCATGGGTGTTTCAAGCTTATCATGTCCCAAACTAAGTTCTGTATCTTACCCACACCTCATTCCTTCCCCATACGTCATGTTTTTCTGTATTCCGTTTGAAGTGAATGGCACTACTCTTCTTTTGGCTCAAGCCAGAACTCTAGTTATCATTTTAGACAGCCATGGTCCTCACTCCACTCTATCAGTGAAACTTACAGATTTTACCTCCCAAATAGTTTTTGAATCTTTCCATTGTATCCATCCTGGCTCATCATCATCTCAGTCATACTCTCTAGTCATGCTTTTAAAAAATCCATTTCTTAGGGCCAGCCCGGTGGCTCAGGCGGTTGGAGCTCCGTGCTCCTAATGCCGAAGGCTGCTGGTTCGATTCCCACATGGGCCAGTGGGCTCTCAACCACAAGGTTGCCGGTTCAATTCCTCGACTCCCACAAGGGATGGTGGGCTGTGCCCCCTGCAACTAACAACGGCAACTGGATCTGGAGCTGAACTGCGCCCTCCACAACTAAGATTGAAAGAACAACAACTTGATTTGGAAAAAGACCTGGAAGTTCACACTGTTTCCCAATAAAGTCCTGTTTTAAAAAAAAGAGAGAGACATGATGATAAAGAAAAAAAATCCGTTTCTATAGCTAGAGTGATCTTACTAAACAAAATTGTCCAATTCATCATTGTTAACCGGCGAAACCTTGCTGAACATTCTTTAAAAGTGATGTCCTGCAGGAAAATCAATTTTAAAAATATTGGGCCAACCTGAGATAAAGAGGCCCTTTTATTGCAGGACTTTTCAGAGCCTCCAATATGCTAATGTTTGCATTGTGAATCACTAAGCAGGGGTAAAATTGAGGCTATTTCCAGGCATAAGTCACTGTGAAGCTGCTATTTTGAGGACCACCAAGAACATGTCATGAAATACCTGTATGAATTCTAGTACTTTATATAATTTGGCCTAGGAAACTTGGTCTACACGAAGAAGTTGAGTCATCTTAATGTGGTATGTAAGACTTCCCATGACCTGTCCTCACCTTCCTCATATAAGCCTCGTTCTCGACTGCTCCTTACCTTGAACTTCGTGTCTAATAATAGCAAACCACATCCAGTTTGTGTACACAGCACACTCCCTGTGATTTTGCTCAAGCTGTTCTCTCTGGAGCATCTTTCTTCATCGGGCCAAATCGATTCATCTTCCAACTCTCAGCTCAGGGACCTTCCTAGTATTCCAGGTGGAGACAAGTGCCTCTCTTCTGAGTTCTACTTGTCACAGCACAGAAAAATGGGAATCATCTGTTTATGTGTCTTTTCCCCTCAGTTTTCTGGGGGATAAAGACGGAGAGACCATGCTGTGATGGTGGTGATGGTGATGATAGCTAAGTTTATTTCACTCGCTAGGTGCCAAACTCTGCATATGAATTATTTTATTTACTATCCACAGAACTCCCATGAGGTATTATTCACATCCTCATTTTGCAGATAAAGAAACTGGGCTTAGAAAGGCTGAGGAACTTGCCTGGGGTTATATTGTTAGTGAATGATGAGCTGGGGTATGAATTGAGACAGCCTGACTCCTGAGGCTGCACCTTTTGCCACTGTATCTGCAATACCAGCATAGTGGCTGGTAGTGGACACGATAAATGCTTGTTGATCTAAACTCAGTGTGTGTGTGTGTGTGTGTGTGTGTGTGTGTGTGTGTGTGTATCCCACACACATCCAAAAACTACTCGCACTGAGGATGTTTGACACAGTGTAGGAAAGAGAAGCATTTGCTGTTAAATTTTATTTATGGCTAAAGTGGCAGTGGAAAGGGAGTATGGCAGGGACAACCAGCTCATGTACCGAATTACTATCAGCTTGCATGTTGTCTGACATAGGCTCTGGGGATGGCCAATTCCTCTTTTACATCTGTGTTAGTCTTTGTAAAATAAAAAGCAAATTATTGTTTAATTGGGACTATTAATCTTGTCACCTAGTTGAGTAATAGCTAATACATCTTTTCATTCAAAACCCAAAGGGAATTTCTAATTAGAAATGACTGTGGGAAGTATTCAATCTCAAAAATATTTTCATACTTGAAGAATATATATGTGTTTGTGAGAGATGTTGACTATTCATGCAATTTTGTTAGTATAAATTGAACACTTATCCTGGGCCTAGAACAGTTGACAGTTGATTTTGAGAGTTGCAAAATAAGCTATGACAGTTTCTGCACTTTAGAAGTTTGCTATGTGGCTTAGGAGTAGCTGAAGTGTCTTATAGTAGGTCTCCAATTTCTTTTAATAAGGGAAAGTTCAAATATATTATTTTGTTGTAATCTATGAGGATCACAAGTCATCATGATATGATTACAATTTGAAATGTGAATAAGAAATATGTGGAGTCATGATCTTTATAAGCCTTTTCTTTGCTTCTTAATTAAATTTTGTAGATAATAGAAACATCGAAGCAAGTATTAGCTTATCAATGATAAAAAATGATGGGTAACTCCCGTAATATGTTTTATAATTTTAAGAAGTGTCTATTTCATATTAGTTCAAGTTAGTCATTGTTTAGAATAAAGAACTGCATGAATTTCTATTCCAAATTAACTATTTAATTTTCTGTTTAATATGTATTTTGTCACTTTGGATAAATTATTTGATTTCCTTTTATCAGAATTCTTTCAATATAAAGGAAAAGGCTTCCTAATCCCCATTTCTTTTTTTCTTGAGAATTTACCACTCATTTATCTCTTACACTCATACCAAGTTGTAGCCTGGGAATTCACTTTGTGGGCACCTTTCTTTTTTTTTTTTTTTTTTTTTTTTTTTTTTTAATTAATTTTATTGGGGTGACAATTGTTAGTAAATTTACATAGATTTCAGGTGTACAATTCTGTATTACATCGTCTATAAATCCCATTGTGTGTTCACCACCCAGAGTCAGTTCTCCTTCCATCACCATATATTTGATCCCCTTTACCCTCATCACCCACCCCCCACCCCCTTACCCTCTGGTAACCACTAAATTATTGTCTGTGTCTATGAGTTTTTGTTTCTCATTTGTTTGTCTTGTTCTTTTTGGTTTATATACCACATATCAGTGAAATCATAGGGTTCTCTGCTTTTTCTGTCTGACTTGTTTCACTTAGCATTATTCTCTCGAGATCCATCCATGTTGTCACAAATGTTCCTATATCATCTTTCCTTAACGCCAAATAGTATTCCATTGTGTATATGTACCACAACTTCTTTATCCATTCATCTATCGAAGGACATTTTGGTTGTTTCCATGTCTTGGCCACCGTAAACAAAGCTGCAATGAACATTGGCGTACACGTGTCTCTATAGAGAAATGCTTTTATATTTTTGGGGTAGATACCCAGGAGAGCGATTGCTGGGTCATATGGTAATTCTATTCGTAATTTCTTGAGGAACCTCCACACTGCCTTCCATAGCGGCTGCACCAGTCTGCATTCCCACCAACAGTGTATGAGAGTTCCTTTTTCTCCACAGCCTCTCCAACACTTGTTACTATTTGTTTTGTTGATGAAAGCCATTCTGACTGGGGTGAGGTGATATCTCATTGTAGTTTTCATTTGCATTTCTCTGATGATTAGCGATGTTGAGCATTTTTTCATATGTCTATTTGCCATTTGTATATCCTCTTTGGAGAAATGTCTCTTCAGGTCCTCTGTCCATTTTTCAATTGGGTTGTTTGTTTTTTTGTTGTTGAGTTTCATGAGTTCCTTGTATATTTTGGATATTAGCCCCTTATCAGAGGAACTGTTTGCGAAAATCTTCTCCCATTCAGTTGGTTGCCTCATTATTTTGTCAATAGTTTCTTTTGCTGTGCAGAAGCTTTTCAGTTTCATATAATCCCATTTGTTTATTTTAGTTTTTACTTCCATTGCCTTTGGAGTCAAATTCATAAAATGCTCTTTGAACCCAAGATCCATAAGTTTAGTACCTATGTTTTCTTCGATGCAGTTTATTGTGTCAGGTCTTATGCTTAAGTCTTTGATCCATTTTGAATTAATTTTGGTACATGGTGACAGATAGCAGTCCAGTTTCATTCTTTTGCACGTAGCTATCCAATTCTGCCAGCACCATTTATTGAAGAGGCTGTCTTTCCTCCATCGTATGTTTTTAGCTTCTTTGTCAAAAATTATCTGTCCATATTTATATGGTTTTATTTCTGGGTTCTCAATTCTATTCCATTGGTCTATGTGTCTGTTTTTCCGCCAATACCAAGCTGTTTTGATTATTGTAGCCCTGTAGTACAAGGAAAAATCAGGGAGTGTAATACCTCCAGTATTGTTCTTTTTTTTTAATATTGCTTTGGCTATTCGGGGTCTTTTGTGGTTCCAAACAAATCTGATGATTTTTTGTTCTATTTCTTTAAAAAATGCCATTGGGATTTTAATGGGGATTGCATTAAATCTGTATATGGCTTTGGGTAATATGGCCATTTTAACTATGTTGATTCTTCCAATCCATGAGCACGGAATGTCTTTCCATTTCTTTGTGTCTTCTTCAATTTCTTTCAAAAATGTCTTATAGTTTTCAGCATATAAATCCTTCACATCCTTGGTTAAGTTTATTCCTAGGTATTTTATTCTTTTTGCTGCAATTGCAAAAGGAATTGTTTTTTCTATCTCTTTTTCTGAGATTTCATTGTTGGTATATAGGAAAGCAATGGACTTTTGTACATTGATTTTGTAGCCAGCAACTTTACTATATTCATTGATTGTTTCTAATAGCTTTTTGGTGGAGTCTTTAGGGTTTTCTATGTATAGCATCATGTCATCTGCAAAGAGTGACAATTTAACTTCTTCATTCCCAATTTGGATGCCTTTTATTTCTTTCTCTTGCCTGATAGCTCTGGCGAGGACTTCCAACACTATGTTGAAAAGCAGAGGTGATAGGGGACAACCTTGTCGTGTTCCTGAACGTAGAGCAAAGGGCTTCAGCTTTTCACCATTAATTATGAGGTTAGCTGAGGGCTTGTCGTATATGGCCTTTATTATGTTGAGGTATTTTCCTTCTATACCAATTTTAGTAAGTGTTTTAATCATAAATGGATGTTGTATCTTATCAAATGCTTTTTCTGCATCAATTGATAGAATCATATGATTTTTGTCCTTTATTTTGTTTATGTGATGTATCACATTGATAGATTTGCGAATGTTGAACCATCCTTGTGCCCCGGGGATGAACCCCACTTGGTCGTGATGAATAATCTTTTTAATGCATTGTTGTATTCGATTTGCTAGAATTTTGTTTAGGATTTTAGCATCTGTATTCATCAGAGATATAGGTCTGTAGTTTTCTTTTTTTGTGTTGTCCTTACCAGGTTTTGGTATCAGGGTAATGTTGGCCTCATAAAATGAGTTAGGGAGTACTGACTCTTCTTCAATTTTTTGGAAGAGTTTGAGCAGGATTGGTATTAGATCCTCTTTGAAGGTTTGGTAGAATTCACTGGTGAAGCCATCTGGTCCAGGACTTTTGATTTTGGGAAGGTTTTTGATGACTGATTCAATTTCCTTACTGGTGATCGGCCTGTTAAGATTTTCCAGTTCTTCATGATTCAGCCTTGGAAGGCTATATGTTTCTAAGAACTTGTCCATTTCTTCTAAGTTATTAAATTTGGGGGCACCTTTCTTCATATTCAGTTCTCTCCCTTAAGCACACGTGTTTTCATGAACATCTGTTAATTCACCTGGGAAAGAGCTCTCAACTCAGTCAGAGTCAGTAAATTCGGTTGTCTCATTTTGCAATCGCAGCCCTTGTTTGGGTCATGTGCTAATGCTTGTATGAATGAATGAAAGGGCCAGAAAATACCTGCTACAATGTGATTTTTTAATTTTTGTATGAGACCATCATAGTATGAGACAATAGATATGGAGGGCCCCTGTACTTACAGGTAGGACAGAAATAAGTTTTTTTTTTTTCTTTAGCTAAATGTTATAAAACTTTAAAGGTTAAATTTGAATCATTGTTGCAGGTGGGTTAAATACACTTCATCAACTCTTAGGACTTTTCCTGTTTCTATTCACTAGTGAACAACAGAAGCCTAAAAAAAAAAAAAAAAAGGAGTGTTACATAAAGTAAGATATAAAATTTGGGTTAAGGTTGTAAGTTAATAGTTTCTTTTTGCCCTGTCCCCGCATTCTTCTGAGGCGCTGAACCTCAGAACCCAAGGTAATCTTCAAGGCAGCTTTCATATTTTATCAGAAGTCAGTCTCCCTCTTCTTTTCCTCCCTATTTTGTTGATAAATGCTTCTGTGGTGACCCAGTTCTGCTTCCTGTTTAAACTGTATAAGCAATTCATTTGATTCAATGTCTAGCTTTCGATCCTATTTGCAAACATACAGTTGAAAATGATCCATTCATTAGCTGATGCATTTTCTCTCTTTTGACAATGTTTGGATCATTTCATTGTTAACCTTTGATGAGGGAGAAGCAGCTCTTGGCAGCTCCTCCTACTTGTGATTTTATGGGTCTGATATGAAGACTTATTAGGGCAGAAGGCTGGCTTGGCTGACTCAGTGCCCTTTTCCAGATCTCTTCACCCTTGTTTACCGCTACCATAGAGAATGGAGTAGCTACACAGTCAGTGCTCTAACCTCCCCAGAAGCAAGGGGCAGCCTTCTGACCGAGTTTTTGCTAATGAAACAAGTGGAATTCTGCTGAGGACGGTTTGGGGAAGGGCCTTTTCTTTCCTGATCAGAGGGACCAGAAGCTGCTGGCACTACTCCTTCCGCTTTTTTTTTTGGTCTTGAACATGGTGACAATGTCTGGACCTAAAGCAGTCATCTTGAGGCTTTGAGACCCAAAATCAATGTACTAACAATGGTAGAGCAGAATTATAGAAGAAACCTTGGTTTCTATTATATCATGGAACCCCACATGATACAGAACTGTTTCCCTCTAGACGTTATATATGAAAACTAATCCCTATGTGGTGGTTTTAAGACATAGCTACAAATTCTTTGAAACTCCTCTCCTCAAAAGATATAGTCTCATTCTTCTTCTGGTGAATATAGGCCAGACTTATTGACTTGCTTGTAACAAACAGAATGCAGTTAGATTGATATTGCATGATTCCCTAGGCTGGATCATAAAAGGAGATACAGTTTCTGCCTTGTTATCTGTCTCTTGCACGTGCGACTTGGGAGCCTGGAGTTGACATAGCAAAAGTCAGTCTACAGTGAAGCTGTCATGCAAGAAAAACCTCGTAAGAGACCACATAGAGATAGAGATGCCTGAGGAGCCCCAAATGTATCAGACCCCAACTCTCTCAGTTTTCCCATCAATAACCAACAAACATGTGAGTGAACTAGCCTTTAGATGATTCCAGCCCACAATCTTCAAGCAGCCCTAGCTGATGCCAAGGAAAGCAAATAAGCCCATTTAAACTGCAGGTTCATGAGCAAAATAAATGTTATTTTAAGCCATTAAATTTTGGGAGTGGGTTTTTATGCAGCAATAGAAAATTGGAATGACCTGTTTTTTTATATTGCTGTTATTTGGATGTTCTGTTACATGCAACCAAAAGCATCCCTACCTGAAACACTTAACAGTTGAAAAGATGAAAAGAAATTGCTAAAATAACCCTTTTAAATTGCTAGATGTATTGATTATCCATTCTTTTCCTCTCTTCACCTGGCCATGGTGATCAAGTTATAGTACTAATGTCACTATAACTTTCTATTGAAGTCAATACTAATTAAGTTATATAAAGGTTTTATTTACAATAAACTGGGCTAATCGAAACATAAAAAAGGAGAAATTTCCATTCAGGACACCATATTTATGTTTTTCCACTCTGTTGGCATTTTGGTAACAACAAAAACAATATCAATAGCCGCCTCGCCAGACAGTAAAGCTGGTCTGAGTTCCCAACTTCATCAAAATCCCATCAGTGTTTGAGGCTGTTTTCTTAGTGCAAAGCTCCTAGCATTTGACAGCTTTGTTCTTTCATTGACATTTGCAGCTTTTTAAATAGATGAATACTTAATGTCATATTTAATAGGCCAGTTCTTTGAAGCAAAATCCCATTAGTTAGTTCCCATTTTTAAAAGAGCGGATGGTCACTAATTATTGTCAGAATGTATTTAAAACTTTTAATATATGGATTTAATCATAAACTCATTTCTAAATCCAGTATATAGAAACTAGTAGAATTGTTCCAGATTCATCTTTATAGCCTTACATGGAAGCCATAGTATAAATTAAAAATATTTTATCCCAAAGTAACATAATGCTATTCCTAGTGATGGAAATTCCTAATCAGCTTTGCAATATAGTTTGGGCAATTTTCTTGTCCCATTGCACTGAAATTTTAAACCTAAAGGAAGAAAATGTAACTCCTGAAAGCTGGTTGCACAAAAGCCAATTTCAGTTTTGTGTGTTTATTTACTCAATGTCCAATCCACATCCTTAAACTGTTGGCAAATTCACAGCTGGGTGGAGCCGCACATCTGTCAGTAGATGCTATGCGGTGGGATGGGTGTGGAAGCTGATTGGGGCAGCAGAGGGTGCCTTGCAAAGAGAAGTTGCATAAGCGATATCATATGCAGAAGCAGCCTCTGGGGTTTAAAAATAACTGGGCAGGGAGTGTCAGCCTTTCTTGGATCTGACTCCCTGATTTACTACACTTAAGGGGCAGACCTATATTCCTGGGTGGGCTGGAGAGTCTGCTTAAGTGCACTCAGTTCCTAATAGCAACCCTACAAAAATAGCTTAAAGAGCCTGGGAATGTTTTTATCTCAAGGCAGCAAGGTGCTGCATGCAAACGCTGAACCAATATCTCAGTGAGAAGCCAAACAGGACAGATGTTTCATGCTGCGTCTCAAGTGTGGTTGTTTCCAGCATAGTTTCCTTAAATGAACAGAAATCACAGAAAAAACAGAGAAGATGACTGTTTTTGCATGGAGTTCCAAAGCAGGTTAAAACAAGGATTAATTTCCCATCCTGTCCTCCCTACCCAGCATTTTCTGGGGAACTGAATCATGGATACATGAGATAATGCTTTGTATTCATGCTACCTGAACTTTTTATTTTTGTATCTTGTGAAAAATAAGCTGTCACTGCATATCTACCCTGGTGCCAGAGATTCCTTGGGGGCAAGTATCATAATTTAATTAGCATCGAGCCCGCATCTAGCCCTTGAGAAAATACATATTTAGTGGACAGTCATATAAGACCACGGGAGTGGAGGGAGCAGGGCTGAAATTTGACAAAGTTCAGGGAACATTATAAATACATATTGATCTACCATCTGCCTACAGTAACCCTGAGCCCTGTACATCCTCATCTGTCAAGTGTCGCTTGAGATCCTCCTGTCATTAGGGAGAGGCAGGTATTTCTATTCTCTGGCACGGTGTGCTCTGAATCTCAGTTGTGGCATGCTCTGGATTAGAACCCTTAGCTTCAGTCCCCAGCTCCTTCTATGCCTTGTCCAAGCTAATGCCTTTCCTTGAGTTTCCTAGATGCCTGTGGCATTTCTCCTAACTTCCACCACTTCTTGGTATGAGCGGATAGAGCCCGTCAATTCCTCTCTAATTCCACTGCCTCTTCTAATGCCAATTCCTCTCTGATGTCACGCCATCAGAAACCAGAAAACAACTTCTCACCCATAATAAGTGATTGCTTTTAGAAGCATGACCTATTCAAGTGGACTCCTTCCAGAGACCTGAGTTTTTTCATTCACTGAAGCTGTATTTCTCAAAACATTAGAATTATCTGGGATGCTTCTTAAAATACAGATTCCCACTGAATCAGGCTCTCTCAGGGTGGGGCTGGGAGTCTGCATGTGTAACAAGCAACTTATGGTGGCAGCTGATTCCATCTCAAGATTAAGGTGCAGAGAGCTAGTTAATTTCATCTTTATTCACATCAAGTTTAGGATTTCTTCTTAGTACCTTTTCACACTCACAGTTGGGAAACCTCAGGAAAAGTCTGCCAATTTTAACAACTGGGATGCCACAAAACCTTTCTACTTGCAGCAGTCTCAAAACAACTGCAACCGTCCTCGGTGGGGAAATCTGAGGCTGAGAACTCCACCTGACCTTTCGCCCTTAGTCTTGGCCAGCCGTCCCCTGCACCTTTAAGGAGCTCCCAGTGTTCTCCTGTACTTTGTCTTTTCCTGGCTCTGTGCAGCCTCTCACTAAGCTACCACTGTCTCCCCACACCACATGCTCAGCCCCATTCCCTCTCCCTCTGAACTTCCATTCCATGGTACTTCCTGGGAACGCTGTTTCCCCCCTTAATCTTCTCAAGGGGCAGCTGTCCTTTTCTCCATTACCATATGAACCAAAGAGTTGATGGTGGCAGCATGGGATAAAGTTGGGAAGTAGCAGCAAACTTTTTCTGTGAAGGACCAGATAGTACATATTTTTCTGGGCCATCCAGTCTAACTACCCATGTCTGCCATTGTAGCACAAAAGCAACCACAGACAGTAAACAAATAAATGTGAATTTCATGTAATTTTTATGTCTTATAAAATATCATTGTTTGTTTTTTTGAAAAAAATTTCATCCATTATTTTACAATGTAAAGGCCATACACAAAAGCAGGAGATGGGCTGGGTTTGGCCCACGGGCTTTAGTTCATGGACTCCTGATCTAAACCAGTGTCTCTCAAACTTTAATGTACGTACACATCACTAAGGATCTCGTCAAAATGCAGACACTAATTCAGTAGATCTGGAATGGAACCTGAGATTCTGCATTTCTAACAAGCTTCCAGGTGATGTGAAGCTTATTATATATTATTCTTTATATACTAAAGGCTTTAGAAATAGTTTAATGGTATATGAAAAGCTCATACTGTAATTCAGGGCGAGGTAGAGAGCATGGTAGCTGAGAGAGCAGGCTTTCAAACCAAACAGACTCCTACTTACCAGCTATATGAATCTATACACACTTCTTAGCCATTCTCGGTTTCCATTTATTGAACTGTAAAAATGGGGTAATAATATTCTTTGGATTCTAACATGATAATGCACCTAGCAAGTGTTCAATAAATATTAGCCATTCTTATTTTTAAATTTAAAATGCAAGGCATGAACCTGTAGATACCAAAATAATAAGAATTTTAATTTTGAGTGCTTCGGGGTGATTTCCTTGTTTTCTTTCTTGGAAAACATTTGTAAGGGTCATGCCCATTCATTCTTTCAAGAAACATTTGCTGAGCTGCTACTTCTCCTGCCAAGCAATGTGCTTTGCGGGATCTGCTAAGATGAGTAAAATAAGTGAGGGAGAAGGAAACAAAAAGCAATTTCAGCATAGAGTAAGTGCTATGTGACAGCACATGCAGAGTGCTGGGGACCACAGAGCAGAGTCTTCACTTTGCTCTGAGGAGAGGCGGAGGGATTCCACAGAGGAGGTGATTGGCAGCTAGACTTCATTGATGAGTTTGTTCTGCCTGATGCAGGGCAGAGGGAACAGGGTCTGCAAAGGCAGTGGAGAACTCAGGGGGAGTCCAGGGAAACCAGACCCTAGGGATATGTGGGAGAGGCCAGGGGCAAGGCTCTGATCAATCAGAACAGACGTAGGCCTTTAGATCACAGAGGTTTGGACTGGCTGGGTCCCGGGTAGGTCATTATCCTTTTATGGAAAACATCCTGACAATCCCATAATGCATGCCAGCAGGGACTCTGAGAAAAGATAGTGCCAGAAAATCCTTCATCACCTTTGCTGGAGTCACAGAAAAACTGAGGAGACCTCATGCTGAGCTAAGGTCTTCCGGTCACTGTGGCTTGTCCCTACGGAATATCATGGACTCAATGAGAAGTCTCTACTACTTGGGACCTACCACATTAGGGCCAAAGGAAAATGGCTTTTGTAAGTAGCCTCCTGGGAACCTAATTATCTCAGTAATTACCAACTAAGTGTCTGCTACAGGAAGACTTTGTGTGGTGCTGCAGGGGTATGCAATAAATTCTTGTTCTGCTAAGGAGAGTTCAATCTCTGGTAAAGAAAGTGGGCATACAAATCACTAAGCTACAGGATGAAGGGAGGCAAAGCAAAGTCTGGTAGAACTTTATAGGAGGGAGAAAAAGATCAGAAGTTTGGATTTGGGGATGGGAGCTCCAGAGGTGCTTCATGGGGAAAGGGGCATTTGAGTTGGCCTTTGAGATGGATGTTTCATTCTCTGGGTGCTCTGTTTTGGATCTCCAGCTTGTTGGGGGTGGGGGTATTGGGGTCTGTTGTATAAATAACTAACTTCAATCAATGGCATTGGAATTAACCGTAGGTTCCTGAACTGACCTTCTAGTGACAGTAGGTTCCTGAACTGACCTGAAAGTACCATCTGAAAAAAAGCTGCCATCTGAAAGTACCCTGACCTACAGGGCAAAGCTTGTGATCAAAGAAAATTTGGATTACAGTGCTAGGATAGAAATTTAGAAATGGTTCCTAAATAGTTCCTGGCAACATCTCTCTGTCTTCCCTTCTTGATTCCCTGAGGCCTTCTTTTCTCCATAGCAGCACTTCTAAAGTAGAGGGTCACGTGTGAGATGCAGTGGGCCCATGAGTAAGGGAGTCAGTAGGAAGTGGGCTACATAGGTACCTCACTTGGGCTAGGATATTTGCCTCCTAATGCATGGTGTCCTAAGGGGCATGATACCAATTCCAGCCTGGTCTCCTCTCTGTTAATTCCTCCTTTCTCAGTGGTGTGGGATGGCTTTTTCTGCCTTAATACTCTCCTAAACTATGCTTGATCGTTTCAAATTGAATTTTCTCCATTTCACCAGCCTTAAATTGAAATTTAGCCATGTCTGGACCTGTCTGGTGACTTGAGAGGGCCCCAGCTGAGTGTCTTGGCCTGAAGAAAGATTTGTGCTTGGGGCTTGGCACTGAGAAGAGGGTGTGGAAGAGGCCACCACAGGGCTGTTCCCAAGACCAGACCGTGGACTGGTTTTGGGCTGTGTGGAGAGGGATCTGCAGGCAGAAGCCAAAAGGGCTGTTTATTTACAAGGAACTCTTTAAGACAAAGGGCCACAAGCAATGTTGCATCAGGGTTTCAGGTGAGAGAATGCTACTCAGAGTGCACCCAGATACTGTTAATCACTTCTAGTGTTAGTGCTTACAGAGTCCTGAACAGTTAACATGGCCGCAGCTTGGGCCTTTCCATAGTGTTAGGGGGAAGGAATATTTTTCCTATTGGAGAGTTTGCTACCTCCATCATTTCAGTTTGGGGATCTCCGTAAATTGCTCCTTGGGCAGGGAAACAGAATCCTTATAGATGGCTGGGGTGAGGTGCTACTCCAAACGGTTGCTCATGTAGCAGACATCATTGACGAGGCTGGAGTGCAAGAACGTAAGAAGCCTGTTTGTGAATACTCATGAGATTCCCTTGGATGCTTCCAAATATACATGGGGGGGAAAGATAACTGAGATTCCTCCTTATATGGCCAGGAGAACATATTAAATAAAATGTGAGTTGTTATTGTTAGTGTAAACCCATTTGTATCCACTGGCAGGGGAGGCATGGAGAAATCCGAGTTACATTTATAAATGTACATACATGAAATTGATATTGAAAGCACTGTTCTGTTCTAGGAGAGAGTTATGCAACCCATTCACAAACACTGTGGCAACATAGGTCTCTGTGAACAGGTGCCACGTTTAGTATGGATATGAAGCAGCAGATCTGCAATTATTTCTCAGTTCCCGAAGCCATTCTTGTCAATAAGTAGCAGTATGGCACAAGGCTTTTACCCATCACATGGGGAACACAGCTGGATTTTTATTTGTAGGTGATCTGTCTTGCCCCCTAGAATGTGTAATGGGACCTTACCATCTTGTTCTTCTGTATCCTCAGTGCCTAGAACAGTGCCTGACAAGTATTAGGTACTCAATCTTTGTGAATGAATGAGTGAATGAATGAATGAACACTTGGGTTTTATGTGAGATGGAAGCCATGTCTTTCCTTTCTCAGTTGCTGGTACTTCTGCCAAGTCTACCTTGAGTCCCTAGTCTATGGAAAATTCCACCCTCTCAGTGTAGAAACTGTGGGTGGTTCCCAGGGCATTATGGGTCAGCATGTGGGTGTGGATTCTTGTGCAAAGAGGCCCTGGGCTTAGCAGATAGTCCCAAAGTCTCAGAGGGACTTTCATGCTGAATACTATCAAGTTCATCTTCCTTAAAAAAAAATCTTATTTTTTTCCCATTATGAAAAAAACACATGCTCGTTAACTAAAGATCGAAAATGCTAGAAAAATATGAAGGTGGAAAAATTACCCATAATCCCTTTATCCCAACACAAAGCCATACTTCTCTTTCTCCCGGATTATCGAAACAGCTTTTAAATATACCCCCTTCCCTCCAGCCCTGCTAGTCCTCAAATCTAGTTTCAGGGCCAGGGAGAGAGCTTTATAAAACACAGACCTTAAAACACTTCAAAGGCTTCCCGTTGTCCTTAGTGTCCAAACTGCTCAACAGGGTTGGCTCTGTTTGTCTCTTCAACTTCCTATTCCTCTGAGCCCCTATCATATTACACTTGTGCCAAATGGAATTTCCTTCAATTCTTTAAACGAGCTGCACCTTCCCACACTGCCTCTGGTCTTTTTCACAAGCTGTTCACGCTGCTTGGAACACTATCCATCTTTCTTGATATTATTCTTTCTTTTCCTCTGTTTCCTTGTCTGTGTCTTTTCATCTTTTCTCTTTCTGATTCAGAATGTAGATACCACCTCCCCCAATAAACCTTCCCTGATGGTCTTTCCGCCTTTCTCTACCAAATCTGAGTGTGTAGGTCCTCCTGTTTGTTTCAAAAAATCCCACAGATTTCTCCCATCGTATAGCTTATTTCACAGTATTTTAGCTCTTGTCTGTGAGGGCATCTCTTTATCCTCAGTGCACAGCACAGTGCCTGGTGCACGTCACACAGCTTAGTAAATATGTGTAGAAGTGAATTTAAATTGAACCATTGTTTACATTTTAGAAACAGTCCTCTTAACTTTTGCTATAATCATATTGTGTTTTCCATTTTACATGAATTTATCATGTAAATTTTATGTTAAAGGCCATATCATATAAGCATTTTAATCCTTTTTTGATCTTATGGGTTTTTTAAACTTAATGTTATATGAAGTATTTTCATTTTCACTCAGTCTTCATAAACTTCATTTTTAATGACTGTGTACTATTCCATCAAGCAGATGTACACTGTTTAACATCTTCTACTGTAGGATGTTTAAGATTATTTGTCTGTCACAATTTGTTAATAATTTTGCTATAAATATCTTGGGGCATAAAGCTTTTTCATACGTTGAATTATTTCCTTGAAATACCCAAAGTAAAATTTTAAGGTCACTGGGCATTTAAATCTCTTAATACATGTTGCCTGATTGCCTTCACAGAGAGTTACAACTTATACAGAGGAAAAACTGAGGGTTGAGAGATGGGAGGAGAGGTGGGGATGAGGGGATTAGAAAGCACAGTCAGTAACCACAAGATGGCCACGGGGACACGAAAGACAGTTTGGGGAATGTAATCAATAATGTTGTAAAGGTTTTGTAGGGTATCCAATAGACACTTGTCTCATTAGGGAGACCGCCTCAGGGATGATGTAGATGCCTGATCACTGCACTGTACACCTGAAGCTGAAGCTGAACAATAATAAATGTCAACTACAAGTTTATATATATTCACAGGAAGTGGAGTACAGCATAAGGAATAGAGACAGTGGAAATGTAACGGCTGTGTGTGATGTCAGAGAAATAGTAGATTGGGGAAGGGGGATTATCACTGTGTGAAGGGTGTAAATGTCTGACTATTACATTGGTTTGTACACCTGAAGCTAACAACAAAAACCAAGCAAACAAAGGGTTATCAATTTATATTGCCACAAGCAATTTACATGCATGCTCATTTCATTCACCCTCACCAAAGTTACTTCCTTTTCATCCATTAAAAACTTCTAAAGAACGTGTACCTCCCAAAGACAACAGAACCGAGGACACAGGGCCAACATTTGTCCCTCTCCTGACTCCCTTCCCAGGGCAGTGTCTCAGCAACATTTGCAGAGTGCAGGCTTCCAGTTTTCACCCCACTAGGCCGTGCAGTTGCTCTGAACATCTCTTTCCTCTTCTCAGGGGGTGAGATAGCTTTCAGTTTGTTCCATTTATTCCATTTCAAACCCTTTAGATGAATCCAGGGCAACCTCTGCCCTCATTGCCCACCCTTCCATCGACACACATACAACACACACACACACACACACACACACACACACACACACACACACACACACCCCTGACACACAAAAAAGTTAAGGTTTACCTGAAGGCAATATCCACGGAGTCCACTTTCCCACTTACCTTATCTTTTTCCTGGCTCTCTGATTCCTTTGCATTTTCCCATATTTCCAACTTTTCCTCCCTCCCTTTTTTCCTTCCTTCCTTCCTTCCTTCCTTCCTTCCTTCCTTCCTTCCTTCCTTTCTTCCTTCCTTCCTTCCTTCCTTCCTTCCTTCCTTTCTCCATTTATTCAACAAATTTAGCATGCACCTACTAGGCCAAGCATAAGTGCTGGGATATGCAGAAAATAAAGTGGCAGTAGTTCCTAACTTCATGGAGTTTACATTCTAGATTAAAAACAACAAACAAACAAACAAGCCCATGCATGACAACGTTACACACTGAGCTGGACATTATGAAGGAAACCAAGGCTAAGAGAGAGAATCCTGGAAAAGGTCTTCAGATAGACTACTCCCTCCCTCTCCCATTCTTCCCCCTGACACCTAACTGTGCCTTTCTTCTCTGCATCGCTTAGCACACCTGACAGAATCTGTATAATATTTCCTGGTTTATATGTCTATCTGTCTCCCTCCACTGAAATGGAAGCTCCAGGAGGGCAGGGCTTCACAGTACTGCTGCCCCAGCCTAGTGCAGATGCTCAGGAAGTGTTTGCAGGATGGCTTCGTGAGTGGAAGGCCTTCAGGGAACGTGTGTGTGACACTGGGGCCTGAGGGTGAGAAAGAGCTGTTAGTGAACAGAGGTGACGTCAGAGGTCCAGGCGTAGGGAACAGCAGGTGCGGGGACTCTACCACAGGGAAAAGGAATGGAAAGCAGCCCAGCGTGGTTGAGTCAGGGTGAGCAAGGGGCAGCAACACCAAATGATGAGATTTGGCAGGCAGGCAGGGCCCCTGTAATAATACCAGGCTATGTAGGCCCTCCTTAGGGGTTTGGATTTCATTCCAAGGGCAATGGGCAGCCACTGAAAGCTTTGCTTTGACAGGACACCAGGATATGCCTCCCTGCACTGGCAGAGTATAACTAAACTATTTGTGGGAGTGGGGTGGGATGGGATGGGGGTAACTCACACGGTAATTTCTCATATATAGATTTGTTGTCACTCTGTGACCCATATTCTCCCTGGTGGCTGTGGACAACCAGACTCCTTCCAAGCCTGTTGTTTTAGGACACTATAATTATCAGGCAACACACATATAACTATATTCTCCTTGTTATCATGTTTCCTTATGTTTTGACATTCAGCCTCTTAATGGTTGACTCATATGGGAAACCTCATGTCTGAAGTGGGTCCAGAGCTGCCATTTTTAGGACGATAGTAGATCTAACTCAGATTTGGCAACTTGAGGAAACATCTTTTATATGTTGTGACCTTAACACGGAAAGTGGAGTCATGGCTATCCCTTGAACTCTTAACCTTTGGTCTGATGGCATGGAATTTTGTCCAGCCTGGTTTATGCTTTTCAGACAGTTTGGGGTCTGGTTCAGGGTCTTGCTGTGAGGATTCAGGTAAGAGCAGCAGAGGCTCCCAACAGGGAGAGCTCCAGAGAGCCGGGCTGATGGAAAGGACCACTGCTTCCTACCCCTTGTTATTGGTGGCCTTCTTTGGGGGACACCTTCCTCCTGCCTCTGATGCCTGCAGCTTTCTTTGGGGCTCATCCTTCAGCAATCCCCACAACTGGCCACAGCTTTGGGCTTATTTCACAGGAACCTCTTCCTGATCATTGCAGGTGCAAACAACCTCCTTCTCATCTCTCTATTTGCTGTCTAGGTCTCCTTTACTTTGCTTTTCCCACTAGGGAACACCAGCCATTCTGGTGCTGCATTTGTCAGCTCCTCTCAGTGGAGCCATGTCATTAGCTGTCCCTGAAGGACCTATTTCCCTTTACCCAAACCTGGGAACCAATGAGATCATTGGAGCTGGAAGGTGTGTGAGTAACAGAGTAAAACAGAAAGTGTGAGTGGACAGTAGGCAGCTGGCAGACTCAGGAGGCTACCACACGTGGCACATTAGAGATGCCATTTCCTTTCTTCCTAGAGAGGGCATGGAAGGGCCTTTTAGTTTTTTGATTGTGAGCAAACGGCCCTGCATGAATCCAATTATTGTAATTGAATTACATTTACAACAGACTTAGTTTAGCCCATGTTTAATAGAATATATGTAATTGTTACTGGGTTGCATGGCACTTAGGCACACCCTGTAAGCAATTTACTGATGTATTATTTCTTTTATTCAGCTAAACCACACTTTGTTTTTCTCCTGTCACTTTACTTCTCTTGCATCTATAATTGGCATCGATGGTATTCTGTGATAGCACTATATTAATACCACATGAGCCTATCACACTTTGTAGTGATTGTTATCCTGTAGGGAAAAGTAGACACAGAATCCATACCCACAAGTAACAGGTGGCAGGGGCCAGTACAGTGTTCTGATCCTGATTTTCTGACTTCAGCCCATCATTCTTTCAACAACATCATCAGTGGTTGCATAATCATTCATCCTGTACACCTGAAGGTCCTACGGTGTCATTTACCAGTAGCAGAGGGGAGTGGCTGTAGGAGGGTATGGACATTCTTGAAGCGAAGTGAAACAAAGCTTTGGATTCCAGAGACCATGGTCTTAGGGTAGAAAGGTAGTGTGGAGACAGAGTCCCAGAGAGCAGTTTCCAGGCTCTCAGCCTCACGTGGAAAGGTGCTGGCTCGGGTAGTAGATGGCCGTCAGCTGTAACTAGTTAGCCAATTAGCCTCAGATATAACTGCAGAGGCTGCACTGGTTGGTCAGTCGGTTGATTGGCAGGCAGAGAAGCGGACGGCAGATTGCAGGTCATGTGGATCCAGCCTCCAGTGAGACTATAGAGGTATGACTCCCCTACCTATGGCTCTGTGGGTGTTCCTTTTTGGCCTAGCCATATCCTGCGTTCTTATGTGGGGAGCGGAACCTGAGGCTCCGCAGGCCACCCTGCAGGACAGGTGGGAGGGGTGGAATGAGGTTTGAAGGAGGTGGGACTGACCTCCTTGACAGTGCAATCTAAGTGCTCTATTTCACCCCACCCCACTCCAGACCTGCACCTAAAAAATGCAGAACAAGTCTATACCAGGGTCAGTCTTATTATAACACCAGGAAGAAGAAATTTCCTGGCCAAAGAATGGCTTCCCTCACTTGCACATTGCTCAAAGAGATACAGCATTTTATTTCAAAACTACAGTAAACAGGCATAAAGTAAAGAATGTAAAGGATCTAGTCTTTCGGTATCTCATTGTGGGGATTGGGGAGAATGCCCTAGGAGGGTGGGGGGCAGGTGGAGCAGTTAATGAGAAGTGTGTGTGGGGCAAAGGAGCCGAAAAGGACATTAGAGAGACCACGAACTTCCCCACTCATCAATGTTGCCTCATGGTCCTGGCACCTTACAAAAAAATTAATCTCACAAGTCTATTCTGTTTTAGGGTGCCATGCCTATTCCGTAAGGAACAGAAATTTTCTCCACTTATTTCCTACTATGAGACTTCCATTAATTGGCTTGCCAAGGACAGAGGTTACTCTATTTCTAATGGCAATCAGAATTGCAGTGGCCTATAGAGTAAGCTGCTCATTTCAGACAGTTGAATAGCAGTGGGAATTTGTACCCTGCTTTGTGATGGTCATGTGAACGGTTTATTTTTCTTGGTCATTGAACCTCTGTACAACTGCAGAGAAGGTGACAAAAAAGTGTGAAAAGATGCTAAAGCCAATTGCGCAATCTGTTCTTTGTAGACTTGGGAGCTTCGCATAAAAAGCTACTTTAGAATAGGTCAAAGGTACCACAGCTGGCCAGTCATGGTTGCTATGGTAACCAACAAACATGTTTGGCTTCCTGAGGCCCTGCCCCTGAAGAGGATGATGGCTTTTGTTATGAAATTTGTGCACTTGATCTGCTTCTCCACTATTTGCTTTCAAAGTTGTTAATACTAATGAATTACTCACTACCCGCAGTCTATCTCTGCTCAGGTTTGGTGTTAACTACAGCCCCCTGCCTCCCTCTCCGCTGTGGTCAGTGTCTGGTGTGTGGTTCTGACCTCTTTCATGGCCTGCAGAGGTTTATGAGAACCAGTGAAAAGCACACAGGAGTTGGCGACGAGGAGACTAGAGCTCTGTTGTGTGACTTTAATCGCTATGGCCCTCTGTGGCATTAAAAGGTGTATAAAAATATCTGCCCTCCTTACCCTGTGGGGTTTTGTGAAGATATATGATAGTTTAGATGTAAAAATTATTTTAAATGTTTAGTGCATTATAGTCATTTAAGAGGGAGCATAATAATTTAACTTGTCAATCTTCAGATAGAATGCTTATTACATATGATTAATATGTTTCCTCTTAGGTATCAATCCTAATCGAATGATAGTGGCTGCCTCTGTGTTGAGAAGGATTCTGAGGCTGCATCTAAGCCCAGCAGGCAATGGTGGCCATTTGGTAATGCCTGCTATGCATACAGGAGGGAGAAGTGGTATCACAAGTGCTGTGTATTTGCTACCCTGGTTTAGGATGTTCCTCCATTGCTCCATCCTGCATTTAAAGGGTGAGCATTAATTACTCCTCTGAAGCTTGTTTGGTGCTGGTCTGCTAGAATCGATTCATGGGAGATAAACTCCTAATATTTCAAGTTGAAACCTGTAAAGACTTTGTTGTTTTAAAACAACATTTTGATTTCTCACTGGTAAAAGTGAAGTGTGTTTACTGTTGGAAATTTGACAAATAACAGAGAAGCAGACAGAGAAAAT
This sequence comes from Rhinolophus hipposideros, assembly GCF_964194185.1. Classification (NCBI taxonomy): domain Eukaryota; kingdom Metazoa; phylum Chordata; class Mammalia; order Chiroptera; family Rhinolophidae; genus Rhinolophus; species Rhinolophus hipposideros. Next base: position 65,102,873 of record NC_138055.1, on the reverse strand, counting down.
AAGAATGGTCCATGATTTCTGGATAATTTTTAACATTTTCATTATGGATTTCTTGCCTTTTGATCTGATTTTCTTTTTTTAAATGATCACTGGTTGTTGTGTGGAAAATTGTAGGTAGGCAATATGGGGGCAGAGAGATTGATTGGGAGGCTCTCATAGATGGTTTTGGGGGAGAGCTGCTGGTGGCTTGGGCTGTGGGCTGAATAGTAGAAATGGTGAGAAGTTGTTGGATTTGGTGTATATTTTCAGCAAAGAGACAATGGCACTTGCTAATGGATTGGATGTAAAGAAAGAAGGCATGAAAAGGATGATGTCCAGGTGTCTAGTTCCATTTCCGGTGAAATGGTAATCGTTTACAGAGATGGGAAGCAGCTGTGTGTAGGGAGGGGGACATGGTGGTAGAAATCAATAGGTTAATTTTTGTATATGAGGAGTTGGAGTGAAAATTTCACGCCCCAGTGAAGATTCTGAGTGGGCAGTTGGATATATGCTGGCAGTCCCAGGGAAGAGCATAGAGAGGATGGAAAAGAGATGGGACTGGTCTAGAGAGTTAAGTGCAGATGGAGAGGAAGTCTGAGGACTGAGACCTGAGGCCCTCTAGAATGGATCTGTTGGAAAAAGGAGGAGGATACCGCTCAGGAGACCAAAGGAGCATCTAGGCAGTATCTAGGAAGAAATCTAGGACAAAGCACACTGGCCCGTAGCCAAGGGCAGAGGGTAGCTCAAGAGAAAGGAAGTGCTTCCTCTTGCTTTGAACACACAAAAATACTTACATACATTTATGACATGTATGTATACATGCATATTTTGATATAGCATATGTACATTTTTACATTAATATAAGGGCTTCTTCATTTATCAAGAGCACTTCTTCATACCCTTTAAAAAACTTATTATTTTGGGAGCGAGGGGAGGGGAAAATTCTTATTATTTTGAATGACTTTAAAGTATTCCATGGACATCCTTGTATGTATATCTTGTGTTTCCTTAGATTATATTCCTGAAATAGAATTACTGGTGGATATAGCATCTTTAAGGCTTTTGATGTATGTTGTCAAATTACCTTTCAGAAAGGTTGTACCAAGGTTGTATACTCCAGCTGCCAACTGAAACCAAGTATTTGGCAACTACTTTTACCATTAATATATATATGTATGGTAATATAAAATCATATATGTAACTCTATCTAGTTTTTTTCCCATTTGCATGACTTGATTAATGGAGGTTTCGGCATAAGCCTTGTTGTATGCAGCCTGAGTGGTGAGCAAGTTCATCTCTGCACTCAAAACTTCTTAAGTATGAAAAGATGAGTATAAACATCACCCAAGTCAGCTATTCAGGCCAAGAGGGCTGGGGAGAAGGAGAAAAGCTGGTTCAGAGCCAGTTTCTAGGGCGAGGGGTGGAGTAGATCTTGGTCAGCAGCACAGGAGATTGTGTGGTTCCCACAACGCGCACCGCCTCCTCCCCTGCAGCCCTGACTTCCTGTGCGCCCCGCCTGGGAAAGGGCGTGGTCACTGAGAGGCAGTAGTAATTCTCATCAACTAGGCAGGGACAGCCCAGTTGTGAGGGGTGGTGGAGTCTCTGTTGCCCTGTGAACAACAATCCAACTAAATAACAAACATAAGACAGAGGGACCGAGGCAGACTGGCCCACATACAGTGTCCCTTGCTGACTGGGTGGAGCCACTTCAGTTCTGACAGGCCTGGTCTCTATGTAGCGATCTGAAGACTCCTCTGCTCGGCCTTTCTGGGCATCTGTCCAGCGGCAGTGGAAAGACCCTGTGTGTTTTGAAACTGCAGCAGGGCTCGGCAACTTGCTGTTTGTTGGTCCTCAGCATTGCAGAGGACAATTGCACCATGCTGTTATGCTACAGATGTGGAAATGGTAGATAGTGAGGTGATAGGAACCTGAAGCATGTGTGGAACATAAAGATAGGCTGAAAATGGGGACCGTGGCAATTTCGTATGTAATGTTTTCCATTTCATAACCATGCCAATTGGAACAAGAAATCTGAAAAAAAGAACAACAAAAAACTGCAACCCAAAGAAAAAAGAAAGCGTCACAATCCTTTGCTTTCTGGATGGCACCCGACACTTGTTTTATTTTCTATAGCAGCCAAGAAAGAATTCCTGAGAGAGTACAACCATGTAAATTAGCACAGGAAACCGTTCTGTGAGAAGTGAAAAATGAAAATGGAAAGTTTTCAATAGATATAAGACTGATAATTCAGTTTCTTCAGATGTTTTTCTTTTTAAATTGTAAAATAATACATTTTCATTTAAAATCATTCAACTAATAGAGAAACGTCTAAAGTAAAGCTAGGCTCCTCTTGCTTCCTTAAACCTCACTCCCACTTTCCAATAGTTTGGTGTGTATTTTTCAGAACTTTGATCATACAATTATGTTTAAATGAGTATATTACATGGCCTGTCCATATTATGTTTATCAAGCTGCTAGCATACAGTGTTCAATAACATATACCCAAACATACAATTTAAAAAGTGAGATTATACTATATGAATTCTGCAGCTTGTTTTAAATGCTATTTAAAGGTAATTTCTGTTTGCCTCTTGGCAGGTAGTTTAGTTTGATCTGCGCTTTATAAAAACAAAAATATTTTTTGAGCCAAAGACTACCAGACTCATACATTCAACCATTATTTGTTGCCTGCCAACTATGTATCAAGCTCTGTTGAAGATGCGGGGAGTGAAAGAAATGATAAAATTCCTTGCCCTTGTGGAACTGACAATGAATAAATATAACACATGGTATATCAGATGTTGCTAGTAGGGTATGATGGGGCTTCCTAAGGTTACGACAGGCCTCAGTAGAAAAGTGACATTTGAGCTGAGATCTGGAGGGGCTGGGTAACGCTAGGTGGAGATCTGGAGAAAGGGTATCCCAGGAATTAGATGGAGAAAGTGCTAGAATCCTGAGGAAGGAGGTACCTGTTTTGCTCAGACAGTGAAACGGCGAGTGTGGCTGGGGAATGGTGAAGGCAGAGAGGATTGAGGAGGTGGCTGGAAGGGATTGTGTGGGCCTTGTAGGCGTTTGGAAGCTTCTGGCTTTTACTCTGAGCGGAACAGTGTGCCACGGGGGTTTGGAGTAGAGCACTGTCATGATCTGATGTAGGTTATAACGTGATCTCTCTGGCTGTTGTGGAGAGCAGATTCTAGGAGCAAGGGCAGAGGTGGGGAGACCAGTGAGGAGGCTTCTGTAACAATGCAAGGGGAGTGAAGATGAGCTTTGAGCCGGGGAGGGGGGGGAGGGGGGTTGGCAGGGGGTTGTGACAATTATTGGATTCTGGGTGTATTTCCAAGGTAGAAAAAACAGGATTTGCTTATGGATCAGATGTGGGGTGTGAGACAAAGAGCAAAGTCGAGAATGATTTATAGGAAAAAGCAACACATGGAGTGTTCCTAACGAGAGATTTACTAATTAGTACAAGAAATAAAAACAACATGAGAGGATGAATAACAAGGGAGACTAGAGCAAGGAGACCTGCAGGAGTATTATGGACTCCGTTTTCCTTCACCCTTGCCTCCACAATATTGCATCCACAATTGGATGATGGGTCCCTGACATACACCAAGAATCCCTAAGGAGACACATATGGTTTTAAGACACTCAGGCCCATGACATTCCCAGTGTACACACAGGGGTACTGCCTCCTCCGAAGAGCTCACTTGTTCATAAACTGGCTGGTCCTTGAAACACCTACGTGCTCTCAAGACTGTGTTGTATACCTGTGCTGAGAAGAGCCGGTAGCATGGTCAGGTACAACACTCAGTGCTCTTCTCACCAGATTGGGCTTTTCAATCTCTATACAATAGTGGAAGCCCTTTCTTTTTTCTGTTTTTTTCTCTCTAAATTTATTGGGGTGACAATTGTTAGTGAAATTACATAGGTTTCAGGTGTACAATTGTGTATTACATCATCTATAAATCCCATTGTGTGTTCACCACCCAGAGTCAGTTCTCGGAAGCCCTTTCTTACAAATGGAAACATACCTTTCTTTCTTTAGTTTACAACATTCTACCCCCAGCCCCCCTTTTTTTTTTAACTCTTTTAAAGCTTTCCTTAAATTTCATCATCTATTCAAGATGTCTTATGTTACCATTAAAGTGGTAACTCACTCCAATGAATTCTCAAAGTGCTTATTTTCTATGGGGAGGTATGATACACCTCGGAAGAGTAAGGTTTTGGAGTCAGAGGAGCAGAGCCCTGGAATGAGACTTACTGAAGTTTTAATGCAGGCGTTGCTATTACCTGTGTGATTTTAGGCAACTTTCACCTCAGAGACTATAAAATGGAGTTAAAAGCAGGGCTGGCAGGATGACTGAAAACCATATGTGAAGAACCTATCGCAGTGTACAGACATTTGATAAACATTCGTCCTCTTTCTCCCTTCCCCTCTTCATTTGTTACTTTAGATATTCTACCTTTTAGGATTCTACCTTTTCAATTGTTACGTGTTCTATCTCTTGCACCAGACAAAAAGCTCTGAAGTTAGAAATTACGTCTTCTATTTCTCGACATCCCCCAAAGCATCCATCATGGTGCCTCGAACACGGAGATGATGAATGCATGTTTGCTGGTAGATTGATTGACGGATTTCTGGGCAAGGTGAAAGCTGAAGGACGTACTGCGCTCTGCAGTTAAGCACATAGCAATGAACTTCAAAAGAGGAAAATGAGCTTTAGCATTCACGGGGAAGGTCACTGCTTAGCGCCTCTGGGAGACAGGCTGCAGATGGATGAGGAGGCTGCTGGACGGCTCCGCTGTGTGGGCTGCAGACCCTGCTGGCTAGCGATGGAATGATTACCCAGCCAGACAGCAAGATCCTGATAACCTCACCAGGACCAAATTCATTTAGCAAGGCATTTCAACAGGCCGTCACTGTGGCACATGGATAGATTGATTGTACAGCTGTTACTTCGTGCTTACAAGGGAAATTAGGAGTAATTAATGGGCTGAGGCTCAATAGCAGTACTGTGTTGCAGTGAGGGATTTAATTTTCTTTCTGAGTTAAGAGAAAAGCACAAAGAGCTCACATATTTCGAATAGATGGATTGGTGATAGATATGCACTACTAATTTTTAAGTGTATGTAAAAGTTTTAGTTTCTAGTTTCTATTTGCTTTTTGAAAAGGTAATGAATGCATGCACATGATAACTCAAACAGAACAAAATAGAATAAAATGGTTGCTTCCCAGAGGCAACCACTATTGCTAATGTCTTGGGTGTTTTTCCAGAGAGGAGGCTGTGTGTGTGCGTGTGCGTGTGTGTGTGTGTGTGTGTGTGTGTGTGTTTGCGCGCTCTCCTTAGCTAGAAGTAGTTTTCAGAATCCCCCAACTTTTTGCGGTCTGCTATGTCTGTTTCGTTCATTTGTATGAGTATATCTCGGTGGCTGGTGCAGTGGCCAGCCCCTACACTCCAAAATTCATGGTCAGTTATTATTTGTTGATTGACTAGATTGATTTGTTTCAGTGACCAACTCGACTTATTTTAGCAGTTTTTTAAATGATTTCTATAAGCTTGGTACACCTTTATTGTGAGTTAACAAAAGATTATGCAATTTGACATGTCTAGAGGACAGAGCATCTTAATTAACTCTAATGTATTGGTACAATAATTTAAAACTACTGATGCAGAAACTGCCTGTTTGAATGTTGACTCCTCTACTGACTGGAGGAGCTTTAAATAAGATTGGCTAATAAGCACGGAAGATTAAAAAATACGTCAGAACACATGCAAATCAGTGTGGTTATTGAAAGTTGCTACTTTGGGAGACTATATATATTCACTTTTGCTTATATACACTTTTCTTAATTGCCTCTTTGAGTTCATAAGCCACATATTACTGTGGCGCTAGCTACTTTTATTGCATTGCCACTACTTCCAACATTACTATTTATTTAGTGAATAGTATGTACTAGCACCATGGAAGTATTTTATATGCATTATCTCATTAATCACATAGTAACATTATCAGGTAGATACTACTATCATCTGCATTCTATAGATGAGGAAACTAAGGCACAGAATGATTTCATTTCTTGCTTATATTCACAAAGCTAATAAAATAGTGGAATGGGGATTGGAGCCCAGCTTGATACCAGAGCATATACTTCTAACCAATATTTCAAAGTCACATCTCATTTTTGACCAGAAATCTAAATTCTTGTTGATTGTCCTTCCTATTTACCAAATTTAGCTTCAAATGACTTTTGGTTTTATCAACAAACAAAACCCATCTTAAAAAAGAATGATGTCATGTTAACACTGTGGTTTTTCAAAAGGTATGTATCAGTTGCTAAAATGAATTTAAAAAGAGGAACTCCTAAAATCGTTTACATCATTAAAATGAGCAATCAATCAGCTTTTTAAGGTTTCTACTTAGAAAGGGGTAGCATTTGTGTTTTTGCTTTAAAAAAAATTCTGTCCTTACATTTATTGTCACATCTCATATATGTACTTTATTTAAATGACAGGGAAATTCCTGTTAGGGTTATATAAATAGTAAATACCAAAGTGCCTATATTTCTTCACATTTTATCACTTAGGCTTTATAATCCAGATAGACTGAGGCAAATCTGAAAATTATGCAAAACGTGTCTTGCCACATCCCTTTATTTCAGCACTTCCTTTTAGTTATTTCTCCATCTCCTCTCTTCTCTCTTCACTCAAAAATGGCAAGAGTTCAGTGAGCCTCAGCAGCCTCATACAGAGCTCTCAAGTTCAAGGTTCCACCCTGTCTTATCCTGTCTGGATGCTCCTTTCATGGGTTCCAAAATTATCCCTCTCTTTAGCCATCTGACCCAAATCCTATTCTCACAGAATAACCAATAGCATGTAACTTTTAGGAGAAAAGATAGTAGAGAAAACTAATCCACAGAAAGGTGTAAATGGCTGATAGCCCTAGCTAAATATAGAGGTCTTGGCAGTAGCCCTGATATTTTGAAAGAGAAGCTTATTAGATCAAAAGGAGTATATTCATTCTGGGCTGAATACCACTGTAGTTCTTCCTCAACTATAACAGATTTGTACATGGGGATTTTTCTGGTCTTCTTCTACTACTGCTAATGTTACATCTATATTTTATGATGGCACCAGGGACCTATTTCCACTTTTGGAGTATTATATGGGCCACTTAATTTATTTTGGTTGGCAAAGAATGGGGTTGTTGGTTGGAAACACTGATGGAGTTGGGGGTAAGGGGAAAGTCAAATGTGTCTATGAGAAACACACTGAATTTATTCTTTTGGAGAGAAGTGTTTGTTGTGGCGGTGGTGATTGTTTTTATTTTTTAACAGAGAGAAACTGAAACCATAAATGGTCTTCGACATACCAACTTTTCTGTCAGTTTCCAAGTGAAATAGTATTTGGGGCATGCCACCTAGTGGTGATAGGTTTTGGTTTATTGCTCATGGGAAGAGAGTAAATCAAACCCTAGTAAAATCAAAGTCTCCTAAGCTTGAAAGCCACATGAGAGGCCATCGAGGTCATCTGATAGCTTTTAAGTACACAGGCAAGGACATCAGCCTTTCTGTGAACTCGAGACTGAAAGGACAGGGTGGTTCAAAGACGATGAAGCTCAGAAGCCGAGGGTCTCCCAGTTCCCCAGTGAACTTTGAACAGTGGTGGCCTGCCTGGCTGGGACACAGCTCTGTAACCCCACAGACTGTTTGGCAGTCCCAGCAACAAACGCTTAGAAGAAGACAATGCTCTTTCTGAGTCTTAGCCCCAACTTAACACATGTCCTCTCTCTGACCTCTTTGACTCCCTCTCCCTTCCCCCACCTCTTGGCTGTTCCTTCCTCTTTCCACATTCCCTGATACTTTTATTGCTTTTCTTCCATGGTTATGCTTTGTGTACCTATGAATCACCATATAATACTTTTTAAAAATTGCTACAGTTTCCTTTTTAAATTTCATTTTTGCTTTTTCTCCCTAAAAGGAAAAGGATTCATATTTAATGCAGAACACTTAGAAAACAGAGAAAAACCACACGCACGCACACACACACACACACACACACACAAGACCATCACCTACAGATAATCATTGTTTAACATTTTGGCAAAAATCCTTACAGATCACTTTTCCATGTGTGTGCTCGCGCTCGCGTGGTTTTTTAAAAAACAAAACCCAAAAATGACATAAAATACTTCTTTTCACTTAGTAATAGAGCATGAGCATTTTCTCATGTCAATAAGTGTTCACCTACTACGTGACTTTAGTAACTTCATCATAGGATATACCAGAATTTACTCAATTACTGTTAAATTTGAGGAAAGTGAGAATGGAGCGAATATTTTTGATTTGTAGTTATATCCAGTTCACACTTTATGGCATGTCTATTGTATGCTATACCATACAAGGCAATTTTCATATGAATCACCTTTAACTTTTGTAAGATACTTATGATCACCAATGAAGTAAGTATTACAATGCCATTTTACAGAAGAGGATACTGAAAGTCTGAGAAGTTAAATAGCTTGCCCAAGATCACATGATTGTAAGAGGGACACACAGAAAGAAAGCAAGCTTTGGTCTCTGGGTCTATAGTCCCTCAGCCACTTCCTGAGGTCCTAATAGATATTGAGCATGGCCATAGCTTTTCTGAGCATTCTTTCTCTTTGTCCTCAAGATATAAATAAAGAAAGAAATCTCCAAAAGGAGATTAGTGTCAAAAGGCTTTAGAGCTAAGGTGGGGAACATGAAAATAGAATACAGAAAGTGGCAGGGAAGCTACCTAGGGAGGGATTACTAGCTTTTCATAGCTCTGGGAATAACAATTACCAAATGCTCTACCCATAGATACAGAGAACAGATTGGTGGTTGCTAGAGGGGAGGGTGGGGGTGGAGGGTGGGCAAAATGGGTGGAGGGGTTCAAAAGATATAAATTTCTAGTTATAAGTCATAGGGATATAATGTACAGCATGGTGGTTATAGTCAATAATACCGTGTTGCATATTTGAAAGTTGCTAAGAGAGTAGATCTTAAAAGTTCTCATCACAAGAAAAAATTTTTTTTGTAACTATGCATGGTGAGAGATGTTTACTTATTGTTGTGATCGTTTCACAATGTACACAAATATTGAATTGTTATGTTGTACATCTGACCCTAATATAATGTTGTATGTCAAATATACCACAATAAAAAAAGTAAAAATTACTAAATGCTCTATATGCATTATCCCATTTTATCCTCAACAACCCTGTGAAGTATATACTAATATAATCTTCTTTTAAGGTTAGAGAGTAGTTGGTTCAAGGTCACTATGCTGGTAGGTGGCAGAGGCAGAATTAGAACTCAGTTTGACTGGTTCCAAAGCCTCTTTAACTGCCAAACTTCCTCTCCATGTAAATTAGATTCTATTAAGAACTTTATAGTGATACAGTCACAAGCCCACCCTTCGTTTTGAGGTTGTGTTTGAAGGGCCTTACTGGACAGATGAATGAAGAGGGTGGGGGGGAAAGAAGGAGACAGAAGACCAAAGTGAAACAAAGCCTAGAAAAAATGTAAAAAGCCTGAAAGAACGCCAGTTGCAATAAAAGTAACCTGTGGGGAAGATGGACCGGCAATCTGTGACACAAAAAGTTTGGCAAGTTATGCTGAGTTGTTGAAAAGTTTGAAATGCTGCTTTTTCTTGTATTGTAAGCGAAGGAGAAATATAAGAATAGTTGTTAGAAAGGGGTTTTCCTCCATACAATGCTAGTACATTTTCCAAAAATGATTAGCATGAAACCAATGAAACAGTCTTTCATATCAATTATTTCACAAGTTTATAATGTAGGGTAAAAGATTAGCAGCAATATACCTTTTCAGACTTTGTGTCCATTTAGACTGATCCTGTCGTGGTTTCTTAATCTCTGAAATAAAATGGATAATACTCTACTTCACAGGTGTTATGAAAATTAATGAGTAAATACTAAGAGCTTGGGGAGGGATTTAAAAGGGATATGTTAGTGCAGTATATGCTATTTTTTATACCCTCATTCCTATTCTGAAGACATAATGCTCTGATGGTGACACTGTTAGTCATCACCATGGAAACCAATGATATATGCCATCTTTTTCCTTTTTCTCCATCCTCAAGGCAGTTCCATAGGCTACCACAAAAATAAGATTAGTTCCCTTTTCTTACCATCTTTAATTTCCTTCTCTGGTTTGCAAATACCTTTACTGCCAAACTTTTCCTTGAATATGTCTCTATACCTCCACCTCTATACCTCCACTTACATCTTTCTTCTCTTGTTTTATTCCCCACCCCATTCTTACGGCTGTGATAATGGCCAGGGTATTTTACTGTTCTCTTCTACCTTGCTGTTCCTTTTCTCCTTGTATGTGGGAACAATCTTTGTTAATTCAACAAGTTATTCCATATCCCTATTAATGTCTGCATGGAGAAACCAAGCCAACTTAAAGTTATCAATTTTGTTATGGCTGCCAATTACTGAAATTTCAATGTCTATGTGTGTTTTGCTTCAAATAAGAAGATACCATAAATAGACAGCTGCAACTGTAATACTTAAAGACTAGTGAACTCAAATCAATAATACTAGGTATCAACTACAGGGTATCAGATGGATACTATACCAGGTTGTCTGTATTATTAATTAACGTTTTGTAAATGAGTTCAACTAGATTTTTGAAAATCTGATATTCTTTCTTTTCTTGAGAGATATTTGGCACATGAAGACAAGCTATCCTTGTTACAACACAATCTGGAGCGATGAATCATGCATTTCCCGGTGAATATTTTAAATAAGTATTTTCATGTTACCAAGTAGCTTTCAGTTATCAAACTAATACAGTGAGACCTGATCCTACAGTAACAGGAAACAGTTTCTTGCTTTGAAGAAGACATTCAGAACCACTCCTCTTGCAACTTTCTGCCAGTAAGTCATTTTTCAGTGTCTTTTCCCCCTCCCCTCGTTTTGAGTCACTTAATAAGAAAAACAGGAGAAGTATGCTGAGTTAATAGTTTTCTCAGCTTCCATATAATCCCCTTTAAAACACTCTCCTTCACTTTAGTTTCTCTTCCGCAGCAGGAGGCTAAGCATCTAAGCATCTGACATCTTGCTTCAGAGCAGCTGTGAGTGTGTGTGAAGCACCACAAAGCTGCAGGAGCAGCTTGGCTGAGCCCCTGACAGGGAGAAAGAATTGAAAGAATCGAAAGCTTGGCAGTGCAGTGGGTGCCCTGAGGACAGTATCCTTGTCTTTAAAATCTCTGTACCTAGTCTGGTTCTAACTCCAGTAAAAGTGGGTCTGAATGTCACCAAGTTCTCGTGGTCCCCAGTTCAGAAGACCGGTGGAGGGAGACAGGCATTACCTGAGGTGCCGTCTTTCGCTTAGCTTGCCATTCTGGTGCTGAAGTGAAAGCCTTGAGTTGACTTTTGTTTCTGGCTTACCTCTCCATGTCTGTATGTACCTTCTTTCTCCCCTCCTAAATGATCTTCTCATTGCTGGTTCTCATCCCAAACGCCAAGCTGAAGGTAGAATAAGTCAGTGCTTTGCTCTGCTAAATGGCAGTATTTGCAGGGGGCAGATGACCAGATGCTAGGCAGGCTGAAGCCTCGTTTAGTTCTTGTGGTTTTGTGGGCACAAAGGAACTAGAATGAGTTGAATTTCAAGTTAAACTAACCAGAGGACAGGAGGTCATTTGCTTGGTGGCCTCTCTGTGATATGGCCTTTTCGAACAGGGGACAGGCTCATAGTGGTCCATACTCTTTCCGCATTTCCTGCATTTCCCTTCCATCTCCCTCATTGGAATGAACCCTGCAGCACTCTGTGCCAGGCACTGTTATGAAGTGCTTTACACACTCGTGCATTCTTTCGTTGCATGTATATAACGACACTATTATTGTTGTGTTATTATTACTGTCTTTTTACAGATGATGAAATAGACATTCCATAATCATTCTCTAGCTCTGGTGCGGAGCTCAGGGTTTGGTACATATTGAGAGCTCAATAATGTTTGTTATTAAACTGAAATTTGACCAGTTTTAATGAGGTAATCTCCTCCTGACGGAGACCCTAGACTGGGATCAAGGTGAGTGTTTTCCTTAAGAGTATGGAGATATGGACTCATTACTCATCTCTAGGAGTTCTTTGGGGTTACTTTTATGTCTGATCCCACAACAGGATTGAAGGGGAGGACAAAGTTTTCCTTGACCCTCTTAGAGTCCCCTTGCTGGGTCTGAAAATTAAACTGAAAAAGACAGAGTAACGGGAGAGAAGCATACACACACTTATTGACTATAAGTTGTATGTGATACAGGAAACTTCATAAGGAAATGAAGACCCAAAGAAACAGTTTGACCTGTGTATTTTTATGCTTATGAAGAGTGGGCAGTTGTATAGCAATATGGGGTTAAGGAATATGAAGTAAGTGTAGTAAACTGGGGGAAACTTAGTAAGACCTGTTAGCATTCTTCTTTGTTTCTCTTTAGAGTGTAGGAAGCTCCTTTCCTCTGGGTATAGGAAGGGCTCCTCTCACATTAGGGGTTTATGACCTGTTTCAGGGAGAAGAGTGAGTGGGGGAGGGAGGGCCAACGTGAACTTCCTGTCATTTTCTCAGACGCCTTCAGCTTAAAATATTCAATATACCAAGGTGCCATATTTTGGGGTCACATGTCCTGAACTCCATCAGGGTCAGTCTTCCTTTCTTTGCTGCTGCTTGATTATAAAGTGGCTGGAAAAACCCCTTCTGATTATTCTGTAATGCTCAGATTTGTTAGGTTCTATCTGAACATATCCCAACACGTTGGTAGGCATGACTTATAAAGAGGGCTGTGTGGTCCGACATATTGGCTCCAATCAAGGAAGCTGGCTTCTTCACTGCAGGGCTTCCTCCCACTTTTAGTAGGCTAATGTGCACTGGGGATCTTCTAAAGGGGGCATAAATATTTCATCAATTCTAAGCAGTACTTGCCTCCCACATTTGATCATCTCTGAAACTAGCATGCTGCTTAAGGACAACGGTATCTTACAGCAGTTGTTGGCCAGGCAGCAGGTGTGCCCTGGTGGTCATTGCCTGGACTTGTATGAACTTAGTCACAGCTATTTCTGTTGTCATCTTGTCAACTGAGTTAGGTACATTCTTAGAACATAGGTGATGGTTAATTGCTCTTTAAATCATCTTCATAAAGATCACACCATGATTTGGCATTGAAACGAAAAGTTATCATATATGCCAAAGGTATGGAAACAGAGCAGTGGAGTATATGTAGGATGTTAGACCAGAAAAAAATTTATTATTGCAGGGTGAGTGACAATTCCATATTTTCTTGCAAAGCAATAACCGAGTGCTTGATAGAACTTAAGACAGACAGACACCGGTAGTTGAGACTATATTTTGTGACTGAGGTGGGTGCAAAAGAAATGCCAAGAGAGCAATGCAACTGAAATCAGGAGAACTGCCAAGTCTCTGGGACGATGTTGTGTCCTAGTTTGATTATCATTGCTTTTTCTTTCTTAATGGTAGTCAATCGATAGCTTTGTAGATTTGATGAAATATGTTAGTGTGAAGCATTTCCATCTTATTTGATTACAGACTTTTGTTTGTTTGCCCAAGAAAATCTCTTGAAATTACTGCTCTGTGGAATATATAAATATGATAATATCTGGCAGTTACAATTAGCCACTCACTATTTAAATATTTCACCTATATTAACTAAATGAATCCTCGACACCATCTCATGGTGTCGGCACTATTACTTCCATGTTGCAAATGAGGAAACTGAGGCACGTGGAGATTGAAAAACTTGCTTAAAAACATACAGCTAGTGTACTAGAGGTAGGATTCAAACCCAGGTAAGTGGATCCAGAATGTGTGTTCTTTACCACTATAGCTGATAATTTGGGAAACTCTGTCTGTCACAGACTAGGGGAGGAGAGTGCTGCCCATGTGACTCAGGGAAAAAATATGAATAAGTATCACAACCTCACTGACGCAAAATATTCAGCAGGGATCTACAGGCAAAAGTACAGATTTCTCTGCTCTTTGTTTATATCGTCAATGCATTATTACCTTTTGTATATGTCTAAATGATTTTCACCCCCTCCAATTTATGAAGATTGAGAAAGAAAGTCACTTTCAGTGGAGAAATGAAGCACTGCAAGTTTAACCTGAATAAAATACCAGGAGCAAGCGAGATAAATAGCCCCAATTTAGGCCATATCTGAATGCTCTGAAGGGATCCATTTCCTTACAGGTTGCTTCTGCAGTGAAGGGGAAGCTAGTGCTTTCTTTCACAAAGCTAGGGGGTACTCATAGAAATTAGACCACTTTGTGCCCCTCTTCCCATCTTTTGACTAGCTGCTATTTGTGAGATAAATTTCAGTGAACCAGATGGAGTCGCTGATAGATGTAACAATCTTTTATCAGCTCAGCCCCTAGGGAAGAGGCAGGTGACAGAAGGATTTAGGCAGTGAAATGAACTTGAGAACAAAAGATGGTCTCATTGCTTGGAGCCCCAGTGCTATTCAGGTCCCATTGGCTCAAGTTTCCCAGGCAGGTGACCATGAGGATGATTCTGCTTACTCCATCTCCTTAAGAGGTTTTGAACTGCAGTGGGATTTCTCCACATGTGGGCTGCTTCCTGAGATTAGTTTGGCCTTCCTGAGATATGTCTGGCTTTATAAAAGCCGCAAATGAATACAACAACTACTACCTTATGGTAATTTAAGGACATTATACTCTTCAGGACACAAAATGCTGTTCAGTCGCTATTTATCTGTGCCAGTTGGGTAAGAAAGGGAGATGATTCATAGGCCAGTCCAGTGGGACAAGTGAAAGGCTTGATTACATCTTGGTTCCAGGCTGTCTTGTGTAACAAATGCCTTGGCGTTCGTGGGTTCCAGAAGGACTGTAATGGTTACACAAAGTCCAAGATTTAACTTGGGATTGGCTTTTATAAGAGAGAACACACAGATGTTAGACCAATTGTGGATGGATCTTTTCTGTTCAGCACCCAAGGTGGATAAAAGATATGGATGCCAGTTTAGATGTGAATTGCAGCTCCAAAGAAAACAGATGGAAATGGCCATCTTTATGGCAGCTGGCTAAATGGCGACTATCTGAATATAAACAAAGGAGAACCTTATAATTCCCAGCGCTAAAAGAATGTTAACAAATGGGAAGTTCTGGTGCATGAACATAAGTCATCCGTGTATACAATAGCTGCTCCATACATATATTATAGTACAAACCAATCGGTAATAAAATTTTGACAGGGTTCATTACACTAAGTTTATAAATCAAGCTTCTGGGCTTAAGCATTAGAGATACTCTTTGTTCTGGGAAGCTGCAAACTAGAAGGCACTTGATAAGAAAGTGCTAGAAAGAGTCCAGCTGTTAGCTATTATCATGTTTCTTTTGAACGTACTACACAAGGCATGTATAGTTACAGAGAGAGTATCTAAGGAGATTAAAAACCATGGTTACGTTAACGCACACCTATCTCGGGGGATCTGGACGCACTTTCTCCTCACAATGTATGCTTCCTGCAGCTTTTCTGCTTCACCTGGCAGGTTGCCTTTGGAATATGTCATTCTTCAAGTTGCTCTCAGTAGTGTTGGAGGATAGAAGCTGAGGGGTTCAGAAAAAGTCTCCCCAGAATGTGGCCCTTTGGCATGTAGACTATTTTGAGCTGAAGACAATCAAAGCCCAAAAGATTTAGGAAGAACTTTTCCAGTAAGGCAAAAGAGACCCTAGAGGCAAGACAGCTACTAATTCACTCGAATGTCGGTCAGCAGTGTGTGTAGCAGCTGAAACAGCCGCATATGTTGAAACACAAATATGTTGCTGGAGGTAGAATGGCATATAGATAACTACTGTTTCAAATCGATGCTAATTGTCTTTAATAAAATTAAATATGAAGTCCTCCACCTATATGGAAATCATCTGAGCTTAGAAAAACATATTTATATACCAATGAGGTGTTATAAAATATCAATTATATTGCAAATTTTCTTAATTCATATTTCATGTTTCTAAAGCAAAGGTAATAACTATTTCGAGAACTTTTACACCAGGCTTGTAAAACCTTTTTGTGGGAACCAGGGCAGATACTCTAAAGGGCTAGCCTCTCACTGGGCATAGTCTTCTGAGGTAATAGGCCACTGTTTTCCTCTCTTTTTCTAAAGAAAAGCCAAGAGGTACAAGTTCCTACTTAGGCCACAGGAAAATGACTGATTTGTTTGACTCTTCAACTCACCACATTAGTCATGAGCTGGAGTCAAGCTACAGGCTTTCCTTCATACCCGGGAGGTGATGAGTGTTGGAGGGGCGAGCCCAGCTTTTGGGGCTGTTGCTTTCACTGTTAAGAGTGCAGCCTGTTCAGCCAGCCATCAAGCGATCACTCAGCGCTACGGTACTCACTTCTAAAGAGTGACTACGCTCGAGTTCAAGGTGGGTGTGGACGACCTGTTATTTGTGTGGAATACTTGACTGACTTTCAAACAGACACAAGTTAACACAGCACTTCATTATTTACGCATATCCCAGAGATCCTTGTGACAAGGCAAAGAAGAGAAGCATGTGACTTTCAGAGCATAACATGTCTCATGGATCTCCTTCTAGGTCAGGGCAGTTGCCAATTGACACAGATGCTTATTTCATAAAGAACTGCTGGTTGTGGTTGGGTGAGCTCTCCAAGCAATTCTAGTGACTTCATTTATAAAATGGAAGGGGGTGGAGGAGGTAGGACCAGATGTTTTTTTCAGGTCTCTTCTGTGATTCATTTACAATCAGAGAAATAAAGAAATGACAAATTGCACCTTATTTTTTTTAAAATGTGCTCCCTACTTACTCCTTTCCCTTCACAACCCAGAAAAACAGTTATTCTGTATCACTGAAATGCGGGTGAGTCCTAGGATTTCTTTTTCTTGGGTCTTTAATATATTTTTTACAATATAGTCTTCCTAGATTATATTTTACATTCCTTCATGTATCTTTATGTGGAGATTACTTTGGGTCAGTTATCAATCGTGGGCAAATTACTTAACCTCTCTGTGCCTCAGTTTCCTTAGTTGTAAAATGGGAATAATAATATTTCTGCTTTACAGAATTATTGTGAGCCCTAAATATATTAACATATATAAAGCTCTTTAGATTAGTACTTGGCATATAGCATGGTATGTGTTACTATTACTATTTTTATATTATCATCAAGGTTTTCAGAGCCTTTCCCTCTTACTTATGGCTTTCCTAGGCTCAGGGTAGGGAAGTAGTGGAGCAGAGATACTAAAGTTTAGAAAACACTACAACCTTCTAGGATCTTATAATCTAATACATATGCAAAAAATGGCGTATATTGGAAACTACATGGAGTAATATGTTACCATATGGAACTGGGATCAAATGCTGATTTCAGGTGCTGCCGTAATAGAAAGAATAAAATCAAATGGGTTTATACACCTCAGGGAGCAGACTGAGATTGAGCTGGGCTGACGAACAGGTAGAATTGGACTAGGTAGAGAAAGGTGAGGGGGGGCAATCCAGATGCAAGAAAGCAGAGAGGCCAGAAAGAGCATGACATGGTCTTGGGGCAGTGGGAAAACAGAGCTGGTAAAGCAGGTGAGTGGAAGGAAATAAGATTGCACAGAATGGAGCTGTATTATGTAAGTTCTAGAAAGTTCTCTCTACTTAAGAGGATTTTTCACCTGATGGGAATGGAAACGGGCAACTGAAAGTTTCTGAGTACGGGAGAGAACAACGGATGGGGACTTAGAGAGACTGGTTTTAAGGTTGGAGGCTGAGTCCAGGGAGACTAGTGAGGAGGTGATTGCTCTGGTTGTGTTAGTATGAGGAGATGGGAACTGGTCTGGAGCAAAGCAGAGGGATGAAGAGGAAAGAAAAAGGCCGAGTGGCACTTGAAGGAAAAATTAGTGGCAAAGTTAGCAAGACCTATCTGTCAGCTGACTGGATAAAGGAATTGAAGTAGAGAGTAAATTAAAGATTATCACAAATGTTCAAACCTGTGCGTCTTAGAATTAGAGATAGCAAAGAAAAACAAGGAGAACTGCTGAAAGGAGAGAGAAGCAAATGAGGAGTTTGGTGTTACATAAATTGTGTTTGCAGTGATAGTGTGATCTCCAGTAATGATAGCTAACATTTATTTCCTATATGCCTGGCATTATGTGTTTTACACATATAAACTCATTTAATCCTCATGGAAATTGTTTGAGAGAGGTACTATTATTATTCCCATTTTTTGAAGGATGAGAGGGAAAATATGACTCCCAATTTATATAGTTAAACTGAGATTTAAATTCATACCATCTGACTCCAGTGCTTATCCTAGATCATTCCTTTGCTTAGTTACTCTCAGGAAGACCACTCTGATAAGAAGTCAAGACTGAAAATGACAGTTGGGAGTCATCAGCACACAGGCGTTAACTGCAGTTATGGGGATGGATGAACTTTCTGAGGGAGAAAGCATGCAGGAAAGAGAGCAGATGGCTGAGAATGAATCCTGGGAGAGGTCCACACTGAGAAGTCAACCACAGGAAATGGTGCAGAGCCTCAGCTTATAAGGGTGAACAGATCAGCAAACAGGCTTAAGCCTTGCACTCCAAAGGACTGGTTTGGGGAGGGTTCTGGAGACAGATAAAAGGTTAAGGAGAGAAAGCTTCATCGGGCTGGAAGGGGAAGTGACTAAGTTTTGTCAGGGAAATGAAGAAGAAAGAACAGGATGGTCCAGAGAAGGGTTTGTTTTTCTTTTCATTTTTTTTTCAAAAATAAGACAGATCTCTACCTCAAGAAACTAGAGGAAAGAGGGAGAATGCAATGTGGAAAAGGAAAAGAATACACACGGGAAAGAAAATATCCTGTAGGAGTCATAAAAGGAGAGAATTACAGCTTTTACTCTAGTTGTGAGAAGAGGACTATTGGAATGTCAAGTCTCAGGGTTGGAAATACGCCTTAAAATCTGGTCACTTGTCTGGCCCTTGAGATAGATGCGCCGTATTGAGAAAAATAAACTTGAATATGTATTTCCGCCCTAAATTAATTTATCTAGCAAAGAAATACATGTGGCATCTCCACTTGTTTGTCTTTTAGGCATCTCAAAATTCATAAATGCAAAATATCCCATAATTTCTTACCCTTGCATCTGCACCTTGTATCTAACAGTTTTCCCCGCCATCTTTCTAGTTGTTTGGGCTAAAAACCTTGACTTCATCCTTAACTTTTCTGTTTCTCTCACAGGACATCTAATTCATCAGCAAGTCTCGTTCATCTTTCTTTAAGATTTATTGAGAATCAGACAATTTCTCACTGTCTCCACTGATACTACCCTTCTGTAAGGCACTAACATTTGCCTGGACTAGTGTGGTCTCCCTGCTCCCACCATGATCTCTTTATAGTCTATTTGCCTCGCAGAACAAGGGTACTTCTGCAACAATGTCAATTGTATCATGACACTCTGATGTCCAGAACTCTGCTATGGATTTTATCCACCGCAGAATAAAACCCAGAGTCCTTGCCATGGCATACAAGTCATTGCCTACCATTTCTCCCAAAGCTTCCTCGGCTCCATCTATATGGGTACTCTTGAACAAGCCAAGGGTGTTCTTATCTCAGGGCCTTTGCACATGCCTTGAGCCATTCACTCAACAAATGTTTATTGAGTGCCTACTATGTGTCAGGCACTATTCTAGGTAGTTGGGACATATCAGTACACAAGGTACACACGGAAACTTGTCTTTGCGGTACTTACATTTCCAGCACGACTGCATCTCTCGTTCCCTCTGCTCAATTGTCACCTATCAGAGAAGCTTTCCCTGACCACCTGACTTAAGATAGCAATCCCCCATTATAATACCCCATTATTCCATAGTCCTTTCTTCTGGTTTATTTTCCTTAATAACACCTATCACCATTTAACGTATTGTGTCATTATTTCTTTATTACCTGTCTCATTAAAGTAGGATGGAAGCTCCTTGGGAGGGACTTGGCTTGGTTTAGTCTTTGCTGTAGTTCTAGAATACGGCCTAGCACATAGAAGGTACTTTCAAATATTTGCTGAATGAATTAATGCACATGCTTGGTGAGCACTTTTAATTTGGAAACTCATGTTTTCAATTCAGGGATGATTTGCATTTTCTTTTTTTTTGTAACTTCTTTCTCTAGTTTTTTTTTTTCTTGTTTTCTCTTTCTCAAGGTCCTATTATAATGTCAGATTTTGGACCTCCTCAATGACTGTTGATTTTTATCTTTTATTTATTTTTATGGATTGATTCTTTTTGATCTAACTTCCAAGAGGTACCCTCAACTTTATTTTCTAGTGCTTATATGCCATTTTAAGATTCTGCTATAATGTTTATAGTTGCTAAGGGTTCTGTTATGTTCTCCCATTCTTCTTATTGTATTGGTATAATTATTTTTATTTACAAGCTGGACTGAGTAGAGTAAAGCAAAAATCAACTTAATTCTTTCCCATCTCTCCCTGTGAAATCTCATTCCTGGATGTAATCCCAGCTAGATCCCAAATTTTTTCAGTAACTATTAGACAGGAAAAAAAAAAATCCCTTGGTCACTTCTAGTCACAACAAGAGCCTCCTGGTGGTGATTTTTAAGTTCCCATGTAGTACAACACTCTGATCCAGTGCCTTTGTTCTTTCCTTTTGCCATCCTCTGCCCATCCCCCCAAACTGCCTCACTGGGGAGAAAAGCATAATAGACATCTCTACTTCCTTGTTTTACCTTGTCCTTCCATTCCTCCCTGTTTTCTAGGTGCCATTTCTGACCTTTCCAGGGCCAGGCTTAGAAGAAGAGGGGATTAATGAAAAAGACCTTTTGTGGGCTGTGCAGTCTGTAATCTGATGATTTCCTCTGAGGTGGCAGGTGCACAATTGCTGGCTCTTTCCCTAGAGGGATGTTTTGGAGGTGTGCCCACTGAAGACCTCTGACTGCAGCTCCCTTGGTGTGGGTGGGGCTGCAGCTCTGTAGCCACTATGACCCCACCCTCAGCACCTGGACTTCTGGCAAACCACCGGCAGGTCACATTTTCCTTTTGGGCAATGCTCTTAGGTAGGAGTGAACATGACTTCAAGTGGGCTCCGTCCCATCTGTCCAACTTGACCCACAAGGGAATTCAGACACTCACATCCTACTGTGGGCAGAAGTGTAGTTTGTTCTTACTGCACCTGTCTCTCTTCATTCTGCCATTAAAACAGCAACTCTAGCTGTAATCATTCACCATTGTCTTTCCTCAGGCAGGAATGAGACATAGCCTTTCTGTTTCACAAAGTCCAGGGAGCATGTGTCAAGCTCTCCAAATGTTCCCTCGAAGCTCTTCTCACTCAGCTTGAGGTAATGGAAATCATATTCTTCCCGTTCAAGAAAAGCAGTGTTCAAGGTAGTGCTGGGTAAGGAACAGTATGTGGAAAGACTATAGAACTGAGGAGTACAGATATTAATTTTTTGTCCACCCACAGGAAGAAAAGAGACTTTCTGATAATGTAGCTTTGTAAGCTGCCTAACTTTTCACCTGATACCACAGGCAGCAGAAATGTCCCAGCTTGGCCGCAAAGGAGACAGGCATCCCTGACATATCACTTGAGTTTGAGATCTGTATCTCATAACTACAATGTTCTAGGATAGTCAAAACATATGCCTCTGGTACTCACAAGGTCAGGAAATAATATTAAAAGAAATATTATGACAGATAACCAGTATTTATATAGATTTTGAAGGGCCATTAGAGAATACTTCTTAAAAGTATTCAGTATGACCATGGGCTTCAAACAGACTGGTGTTTGAGTTGTAGGTCTGCCACCTATTAGTGTGTGACCTCAGGCAAGTTATTGAACATCTCAGAATTTTTACTGCCAAAAAATATTGACAGTAACACCTCCTAGATATTAGAGTTGTCTGGGTGCCAGAACCATTCCTATATAGCATATAGTCTTAAGACATGTAGCAAGCACTCAACAAACATTAGACAATAACAAGAAAGATATTGTTCATAATAAATTTGAGACTAATAGATTAATAGTGTTAAGCTATGTGAGTTCCACTGTTTAAGAACAGCAAAGGTGAAGAGTGGTACCAATGGAGACCACTCTTAACTGCTCACATTTCTTTTCAATTCACAAAGTATTTGCACATACCTTACTGCATTTGGCTAAGATGAAGCATATAGTGGAAACAGACACTTGCTTTCTTAACAATAAAAGCCCATGTTTAAGAGAGCATCACACATCAAACAGCTTATACTATAAAGAGAATATTTATTTGAAACATGAATTTGTTCCATAGAATTTTCTCTCATCAGAGAATGAAGTTGACTTGTAGCTAGTGTGCTCTCTAGTGTTATGGGTAGAGCCTTGGATCACAAGGGAGAATTAACAAGCCCCGATGGCTGTCCATATAGTGCAGGGTTTAGATTTCCAATCGATTTATTAAACACACACTTTATAACATGTAAACTTCTTATCATGCTGTATGGTAATTAGACATAAATGGCAGTAGCTAGTTTATAAGTGACTATAATTACAATTAACTTTAGGGAGCCAATATCTTTTTCTCTTCTTGGTTCACGAAGATTAACAATTTTCCTTAATACTGTGTTTTACACACCCATGAGTAGAAAGACAAGTCCTGGACTCAGCTCCTCAGGTCCAGTTCTTTTCCCTTGCTCTCTCTATGGTTGGGGTTCCTGTGCTCTTCTCAGCTCCAATACCCGTCCTTCCTTTGCCTGTGGAATTCATCCAAAGAATGTCCTGCTGGCCCCTGCATCGGGCTTTTTAAATTGCTTCAATGGTACCAACACCAACAGAATTTCCGGAAGTCCACGGCTGTGGATAGTCTGCCATAGGGCAAAGCATAACACCGTGCCACATGATAAGGTAAAAGAGACAGCCTAAGGAAGGGCAAAGGGACAATGCGATTCAGGTCCAGTGTTTTGTGTCTGGGGTTTTGAGCCAGAACTGAGGGCACCGGTGCTGACAGGTACCTTCCTTCACTCCTGAAGGTTTGGGGACTAAGACACTAAGAGCTGCATTGAGACCAGCTCCCCATGGGAACAGAGGTATTTTTGTCTATGGCTTCGAATATGTGCTGCTTGGTAGGAACATGCTTACGATGTTGTACTGTGTATATGTATATGTACTGCCTCAGGGAAAGATAGTTGCTGCGGCTACTGGGAGTGTTCTGTGCTGTCAGCCCTTTAGGGGTTACCTCCACTGCAGAGAGCCACTGTCCCCAAGGCCATAATAATATGTTGTGCCTTTGCTGAACGAGACTCAGGGAACAAAATTTGGGGGACATAAAATTCCTTTCATTTTAATGCCTTAATTTTAACGCTAGTCTGGATGGTGCTCATGGAGTTCCAAGTGGGAGAGCAAAGTATGCAAGGCCTCTTGAGGATTAGGCTTAGAAATGACACACCATGGTCTCGGTAGCAATTGAAACACTGGATAATTTGTATTTGCTTCTAACTCTATTTAATTTTGTTTAACAAACAAAAACGTGTGTCTAGCATATTCCATTGGCCAAAGCAAGTCAAAAGGCCAGCCAAGATTCAAGGTGTAGGGAAATAGATTCAACGCCTGGATGGGAGGAGTTAGTACAAAGTCACATCATGAAGGACGAGTGTTAGATTTTTGAAGTGATTGAGTTCCTGTTTTTAATAGAATGAGTAGCATATTTATATTTCAAGTGCAAATTAAAGTTGTTTTGAAGGATTTATATATAAGCAAAACACTGTCAGACAACAAGGGTTGAAGAAAGAAGATACCAAGATGAGTTAAGGCAGCCCCTGCCTTCAAATCCGATTACAGTCAATTTGTGGGGGACAGACACGTACACAAAGACCACAGGAAATGAATAGAAAGAAGAAAACAGAGAAGGGGCTAAATGTGAGCACCTTTCTATTCTGAAGATGCTTTTAAATCTGGTGCCAGAAAGTTTGACCCAAAACAGGACTAAAGAGCAGACAGGATAAGGGAACTGCTTTTAAATTCCATCCTGGGAAACACCTGATCTGGAGGACCTTCCACTTTCTCTTTTGTTCTGTCCAAGGTAGCTGCATCCAGGCCAGACGATCCTGGGGAAGATTTAACTAACATTTGTTCAAGATTGGTTCCCAAAAAGGTAAATTACGTGCCGTCTGTTGTCTCTCTTTTATTTCCTTGTTGCTTCAGAAATCAGAGTAAAACAATTTTAGAAATGACTGTTTTCTCAACACAGAGATATTTCAGCCTGTGTTTGCATATATACAGAGGGTGCCAAAAAATGTATACACATTTTCAGAAAGGAAAAAACTGTATTAAAATTATAATACTCAATATATACCAATAACAAAAGATGAATACAAGTCATGCGTATACATTTTTTTTGGCACCCCTGGTATATAATTTTCTCTGAACTACCTTACAAGGTAACTTGAAATTCCAGTTTCCAGGCTTAGTAATGCTCTTGAGTGCTTCCTTTCAGGTCACACGTAATATTGGTTTTCCAATAAATCTTTAGCTCAGCCTTTGCCAAAAAGCAATCAGTTTGATAACTGCTTTCTTCGACGTTTTTCCATAGGTATTAACTGCTTTTTCCTTATAAGAATGAATTTCTGATTGCACAACTGGAAAAAAAATGACAAAATTAAATCAACGGATTCTGTCTCAGAAGCAAAACTGCTGATCCTGTACATTAATGTCAGTAAGAATAAACAGGGTCTATTATTAAGACTTACAAACAAGCCAAGCGCAATTTGCCCCTCAGACTTTTAGCCATGGGTTGCCTTTGTTGACAAAGAAGTGTCTGTCTTTTGAATCTGTGGGGCACCTTTTGGAGAGATTCCAGGTTCTCTTGACAGCATGGACTTCTTTTTTTGGGTGAGCCTGAGGGACTCCTAGCCATACAAAGCTATGGCTGAGGAAAGCAATTCTCAATAAGGCATAAACCACTGCAGGCTTTTGCTGCTATAGACAATAAACAACCTCAAATAAATATTTTTTCACACATGGGCAAGTATATCTCTAAGATAATGTTATAAAAGTAGAATTGCTGGGTCAAAAGGATTGCCCCATTAACCTTTATAGAGGTTGTACCAATTTGGTCTCTCGCAGGCAATAAACAGAAATTTATTTCCATGAGAAACAGAGAACTCAAAAAATGGAAGAGGCAGCTGGGTATGGCACCCTTGTCTCAGTAAGAGGGACAAGATAGAAGAGAGACACTCATCTAAGCACAGAATGAGATCGATCACTTGAGGAATTACTTTCTGGCCTAGACTCCATGGACTTCACTTTGAGCCCCTTGGAGAGAAGAAAAGCTAAAATACAAATGGAAAAGTTCTTTTCGGTATTTTGGTACTTGCTTAATGAAGGGTAACACAAAAAAAGGGGATAGAGGTCATTTGCCACAGATCACCAATAGGGTTGGGCTGTCTGAGGAGGCTTCATGCTGTGCCCGGTAGAGACTCAGTACCTAGTAAATGTGGCTGTGGTGGCCAGCAGCCAGAGTGATACCTACAGACGCATGGCTATTGGAATAGCACAGCTATTGGCAGTGCTGCTGGGCATACTCTATGTGGTAGCCATAAGCACATGGGAGACACCTCCTCGGGATTCCCCAAACACTTGGCTGGAACTTTGTAGGTACTGGGTCTGTTTCCTGTGGCAGTATCAGAGAGTGTAAGAGCTGGTGAAACACAGGCTACAAACGCTCACTTGCAAAGGCTGTCCCTTTTTTCATTATCACATCCTTTCCTCATAAACTAGGGTAGGTTTTAGTTTAAAATAACAAAGTGAAATATTCTTCTTCCTATTAACACATCTCGGCAAATTCAGATTGTGACTAAGTCATTTTTACCATCTGCTGTTTGGTTTTTCTTGTCATTTTTTCCCCGTCCAGCAGAGCTCTACTGCAGTTATCATTGCCCTTGTTTAGCAGATAGGCTACATTCCACATGCTTGCTTTTACTGATTTCACCATAGCATCACGTGGTCACAAAGCTGTGTTCAAACAGAGCTGTGTCTTTCCTACCCTGTAAGATCTGGGCTGACTTCCTGCAGAAGACGTTTGTTTTATGTTCCACTGTGTGTACCATCCTTAATTTACACGACAGAGATGCTGTCATCACCCATTAACATTTTTCAAGGGCCCCCTGGATGCATAGCATTGCGACTAATGTAGTACTCTCCTTGTTTCCGGTGTCAGGTGGTTCCTTCAAGGGAATTTTTCAGTATCTCAGTGATGATAGAGCAGAGACATCAATTAGAATTCAGGAAGACAAGCCTTTGCAGAACATGCTTAGAGGAGAGCCTCAAGGATTGGTATTAGTATTCGAAAGTTTCAAAGAGGGTGGACTTTTCTTCAGTCAACAAATGACGAAAGTAAAAGGCACTGCGTTTATTGTTCCTGGAAGAAGTTGGGCGGCATTCCATTCAGCCATCTGCCTTTTTTGATCGTCCCATTTTCCTCTTAACTTATTTCAGTCCTTCTAATCTTCAAGGCTGAGTCTGAATTATTTCTTCCCGAGGCTTTTTCTAATCATTTCTGCCCGCAGGGATGACTCCGTCCTCCAATTCTGATGGCCCTTATCATTTATACCGATCATTTGGAAATTTAGCACATGGTACAGTATACTACTATCGAATAAACGTCTGTTCATTCTCAAGTATATTAGAGAACCGTCTGGACAATTTATTTCTTCCCCATTCTCAGGATCAGCACAGTTTTCTGTCAATGGTAGAATCTCAAGAAATAATTAATAGCAACGGCATTACAATCGGATGGAATTTTGTTTTTAAACAAGCGTGGAGGAGAGAGAAGGCTGAAGCTTTGCAAGCTGAGACTCACAAGCACCCTTCATGTTTTTAATCTAAGAGTTGTATGTACGTACTTTTGGGGGAGGGTGTGGAAGACCAAAAACATCACCGGAAGCCAGCATTTTGTCTTTCAAGAGTCAATAAAGTTTTTTTTTTTTTTTTTTTTTGCCCTGTCTAGGCTATATTTATTTTTGGTCTATCCCTTTCGATGTGATTATTATTTTTTTTAAGTAGCGTTAACATGGCTGTCGGTTGTAGGAACCGATACTCAGGAGAATAGACCTCAACAATTTCACTTCATAAAAACAAACATTCGGTTCCATCATATATTTCGGAATTAAGAACAGTCCTTCATGTTCTATGACGTCAAGGACCTTGGCCCAGCGAGCCCGGCGACACACGACTCCCACCGGTAAGGAGGCCCATCGCTGCGCGGGAGCCGGCGACACCAGCAGCCCGCGCGCGCTGCTCAGGACGAAGCTCCCGCGGGGCCCCGCCCACCCCGGTTCCGGGAGCCTCATTGGCCGGCCTTCCGCCCGCCACCTCTAGTAATCCTGGGACTTCGCACAGAAGGCGGGCGTCCTCCCTTCGAGCATTGATTGGTCAAATGTCAATGAGGGCAAGCAGTTCTAAGAATTTCCTATTGGTTCTTAGGCTTTAGAATGGGCGGGGAAAGGCAGAGCGACAGGGCTCAAGGAGGGAAGCGCGGAATACGCCGGCGCGTAGTCGGGGACGCCAGGCCAAGGGTTTTGCTAGGGAACAGACTGTTGTTGCCCCGCCCCCTCGGGGCTTTTTGTCCCGTTAACTGTCGGAGTGGCGGGGGCTCCAGCGCCGGGCGACATGCCGGTGCGCTTCAAGGTGAGGCCGGGGTCCCCGGGCCCGAAGGCTGATGGGGGGCAGCCATGGCGGGGCGGGTGCGGGCCGCGGGGGCCTCGCTGGCTTTCTGCACCGCGCCCCTCGGCCCCGCGGAGCCTGTCAGCCCCCGAGCCTACCTGCCACGGTTCTGGAGGATGATTGTGCCTTCTTACCTAGCTCCCTCTCCGCTCACGCTCACTTCCGAGTTGCCGTGTGGAAGAATTAAATGGTGTTGAGACAGGTTTATTTTGGGAGGCGCAGGGAAGTAGAGATGGAGAGAGGGCACTTTACATCGGGAACTGAGACAGCTTCAGAGTGGGACACTTGTGGCCCATCTCACAGCTTGGCATTTACCCCCTGGCCCCCCCACCCTCCCTTTACAACTTTAAAGTGCGTCTGTCTATTAAAGGCTTGAGAAATGGGACCACAACAAGATAAAGACAAGGTATAGGAAATACATATTATTCATCGTTGTGCATTTGTTTAGGGTTCGTGTAAAGTTCCAGGTAGGTGGTAGCTGGGAGGACCAAGTACTCTTCAACGTACGAGTTGACCACAGCTTTCCAGGAGCCCTGACTGTCCTAACCTTTCATCTTAAGGGTTTGTATCTAGAATGGGAGGAGGATTTGTCTTTCTTCGGTTGACTCTACCAAGTTTCAAAAGGTACTAGGCATAATACATAATACTGTGTATTCAGTGAGAACTTAATTAGGATGATTATAGTGAGGAGGATTTAGCTTGTCACCGTTATTAGACAAGAGCCCAGGTTTTAGAATCAGACAACCAGCGCAAGGGTAGACGCTCTGAGCCTCAGATTCCTACTAGCATCTGCCTCAAGTGGTTGTGAGGATTAAAGGATATAACGGGTGAACTGCTTGGCACAGGGCTGGGTAAATATGAACTATTATTAAGGAACTCTTCTTTGTGTAATTATCAATCTAGTCTCGCAACCCTTTTTAGGGGTTCAGAAATCATTGTTACTGATGTCTGCTTTAAAGCATCGTTCATTCATTGCACTGTTCTCAAATTGCACTTTGCATTACAGGGGCTGAGTGAATACCAGAGGAACTTTCTGTGGAAAAAGTCCTATTTGTCAGAGTCCTGTAATTCCTCAGTGGGGCGAAGGTACCCATGGGCTGGACTTAGATCAGATCAATCAGGTAAGTTGGACAAACGAATAGTCATTATAACGTGAATAAACCTTGGGGTAAGTTTGCAACATGATTAAAAACTTGTGAAGTATTGCTCCTTTGGTGTGGTTGACTTCTTTATTTATTTGACAAATATCTATTGAGGGTTTACTATAGGCCAGGACTATTCCCAGCTTCTAGGGATAATAGCCTTGAACCAGACAAGGACCGTTAGCTGTGGGGAAGAGCAGTGAACAAGTAACTCGATAAATAAACTAGGGGATTTCAGGTTGTTATATCAATTTGTAGCAGGATAGATAACTTGGGGGAGGAATAGATTGGAGGAAATATGTTTTAGATTGGCTATTTGAGCTGAGACATGGAAGCGGAGAGTAGACAAGCCTAGGGAAGAGTACTGCCAAGGTGCTGAGGAATGGAAGCTTAAAGGAGGTTGCCCAAGGTTCACAGCTAGTAAATGACAGAAGCAGGATTTGAAATCAAGTCTGTGTGGTTCAAACCCTAGGAGTTCAGAGGCTGCATTCTTGGCATCATACATGTTTCCTCCCTGTATCCCAGGGAAATCAGAGCCTGGGCCAAGGTTTCCCAGAGCATGGGAGAGGGGAAAAGAGACAGACTGACTTTATTCTATCTGTTGCTTAATTCTCCCACTAGAGTGTAAGATCTCTGAGAACAGGGCTCTGTCTGTCTTTACCATCTTGCTCCCACCCAGTGCCTGACATTGGGCCTTGCCATACTCTGGTGCTTATTAAAACTAATTTTTGACTGAATGAATACATCTGAATTTGAATCCACATTAGCTGTGTGACCTTGGGCAAATTGGGCCTGTTTTACTCAGTGGGACTTAGGAGGCCCATTGCATGTGATGGCTGGGAGTGATTAAATGAGATGATGCCTGTTGAGGGCCAGGTGCATACATGGTGAATGCTGGGTACCTCATATGTGACATGTGTGACGGTGCCTGATGTGTGGTATGTACGTTCTCAAATGTTAGATGTTTGAAGCCAGGAAAAGAAAAGGCTTTTGAGTGGGGTGCCATGCCTGGGAAATTAGTAAAAGGAGAGTATTTGGCGAATAAAGGAAAGAGAGGTGGCTCCTTTAGGGCTCCTCGGAAGCATCAGGATCCTTTGCCCAGAGCCTGACTTCAGAAAGGCTGGGTGTCCCTGCCTCGTGGTCAGGCTGGTGCCCATAATCTTCTCCAAATGGCCAGAAATCCCACACCTTTGAGACTCCATTCGATTAAGAATCAAAAATAAATCTCTCTTAACGTGTAGATACCCCACCGAGGGCCTAGAGAGGGGGATGCTGATGCTAGGAAATTGGCTAATGTCAGGTAGTTGCCTCCATGACATTTCAGCTTAGATCAGCTATATTTGAGGGTAGAAGAGTGATTAAATGAGACCCTGGGAGCGAAGCCACTTTGGAGAATGGAACCTTACAAAAGGAGGAATTGTCTAGGGGAGGCATGTTCACGGAGAATAGTAGGTAATGGGGAGGACCTGAGGGAGGACGCTAGGATGTTCAGAAGGGGAGGAGGGAGGTTAGCCAGGAACCGCAGCAGTGTTACTACCTAGGGCTGGCCGGACTTCTAAGAGTGTGGTTTCCCTCACGGTGTCTTTTTGCTGGTGCTGGGAGACAAGGGCAGGTCACTTGAGAATCCTCCCCTTTCATTTCGCTCTTTTACCAGAAGCCTCTCTCTGTGTTAAAAGCAGAGAGAAGTCCAGGGCAGTGGTCTTTTATACTCCAGGGGTATAAAATTCTAGCTTTTATACCCCCTAAAAGAATTTAGAAAATCTTTGTATCCCTTCACATTTGTAAGTTGATATTTAATGTTTTAAATCATAAATGTAAAAAATAGTTTCTAAGGATGTGGTTTCTGGTATATTGAACATTATATATATATATATATATATATATATATATATATATATATATATTTTACATATCGTTTGTTAAAACTTCGGAGCTGCCAGTTTTGCTTATTTAGTTTATTCTAAATGTTTATCATAGATACACTAATTGATAAAGTCAGCCCTCCTTTGGTAAAACTAATCAAAATTATTTTCTGGGAGATAAAAGGTTTAACTTTTCAATCCAAATTAGTGTGTTAATATGCATATATGCATTTCACATGATGACACTCTTATATCTGAATTTTAATTCTAAGATAGGCAGATGGAAAAGGTGTGGAGCTGGATGAAGTAAGGTGCTGTTCCTTTGTTATTTCTAATTTCTGCCTTCGTGGCTTTGCTGTCAAATATGCTCCCTCAGGAGTTATGCCTTCATGAATTGTCCCTTTGTTTCTCCTCCCCACCTACGAGATTATTATTATTATTATTTTATTCCTGGGGCTGGTCAAGAGGTGTGTCTTTCTTTTGTGAAGTGGGAAAGGGGTGATAATGAAAGGGATGGTGGGAAATAAAACTGCAGATGGCAGATGCAGCTTGTAGGCAGATCAGTGTCAGGAAGTAGCACATATGGAAGTTAGGATCTGGAAAATGATTCCCTTAAGCCGTCCATTTCTGTTTACCACCTCCCACCCCAGATGTCTTTATGTGCCTCCAGACATATAGCCACCCAGTTTGAAGACCACTGGTCTAGCGAAGCCTTGTAAGGGTGGGGACTCTGCATTCAATGGCCGAAACATCCATCATAGGGGCTGAAGAGCTGGGTTTTACCTCATGCCCGATTTCCTGTCCACCTTCCCTCTTCTTCTCTTCCCTTCCAGTCTTAATCTTTCTTCCCCACTCTGCACAGTCTTCTTTCTATTTAAAGAATGTCCCCAAACTGGGGCAGTAGCTTAGTGGCTGTCATTCCTCAGTGCTCCTTTTACCTGGGTAGAAGGTTAAGTTTTTTGGACATTTGCTTGCCAGACAGAAATATAGAGAAATAGTATCTTAGCTTTTGTTAAAAAGGTTCATTCTCTTTAATTCTCAGGAAATCAAGGCAAATGTAGAACCAAGATCCAGAATAAGGACATCTCACCCCTTCTCATCTTGGTCTGCTCTGCATAAGAGAAGCTTTGTGAAAAGTTCCAAATTTTGACAGTACCAGGGTTCATTGTTCTTTTAAGTAGCACAGGAAAGTAATTAGAAACGGAGGCAGCATGTACCACTGGCTTGCCAGGCCCATCACGTTGCTGTTTTAGTGACTTGTGTGAGGATAACTTGAACATTGTGACCCCAATTAAAAGAATTTTTTTAATGTTAAACTTTTAATATTTCTTTAAAGCAAAATTAAAGATTTTATGTTGAAAAACTACTTATTTTTTTAAATCCTGTTACTTGAAGGATATTGTGTGTGTATACCTCAACTGAATTTTAAATTCCATTTCTCCTCTCATAGGTGTTATTAAAAGCTGTCTATGTAACTTTATGCTTTGGTAGATGCTGCTTTTGTATATTATGTTTTGTAGGAATCACGAAAGAGCCAAGTTTTATTTCAAAAAGAAGAGTCCCTTACCATGATGCACAGATTTCAAAATCTCTTGAGTGGAATGGAGCTATCTCAGAGAATGATGTGGTTATATCACCAGAACCCAAAGCCCCAGAAACACCAGAATCACAAGAGGCAGAACAAACAGATGTTAACCAAGAAAGAATTCTTGCACTAGAAGCCACCAGGGTTCCCAAGAGAACCAGATCTCACTCTGCAGACTCCAGAGCTGAAGGGGCTTCAGATATTGTGGAAAATAATAAGGATGTAATAGCAAACCATACACCAGTTAATGAAAATGGCGAACTGGAGCATCCTACCAAGCTTCTCTCAGAAAACGTAGATAACAGGGCAAGTATATTCACTGTATTTCCTTACAAAAGCATAGACTTCTTTGTGGAATTCATCATTTCAGTAATACTACATTTTGTGCTTAAAAATTTTCCGTTGTTTTCTTGTCTAATGCCTATAGAATAGTTAATAAGAGGCTATTGACTTTAGTTATTGTGAGTTAGTTCTAGTCTTAATAGTCACTTTGTACTAGTTATACTAAAGTATCCCTTCATTGGGTGGACAGCTTGCTTCTGGATTTTATTCGTCATAAATCAGCACCTGAGTCCTAAGGGAGAGATCAAGTTGAGACAGAGAAGGGGAGTAAGCAGTTACCTCTGGCAGGGATGGTGAGCTGACTTCTACCTAGGCTCTTTTCAATTTCTTATTGTATACGAGTAAGAAAAAAAACAGAATCTCAATTGATAAAATGCAAAAGAAAGGAGAGTTTTGGCTGGATCTCAAAGATCTTGCGGTTCTGCTCTTATGTCACAGCTGGCCTGCAGAAGGTCCCTGTGAGCACATAAGCAGAGGCTGCAGGGACCCGTGCACACATCTCACTGCCTTCCACATTTTTCTTCATTCCACGGTGCTTCTTCCCTATTTCATGTTCGCCGCTGACTGGAACCACAGAGCGGCATTTAGAAGTGCTGGAGAAGAACCCATGGCTTACTGGGAAAACCAGGGGACATAGGGGAAGCACAGAAGGTGAAGTGTAAGTCTGGTGGGCAGGGAAGGGGTGTCCCAGACGCAATGTGTGGATGAGGCAAGGTGCTGTTGTTTTTTGGTAATAGATTTAATTATGAATAATTGCTAGGAAGGAACTGAGAGATGTTAATCTTTTCTGGGATGCATACGAATGCCTTGACAGTATTAAGAAAAGAATTTTAAATAATTTGACAATTTAAAGGGGAGATTATTTATCAATTGAAAAACGTTAGCTATACAACAATGTGCTTATAGTTAATAATACTGTACTGTACACTTACACGTTTGTAAAGAGGGTGAATTTCATGTTGTTTCTTTACTGTAGTAAAAAAAAACTGTTTGAATAGAAATTTTTAATGACTTTGAGTGGGTTTTTTTTCCTTTCCTAACAGTTGGATAGACTTCTGCAGAAGAAAGCTGGATTGACTGTTGTTCCTTCACATAATGTCTTGAGAAATTCTGAATATCAAAGACAGTTTGTTTGGAAAACTCCTAAAGAAACTGCTCCAATTTTTGCAGCCAATCAGGTAGTTTAATGGATATAAGACATTTCTGAATATCACCGTCTAATCTAGTCATGCAGATTCACATAGAACTAATTGCTGAAAGAAATTAGATACTGAAGTAGGCCTAGAGGTAGGTTCTAGAAAAGTGAAAATGAGAGTCTTGCGAAAATCATCTTATTACTTGTGATTTATAGTAGTAATGTTGTATTGTCCTAGGCTAAAAAATGATGATCATTTTTGCCAGATTCATCACACATATTAAATATGAGACAGGGTAATGAAAACTTGGGAACAGGTAAGTTTTTGCATACTGTGAGTTTTTTTTATTTATTGAAAACTTACTAAATTGGTTTTATTTTAAAATGTGTTTAGTTGACTAATATGTTACATGTGTTCTGTCTTCTAAGAAAGGCATAACTGCTTTGGATATTTATTTTAATAAGTGCAAAATATGTTGCAAGTAATACAAGATATATAATTTTGTCCTTGTATTAAATGAATCGTAATAGGAATTGACAGTTTAACTGTGTTTATAAAATTCAAAAGTAATAATAACTAAAGGTGGTATTAGATTTCATTTTACCCTTGCACAATTTTAGTATTGGACTACCACTACTAATAAATACTCTGTTGTTTTACTACTATCGTCCTTTAGAAATTTCGTAAGGTCTTAACTCTCATTTATATTAAACATACTCCTAGGCCTAGGTAGGAAACACATCCATTTAAAATATCCTCAGAGGCCCATGATAGATTAGACTTTTGTTTCTCCTGGTCTTTGTGTTTTTCTTTATAAGCACACACACACGCACACATGTGCATACATGTACCTTCACATACCCTCACATTCATTTTTCTCCTGTGTCTTAACATTCACTATATACCCATGAGGACAGAGAGGGTAATTAGATTCAACAAGGTAAGAATATTGGTCGTCTTATACTGAGATAGTAATGCCAGTGATCCTATGAATCGTGGAAGCTTTGGGTTTGTTACTCAGTTTTTTAAAAACTGAAATTTATATAACATTTTAAGAACATACAAAATAATGTAAAGTGATATGTACCCTTTATGAACCTAGTAAATAGGATCAGTACTTCTTTTGCTGGATTACAAGTATTCTTGGATAGTAAGTGTGCCTACAAAATTATGATCTGAAAATTGTGAATTGTGCAGTTTTCATAGAGTATTTCACCTTTAAGATAGATTCAAATTAAAGCCCCATTGACAACTTTGACATATTTCAGTGAAAGTATTGTATAGAAATGTTCTTTTCATAGGATCAGAAGTATAATATGAAATAAATCACTAGCAATACCTTCACAGGTAGTTTTATTGCTTTCATTAGTGAAGGTTTCAAATAATTTTTTGGGGAAGCAAATGCTCTTTGTTAGTGCAAAGCATATCAGTTTCAGGGTCTGTGGACTGAAGAGCTCTGTGACAGAAATTTTGAATGCTTGTTGATGGGGACCCTCTAAAGGAGCTGTTTACTTCTATTTTACCAGACACCTGTTTTCTGAAAGGATGTCTTAATATTAATATGTAAAGGAGTTGGAGCAATTTTTGGCAGAAAAGTCCTTGAGGTTATGCTGTACTTAAGATATATTGTTTGGATTTTGTCTCTATGAAGATGTACTATTCAGAGTTATAAAGCAATAATGTACCTTATTTGAGCCCCATGTTTTTCACTTGCATTCCTTGTAATCGGTAGTAATATACATTAAAATGAAAATCATACTATAAAATATTAAGGATAAAAGGAAACATTTAAAAATAGAAACATAATTACCTGATTTTTACCTTGCCTTAACCTAAAAATAAGCAAAAAACAAAAACTGAACATACCAGATATTCCTTAACCATAATGTTAAGAATTTTCTGTTGTTGCACAAAGAAGAAAAAATCATATCAAGGAAGGAAAAAAGCTGTAGAGCTGACAACAGAGTTGCCTTGTAGAACTAATGTCTATGTTCATATTATTAAAATATGCCTATTCTACTTATCCCATTACCAAACTGGGAGGAGGTAGGGAACTGTGGGGAGAAAAGATAATGGTTTATTATTTCCTTTGCCTTAAGCATTATTTGACTACAGTTAACTGTTATTCAAAACATAATGGTAATTAATGAGTATAGAAAGTTGATCTTTGGATTTTTTTCCAGCTTTACTGGGGTATAATTGACAAACAAAAATTAGATGTTTATGTGTACAATGCAATGTTTTGCTATATGTCTACATTGTGAAATAATTACCACAGTCAAGCTAATTAACACATCTTTCACCTTACATTGTTACCTTTTTGTGTGTCTGTGTGGTGAGAACACTTAAAATTTATCTGCTTAGCAAATTTCAAGCATACAACACAGTATTAACTATGGTCACCATGCTGTTTTTTAGATTTCCAGAACTTACATATCCTGTGTCATTGAATCTTTGTACCTTTGACCAACATCTCCCCGTTTCCCCCACCCACTAAGCCCCTGGCAACCACCATTCTACCCTGCTTCTATGACTTTGACTTTTTTAGATTCCACATATAAGTGAAATCGTGCAGTATTTGTCTTTCTGTGCCTGGCTTATTTCACTTAGCATATGTTCTCCAGGTTCATCCATGTTGTTGCAAATGACAGGATTTTCTCCTTTTTTAATAAGGCTGAATAATATTCTATTATATATAAGTTATAATATATGTTATAACATATATATATAACATATATGCACGATATTATACATAAGTTATATATATATATATATATATATAAAACATGCAGTATATTTTCTTTATCCATTCATCTTAGATTCAATCCCTATCTTAACTATTATGAATAATGCTGCAATGTCCATGGAGTGCAGATATCACTTTGAGATACTGATTTCATTTCTTTTGGAACTATATCCAGAAGTGGGATTGCTCAATCATATAGTTCTGTTTTTAACTTTTTGAGGAACCTTTATACTGTTTTCCATAGTGGTTCACCAATTTACATTCCCACCAACAGTGTACAGGGGTTCCCTTTTCTCCACAGCCTCGCCAACACTTACCTTTTGTATTTTTGATAATTATAACAGGTGTGAGGTGATTATCCCATTGTGGATTTGATTTACATTTCCCTGATGATTAATGATGTTGATTACCTGTTCGTGTACTCATTGGCCATTTGTATGTCTTTGGAAAAGTGTCTGTCCAGTTCCTCTGCTTATTTTTTTTTAACCTATTTTAGTTGACATTAATTTTTAATGCTATGAGATTTTTTTTTTAAACTTTTATTTATTTTAAGTGTGTTTTTCCAGGACCCATCAGCTCCAAGTCAAGTAGTTGTTTCAGTCTAGTTGTGGACGGTGCAGCTCACAGTGGCCCATGTGGGGAATTGAACCGGCAACCTTGTTGTTAAGAGCACCACGCTCGAACCAACTGAGCTAACTGGCCACCCCTCCTCTGCTTATTTTTAATTATGTTTTTTTTCTTTTGTATGAGTTCATTATTATTTTGGATATAAATTCCTTATTGGATATATGATTTGCAAATATTTTCTTGCATTTCATAGGTTGCGTTTTCATTTTATTGATGGTTTCCTTTCTGTACAGAAGCTTTTTAGTTTAATGTAGTTCCACTTGTTTATTTTTGCTTTAGTTGCCTTGTCAAATCCAAAAAATCATTGCAAAGACGGATGTCAAGGAGCTTACCCCTTATGTTTTCTTCTAGGAATTTTATGGTTTCAGGTCTTACATTCAAGTTTTTAATCCATTTTGAGTTGATTTTTGTGTATGGTATAAGACTGTGGCTCAGTTTCATTCTTTTGCATGTGGCTGTGCAGTCTTCCCAACACCATTTATTGCAGAGACTATCCTCTCCCCATTGTATATTCTTGGCTCCTTTGTTGTAAATTAATTGATCATATATGTGTGGGCTTATATCTGGACTCCGTATTCTGTTCTTTTGATCTATGTCTGTTTTTATGTCTCTGCCCATTTTTAAATTGGGTTATTTTCTGCTATTGAGTTGTTTGAGTTCCTCATATATTTTGAATATTGACACCTGATGAGATCTATGGTTTGCATATATTTTCTCCTCTTCCAGAGGTTGTCTCTTCACTCTGTTGATTGTTTACTTTGCTGTACAGGAGCTTTTTAGTTTGATGCAATCCCATTTGTTTATTTTTGCTTTTGTTGCCCTGTGGATGTTAATTAGACATGTGAAATTAAAAACAGTCATACATCTGCCTTTTTTGTATCCTATGATTCAACTTTATATGTGACATTTTTTAAACAATTGAAAAGGTAAGTTATATATGTTTAACCCACAAAAAACTAAATTAAGATAATTTTTGTTTTAAGGTTTTCCACAATAAAAGCAAATTTGTCCCACAATTCAAAGGTAACTCAATCATCCATGAAACTGAATACAAAAGAAATTTCAAGGGTTTATCTCCAGTGAAAGAACCAAGATTAAGAAATGATTTGAAAGAGAACGGACCTTTTGAAACAGTATCTCCTGAAAAGAAGGTATTCGTCAACTCTTTAAACAAAACAAAATCCTCAGTTTAGACTTTATCTTTCACTTACCACCACTTGAGATTCTGGTTTTTAGCTAGTTCATTAATTTGTTTGTTTGTTCATTAAATGCCAAATGTTCATTGAGCACTCAGTAGGAGCTGGGCACTGGATCGGTACTGAGAAGCAATGATAACCGTGCTAAGCCCTAAGTAGCTCTTGGACTAGTGGGGAGACAGAGATGTAGATAACTAAATAGAAATCCAGTGTGATGAATGCTTAGCAAATATAGCAGGTATGTCTGCTATATCTAATATCCTATGAGTGGTCTTACAGTAATGTGAGCTCCAGGGGAAACAGTAGTGACAGAAACACATACTTTAAATAATGGAAATCAAACACAAATGTACATACACACTTGTATTTTAAATCAAAGTTTTAGCGTCCCAAATTATAGCCAGTATAATTCACATGATTTACCTCAAGATATACAAACACCTGCTTCTGTGTGAAATTATAGCAATTTAAGTTACAGCATCAGGTTAAAATTATTGTAAATTATAGGTAAACATAAATCCTATTTCCTAATCTCCTGGAATGTTATATGTGATATTTTATGGGTTCTAAAAATAGAAATTATATGACTAAGAGTAAAATGTTACAACTATATAATAATGTATTTTGGACCTGTGATATTTTGGAAAGAAAAAAGCGTTATTTAGTAAAGCAATGTGGTAACTTATTCATTGGAACCTTATATTTAATTACTGTAACACAATTAAATGTAAATTTAGAATATCAAATGCAAATGTAAGATCACTATTCAATATGTAGTAACATTGAGTTTATTTATTTAGTTGTTTATTTGTTAATTAAAAAAATTTTTTTTCTAGCCAAGGATCTAAAATTTTTATTGTTAGAAAATGAAACTATATCCTGAGCAGGTATACTTCAAAAAGAAACTATATCCTGAGCAGGTATACTTCAAAAAACTATACTAGTTTCAAAACTTGTTTGTTGATTTCTTATGATTTCCATGTTATCTTTAGTTGTTAAAGCTTCTAAAAACAGAATTGTAATATAGTATCAAAGTATACTTGATAACATTTATGCTTTCACTTTAATGTATAAAATATTTTAAGCATAAAAACTTTAAATTATTTTCATTTTAGTGTAGTAATACAGACGATCCTTTAAAAATAGAAGCAAAGATGGAATCAAAAGAGTTAAACCAGCCTAAAAAGAAGCTCATTCCTTGGAGACATCAAAGACTTGGGTATGTATTTTATAAGATAAATAGCATAGTATTTAGATGATTAACATGGTGAAATATTTACTTTCATTTCATTTCTGTTAGGAAGGTGAATTCTGAATATAGAGCAAAATTTCTGAGCCCAGCTCAGTATTTATATAAAGCTGGGGCATGGACACGTGTGAAGGAAAACATACCAAATCAGGTGAGTATATATAAGCTCAATAAGCCCACATTTTCTTTGAGCCTATATCAGTTTGATTTCACAATGAGTTTAACTTATAATAGAGACTACAATTTAAAGATGTGTAATACAATAATAGCATTAAGAGTATCAGACACTTAAAGTTGTATGTATTAGGCTATAATTTATCAGTGTGTTTCCTTTTTTTGTTACCAGCTAGCTCCTTAGAGATTATTATTATAAGGCCTTTAAAGTTAACAGTTTTTTATAATCAATATTTGATTGTGTTAATAAAGTCAGTTTATAGCATTGTAGCATGATAGATTTGATTACTTTATAACATCCAGACCTCCACCCTCACCACTGAAGATTAATTAATTTTCAAGATTAGTTTGTCTAACAGTGGTACCCCCTGTCAGCGTGTGCCAGGAAGGAGTGCTGATAGAGGTTTGAGTTCCAGTGTTGGGATATCCTGATATTTGGGGGAAATTCTGAGCATCCTAAAGAGAGGTTTGAGGTTAAAGGGTAATTCTTGAGTTGGTTTAGTGCTAACTTCGTATAATCAAAGGATAAACAGTGGAGCTTTTTTAGTTATTGTACAATTAACATCTTTTAAACCACATCGTGGTAGTTTTCAGCCTTTTCTGAGTGAATTAGCTAAGTTAAAACAGTTTAGATTAGACATCAGTAAACACGCCCTCCCCCATCATTGTAAAGAGAGGGATAATTTGGGTGGGGAATAAATCTTTTATTTAGCTCCATATGTAAAACCATGGCTGAAAATTAAGTGTAATCAGTTTCTGGGGGAAGTTGTTAGCACTTTGAGCTGCTGGCTCTTTGCATTGGCAGATCCCAAACCCATGTCCTGGTGACTCCTTACTTCAAATGTTGTTTCAGAAGGTTCCTTGATTCCTTCCACCATGCCACCATGGCTGCTCTTGGCATTCTCTACTTCCTTACTTGAGCATGGCTCAGAGGCAGTACAGGCAAAGTAAGAGACAAAACTCGAAGCTGTCCCAGATATTACTGGGGACAAAATTCATATATTCACGCTGGTGAGACCACATTATAAATATGAATGCTGAAAGCAGCCATGATGGCAGAAAGGAATAGAGTCAGCTAAACTTCTGTGCAGTTTGTTGCCATGTCAGACCTTCTCAAGAAGCTCTGTGTCTGAGGAGTCTGATGGGGAATGAGGAAAAGCTGGGGTCAAAGGCAGGACAGAGTGTGGCCATACTCATAGAGGGCTGGTGTGGCCAATAAATAGGGTTAGGTGCTTCACTAAGTTGGTTCATGAAAAGCTTCTTGTTTTAGAAAAATTACCTTAGTCTCTGAGACTTCCTTAGGGTTTGTACTTAGATCTCAGATCTAAACATTTAATGGACTGAGAGGATTGTTACATTTGAAATCATGATAAGATGACAGTCCTTATCCTGCCCTGATAGAAGAGAACATTTTTGTTGTTGTTAATTTAAAATCTGTCTTTTCAGGGTTTCCTATTACATTATCTTGGTCATGTGACTTTTGAGCGGGGAGTTTGTTTTATTAATTGCTATTGGTGACTGTAAATATTTAAATTAGTGGTGGTATAGTTTGCCTTGATCTCTATTGGCAAAATAATTCAAAAAGTAAATTGAATTATTTACTAATAGTTATTGATACAAGCGTTAGGAAAGAGTAAGAATTTTTAGTAAAGAGGTGAGTGATCACTGATGGCGATAACAGTTTTAGTTGACATTAATTTAGGCCATATTTTATTTAAGTCTTAGATTTTTTTTTAAAGTGGAAGACATTTATTGTATGTGGCTGCTTATGAAGTATCTAAACATAAGGTACTCCCCCATTTTCCCATTCCTAACATTCCATGAAGGAATATTATTCATGTTCTTCAAATGCACTTGGACATCAATGACTTCGTTATCATTAGAAAGTTAACTCATTTTTTGAGTCATGTTACAGTTTTCTAGCTTATATATCATCTTAATTTCCTTTTATGTTATTTGAGATGTTGTACTTTTAAAATCTATAGTGTAGTCACTTCGTATTTTATCCTGAGTACCAAGTACCTATTCGTATAACATTTGGATGGTGGTTTTTATTTGTCCAGTGGTTGTATAGTTCTTATTTCCATAATATAACCACGGCACTATTGCTTTTTAAAATGCTCACTTAAACTATTGTTTTTAATAATAGCCAGCAATTATAATTGTTATGTCCCATTCTCAGAATAACTTCTAAATCTGTGTTAAATTTCTTTTTTTCTTAATTGTCAGGTAATCTAATCATCCAAACTACATTGATTGGGGTAATTTAAAAAAAAAACAAACTTTTCAATTGCATTTGACAATACAGTATTATATTGGTTTCAGTTCAACATAGTGATTTCAGTGCAACATAGTGATTAGACATTTATATACCTTATAAAATGATCACCCAATAAGCCTAGTAACCATCTGAAAGTAACCATCTATAAAGTATAAAGATGACTCCTTATTTGGGGAGGGATGATTTTTGGGAAAAAAGTTTTTATCCTCCCTTTTCCAGTTTTCTGAGTTTGAATTTTCTGCACATACATTTTAAATGATTTAGTTGAGTTCTTAATTTTGGAAAAGAAATTCAGAAATGAAAACATTCTACTAGTAGTGCTTACTATATCATATAATCTGATGACATTAACTGGAAAGAGGTGTGTGTGTGTTGTTTTAATTGAGTTGGGAATGGTTTATTTATATCCTTTCTAGTCTCTGGTTGTTAGCTCTAGGGATTATTCTTAATACTGAGTTCACACCATTGATTTTTAAACTCTTTCTAGTAGAACACCTTACTTTGGGAGTAATCAACCTCCTAATTTTTCATCTTAGTTTAGGATTGTAGAAGTCTAAAATTATGTATTTGTAAAACATTATAACATTAGCAGCAAGATTATTAATAAAGATTGCTGATAAATTTAAAACATTGTTTTGAATGTCAGTTACAAGTAGAACTGAGTAAACCAAAATTTTACAATACTTCTGTAAGTATCTCCTCTCCCTCCTCCTTCAAAAGTTCATGTCAAATAAAACTAGATCACTATGTAAGTGAAGGGTATATTCGTCCATCCTCTCATTTATCAAACGGTAAGGTCCTCCCTCGTGGATAGAATGTAGCGTCCTTCACTGCTCCTTTCCACTCCTCCCTACACACAGCACAGGACTGATAGGCCTCCCTTTTGAACCAACTTATATCTCATTTGTTTAATATGGCATAAATGGTACCGATTTATAATTTATCATAGAGGAGATCCTCTTCCTCTACCAAACTGTGAGCACATTGAGTCAGGGACTTTTTTGCTTATTTTGGCTACTGGCCTTTTAGCTCAGACCTAGCACTTAGCCTACACGCAAAACAAGGTTTAAATGCTACATTCTTCCTCACCTCAAGGAGATCATAGGTTAATGGGGAAGAATGACATGAGCAATTAATATCAGTCGGATGCAAAAAGTACTAATGGGGATATGCACGAAGGGCTTTAAGAACACAGAGGAAGAAGCAATGCTAAACTAAGGCTTATAGATTTTATCATGTGGGTGCTGGAATGGCCATGAAGCATGTGAAACATGGTGGTACATACTAGAAATAAAACCTGGATTATATCAAGGCACTTTAAACACGGTTCCTGTGCATTCAGTACGTTGGTTAGTAGTTCTGCTCAACCCATGTATCTCAGTT
Source organism: Rhinolophus hipposideros (assembly GCF_964194185.1). NCBI lineage: Eukaryota > Metazoa > Chordata > Mammalia > Chiroptera > Rhinolophidae > Rhinolophus > Rhinolophus hipposideros. The sequence goes on along the minus strand of NC_138055.1, from coordinate 65,059,471 downwards.
CTACCTGTTAAATTCAAAAACTACTACAATAAATCCCCACTTAACATCATCAGTAGGTTCTGTGACTTTAAGCCAATGACATATAAAGAAACCAGTTTTACCATAGACTAATTGATATGAACAAGAGTTACATTCCTATGGCTTCTCATCAATGTTTTAATGAAATGACATTGAATGAAACAACATTATTTGAGGACCTCCTGTACTCATAATTTTCTTTAAAGAATAGGAGTTGACAGAAATAATAAATGAATATGGCTCAATTTTTTTGGCGGTGAAGAAAACAATATTTTGAATTCTCCTTTAGGAATGTTTCGCGTTTGGTTCATTAGAGAAGTTTATATGGTTTCTTATGCTTGGTGGATGCTATCCTTTGCCTTGGCTTATTCCCTAGAGTTGTAGCACTTTTTCTTTGCATTCAATAGTGTCTCCTTAAGGAGCTGAGACCATGTTTCTCCAATTCCTTTTGCAATGCCAACTTTCATTATTTGCTTTTCTGCCTTTAAGTGAAAGAAAAGCAATTTTAGTAGATAGTATCCAAATATCCTTTTAATGCTAATATTCCATCTTTATGATAGAAAAATTGTAGTCTTTTGAGAATAAAGATTATTTTACTTTATTTATTTTAATTTTATTGAGGTAACTGGTTTATAACAGATTATTTTAGACGGGATTTTAAGGTGCAACGTAAGTTTTTTACATTATGGAATTGTATTTAAGGAAGCCAGCAGGTGGCAGTATAATATATAAAATGAAAGGGTTTTAAATGAGTTACAAAAGGCTCCATTTCACATGAAAATACGTTATTTGCAAATTAGGCAATTCGCATCACCTTTTTTGTTTGTTTGTCTCTGTCGAATATATTACAATTATTTTGTGGGATTAAAAAATTACTGTATATTTAATACATTTTTAAAAAGTTGAGGTTTTGCTGATTCCAAGGAAACATTGAGGAATTTGGAGGGGGAAGCCTCATGACTCTCTCAGTGGGAGCTTCTATACTAGTAGCAGCTGTCTATAAAATAAGGAAATTAAGACCGGGGCATGAGGTGTCTGGCCTATCAGTAATCTTCCAGAGGTGGGGAAATTGGAATAGTAATTAGGTTACCTGTCATGGACACCATCCCAGCTATGCAATAATGTAGCTGGTTTTCAAGTTAATATTAAGATATCTTAGTTACTGAATTAAATATTACTAAAAATACTTAACAATTTGATTGACAAGTTTGATATATATTTAGAATAATAAGGTATTTCACTGATTCCCATTAATATTCATTTATGGCATTAACCTGTCATTAAGTATGTTTCTGTATTCCTCCCCTAGGGTTCTGTAAATGCCATGTGGTATGCGGAGGTTGGTTGCTTTTGAGTTTTTAAAAAACTGTAGTAATGCATAGAGTACTTGTATAATTTCAGTTGAAATAAGAAGTAGGTGTCAGTATTTTTTCTTAGCTGCTACAAATTTCTCCCTGCCTGCTGGCCTGAGACAAAATAACTGCATTGTGCTTTAGCTTGTTGTTTTAATTTCTGCTTAAAAATGTGCATAGATTAATGAATGTATGTGGCTATTTTTGCTTTAATTTCTTCTTGGTCTCTGGCTGTATGTGTGCAATGTCTTTGATATGCTACTTGGTGATATTGGCAAAGGAGCATTTACAGTAATTCATGATGTCTTAACTCTCCTGTGTAGGTTAAAGAACTCCGAGAGATGGCTGAATTTTATAGGAAACGACTTCAGGGAACACATTTTTCTCGGGACCATCTGAATCAGATTCTGTCTGATAACAACTGCTGTTGGGATGTCTCCTCAACCACGAGCTCAGAAGGAACCATTAGTAGTAACATTAGAGCATTAGATCTTGCTGGGTGAGATGTTCTTTGTGTATGGTGAAAAAGTATGTTGTAGCTGATGTACAGCATGGAATTATATAGGAAATGATGTGAATATTCAAAATTCATCTTCTGATCAAATGGAGATATGCCAGCCATTTATTATATTTTATTATTTTTAGTTTATTTTCTGAAAAATAAAACTACATACTTGCTTTACACACTTGTGTATAAATAATAATGTAAATCTGGAAGATGGGATTTTATAATATTCCTTGTTAATAAGTAAAAGTAGAATCGGGATGATTATACAGTAGCTGTAAAAGAACTTTAAAAGTAAACTATTAGTACTTATCCATTATTATTCAATAATAAAGTTTCATGGTTAATATGGAACTCAGGTTCTGCTCTTATGGATGAATTCTCTGTTGTTTTGGATTTTGAAGTGAACAGGATTTAACTATTTATAAGAGAACTAGCACAATGATTTGTAGCAAATAAAATAGTTTTTAGTTGTCACAGTATATTAATATAGTCATACATACCAAATTGAACTGTAAATTCTAATTATATGGCATCTGATTTAAAAAGTTAAAAATTTCATCACAAAATCTAATAAACAATATCTGGAAAAGAATTATCTATCTAACGTATAAAATTTGAATCAGCTTACCAGATCCACAGTCCATTTGAGTTTGCGCACAAACTCTAATTTGAGTAACTGAATAAGTTAGACTAGGTGGGGTCCTGGTTTATGTGTATAAATGCCAATTTAGGAGATATATCTGAGTTTTGTCAGTGGTAGTACAAGCATGTATGTGTGAAGGTAAGAGGAGATAAAAATATTTTTGAATATTTTAATAGGAACTCCAGATCACAACTTTATTGTACTGTAAAATGAACTCTTTTTTATAACTTTTTTTTATTAGTTTCAGGTGCACAGAACATTGTAATAGTTAGGTACTTATCATTTATATCCCTCACACAGTGACAAACCCCCTCCCCTCATCTACTACCCCTCTGACATCGCACAGAGCCATTACATCTCCACTGTCTCTATTCCTAATGCTGTACTCCGCTTCTTGTAAATATATACATACATATATATATATACATATATATATGTATGTATATATAAAGTTGTAGTTGACATTCATTATTGTTCAGCTTCACCTTCAGGTGTACAATGCAGTGATCAGGCATCTACATCTTCCCTGACGTGGTCTCCCTAACGAGACAAGTGTCCATCGGATACCCTACAAAATCTTTACAACATTATTGATTACATCCCCTAAATTGACTTTTGTAACCCCATGGCAATTTTGTGGTTACTGACTGTGCTTTCTAATCCCCTCACTTTCCCCCTTATCCCCACCCCCCTCCCATCTAGCAACACTCAGTTTTTCCTCTTTGTCTCTGAGACTGTTTCTGATTAGTTCATTCATTTATTCTTTTCTTTAGATTCCACATATAAGTGAGATCGTATGGTATTTGTCTTTCTCTATCTGATTTATTATTAGATTTCTTTCTTCCATGCCTGGCAAAGGCGGTATCTATGGGAAACATATAGCTGTGAACAGTGGAAGGGAATGATGGACTCATTAAAATTAATATCAACTAGAATCCTCAAACTATGCAAGCTTAAAGTAAAACTTATTTTGTTATGCAGAGATCCTATAAGCCATAAGACTTTGCAGAAATGTCCTTCTACAAAGCTAGAAGAAAAAAGACCTGTCTTGGAAGAACAGCCCCAGAAAAATACCATGGAGAAATTGGGTGTGTCAGGTGCTCCCACCATACCTGTTAGGAGGCGTCTGGCTTGGGATGCAGAGAACACCAATGAAGACATACAGAAACCGCGGAGAAAGGAGCAGGAGGAAAGGGAAAGGGACAAGCAGGTTTATATGGGAGAGTTAGACAAGTTGGAAGTACATGAAAAATCTAAGGCAGACAAGAAAGAAGAAGGGTGAGAGTTTTAAATTAATCAGTATATAGCAGCATTATTGTGCATGGTTAATACGTATTTTGTTTTGTCACTAAGTATTGAGGTTTACGCTTTTGGTTTTATGACTAATAAAGAGCAGATTTTACTTTAATGTCATGAAGTCGGCATTCTGTATGGTTTATAATTTGATTCAGTCAGGTATTTGAGTCACCACAAATTGATAATTGAACAATTGAACACTGAGCTACTTGGGGAGGAAGTAGTTGGTGTTATTTTCATTTGTGTCCTGCTAATTATGATTTGCCTGATTTGTAAATATATGTCTGGAAGAATGGTTTTCTTTATGACTTAAGGAAAATAACTGATTTTCTTCAGTATCAGATGATTATACCAAAAAAGAAAGAAAAGATAATGTTTTATAATACTAAAATAAGTGATTTCAGTAAATAACTAATTCCTGTTGATTTATATGCAGATTTCTTTGGGGAGTGGTTCTCTACCATTGATAATGGTGCTTTTTGTTCATAGTCCAGATCCCTTATCATTCATTCATGAGTTTTGCAGATAATATGGGACTTAGGCCCTGATTTAACCGGATAATTCTCTGCTCTATTGTTGCTGACTTGCAGTGATACGTTCCTCTTTTCCAATATTCAGTCACTCTTACCGGCATGTAGATTTATATTTTTCAGGAACAGAATAGCCTTATCTTAAAAGTTTGATACTTTGTTATTGCATAATGATGGCAAAGTATTTTTGATCATATTTCCTGGAAGAATGCTTCATGATAGATTGTTTCAATTTGTAGGTCAGATTCTTCTTCTGTATCCTCAGTAAAAGGAGGCAGGCTTCCTACTCCTAAGCTGAGAGAACTTGGTGGAATCCAAAGGACTCATCATGATCTTACCACTCCAGCTGTTGGTAATAGACAAGCATCGTGCAGTCCTTACTTTTCTACTTGCCTTTTCTACTTGAAAATGTAGTTTCATTGACACTTAATTGTCTGCATGTTTCCAGGTGGTGCTGTTTTGGTGTCTCCCTCTAAAGTGAAGCCTCCAGCTCCGGAACAGAGGAAAAGAATGCCCTCTCAAGACGTCTTAGAAACTTCGAAGGGTGATTTTAAGAAGGTAAATATTTATATTTTGGGTAAAAACATCTCTTCTCGGAGTGGTTATTTTAATCACATTTAATAAATGAATGATAGGTTTAGATTTTAGAAAATTTTGTGTATCATATGTGGAGACAATGCTGTTAATGTATTTTTAGTCAGGCAAAAGCACTGGGTTGTTTTTTTCTGGTATTGGCATTGTATTTCTGCTTGATAGACTTTCAAATCTTGTCTGTAGTGACTCAACCGGAAGAGAGAAGAAAAACAGTTCTATTTATTGAGCGTCTACTTTTGTGGCAATTGTAGTCAGCTATGTTCCAGGCACTGTTTTAGCACTGGAGATACAGCAGTGAAAGAAACAGACAAAAATCCTACCCTTATTGAATTACGTTCGAGTGCAAGAAAGAGACAATAAACAGGAAAACATAGTGTGATAAGTACTAAGAGAAAAATAAAGCGGGGCAGTGGCCAAGAAAACTTTTCCTAAGAGGGTGGCCCTTGAGCTGAATCTGAAGTGGGTGAAAGAGTCACCCACATGCATATCTAGGAAGGTATTCTAGACAAGAGAACAAGTGCCAAGCCCCCGAGCTGGCAAGGTAGCTCATTCTTGGAGGAACAGTCAGGAAGTCAGTGTGGCTGGAGCAGAGAGCAAGGGAGGGAGAATAAGATGGGCAATGAGTTCAGGGATATAGTGGGCAGCTCAGTTGTGTAGGGCCTACAGGTCATAACAAAGGCTTTGAATTTTGTTCTGAATGAAATGGGAAGCTCTGGAGGGGCAGAGGAGTGATGGGAGTCAATTCCAACGTCCAGGCAAGAGTGATGGTCGTTTGGTCATGGGATAAAGTCTGATTCTGGATATACATCGAAGATATAGCTGGTAAGATTTGCTGATGTGTAAGATACGCAGTGGGAGAAAGGGAAAATTCAAGGATGACTCAGGATTTTTGGCCTGAGCAGTACAGGTGGATAATGTGAGGAAAATATTTGTCAGGGAAAAGCAAGAGTTCTGTATTTCACATTTTAAATTTGAGAAGCTTATTAGATATACAAGTAGACAGGTGGAGTAGGGAATTGATTGGGTTTGGAGTGTAGAGGAGAAGTTGGGCTGCAGGTGGCGATTTAGGCTCTTTATCAAATGGGTGGTAGAGGTGTGTAAGGTCTTGAGATTGGGGGAGAGCATCAGACAGAAAAGAGGAAGAGTAGGCAGGTCTGAGTCCCAGGGTTTTGATCTTGGGAAGCTGAGGAGTAACCGGCAGAGAGACAGAAGAGGAAGCATCAGTGAGGTGGTGGGAAACAGGAGACTGCGGTGTCCTGGAGGAGGGAGCCGCAATGCTGCTGCTAGGTCAGGAAGGGAGAGAATCAATGATTGGAGGTACTGTGTGGCGTGGTTGGGGACGTTGACAAAGGGGGGGAACGAAATCCTAAATGCACGTGAGTTCAAGAGAACGGAGAGGAGAGGAGTTGGCAGCAGCATCAGCGGCGGTGCGGTCAAGGCTTTCTCTGCAGGGAGCAGAGTAGTGGAGAGGGAGATAGAAAATGTGAGCTCAAAAGAGAAGGTAACAGCACGGTTGTACGTTGATGAGAACAATTTTAAAGACAGAAAAGATGATGCAGGGGGAAATTGTTGGAAAGATGTTCTTGAATAGGAGAAAGGGTGTAGGATTTGGGGGAGATGTGGCAGGGTTAGTTAGCCTTAGCACTGGGAGAGTTAAAAGAGGGAAGGCAGATTATATGGGCACTGCTGAGGAATTACAGAAAAATGTGGGACGTTTGGGAAAGTCTCTTCTGATTGCTTTTGGCAGATTATGAAGAAAGATCCTTGTTGGGAATGAAGCTGGGGAAGAAAATGTTGGAGGTTTGAGGAAAGAATAAAGCATGAAATAGTCTTTCAGACAGTGCGAAAGGGAGTGGGCCAGGGGAATGTGAGGTACTACAGAGCAACATTGAGGGGCTATTTTAGGTTAGTGAGCACAGATTTGAAGTAAAACCAGTCAGGATAGGTCGTGTATTTTTCTCCAGGCACGTTTGGATGCAGAGGTGCTGGGCAGGTAGAGAATTGGTTTTAACTGAAGTTCATATTTTGTCAAGGGAGTAAGTGATAATAGTGACTACCCATGGACGTTGAGTTGGTTAGGGAGGGAAAATAGGACCCAATAAAGTAAGGTACAGTGCAAAGGTGACAGGATCAATGGATGGGAGGTCCTGTCAGACTTAAGGACTTGTTGGAATTAAGGGTACCTGTGGGGATTAGTTTTAAAGATAGGAGGCGGTGGTTAGAAATTGAGATTATGGAGAGGTTGCTGAAGTCGGTTAGAGAACATTCACAGACCAGTGCTTAGAACCCGGCTCATGGCTGGTACCCATGAAAATGTGCTGAAAGATTTATTGGAGTGACAGAATATGTAAACTATTTCCTGTTGCTTATGTGTATATATATAGGTTTACTAAAGGAAATGTGGCAGCAGGAATTCAGGAGATTGATCAGAATCAGATGTAAAGTAAAACTTAACAGGGATTTTTAGGATAGTGATACATTATCATTGTAGATAATAAAAAATACTTACAAAAATAAAATAGATAATAAATGATGTCACACCTACTATTTAGAGACAGCCACTGTTAAATTTTTGAGTTAATTAGGTATATAGTGTATTCCTTTATTAGACTGTAGATAAGCCTTTATAATCCATTTTCTCACTTAGCGATGTATTGTGCACATATTTCCATATCATTAAATATAATTTCAAATTTTTAATAACATATGCAATCTATAGTTATATTGTGGTTGTTTTAACCAGATGCTTATGGTTGAAATCTATTTTTTAAAACTAGATGCCTATTGTTATTTCTTAATTTTCCTATTTTAAAATCCATCCTTTAGCTACATTTTTGTTCATATTGCTATTATCTCCTTTTTTGAAAATACTCCCCAAGTATTTTATGTGGTCAAAGAATACAAAATTTTAAGGCCTTTGCTATGTTTTGCCAGCTCCCCCAAAACATTGTGCTCCCAGCAATACTGTAGTGCCAGTGTTTCTACATCCTTGCCAGCTCTAGTATTACACTTGTTTTTTAAGTAATCTTTGTAATTTGGGAAGTGAAAAATTGATACCGCATGGCTTTTATTTTGAAATTATTTGATTATAAGTGAGATAGAATATGTTTCCCATTTGTATTTTTGGTGTATATGCGTTACTTTTACATATCCTTATCTTTTTAATTAGGTTTATCATTTTCTTGTTATTTTTAAAGAAATACTTATGTGACAATGATAATTCACCATCAATCATATAAGTTATATATTTTCCTCAAGTTTTCTTTTTAATTTTTAAAAATGTATATATATGGTATATACCTGGGGTGCCAAAAGAAATGTATACACCTTTTAAGAGATGTCATCTATGTATTGCTTTTTGAAGTTTAATTGAATTGAATTATGGTAGCAATGTGTAGTATGACGTTCGCTCAAAAGATGGCATTAATCAAATGACTGTTAGCATCACCAAGGGACAGGGAGGACAGACAAAGAAAATGGCGGAAGCACGGTTGTCGCTCGAGGAGCACAAGACCATCTGGAAGTGGTATTTGAAATTCGAGGACGCTGTGGAAGTACAACGACAAGGGAAGGGTGGGTATGTAACAGAGCCTCCAACACCCAAACAAGTGCACGCATCCGCGGTAAGTCTGAGAGGCAGGGCGCCGTGTGTGATGTGCACAAGGGAAGATCCGGGAGGCCTCGCGCAGCAACAAGTCCTGCTGCTTCTGCTGTGGTGCTGGAGCAGTTTCCACGCTCGCCGCGGAAGTCTCCCGAACAGTGCTCCCCATGACCAGGAGTGTCTGGACGCTGACGGTAACCACTCTGAGCACCTCGCGTGATGGCAGAAGTCAATTGTGACTTGATTCATCTGTTGTTATCAGTATATATTATTATAATTTTAATACAGTTTTTTCCTTTCTAAAAATGTGTGTACATTTTTTTGGCACCCTGTGTATATATTTTATATAATTAAATGTTTATCCATATTTGGTTTTTAGACTTATAAAATCTTCCCCACATAGAAGTTATATAGTTTCCTCATATTTTCTCTACTGATTTTATGATGAGTTTTTTGTATTTATATGTTTATTTATACAAGTACGACACATAAGTATCTTTTTTTTCATTTAGAAAGAAGGTCGTGCAGTAGCCCTCCTGACGTCTCCAGCTGCTGGTATAAAAACACTGGACCCCCTGCCTTTGAGAGAAGATTCTGATATCAATATCTCCAGATTTGCTCAGGCAAATCCAGGGTCACAAAGTCCAGAACATCCAGCAAACAGTCCTGGCCAGTCTCCTCCTCCACCCTCTGCTCCGTCCTACGGGCGTCCCTCTCGTCGAATTCAGGGCTCTCTGAAAGACCCAGAATTTCAGCATAATGGTAATTATTTTGTTTTTAATTTTCTGTCTTTTAAAATGAAAGCATTAAACTGACACAAAGGCTATAAGTATGTACTATATGTTAATAAATGATGTTATTTAGGTTTTTAGTTAATGTAATAAATTTCTTTAAATGGGAAAGTTCTCATCTTTGGAACAGTTAATTGTGCTGTAGCCAAGCTCACTTGTGTATAAATGTGAGGTATCTCTCAAGTTCTTTCCCGTACACATTTAGGCAACGCACTGGATGCCAATAGCACCCCTTCCTTAAGTGTGACAACCAAAAGTGTCTTCAGACACTGCCAGATGTGGCCTGCATGTAGAATTCAAGGTCATAAGTTATTTTCCTTTAGTTTTATCAGGCATTGTTCTGCTCTTTTCTAGCTTCCACTATTACTGTTGAGAAGTCTGATGCTCTTAATTTTTGATCTTTTGTATGTGGCTTTTTTTCCGGACAGCTTTTGGGTTCTTTTCTTTATACTCAATGCTCTAAAATTTTACAATGGGTCTCTTTTCATTCATTTTGCTAGTACTCAGTATACCTTTTCAGCCTAGAAACTCAGTTCCTCACTTCCGGGAAATTTTCTTGAATTATTTAGTCAGTAATTTCTTTCCCTCCATTTTCTGTTTCCTTTTCTTCTGGCACTCCCATTAATCAGACGTTGGACATGTGGACCATGATTTTATTTTATTTTGTTACCTCTTCCATTTGCCATCTCTGTCTTCTTATTTTAATTTGAAAGGGTTACTAATTTTTATCTTCTGCCTCTTCCAGTTTTTTAAAATAATTTTACTATATTTTTAATTTCTAAGAATTTTTTTTAGCCCTGCATATTCCTTTTATACAGCATCATGTTCTCATTTCATGGATTGCATGTTTTATCTCTTTCAGAAGATAGATGATACATATATAATCTCCCTGGTTTGAATATGGTACCCTTGCCCTGAGTTGAACCTAGTATCCTTTAGTTAGAGTAGCTTTAATAAACCTTTAGAGATGAAACCTCCGTTACTCTTTTGGGAGAGGGGCAGTTACCTACCTGTGCAAATTTAAAGGACCTGGCAGTCTGTTTGTAAAAAGATTTTAAACCAGTTTCTTTGTTCAGTCTTATGTTCACTCCAACTTTCAGTGCTACTCAGTCCTCCCAAACACTGACACGTTAGGGGAACAAAGTGGTTGCTTCTTGATTCCCCTCCTCTGCTTGAGGAGTCAACTTGCTTGAGTATAACAACACACTCACTGCCCTTTTATTTGCTTTCCACTTTCCAAAATTTTGTTGCTGTGTTTTTGTCTCCATTTCTTTCCTGTGGGTTTATGTCATTTTTGTAAATGTGTGTATTCCATCTACTATCTTTAAACAGAAACCTACTACGTTCTTTTAAAGTTACAATAGCTCAACATTATCATTGAGAAGAATTCTAGTATGTTACCCCATTGTTTGTTTACCTGTTTGTTCCTAATAAGCACATTATAAATTAATGAATGGCCCTTTGATAGTAATTTCTATTAAAGATTTAAAATTAATAAAATTTTGTCAGCCTGTTTTCACTAAGCATTTACATAAATAAGATATACTGTTGGGTAGCTTTGAAAGATAATTTCTTCTGCCTTTTTTTTAAGTGGGAAAAGCAAAGAAGAACAATTTCCAGTTACCTCAGCATGAAGCCTTTCATGATGAAGGTATTTCCATAGTCAAATAGCATAAGATAAAAGTATGAGGTTTTATTTTATGGTAGTTTATAATAGTATAATGATCTTAAAATTGACTAGCATTATATACTCTACAAAGTACTTTCACAGATGTTTCATTGGATCTTTGAAATCTTGTGAAGGAGGTAAAATTATCCCCATTTTACAAATGAGTAAACTGGGACCTAAAGCCTTGGAAAATCTTCTCTAGGGCAAACAAATGGTAAGAGATTGTGCCTCACATCACACTGAGGTCAGAACTCTTTCTGTTTTTCCACCCTGGCTAGGTGGGGGCTTAGGAAGTTGACCTAGCGTTATATAGCCAGCATTTTCTCCAAATGCCTATGCTTACCAATTTTCAATTCTCAAAAAAAATATGATTACAGAAAATGAACTTTTTTCTTCTGTGTAGTTTTCATTCTGACAAATCAATTTGCTTCTAATAGTAGCAGGAGGAATTTTGACTTGTTGATGCGAACCACTGAAATTACAATTTTTATTTATTCTTAGAAGTATAAAATTACTGAATTACAAATTTTGGATTTGAAATAAAATTTGAACTAATATTTTATATTTTAAGTTCACACACATTAAAGGTTTTCTCTCCTCTAAGCAAATTTGGGACTTTGTTTTCAGACTTCAGTGAGCTAGAAATCAAGTTACTATATTTTAAAGTGGAATTATCTGGACAATTTGAATCCAGTTCTGATTTCTCTTTAATGAAAGAACAATATTTACAAATAGTCTTATAATAGATTTGCTCACTCAGGATGAGGAATTTCAGTAATAATGAAAGGGCAGCACATTGAAGTCAAATATTGTTTCTACATTAAGTGAGATTATTTTAGAAATGTTATGTAAGTACCATGTTAAGCTATGGCATTTTGTTTTTACAAACTTTTGAGAAGCTTTTCGCTCAGAACAGCTGTGCTTTTTAAAGTAGGACAAGAAAGTACGATGATGAATTGTTTCCAGGTAATACTGAAATCATAAGCCGTGTGTTAAGGTAATGACATTGTGGGATTTCAGGAAGGAAACAGAATGCTCATTTAACATTAAAATGTTTGATTTCTGAATTTGGTTAACTTGGAAAATTACTATGAACTATTCTGAAAACATTACTCTCTTATGTTTCTATAGATTTTTTTTTTTTTTCTGTCAGAATCAATGTTGACATTACAAAGCTTGGTGCTTTACTTTTCTGTCAGTATTACAAAACAGTATTTTTGTATGAGTTATTTTTAGCACTGACTATAATTCTTTCATTGCAGATGTGGACAGATTATCTGAGATTTCGGCTCGCTCTGCAGCTTCAAGTCTCCAGGCTTTTCAAACTCTGGCACGAGCTCAGAAAAGGAAGGAGAATTTCTGGGGCAAAACATAATTAAACATGCACCTGGTTGAGTTACTTTTATCTAGGGAACCACTGGCACAGTTTTTCTTTATTGCTTTACTATGTTAAGACTTTTCAAGTGTTTCGATTTTTTTCTAACATTTTCTGCTTACAAAGAATTATTTGATTTTTCAATAGCCAATCAGTTTACTTGGAAAATTTTAACACAGGTTCATACAAATTTAACTTTTAAAGAATTCTTTTTACATGGATTCCAAAGTAGAAAGACATATGAGTAGATTATATAGTTCTTCACCTGTTCTAACTTTTGTAATAGGTGTCAAAGATAGCTGGTAGAATTGTGCATTTCACTTATCCAGAGAATATTGTAAAAAAGTGAACAAAGTGAAGTAAAAACTAAGATCCAAGCGTGAAGTATATATTTCCCTAAAATTGGTTCTATGTATCTTTATAATTATAGATGTCATAAAATGAATTTTTTTGTTCCTTTAACTTTTTCTGTAGTGGTATTTTTTTAGTACCTTCTGTATGTGGTTACAATGTTAAGATAATTTTATTTTAGATTGAAGAATAACAGCTGTATATATTTTTCCTATTTATGTAACAAAGTTTGCTGAGAGTATATGTATATTTTTGATCTTTGTGTGCATTCTAATTGTACAAGGACTGGCTTACATTTGAATAATGTCTGAATTTTAAAAAATTATTTGTATAATGGGGGACTAAAAATTTGTAGACGTTTCAAAATAAAAATTGATCAAGTATTTCAATTCTGTTTATTTCAAGTGTTTGACTTCTCCAGAATGTTGTTACATGGGACAAATAATTATCTTTTAGAAACATTCTACTCATAGCAGATTAAACAACTGTTATACTTCTTTTGCAGCAATCCAAATGCATTGAAACCAAGTCCACAATATTTTGCACGAATGTGAAAAGCATAGAATTTCCAAGGGAGGATAATTTTTAAAAAATTTAACACATGCTTTTTGACTATTTCACTCATAAGACATGTTCTGTTATCTTACTCTTTATCTTGCAAATCATGATAAATTTAATTTTTTAAAAATACGGATTTCATAAAATTACATAAAATCTTTATAATAATTCATAGAAGGTACTGGAGATAAACTATACAGAATATTCAAGCTTATTGCTTAGAAAACAAATGAACAGTGTCCTAAAGTGCTTAATTTGGTTAAAAGTGCTTGTACAAATCATCAGTTCACAATGTTAGTTTTCATTATAAAAGATTTTTATGTTATGAGATTATAAGGCGTACAATTGTGAGTGTACAATTATTTGCTTACAAATACTGACCTTTTAAAATTGATTGATTAAAAAAGTTACTACATAACTAAAGATGGAAATAAAAGTTAGAAATTAGGATATAATTGGATTTTAGAACACAAATTGTCTTGGCTTCTGTACAAATGTGTACTGAGGCATATTGTAAAATAAATTTGGAACTGAAAGTTGGTTTAGTTGGTTAGGCAAAATTTTTAATGGCTGACCACCGATCTACAGTGAAGAAAGGAATTCTAGCTAGCTTGCAAGGAACTGCATAACTCAGTCTATCTTACCTAAGCTTAGAATGTAAAGTCTGAGTTCATCCATTGGAGTAAGTCACTCCACTTGATCTGTCTATCGGGTAGTAGATGGATTAGGGTATGGTTCTCAGGAGGTTGAGGATATTACTGCAGTCTGTGTGTGATAGTTTGTCCTTGCAGCACACTACTGACTGTCTCTTAAAAGCCCTACTCAGTGGCCCAGGGGACAGAATAGTGTTGAGGGATCAGTACTGTTCCATCACTCACACTAAAAGAGCAACTCGAAAGACATATGCTTGAATTGGGGGGTAAGTAGTTTACTTGAGAAATGTTCCATAAGAGTTGTGGGCATGTAGGAGCTGGGATTGTTAACTCAAAATGTTTTAATCAATTTTATTAAGGTATACTTTCATATACAAAAACCTACAATCATTAAAAATTTTATAGCTCCATGAGTTTGGAAAGAATGTATATACATCTGTGAAACCAACACCACAACCAGATTCACTACATTTCCATTATCTTCAAAGCTTCCTCATTTCCTTTTGCAGTTCATTCTATCTATCCCTCCATACAGTGTACACTCAAATCAATATTATAAACTGGTGGTTTGGTCTTTTTGTCGAAATTGGTATCTCAAAAGCTGGACTGGGAGAGGCTATCAAAATCACAATGGAAGGTTTTTCTAAAATGCACACCTACTGCCTCTTCTTCCTTTCCCACAATCTTCACCCTAGATGCTGAGACTCCCATGTGTCCCTGGTTGAGAACCCAGATAAAAGTGCACAAATACGCATATATGGAGGCTTTGCATGTTCATTTTTGCTCTCCTCTGTGGGTCGCTGTGGGAATCAACTCTTAAGAACCCTTGGAGGATGATTTTGAGAATTAAGAATAAAGAACATGATAAATTGCTTAGCACATGGTAGGAAATGTTACCGTGAGATTGAAGCGCAAATATCCTCATTTTACAGATGGGCAAACACTCTTAGACTAAATGACTGGACCAAGATCTCATAGCTGGTAATTAATCCTAGGTCTTTTTTCTCGAAATCTACCCACGCTGCCTACTCTGGAGTGCCAAAATTGTGAGTCTTAACTGTGATTCAGTTCTCCAGTTGATTCATTTGGGAGTTATGTTTTTAACTTTGCTTTTTTGAGGATAAATGAACCACGTACTTTTCTAGTCAGGAAAAAAGGGTATATGGACACATACATTGTACAAATGGATTCAACTAGACGGAAAGAGAGTCAATATTGAAAACAAGTTTGTTCTTACATGCAGCTGGGTTGCGGTTGGCTACCCAGGGTGCTCAAGGATGGATTTTACCTTTGTTGTAGTTGTAGACACCCAGAAAACTTCCCGACTTCTGGAAGCTTACCAAAGGAGCACATAATCTAAAATGCATGTGATCCTAGAATCATTTACTTTTTCTTTTTGGTACTTTTATATGTGGTGGTATCAGGCTTTGTCACACTGCCATCGTCACTCGGATTCCCTAGCTGAGTTGGCTGCATAAAGGCTACTCCAGGATAAAGAAGAGTCTCTATCACTGGACTAGCTACGGTTGTGCCCCGCTGGGCCTGGGCATGGGGAGCTCTGAGAAGCCAGTCTGTCCCTCTAGCTTGACTCATGGATGAACACCAGGGCAGTGGTATCTTCAGCCCTTTGCTGCTCAACTTCATGCTACTGTTGATCCTGCACTCTGCTTTGGCTGTGTGTCTTTCTCCTATGGTTAGAGGAGATACGGAAAGACTCAGCCCTTTTTTCCCCTCTCAGGTTAAGAGCCAAGCTTCCTTAAACTTTAGTACATGTCTCATTCCTGCCCTGGTCCTGCAAGGACCTATCAAGGATAGCAACCTCCCTCAAGCAGAGGGCAGCTCTTCCATAGTACTACCCCTGCTAGAAGGCAGGTAAGAGGGGAAGAGTAGTCATCCTAAAGATGACATCCACTTCTCCACTAAATGCTCCATCTACTAGTCCCATCCATTACCTTCATTATGCCCCAGACTTCTAGCATGTCCTTGGAAACTGAGTGAGAGATGAGGACTGGGGGGCATTTGGAAGTCAGAGCATGAAGTCAACAGATGTTTGGGGAGTTCACAACCAATTTGAACCACCTAATGGACCATTTAGGTGATGTTGGGAAATTGTTCAGTTTCTCTCCAATATATTCTACACCCAATAGTATGCTGGAGCTAGTTTTTGGGCCAATTGTTAAATATTCAGAAATTTTGTGAGCAGGTTGTTACCCCATCGGTAGTTTGAAATTGGCCATGGTGGGTATTTATAACGTGGACATCAGCAAATGCTATAAATCAGTTCTTCCTCCCCAGTTACCTCCCCTCCCCAGGGCAGTTTACAAGCCCACCACTGCAGCCGCTACACAAGTCTTTACTTTCCATATCATTTCTGATAAAATCTACTTCAGGAAAGAGAAAAGAAGCAACTCAAGATAAACTACTATAAATACATTATATCATTTGCACCTTCCTTGGCTTATAAAAATAAAGTCCTTTGGTTTAGTTTCCTTTTTTGGCTGGAGTCCACCAGAAAATAAAAACTAGCCGCAAATAGCAGATAATAGACTATAGAGGGTGACTACCGGTGACCCACCCACCCATGGAACTGGCCAGAGAAGGGGTCTGGGAACCATTGTGTAATTCCAGGTGATGCTGATATTCAAAGAGTTTGGAAACCACTGGCTTTGGAGTTATAATAAGCTTGAGCAAACTGGTTAAACTTCTTTGAGCTTGTGTCTCTCACCTACCAACTTTAAGATTCAGTGTAAAGGTGTTTCATATAGTCTGTAAAGGTCTGTAAAGGTGTTTCATATAGTCAATGTTATTTAATTCAAAATGTTAGTTCTACTGTGCTAAAGGCCAATTTTCATTAAAACAATGGGAGAAAAAGGCATATTTTAAAGAGGTGAAAGTTAAATATGGAAAGCAAAAGGCTGTATATCCTGAAATTGTGGCAGCTTGCCTCATAGCTCGATCTCAGATGACCTACATTTATTCAGATTATACTGAGGCAGTTTGGGGCAGGGCTGCTGAAATGATTTGTCTACTTCCGTTATGTGGTAAAGCAAAGAAGTCTGTGACTACAGTGTTGTGACTCAGCGACTCTCGAAGGTGGAATCAATTACCTGATATATGCAAACTGCCTTAGTGTAACCATGAATTGGAGATGTTATCAGGTATGAGTCAGGCAAAGGACTCACGACACTTACTGATGAAAGGAAAGAGTAAGGTTGGTCCCCTTATGAATGTACAGCCAATATCAAAGATTTCCTATCTGCTTCAAGTTATGTTTTTTTTAATGAAGTAAAACTCGGAGTTTTATAATTTCAAGAAGAAAAGGTAAAATGTAAAATGCCACACATTATGGGACAATATAGAATCTTTATATTCATAAATTCAATTAGAGTTTGGGCATGTCAGGCACGAAAATTTGGCCCACAATGAGTATCTTAGCATTTGATATTCCCATTAAAAATTATTCAGGTAAAACAGGTAAGGTTCTAGAGAAACCAAAGAAAATTGGAAATAGGTTTGTATGACAATACTCACACTTTTTTTCATAAAGAGTTAATAATGTTATTAACATTAACTCGTAATTTTGCAAAGATGAAACATCTGAAGTACTTTACTAATTAGAGAGCATAACCTGGCATAATCACCTCAGCCTGATCACTTAAATTAATTACTGTGAATTGTAGCTGCCAAGACTTTAAGAACATCACAGATCCATGCTCTAAGAACACGCCAGTTTCTTTCATCATTCAGAATCAAAATGTGGGGACCAAGAAAACAAATTTCACTTGGATTTGTTTTTATAATTTGAAGATCTATAAAAATACAGAATAGTAGAGACTAACATATCAATATGTACAGTTCTTTAGCCACCACTTAAATAATATAATAAAAATAAAACTTAGAGGCTGGATTCCTTTGATTAAAGAAGGTCCTAGAAAAACATCTAATAACCTTCATTTTACAAATTTAGTGATTATGTTCATTCATTCACTCACTCACTCATTCATTTATTCTTTCATTAAGAGGGCATGCAAAGCTTATACCGATATTTTCTGCTACATACAACACATTAATCTTAGTGTCTCTTCAGGTAATAGTCCACTTAATCTTAAACAAGTCAGTCACAAGTTACAAAATGATTTTTTGGACATTTAGCTATTGTTTTTTGTTAATTCCATATAAGGAGAAAGATAATTTTCCACTCATTCGTGGATTTTGAAATTCTCTGTGATGACTAATTTCCATTTCTTCTCTTTAAAGGGCAACATAGCGAGCCAGTGCATCTTGCTTTTTCCAATGTCTGGTTCCCTTTGTTAAATTCCTAGTCTCTAATAATGAGAAAGTCACAGTAAAAAGTGGCTATTTGTGGTTTGTGTGTGTGCATGTGCACATGTTTGTATGTGTGTTAACAACAACACATGGCTATGTGTCACTGCAATTCCTTTATTCATATTAATTAAAATAAAAATATAACGAATCTTGTATGTTTCTCCCTCTGCCAAACCAACCTGTTTCCAAGAACATTGACCCTGTCTTTGCCTTCTGGTTTTCAGTGGGTCCAAGGCACTGGTTCACTCGAGCACTCATCTTTTCCGTGGCCTCTGCAGGGCATGTCAAATGCAGACTTGGCGATGACACAAGGTCAAACTTGTTAGATTATTTTATTATATTTTCCTCTGGCTGAATGAGACAATATCCACAAGTCTTTCTACAATAGATTTTCTTTAACAATCTTAACAAGACCACAGAGAAGCTTAGAGGAACACCTGTAAGTGTTCATTTTAAACAGAGCTTACACTCTTGGGTCAGACAAGAGAATGTTTGAATCTTGATTCTGCCACTTACTAGCTGTGTGATCCTGGGCCATTTACCTAACTTTTCTGAGCTCCAATTGAGGAATATGTAAAACAAGGATAGTAATTGTAAGTTGTCTCCAATAATTATTGTAAGAATGAAATAATTTTAAGCATGTGAAACACTCAATGGTGGCACACAGAGCTCAATAATTGTACCTATTATTGTTTTCCATCTTATTTCCTAAAATTGCTCTATTGCAAAGAAGGTAAGGGATGCTGGGAGGAATGAAAAATTATTTTAACTTAGTATTTTAAGAAATTTTTGCAACAACATGGATGGATCTTGAGAGTATGATGCTAAGCGAAATAAGTCAGACAGAAAAAACAGAGAACCCTATGATTTCACTGATATGTGGTATATAAACCAAAAACAACAAAAGAACAAGACAAACAAATGAGGAACAAAAACTCATAGACACAGACAATAGTTTAGTGGTTACCAGAGGGTAAGGAGGGTGGAGGGAGGGAGACGAGGGTAAAGGGGATCAAATATATGGTGATGGAAGGAGAACTGACTCTGGGTGGTGAACACACAATGGGATTCATAGATGATGTAATACAGAATTGTACACCTGAAATCTATGTAAATTTACTAACAATTGTCACCCCAATAAACTTTAATTAAAAAGAAAAAGTTCACAGAGTAGTAGGGGAGTCAGATATACATAAATACAATACAAGGTACTCAGTGTTATCAGAGGGATGATAAATTAAGTAAAAAAAAAGGAAAATTTTAACTAGCAAGTGAGACAGAAATTTAGGGCAGTGGCTTAAGGACCAGGAGGGCCAATCCTCTCAGGTGTATCCCAGCCCATTAGCATCTTTCTGTCCAGACCTCAAGCAGTAGAGAGACCTCAAGCAGTCTCTCTACTGACTCCATTGTACTGCCCACCTGATTGGGACTTGAAAGAGAAGTTAGAAACAGAGAGAGAAGATGCTTTTTGTATCGACATCAACTACAGCAGTTACAGTAATGCATCCACTCTGGAGATTAATCAGAGAAATATCCAGTAAAGAGGTGTATTATTAAACCAGCTACCATGTTGACTAACTGAAGCTTAGTACAGCTGGGAAAGCTCTGCGTGCTTGTATCTCAGCGTTGAGGGCTGTGGGTGCTCCCACATTTTACTGGCTGGAGGATGCTGGGCTGGGGATGGAAGTGACTAAGCATCATTAGCATCAATACCCTGGCAACTTCTGCCATGAGAAAGCCCGTAGGCCAAGGAGAGCCAGTGTTGCAGTTGGACATCAGTGGGGGTAACTAAAAAGGTTGGGGGGCAGGTAGAAGGGCACTCCTAGAGTTGCTGTACTGTGATTCCTCAAAGTCAAGTTCTCAAAGTCTGAGTACTTTCCCACAACTACCTGCCTTGTAAAAATATGCAAGTATTTTTTTTTAAAAGAATGTTGTGTTACTCTGTTTCCCCAAAAATAAGACCTAGCTGGACAATCAGTTCTAACGCGTCTTTTGGAGCAAAAATTAATATAAGACCCAGTACTACATTAGATTAGATTAGATTAGATTAGATTAGATTAGATTGATTATATTAAAGACCTGGTCTTATAGTAAAATAAAACCAGGTCTTATATTAATTTTTGCTCCAAAAGATGCATTAGAGCTGATTGTCTGGCTAGGTCTTATTTTTGGGGAAACACGGTAGCTAGGGCTGCTAGAACAAAGTACCACAGACTGAGTGGTTTAAAAACAAAAATTTATTTTCTCACTGTTCTGGAGGCTAGAAGTCTGAGAACAAGGTGTTGGCAGGGTTGGTTTCTTCTGAGGCTTTTCTCCTTGGCTTGTGGATGGCTGTCTTCTCCCTGTGTCTTTACATGGTCTTCATTCTATGTGTGTCTGTGTCCTAATCATCTCTTCTTATGGTGACACCAGTTGTGGGGACAGAGCCCCAGAAAGCAGTTTCCAGGCTCTCGGCCTCATGTGGAGAGGTGCTGGCTCAGATAGTGGATAGCCGTCAGCTGTGGCTGGTTGGCCATCAGCTGTAGCCATTAAGCCATTGGCCACTGATATAACTGCCGCGGCTACGGAGGGGAGCCGAGGAGAGTGAAGGAGGAGACTGAAGGAGAGTAAGGAGAGTCTAGGAGAGTTGGTCGGTTGGCAGCAAAGTGGACAGCAGGTCGCACGTCGTGTAAACCCAGCCTCCAGTGAGACCATAGTGGTATGACTTCCCTACCTATGGCTCCGTGGGTGTTCCTTTTTGGCCTCACCATGTCCTGCGTTCTTATGTGGGGAGCGGGAGCAGAGACCCCGCAGGCCGCCCCGCCGGACACCTTGCACGACACCAGTCATGTTGAATTACAGCCCCCCCCAGATGACCTTATTTAAACTTGACTACATCTTTAAAGACGCTCTTTCCAAATACAGACACATTCTGAGGTACTGGAGGTTAGAAATTCAACATATGTTTTTTGGGGGTAGGGGAGGACACAAGTCAACCTATAACAGGTATATTTCAAAACCTATAAAATTGGGTCAAAGAGTATGTATGTTTTAAATTTTAACAGATTGGCTAAATTGCCATGCTAAAATAAGTTAATTTCCATTATAGAGAAAAATAAATAAAATTGTGTTTCTTGCACACCTGGGATGGTAGTCTGAGCATCCATTGAAGCACATGCTAGCTGTGCCTTCACCACGTGGGGAATGAGTAGGGGGTATAATCTTTGGCAGGTGATGCTGGCAGGGGCTTGGGAGGTGAGAGAGGGAGTGAATTCTCTGTAATGTAGTGAGCCATTATTTTGATATAGTAAATATAGATCCTTCCTACCCTGATCCTCCAATCGTATTTTCTGTTAAACTGTTTTTACCTCCCAATTCAGCATTAGACCATAAGCCATTCTGATATATAAAGGGTTGCCATTGAATAACTAGTAGAGGGTCAAGCTTTTGGATTTTGCTTTCAAAAGATAAAAATTGGATGACTATGTAGTCAGGCAAAGCCAATGTTTCTAGAGACTCAGAAACATTGAGAGACTCAGAGTAGCCAGACTAGGGATGGAAATGGGAAGGAGAAGGGTAGCTGTGGGTTGTTGAGAAAGGGTCCTTCCTTGAGCCTCTCCTAGATGGAGTCTGGGGTTGACTGAGTGAGTATTAGACACAATTCAGTTAGTTTTGGGCAATGGTGTGCTGGAGCCAGTTGTACCTGCTTGTGGAAGCCAATTGTGGTATCTCTTCCCAGCTCCACCTTCAGGGTTCTCACATTGGTAGCTTGAAATTGGCCATAGTGGGAATATTTTCACTGCAGGAATTGGAAACCGTGACAATGAAGACTTCTCTCCATGGAGAACTGGTGGATAAACATTTACCAGTGCATCACTGGTTTGGGAACTACTGAAGACAAAGGGGAACCTCTGTCTCACTTCCACGAGTCTAGAGAGATGGCAAAAACTTTCAAAATCTCTCTGGCCCGTAATTGGCAAAAAGTAGAAATGACTGTGTAGACTTCAGCTGATCTTAGTAGAAAGGTTGTAAGACAATATCCCAGAATTTCCCATGGCCACAGACGGAAAGAAAGCACTCAAATTTGTCCTGTACTCTAGAGAGGGGCTCAGAAATAATTGAAATGGAGCCAGACCTCTGGGATTTGGTGATCATCATTCAGCCAGGAAGATGTACATCTCAGCAGATAAAAGAATGGAAACACCAGAGGACTGGTCTCCTCCCTGCCCCCACTGGTGAGCAAGAATGTGGAGACAACCCCAGATATGACAGAGAAGTGAGAGGGATTCTTAATTGATTGTGATTACCTGGACTCCATTCTACCACCCACCCGAATGGGACTTGAAAGAAAGTCAAGTCCCGTTATAGAGAAAAACAAATGAAATTGTGTTTTTTGCATACCTGAATTGTAGCCTGAGTTTTATACTTACCACTTGAAATCTTAAGAAAGTCATAATACCATCCGGGGTGTATCTGTGTGAACTAGTCGAGAATGACTAATGTAAGCCTTTTAGCTGTCAAAGTTCTAAACATTTGATAAGTAAAAGCGACACAATAAAGTGTTTGATAAGTAACATCAACTTGTTACATCTTTTTGAAAAAGCATCTCTTTGGGTGGCATGGTGGTTCAGTGTAGAGGCTTTGGAGTTAGACTTACTGGATTCATATCTTTGCTATGACATGTTGATATCATCTCTTAGGCAAGTTACTGAGTTTCTCCAAGCCTGTGTTTAGTTCCTCCTACAAGAATTAAATACAGTATTCTTACACAGAAAACACTCAGTAAACTCTAGCTATTATTAGAAGGGAAGTAACAGTAATAAATGCATTTTATGTGACTTGTCATTGGCTTACATTATTTAATTACATTTTCTGAACAATCTTATGAATGTTGTCTCTCTTCTGCCAATAAAAAAACATTGAGGCTGAGATTAGTTGGATTCCAAACACAGATTTCTTAACCCTAAAACCATGTACGTTCGTCTTCACTGTCATGGACAACTAGACAAGGGGCACCTACACCCTTCTCTCAAATCAGTGACAAATTGATAGTGACATAGTAGAGTTAAACTGACTGTAAGAGATTCTGACTTTAAAATTATGAGGGGCTACATAAATTTTTTTTGACTTTTGAAATAGAAGTCAAAACCTAAAAGATTTTCATTAGAGAACTAGGAAAACCAAGTTTATTCTAAACAGGCAAGATAGTAGTTCACCATTTCGTTCAAAGAAAGGTGTCACTGTAGACCCATGTATTTATTTTTATTTAAAACAAATATCTTAATATTTTACTCTAAATTGTATACTACTTTGTTGTTACTAAGTATTTAGAGCTTGGAAAAGATAGTCACAGTCGGTATTAATTACAGTGATATTATCCCCGCTTGCTTGGGGAAAGCCCAGCTGGCTGTCCCATGTAGCCGGAGACTAAGGCATCACTGCTCACCTATGGCCAACATGGTGACCTAGATGGAAGCACCATCTAAGAAGCTTGTCCTTAATACGACACTAGAATATCACATAGGAGATTGTGTTGTAATGGGAAAAATTCCACTTGCTTCTCTGAGACAGCAGGTATACATTAAAAGAGGGTTAAATTAAATAATTAAGTTGAACCATAAGAAATTGCCAGTTTTTCAGGTCCCAGGTCATCAAATGTTAGCAATTCGTGTAGATCAAACTACTGAGTAGATTAAAACTTCAATTCCAGAGTAACTCCTCTTCTGCAAAGTGTAGGACTGGATAATAATTATGGATCGTGTTAGGAGGAAGAGTCTTTGCTGTAAGTGCTTATTCTTACAGAGCTTTTACTATGCCCTCAGTTCCAGTCTGGTTTTATATATAAACTCATTTAGTACCACAATAACCGCATGAAGAACTATTATTATTGCCATTTGAAAGATTTATCAGGTTTTATACAAAGCTATATGTAGAGCTAGGTACTATATGTAGAGCTTTGTGCTAAATGCTCTACATAAATGATCTCATTACCTCTCTATATGTAGAGCTTTGTACTAAATGCTCTTTGTATTATCTCTCTATATGTAGAGCTTTGTACTAAATGCTCTTTGTACTAAATGCTCTTTGTATTATCTCTCTATATGTAGAGCTTTGTACTAAGTGCTTTACATAAATGATCTCATTACCTATAAGGTGAGAGGTGAGAGGGTTCAGAAATTTTCTGAGGTTCTCAAAACTAGTAGAGGGAAGAGGAGGAATTTGAAAGGAGGTTGATCTAATTTGGGGCCTCAGAATGGAACCATGAAGCTACTCGAGTTCATTCCATTGCCTTTCCATCCTACCTCTCCAAATCAAAGCAGCCTCCCTCCATCTTCTCTGATACTACAACTCGTCACTAAGGACTCCATAAACAATTCTTGCATGCACATTGACTGCAAATGATTTTTGAAAAGGCAGCATTGCCAAACTGCATGTGAAACTAGGCCAGTCAAGGGCATTGATTCTAGTAAAGGTCTCAATAAATTTGATTCTCCCTTGCAAAACTGTGAAATGGCCACGGAAATACCACTGGCATTAAGTCTGCTGCATTTCCCTGTAAGATTCCCAGATAAGCACCAGCCTCTCAGATCTCGTGATGTTTCAGAAGATAACAGATAAATGCGCTTGCACTGGTGTGCCAGTGAAATGATTTCTCTGGGTAGTGGCTCAGTTCTTAGTCACCAAGTATAGTATTTACTCAGTCTCCTCTAGGGCATGGATGTTATTGTTGCTATGAGCACCGGAATGGGAGAATTGAAGAACCAAGGTGATTATACAACAGCTAGAGCCGAACTGCTCATACCTGTTGGAATGGCTATTATCAAAAAGATAAGAGACAACAGTATTTGTGAGGCTGTTAAAAAAAGGGAACCCTCGTCCACTATTGGTGGGATTGTAAATCGGTGCAGCCACTGTGGAAAAGAGGATGGAGGTTTCTCAACAAAGTTAGAACAGAACTACTATATGATCCAGCCATTTCACTTCTGGGTGAAGGAGTTGAAGGAGTTGAAATCACTATTTTGAAGAGATATCTGCAGCCCCAATTATCCACAAGAGACAAGATATGGAAACAACCTAAATGTCCATCGATGGATGAATGAATAAAGAAAATGTGGTATATATACAATGGAATGTTATTCAGTCATGAAATGAATCAAATCCTGCCTTTTGTGACAATGTGGATGGACCTTGAGGGAGTTATGCTAAGTGAAATAAATCTGAGAAATACAAATGCTGTATGATCTCACATGTGAAATCTCACTCATAGAAATAGAGTGGAAGATAGTGTTTTTCAGGGGCTGGAGGGTGGGGGAAATGGGGAGATGTGGCCCCAGGGTACAAACTTTCAGCTATCTGATGAATAGTGTGGGGATCTAATGGACAGTGTGGGGACAGAGCCCCAGAAAGCAGTTTCCAGGCTCTCGGCCGCACATAGAAAGGTGCTGGCTCAGATAGTAAACGGCCATCAACTGTGATTGGATGACTAGCAGCTGTGGCTAATTGGCCGTCAGCTGTAACCAGAGAGCCATTGGCCTCTAATATAACTGCTGTGGCTACGCTAGCAGAAAATGGGGGCTAGCAAGAGCAGATTGCAGAGAGGCGGATGCCGCTGGTGAGAATATAGTGATATGACCCCCATATCTATGGCTCCGTGGGTGTTCGTTTTTGGCCTCACCATGTCCTGCGTTCTTGTGTGGGGAGCAGGAGCAGAGACCCCGCCTGACACACTGCACGACAGACAGTGTGGTAACTATAATTATCAATACTGTATTGCATACTTGAAAGTTGTTGAGAGCATATCTCAAATGTTCTCAATTAAAAAAAAAGGTAATTATGTAAGTTGATGGAGGTGTTAACTAACCTTATTGTAATCATTTCACAATATATATATATGTAGCAAATCATCACATTGAACGTCTAAACTTACTTATATGTCAATAGTATCTCAGTAAAGCTGGGAGGGGAAAATGCCAAGCTGTTATTTGCACTTGTACTGGAAAGATTTTCTGAAGTCAAATGATTTAACTGCTTGCAGAGGATTTACTGTGTTCAGTCACAGATGTTCAAACTTAGCGGAGATTTTTCTCCCATACATGATTAAATTTCTGTAAATGGCTTGCCTCCTGCTCTGAGGGGAGCCCTCTAGGCCTGTGCATGAAGACTTGGTTCATTTGAAAGAGTTGCCACACTCACACCCACACCTTCACACACGTGGCTCCAATAGGAACGGTGCAAATAAGGGCTTCACAGTCTTTCATTTAAATATGGACAAGTTAAAATGAAAAAGAAAATGAAACGGAGGTAGTGACATTGTTGGTATCTTTCCTTCAAAACGGCAATGTCTCTGCAGGCGATTTTACCTGAGGAAATAAGAGGACAACAGACTCCCTTCAGCACAGGCCAAATGATGATGGTTGCCTTTTACTAAGACCTGACTGTGTGCCAACCATTGTGCTAAGTGCCCGCATGTGGATACGTTTCCTAATTATCACCTGTATTTTGCAGATGAGGAAACTGGGGTTTACAGAAATTGAGTACCTTAACCAAGTTCACATCCCATATACGTGGTCTATTTGGAGCTGGAATCCAAGCTGAGCTGACTTTGGGGACCCCAGTCTTGAGCACCGTGGTTTACTGCATCTTAGAAAATGTAACCAATAAGCAGCCAGACCGAATCCACAAGCCTGTAGACCCCTGCTTTGTTCTGCTGTCCTGCAAAATAGAGCCTAGATTCCCTCTCTTTGGTGAGGGATTGCAATGGTTGTTTATTCCCAACCATATATTTACTTCTCCCTCATCCTGCCTTCCCTTCAAATATGGAGTCTTCGTTTGATCACATTTCTATCCCTGAGGCTCCTTGAACAAGTTTGTCCTGCAGGTAGAGACTCCCGTCCATCTGTCATGTGATAACCCTTCCTTCAGTGGGAAAAAGAGTTTCTGCAGGGCTTGGACAGAGCTTTACCTGAGGATGTGATTTTCATATGTTACGACAAGGGGAGGAAACAAAAGCATGTGGTACTTTTCAGTATTTATGTCTTATTCTGTGCCAATAAATTTTTAATTTATTTTTGAGTAAATAATATATTCTTTTGGTTCAAAATCCAAACAATATAAAATGATTATATGTATTTGTTTTATCTCTACCCTTGCCCCCATCCATTCTGATTCTCCTTCCAAATTCGTTAAGCATTTTGATTAGTTTCTTGGGTTTTCATCTTGTACTTTTGAAATGCAAATACAGGCAAATACAAATGTATCTTTCACTCCCCTTTCTCACACAAAAGCTGCACTCTTCCCTTGTTTTTCTTAACAAATTTCCAATTAAAACCACTTGTGATCCGTTTCTACTCACAGAACACTTCTGACACCAAATATGTGGGGTTTTTCTTCATATTAAACAATCTGCCACTCATTACCCAGAGTCCTTGCAGACTCCACAAATTAAAAGCACAGTTGTGCCAGCCTGCCCCTCATTTCAGATGCCAGCTGCAAGTAGTGGGGTCCCAGAACACACCTCTGTTTGATTTGGCTACAAATAGAGATCCATGACGTCCTCCCCAGGTTCAGT
Source organism: Rhinolophus hipposideros (assembly GCF_964194185.1). Taxonomy (NCBI): domain Eukaryota; kingdom Metazoa; phylum Chordata; class Mammalia; order Chiroptera; family Rhinolophidae; genus Rhinolophus; species Rhinolophus hipposideros. The sequence continues at coordinate 65,031,659 of NC_138055.1, read as the reverse complement.
AATTTGTTACTATGGTTCACAGAACCTAGAGAAACACGTCACTTCTTATTCCTGGTTTACTATAAAGGATATTATAAAGAATACAAAAGAACATACAGATGAAGAGGTCTGGAAGGATCCCGAGTTTAGGAGCTTCTGTCCTGTAGAGTTTGGGATATTCCACCCCTTCAGCATGTGGATGCATTCACCAGTTTTGGAGCTCTCCAAACCCCTTTGTTTACAGGGGGGCTTCATGACTTAGGCAGTAAATCATTGGCCATTGGTGACTGAACTCAATCTCCAGCCCCTCTCCCCTGCCCAGAGGTTTGTGGGATGAGGTTGAAAGTTTGAACCCTTTACAAGCATAAGAGCCTTTTGCTCCACTGCCCTGCCAACAGAGTGTGTTGTCACTGTTGGAGCTTTGCCAATCTGATATGAGAGAAATAGTTTCCTAATACAGTTCAGACTTACAGTAAGTTGTCCTTTTGTGACTGAGTTTGAGAGTTTTTTCATGTGCTTAAGGGCATTTATGTTCCCTTTCTGTGAAAAATACACAGTGGGGAGATTATGTTGCCTGAAATATGAGTTACAAATATCTTTCCCAGTTTGTCGCCTATCTTTTTGACTGTGCTCTTGGTGTGTCATTATTATTACCACTAATATTACTATTATTTTGGCATTCAGAGGGAATGTTATATAACTGAGTGCATCATTATTTTTTTCTCATTACCTCTGGATTTTGAATTATAGGTAAGCCTTCTTTACTCTGATGTCACAAATGGATTCACCTGTGTTTTCTTACATTTTTACTGTTTCTTCTGTTTTCTCCCCATGTTTCAATCTTTGATTTATTTGATGTTTATTCCGATAAGCATTGTGCTAGTTACAGATCTAACTTTGTCTTTTTCCATGTGACTACCTAATTAGCCCAGCACTGTTTCATTAAAAAGTCCATCTTTATGGCACTGATTTCAGATGCTTCCTTTATCATGAACAAAATTTCTGTAGGCATTTGGTTCTAATTCTGACTTTCTATTCTTTTCTATTGGTCTATTTGTCTGTTCATCTAGTAGTACCACACTTCTTCAGTTATTGAGACTGTCTAGCACATTTAATAATTTATGACATTTCTTTTAGGGAGAAGAAATCTTAGTGCTTCAGATGAGACAGAAAGTTTCTCCTGTCAATTATATCGAGTGTAAAGTCTTACCTTTTTACATGTCAGTATATATTAGTACCAGGGTGCCTCCAGCACTAACCCCCTGGCATGGGAAGCAGCAGCTGTTATATGCCTGGAATTGCATGTTGGATGATGCTTTTTTTTTTACACCTTCTAATTTGCAGGGGAAGGGGGGGGGAGTTGGCATGAGAATTGCATGGGGTTGGGAGTGAGGAAGGGAGGTGGTCTCCTCTTCTACTTGGATGTTTGAAACAATTCCAGGAGAGGAACCTCATTGGAGGAGCAGTAAGGAGGCAATACAGAGGCTATCTGATTACCACAGGATGGTATCTAAGTTGAAAATCTTACACTTGATGCCTGTCTCTCGGAGTTCTAAACTTTTTGCTCACTGACTTTCAAAAACATCTGATTATTTTAGAGCCTGGAAAAGAAAAGGGAATGCCCTCTGACCTTTGGTTAACGAGACATCTAAACCATGTCTTGTCAACCATGTTCTCAAAAAACAACCACCGTGTGGGAGACTCTCTGGTGTCATTTTCAGGCAGGACACATGTACACCAACGTTTCCTAATTCCAAACAATGCTGTAGAATAGCATTTAATTAAGAGACAATGTACCAGTAGCGTAAAATAAATCTGTGAATTTCCCCAAGGTGAAAGCAATATGAAGATCGCTTTTTCATTCGCCCACTACGATAGTAGCTTATCACAAGTCTGCTGCTGTGCTTTGTTCTTTGCATGCAGCACTGTGTTGGATCCCCAAGCAGCCCTGATAAATCAGCTCCAAGGGGATTAGTAATCTACAAACTGTGCAGGCAGTAGTGGCGTGGCAGAGCTGGTGGAGCGTGCATGTGTGACTGCGAGCTGGGCAAGGATGTGGGGGTGGGGGTGGGCAGGAAACCATCTGTTCTTGATACTACAAATCTGAGTCATTTTCTTCCTCAGTAGGTGCCCATGCTATTAATCCCTAGATTATTTGTGATTTGCTTTTAGCATCACTTGCCCCTTTCCACCCCAACAGTGGGAATGCTTCCCTATCTCTTCCCTCCACTTTCTCTTTCTCTCACTTCGCAGTAGTAATTCTTCTTTTCCCATTCTCCTTCTAGATCCCTCTGGTAATTGAAGAAAATGTCAATGCTTCAATGGTTGTTTTGGGTTGTGGCGAGTACCCTTACAAAGCTTGTTCTACACAGTGGCCAAAGAGCCACCAATCTACCTAGACAACATTGTACAGTTCTAACAGTGTGGACTTTCCTCTATAGGTATTAAAAGTGTTTCTTTTATTTATTTTTTCTTAACAAAAGTAATATATACCCTTAGACAAAATCTAAACACTGCAGAAATGTGTACTGTAAAAAATGAAGTTTTCTTGTGATTCCACCCTGCAGAGAAAACCACTTTAAAGTCTAGTGATCCTCAATACCCCTGGCCCCCAAATGATAGCTGGCTAAATTGTTTTTATTTTACTAAAATGGAGTCATGTTATACACATTGTTTTGTAATTTGTTTTCTTCACTTAGGAAGCCTACCCAGCCTCTCCACGTGCTCTGGAATCTCTGTTGTAGTAATGTGGCATAAATACTTCTACTCCCTTCCTTGCCATTCTCCTATTTTTGGCCCCATGGTATAGAAAACAGTACAATGAAGTAAGAGTGAAGTCTTGGGTTTCTCGCCATAATTCTGCTACTGGCTAGCTGTGGGACTGTAGACAAATCATTCAGTCTCTTTGGCCTCGTTTTTTTTTTCTTTGTAAATTCAGGGATTGGGCACATGATCCCAAAGGTCCCTGCCAGCATTATTAGGTGAAGCCTATTGGGAACAGATTTGTATTGAGCACCTATTATGTTCCACGCATTGTCCTAGGCACTGGGGAGGCAGCAATGAACACAAGAAAACCCCTACCCTTTCGTAAAGCTTACATTTCAATGTTGAACGTCTCCCCCTCGGAAGAGCAAAACCAAGTTTCCTCAAACAATTTTGTCTCTCCTCCTTCCATTTCTTCACCCTCCCACCCCAATTATTCTTCAACCCATAGCAACCATGTTCTTGCTGCAACCACCCTCACGAAAGTGCTCTAACAAATGCCAACAACTACCTTATATTCACAATATCCAGCTGATTCTTATTCAGTCTTCGTTTTACTTGAGCTCTATGAGAAATGTGACACGATTATTTGTTTTCTCCTTTTACTGAGAGTCTCCTTCCATGGCACTGATTTCTTTTGCAAATGACTATTCCTTCTTCTGAATACACACACACACACACACACATATACATATATATAACACATTTATATAGATATAGATATCTATATCTATGTATCTGCAGATATGTATATATATATGTATATATATATATATGTGTGTGTGTGTATGTACAGTCAATCCTCATTATTTGCAGATTTCGTATGTGTGAATTTGCTTACTTGAAAATTTTCTGTAACCCCCCCCCCCATATCAATGCACACAGTGCTTTTGTGGTCCTTTGCAGGCATGTGCTGAATAGTGAAAACTGTGTCGCCCGATGTGCTGGTTCTCAGCTGAGGTCAAACAAGGTGATGCTGCTTCTTTCAGCTCTCATACTGTAAACTGATTTCCTTTTCATGGTCTATTTAGTGTGCCAAGTTTTTTGCATATTTGTGCCTTTTCACCGAGGACATTGCTATTTAAAATGACCCCCAGGTGCAGTGCTGAAGTGCTGCCTAGTGTTCCTAAGTGCAACAAGGCTTTGAAGAGCCTGATGGAGAAGACAGGTGTGTTAGATCAGCTTCGTTCAGGCCTGGATTACAGTGTTGTTGGTTCTGAGTTCAATGTTAATGAATCAACAATACAGATTAAATATATATTTAAACAGAAACGCAGATAAGACAAGGTTACGATTGATAAGCTGATAAAAATGTTGTGACCAGAGACTTGCAAGAAGTGAACCCTATTGTCTTTACAGCAATGGTTAAGTATTTGCGAATTCAGTGTTTATGCAAACTTTATAGAGCATAACTACAACCCTCTATGGAAAAGAGGATGGAAGTTCTTCAAAACAAATAAAAAACGTAACTACCATATGATCTAGCAATCCTACTTTAGGTGTATATCTGAAGGGAATGAGATCACTATTTCCAAGAGATATTCCCACCCCTGTGTTCATTGCAGCATTATTCACAATAGTTAAGCCGTGCAGATAACTAAGTGTCTATCAATAAATAAAATGTGGCACGCACACACACATACACACACACACCCACACACAGGAATATTATTCAGCCATAAATAGAAGGAAATCCTGCCTTTTGTGACACATGGATGGACATGAGGGCATTCGTATGCTAAGTGAATTAAGTCAGACAAAGGAAAATAAATACTGTATGATCTCATTTATATGTGGAATCTAAAAATGCTGAACTAATAGAAACAGAATGGCGGCTGCTAGGGGCTGGGGGTGAGGGTTGGGGTGAGGCAGGGCTTGGGGGAGTTGGTCCAAGTGTACAAATGTATGGCTGGGATCTAATGTATGTCATGGTGACGATAGTGAATAATACTGTAGTGTATACTTAGAAGTTGTTGAGAGTAGATTTTAAATGTGCTCACCTCAAAAGGAAGACGTGATTATGTGACGTGATGGAGGTATTAAGTAACCTTATTGTGGGAGTTGTTTCACAATACACACGTGTATCAAATTATCATGCTGTACACCTTAAAGTTACATATGTTCTATGTCAATAATATCTCAGTAAACCTGGGGAGAAAAGGAGCATGACTACTGCAAATAATGAGGATCAACTGTTTTTTAAATCCAGCTGCTGTTTCTCTACCACTTCTTAAATGCTGGTGTTCTTTGGAACTCTTTTTTGACCCCAGTGCTCTTCTAAAAATTCTCCAAGATGACCCCTTGTCCATTAGAAAGGACTCCAGACCTTTTTTCTAAGCTCTACACCTATATACCCAACTGCTTACGTGTATTCCTCAGGCCCGCCAAAGTCAAAACCCAAACTGAACTTACTACCTCGCTGACGCGTTCTTTCCAGAATGGCCCCAGTTTAATAGATGGAGACACCCCCGCAGGTAGGCCAGTGCTTCTTGACTCCTCTCGTTCTCTCCCTTCTATCTTCAGCTCCCAAGTGGTTGATTCTTCCTCCTCATGTCTCTCAGTTTATTCTCTTGCTCTCTGCTCCCACTGCTACCCCTTAGATGTGGCCCCACTGCTGCTTGCCTAGACTGTTTCACTGGTTTCTCAGTTCCTCTCCCTGTAATCAGTATTGTACCTCTATTCCTACAATTTCAATCCATCTTCCACACTGCAGGCAGATATAAAAGCTAACATTTATATCAATGTAAAGCCAACATTTATTTTGTGTCTCTGTGTCCCAGACACTGTGCTAGAGAATTGGCACACAGTATCTGTAATATTCACAGTATACGCAGTTGCACCCATTGTCCACCAAAGGAAACAGAGATTCATAGGTGATGAAATCCCAATTCCTAAGCATAGAACATATAAGTCTTTCATACTCACCTCAACTTCTCACAGTTATTTGACTGTGGCTTTGTGCATGCTGATTTCTATTGAGCTGGGTGAATTGTATCTTCCTTCAGGACTCAGCTCAGAAAATCTCTGGTTCAGTGTCTTTACTTACAGAGAACTATGCCCCTGACTTTGTACACTGTAAACTTTAAACACCTTGAAGACAGGGACTGTGTACCATCCTCAGAACACAGCCCAGAGGCCAGCATGGAGGAGGTGAGGTATAGATGGTTGCTGAGTGAAGGAATGAACTTCTGATTTGGTATATACTTGATTGACAATAGACAGGATCACAAGTCATGCCAGTAACCAGTTCCTCAGACCATATCAGGGGCTGTGTTCCCTGGGGGAAAAAAAACACATTCCTGGAATTGTATAGATGTTCTCCCTTTCCTATGCCTTCAGGTACACATCTAAGCTCAGCTACACTTCCTCTTATCCTCTGAGTTTCAGCAACCACCATCTCCAACATTGAAGAAAATTCCAAATAGCTTTAGAGTAGGCAACAAATTACCTTTTGCACACACAATGTTTGCAAAATGCAAAATGTTTCTATGTCAGTAGTTCCCCCCTCCCACAATGGAAAAATAATGGGCTTACTGATAGGATTGCTATATCATGTTGATTTGCATATATATATATTTTTAAATTAATTTTATTGGGGTGACAATTGTTAGTAAATTTACATAGATTTCAGGTGTACAATTCTGTATTACATCGTCTATAAATCCCATTGCGTGTTCACCACCCAGAGTCAGTTCTCCTTCCATCACCATATATTTGATCCCCTTTACCCTCATCACCCACCCCCCCACCCCCTTACCCTCTGGTAACCACTAAATTATTGTCTGTGTCTATGAGTTTTTCTTTCTCATTTGTTTGTCTTGTTCTTTTTGGTTTATATACCACATATCAGTGAAATCATAGGGTTCTCTGCTTTTTCTGTCTGACTTATTTCACTTAGCATTATTCTCTCGAGATCCATCCATGTTGTCACAAATGCTCCTATATCATCTTTCCTTAACGCCGAATAGTATTCCATTGTGTATATGTACCACAACTTCTTTATCCATTCATCTATCGAAGGACATTTTGGTTGTTTCCATGTCTTGGCCACCGTAAACAAAGCTGCAATGAACATTGGAGTACACGTGTCTCTATAGAGAAATGCTTTTATATTTTTGGGGTAGATACCCAGGAGAGCGATTGCTGGGTCATATGGTAATTCTATTCGTAATTTCTTGAGGAACCTCCACACTGCCTTCCATAGCGGCTGCACCAGTCGATTTGCATATATTTTAATTTCTATTTATTCTTCTTTCCTCCTGGTGAAGCTAACCATAGGGTTGGGAGACGAGAATTCCAGTGCTACTTGATGATAGTCTGGAGCCACCAAGGGGGAAAAAATTTCTTTCCTGTGGTATAATATTTTTAAATGATTATAAGCAGGTTTAAGCAGGACTTAAAAATACATACATTCATTTAAGCAGAACCTTAAAAAAAAGAGAAAAAGTAAAATACGAAACAATTTGCATAGCATGACCCCATTTTTGCAGGAAGAATAATTTAGTTGGTATGCCTATAAAAAAATGTGGAAGAATCTGCACCAGGCTGTTAAAGAGGGGTTTTTTTTCTGGAAGACAAGATCAGGGGAGACCTTCACTTTATAGATTTCTCATTTTGCTATGCAAAAATGTGCAGAAAATTCTAAGAACAATTTTATGTATACCTTTATTCTGGGGGCTATTTTGCTTTTCATCATTTTCAGAGTGGAAGTGCTGTCTAGAACAATCACTTAATGATTTGGCTTAAACTTTACTTTGCTGCCATTATTTGGCTTTGCCTTAACCCTGGGGAAAATGTTTTCTAGCTTGGTGTCTTTGCCTGTAGTTGTTAAAGATTTTTAAAAAATGGACTGCATATCATCCTGAGAACACAGGTCAACCTAGCATGTATCTTTTGTTTAAGTATTTGGGGATATATTATTCTCTAAAAATATGATTATATTGTAAAAGTCTGAGATTTTTATAAGTCAGTGAATAATAAGTTCCCCCAAAATGTAAAATTTGTCAATTACTTAGAGCAAGACATTTCCAATTTTGAGACTAGTACTTGAGCAGTAGCTGGAATTCTGAGCGTGAGGTGGGCGCATCTCCGGCGGTGAAGCTGGTGAGGGTTTGCCACGGCACTATGGGCCACGCTCTGAGTCAGAAAGGACCTCCCAGGAATGGAATTCAAGTGTCACGAATGATGCAAGAAAATCTCTATAACATCCACGAATGCCAGAGAACTGTTTACAACTCTGACAGCTTCCCATGTTCCTTGACATGTTTAGTAGTCCTCCACAGTCTGACCTTTGCTGATCTCTCCAGTTTTGCTTCATTTATTTATTGATTCATTTATTCATTCCTTTATCACCCCATTCATCAAATATTTACTGAGCACTCACTATAGTTTAGGCACCATTTTGAGAATTCAATAGTAAATAAAACAAAGAAAATTCCATTAGAGATTATATTTCAGTGGACTAAGACAGGCAATAAACAAATAAGTAAAATACATCATGTTGGTGGTAATGCATGCCATGAAAGAAAATAAAACATGGAAGACGTAGTGATTTTAAAAATGGCCACAAATTCTTTGATAACTTCTCCCTCTAAGAGGTTGAGCCTAATTCCCTTTTTCCTCAAGGGTGGGCTGGATAAGTGGCTCACTTCAAATGCATAGACTAAGTCAGACGTGATGGTGTGTGACCTTGAAGAGTAGCTCATGAAAGGCACTTTGACTTCCTTTTTTCTCTCTCTTAGATCACACACTCTGGGAGATGTTAGCAGCCATGTTATGTGTGGTCCTATGGAGAGCCCCATATGGTGAGGGACGCAGACCTCCAACAGCTGCCATGTAAGTGAGACGTCTTAGAAGTGGATCCTCCCCCCATCTATTGCCACTCTGATGTCGTATATATCTATGACAATTTCATTGACTCTATTCCCTATGCTTTACCCCATATCCCCTGACTATCCATCTATCCATACATACCTATGTATGTATGTATGTATGTATGTATGTATGTATGTATGTATCTATCTATCTATCTATCTATCTATCTATCTATCTATCTATCTATCTAAAACTATAGATGAGGAGTGAAATGTCTATTACATTGTTTGTACACCTGAAACTAATGAAAAAAAAAAAGAGAGAGAAGTGCATCTTCCAGCCCCAGTCAAAGCCTCAGGTGATTGCAGCCCTGGCCATCTTGATTACAACATCGTGAATGACCCAGAACCAGACCCTTAGAAATTATATGGGATGATAAATGTTGGTTGTTTTAAGCTGCCAAGTTTTGGGGCAGTTTGTTATATAGTAATATGTAACTGATACAAAAAGAAAATAGTGAATATATATATGTTGGGTGGTGTTGGCAGTTGCCCAGTGGTTGGGGAAGGACCTTTTTAAAAGGAGCCTTGTAACAAACACCTGAAGGACTTTGGGTGATTTGGGGTGACAATGGTGTGTCCATGTAGGTTCATCAATTGTAACAAATGTACCATTCTGGGGCAGGGGTGCAGGAGGCAAATCTCTGTACCTTCTGCTCAATTGCTGGGAACCAAATACTACTTTTAATAAGAGAGAAGGAGGTTAAGAGAGAGAAATCACCTGAAGGGGGTAAGGGAGTGAGTCATGTGCACACCAGGGAAGATTGCTTATTACTTTTCCTATTGCAATGAAGTCATACAGAACTTACTTCGGTTATTTGAACACACTATTTTCCTTCTCAATTCCAGATCTTCCCACATGTTATTTCCTCTACCCATAATATACCCCTCCTCAGCCTTCCCTGCCATCTCACCCCACCCTACTACCAATACCAGCCTCCTCATTAACTCCTCATTTATCTGTCATGTCTTAGTTTAGATGCCACTTGTTCCAGAAAGGCATTAATATCTGCCTAGTCTGGGATAAACAAAGAGGGATTTTAACAAGAAATTTGCGGGTGGCTGATTACCATGGTGGTTAGAATGCAGTGCTCATAACACCAAGGTCGCTGGTTCGATTCCCTCATGGGCCAATGAGTTGCACCCTCTATAACTAGATTGAAAACAACAACTTGACATGGAGCTAATGGGTCTTAGAAAAACACACTGTTCTCCAATATTCCCCAATAAAAAAATTAAAAAAAAAAGAAATTTGCACATGTCCATGTTTCTCACCCTAATCCTAATCACTATCATACTTAATGTCAGCACTTCTTTTAATGCTCCCTAATTGCCTCTTCTTTGTGTTTCTCTCACTAATTTGATTTTAGATGAGAATTTTTTTTCCCTTATGTTTCTTTCCTCCTACATAATGAGGACTATCACAGGGCTGGGCACACAGAAGTCACTTAATAAATGCTCTTGGAGGAAACTGACTTGTGGGGAGAAGTGACTTTTGGGAAAGTCATGAAAAGGCCCCCTGTGGATAGATGAGGATTTCAGGAAAGAATTTCTATTAGAATGCCAGAATTTTTAATTTATTACGATTGGATGAAGGTCTTGCCGGGTTCGCTCTGGTTTCACTAATTTATGAAATAAATGACCTAGCAAAGCAATGTGACAAATGTAGACATCTGGGAAAGTGGATTATCTCAAGAGATCAAGGTAGAGTTTTGGTTCTATTTGTGGGTGAAAAAAACGAACGAAGGAAGCATTTGTGGCTCTTGAGGTAAAGTATGCTAGCTTCCAGTTCTTTCCCCCAATCCTCTCCATTGTATGTCATTGTCGAGAATACTAAACCACCAAGGTGGTACAGGGGAATCCCATAGGCAAACAGGATATTAGAATGTGTTCTCAGAGGGGTCACTGGAAGGGGTGTTCTGGACATCCTGGGGGGTTTAATGAATGACTACGTGATAGTAAGTATGCTGTAAGGTCCCTGAAATCAACCTGGATCTTATGCAAAAAATATCAAAACACCCTCTACTCTTCCTGAATGACAGTGAATGTGATCAACCACAAATATTTCCAAAGAGGTCACAGAAATTTTAATGTTACGAGAAAGTCAGAGGGTCAGGGGTAAGGCTGAGCCCAACACTTGTGTAAGAGGCACAGAAAGTTGCCAAGAGACATTTATCCAAAAGCTTTCTTCTTCAAGACTGTCATTTTGCCCAAATTTCGAGATTTGTCCTTTGAGCTAAGATATTAAAGAATCTTGCAATAATGCTTTAGGTCTTATTTAGGTCTCATTTAGAATGTTTTAGGTCTTAATGCCTAGGTATGGATAGGTTGGCCATTACCATCTCAGTGACCTGGTGCTACCTGGGATAGTAGCAACACGGGCCAGGTAAATTTTTGGTAAGGTTTGGGCAGGATGTAGTGTCCAGAGTATGCTCCCACTGAGGTTGTGTCTTTATGGGGGAAATGTTGGAGACCCTGAATAGCATGGGGGTCAACATAAAAGGGTGACCAGGGCTGGCAGAACGAGAGGAGGAGAACAGGTCTAATAAAGATGTGTGTGGTTGCCACTGTGGTTTTCCATCTTCAGGATGCCCTGCAACTGAGATGGAGAAAGTAGATCAGTAATGAACGTGGGTCATCATTGCCTTTGGGTCACTCTGGGGGCACACATGCCTGCTTGTGGTAGACAGAATGGGACAACTCTTGAAAGACAGATATCATCCTTCCTGACCTGACCTTCTTTGAGTGAGTCTTCCAGGCCTGACTTTCGCTCAAAGAACAGGCCATGGAGAGGCTGCCTAGATCCTATGTGTGCAGGTCTTATCCTTTACAACATGAGGAAGCAGGTGGTTTGCTCCTCGCCTCCCTTTGATGCCATGTGGCACCCTTCTTCCTTGCCATCCTCTCTCAGTCATTCTCTTAATCTCTGTTCCAAATGAGATTTCCAATTATTCCAGTTTGAATAATTGTGTAAGTTATTGGAAGTATGTGGAGTAGCCATGTTCTTACTTCCTGTTCTTTTCATGTTCCTCAAGGCTATCCCCAGGCAAAATACAAGGTAATACAGTGTGTGGGGGAGAGAGAGAATGGTATTTAATGGAATTATAGGAGAAGCAAATAAAAATTGACATGTCCATCTCCTTGCTCTGATGGAGTTAGTGATCTATGGCATGGGAGTGAGAGAACTAACCAGGGTATCTTAATTCAGGTTGACGTGTCATAATGAGAGTGAATATAGGGTACTAGGTAACTTAGTGGAAGGGGAACTTGTATAGTTTCATGGATTTCAGGAAACTCTCCTTGATGACCAAGTATTTCCCTTTCTTCAATCCCTAATAGCTGAAATCTTGTCATTGGAGATGCCTTTAGCTTGACACTTCACGCTGTGATAAAACATGGTGAGTGGAAAACACTCTTTGTTAGTCCTGAAGTTGTCATTATGTGGCAGTGTGATTTGCAGAAAGCTATTTCACTTTTCTGAGACTCATATTTCTTATCTGTAGAATTGGAATAACATAATCTGACAGGTTATTAAGAAAATTAAATGAGATAAAATCTAAGGGAGCAGCTTGAAAATTATGAATGATATTAGTTTTATGATTTATGACTTAGTATGAATATAAAACAGATTGAGGTAGAAGATGGGAGCTAGAGAGAAGAAGGAGAGAGACAATGGTGAGTGAAATGGTGTAGAAAGGAAGAGATGAAGGTCCCAAAGCATTTTTCTTTTATTTCACAGTTTTGCTTCAAAGCAGTCCTAACTGAAGATAATACTTATTTACAAATGCAAGTAATTGATCTAGTGTTAAGGGAGAACAAGAAAGAAAGATTAGAAAGTGTGTGGCCCAGTCAGTGCCACAGATAAACCATCGCTTTTCCTTCCTTCCTTATATTGACATGTAAGTTTCTTGTTTCTCAGTCCCAAAGGATGTGGCAGCATCCTAAAAGCCCATCAGGAGCACATTTTCATGACTGGCTGAAAAACAGCAAGAGAACATCTAAGTGGTGATCAAAACGAATCCTGTTCAGAAACCAAGATGAATGCCAAGTGTGAAGAATTTTAATTCAGTTCTTAGGGAACCTGAAGAGAGGTTCTGGTGGGGCTGGAGGGATGAGAATAGGGAGAAGAGACCAATGGTGTGCTGTGATTGGGGTGTTTGTGGGAAAGAGAGTATAAAAAGGTCATGCCAAAGATACTCATTAAGCAGGAACATTTCTGGTCACTTTCTTGATGTTTTGGATAAAGTTTTATCTTGTGGTAAAATACAGCATCCATCCCTCTCCCATATGCTTCTCTCTATTTGCAGATGTGGAGATGAAGGGAGTCTACATTGGAGCCAAAGAAATCAGGTTTTATTGCTCAGTTGCCTCCACACTGTCTGAGTCTCTGATGAAGAATAGAAGTTTTGGTTTTACTCAACACATGATCTTGCTCATGCTGTGTTGAGAAGTTGTCTAAACAACTAGATGAGAACAAAGACTCTTTCTCAACCAACATATTATTCTGTTTTCACTGGCAGTTTTCCAGCTTGGGTGCACAGGCCGTCTCTATGTGGGCAAAATCCAGGAGCCACCAATCAACTCCCTTTTGCTTCTCTCTTCAAATACTCTCCCCCCCCCCCCGGCATTCCCATTCTCATCCTTCACCCCCACTTCAGCCCATTCCATAGGGGAAGCAGTATTTGATCTCTGTTCCAGTGAGTTCCTCACCTATAATTTCAGCAAGAATAGGGGAGAAAGAGATACCTGAGGACAGGATGGGGTCCTGTGGGCCTCTGCTTCATTCCTCTTGGGTCCATGAATCAATCAAGAGGAGAAAATTGGTAAGAAGCATTTAGGCTGTTGCAGATGTAATCAGTGGTAGTAGCAGTTTGGTGATTCTGCCTGAGGCCTTCAAATTTGGCAGATTTTTCTTAGAGTCAGCAGTTCCTATTCCATTGGTCTTTTTTTCCTAAGTGGCTGTGCCTTTCTCAGGGACCTCCACATGGCATCTTTGCATTCTGGATATGCCAGTTGTCTGTCATATCATTGGTACCAATCACCAGCACTGCATAAGATTACTCTACGTATCACTAATTCCTAAAGCATCTTAAGTAGTTGGCTTTTTCCCTACCAAATTGCCTCAATTAAAGTTTTAAAAATATGTACTGTGTCACAGTCTCAAACTAGTGTTAAGTAAAAATCTCATTCATTGGTGGCTTACGTTTATCTGGATACCGACCATTGTCTTCATTGGTCCTTAGCTCGCCCATCGTATTAAGTTACCCCTGCTGCTTGTGTCCCAGCCTCTTAGCAAGGCCTCATTGATGCCAGTTTCTGCCTCTCCAACTCCTGCATCAGATAACCCTCAGGCTTAATGTCTAAGTTTATTGCTTTCTATGCGTCCCTTCCGTGCTCACCTCTTCATAACGGCTCTCTATTGCCCATCAGCTCAAGTCCAGACTATCCAGTCTGGTATTCAAAGCTGTTCATAAGTTGCTCTCACCTTCCCTACCCACCCTCCTTGGCCATCACTTCTCAGCATCATTCCATTCTGACCACACTAGTCATTTCTCTTTCTTCTACCAGCCCCATCGCCAAACGTTTTTTTTTTCTCCTGACATTTCCTCTTCTTCCCTCTTTCATTCTTTAAACCAATCTAAATACTAATTAATAATGTTTAAAATTTTACTCACATTCAACATCTTGAAGTTTTGAATGCATTTCAATATCAATTTCTAATCGGGCACCTCTACTGTAAGAGTTGTAATCCCTTTGTAACATGTTTTATTCATTTCATGTGCATTTGTATTTGTGGGATAATACTACATAGAATTGTTATTTTTCCCTTTGAATAATTGTCATCTCAATTGTACTCTGAGTGCTCTAAAAGCAAGGAACACACCTTATTAATTTGTGCCTCCCTCCCATCTAGCTCAGTGCCTAGGAAATAGCAGTTGAATTAAAAATGTTATAGAAGCAATTGTATTAATAAGCTCTTTAAGGAGAGAGCCATGTCTTAGTCATTTTACATCTGCCTAAACCCAAGACAGTACTAGACATATGACAGATATTAGCAATCTTTATTGTAGGAATTATCATGCATGGTGAGAGTAGGGTTGAGCAGAGATTAAATTTGGGGTATGTAGGGTCAGCTCTAGAAATAAATAGGTGTGCCCCTGGCTTTGTCCATGACCTAAGAGGAGAATCCAGAACAGACAATGAAGGCTAACACTGGTCACTACTTGGGAAGTACAGACTGGGCAAAGGAAGCCCTGGAAATTATTGCCAAAATTAGAGAAAATGTGGACAGGGTCTAAGCTGAGAGGTTTAGCTGATTCTGAGAAATAATGACAGTAATGACATATAAAACATATAAAAAATGAATAAATCATGAATATATAGCTTGATATATTTTTACCAGATAAACACACTCATCTAATCAGCCAGATAAAGAAACAAAATATCGCCAGCATCCTAGGAACCCCTTTTTATCCTCTAGCAGTGTCTAACCATCCCCAAAGTTGGTTACTCTTTTAACTTCTAACATGATAGATCCGTTTTGCTTGTTTCTGAACTTTATATGAAAGAAATTACATGGGTTATATTTTTCTATGTTTGGCTTCTTGCGCTCAGCATTTGTTTATGAGATTTATCCCTATAGTATGTGTAGCAATATCATGTACATTATCACTACTGTATAGGATTCTGATGTTTTCGGCTTAGGGCTATTATGAAGAATGCTTTTATGCATACTTTTGTAAATGTCTCTTGCTAACAAATACATTTCTGTTGAGTATGTAGCTAGACATTGAATAGTTGGATCATAGAATATGTATCTGTCCAGCTTTGGTAGACATTGCAAAACGGATTCCTAAACTGGTTATACCGATTTATATTCCTACAGGCAATTTATGAAAGTTCCATTTGTTCTAAATGCTTGCCAACAATTGGTATTGTCTGTTTTATTTTAGTCATTCTGGTGGGTATATGATTTTAATTTTGCATTTTCTTATGTCTAATGATGTCTGACTCCTCTCATATTTTCATTGGCTATCCTCTTTTGCAAGGTGTCTGTTCAAGCTCTTGTCCATTTTTTCTTCTGGGTGGTCTTTTTCTTATTGATTTGCAAGAACTCTTTACATATTCTGAATTTGAGTCTTTTGTCAGATATATGCAAATATCTTTTCAGGGGCTGTTTTTAACAACAATTCAAATGTAGTGTAGTGATTCCAATAATAGTATCAGTATATGTTTATTGCGTGAAAGACCCTAAATCAAGAGATATTTCAAAGGAAGAAACAAAAGGATTTAGGACAGTTTGACAACAGAGGAAGAAGGAGAAGGGAGATTCATGCTACAACTTCAAGTCCAGAATAAGACTCATTAATTCATTCAACAGATTTGGCTTGTCCAAGGCAAAACATTTAGTTAAGTTGTAGATCATTATATCCCAACTCCTGGCTAGTGTGTGACTATTTTCACTTCTTTCTTTTGGATGTTCCATACTTTGTCCATGAAGAGTCTCCTTATCATTAATGCCTAATATTTCCTGAATATTTATTATGTCAACAACTCTATGTGGTAGGAACTATTATTATTCTCTTTTTACAGAAACTTTAGATAGCTAAGGCCATCCAGTGAACAAGAGGTGGAGCCAGATTCAAATCTAAGCAGACTGACTAGAGAGAGCGACTCTCAATTGCTGCCTCCCTCGTACACCATTGAGTGGACCTTGTCGACCATGGGACTTCAGTTCTTTAATTCAAACTCAATGCCAACCTTATCGAATGTGTGACCCAAAGTGAGCTTCAGCAACAAATTTGAAGAAAAAACCAGGCTGCAGAGGATGAAAAACGAAAGAGATAGAGGGAGTACAGGCAGTGGTGTTGAGACAGAAGACCTGAACTCAAATTCTGGTTTTCTCATGAAGACTGTGGCTTTGCGTAAGTCACAAACAAATCTCACTCCTCCCAGCTGCACAGAGGAGATAAAACTGCCTACCTTTCTACATTAGAAGAAAGCTGAAAAGATGAGAAGAGACAAGAATGATGAAAGTTATTTTATCGAGAAATATTCTTTTTGTCCCTTCACCTGAATGCCTGCTGGATGCTAGGCACTGAGCTTATAAATGAAATGGTGAAAAACATTTATTGCAATATCATCAGTCACCTTGCTTGTAACTCATTTACTCAACCACCTATAACTTACTGAGGGCCTATGACATTCTGAGGATGGTGACAGATAGAGGCTGTGCTCGTATGGAGCTGATGTTATAGTGAACGAGTAAATAAGTAAATGAAAAAATAAAGCAGATTGCCTCCCTTTCTCTCGTCCGGCACCCTATGAGCTGCTTTGTTTCTGCTCCATTTCCTAGGCAAACCTCACTCAAATGTTTTCCTATTAGGCCACTCAAGTGGACGTTCTAACAGATAATCTCAGGGGCCTATGGCTATGTTGTTTATTGTAATTCCTCCCTTGCCAGCCTGTTAAGTATTCCAAGCATGATGTCCATACCGTTCTTATACTTAATTCCCTCCTTATTCTTTCAAGGGCCTGGAGGCACTTCTAATTTTTCTAAAGGCATGCAAACTAACTAATATGATTTAAATTCCAGTTCTCTAATCAGTATTTAGGCACATTCAAGATTTTCTCTCAAAAGTAAGCCCACTTCAGATTAATCCTAAGGCTGTTACAGCACAGTCACCAGGTTAACTATTACTATACATTTTTTTGAAGTATTAAACATAGGTCCAAGAACTCCTGCTTGGTAAAATATTCCAACAGCAACAAAAGAGATATTTGTTAAACAGAATGAAATATTTCTAGCTTAGTTTATTTGGTTGTAAGAATTTGGAAATGAAAACAGATCTGCAGTTCTTTTAAAAGATAATGCATTTCTGACTTGCCACTGACTCAGAGTAACATCTTGTCCAACTAACCTAAAGTAGTGATGCGTCACCCTATTTATAGCCAGTTTTAAAATTAGGCCAGTGACAAATAAAGGGAAAAGGGGACATTTTCTCAGGATTGATGTTTGTGAGTTGGTACTGTGTTTAATCATTTGTATTTTAAAATGTTCAGCAGGTTCATGAGAATGTAGAGAATATCTACTTCTCTTGACATTTATTGGCCCACAGTTTTCTCATCAGAGACTGAGAGGGCCTGGTAAAACTACATCGGTGATGCATAGTTTTGAATGTAACTTTTTCTACAGTTATGTTTTTAAAATAATATTTAACCTGTGCAAATGATTGTAAGACACATTAATAATCCTAAAACTGATTCGAGAATTGAGAAACAAAATTCAAGGATGTTAATTAATTAACTCTGAAGCTGAATATCTGGTGTTATAAGCAGGTGTGACTTATGGTTTATTTATACTTATTTATTAGTTAAATAATAAATGAAATGAGAGACTTAGATGGATCTATAGAGTTTAAAAAAATCTATGACAGTAGAGGACAGACTTCAGGAAGCCAATGTCAAATTCTGCTGATATGCACTGGAGTAGTGAGGAATTTGCATAAATGTTGCTTTCTTTTTTCATTTAAATTGATTTCAGTACTTGGTATTACTAGAGAGGAAAAGATAGTCATTTATATTACGACATATTCCCATGGCATAGTCCTCCCTTTAAGATGAGCTACAGCACAGATTCACAAGTTGTAGTCCTCAGGAAAAAGAGAAAGGTGGTTATGGTTGACAAGTACCTTTGTGGGCAAGGTGTGAGCAGGGTGAGGTTGCTATGGTAGGAAGTTGTCCTGGGGACTGTTAGGGTTCTCTTCAAACATAACTGGGAAATAAATAAAGTTCATGCTTGGGAACCCCAGTCTCTAGCTTTGTTTTTTGCAGGGTACCTTGATCTCTCCTCTGTACTGACCTTAAAAACAAACAACAAACAAAAAAACCTCTTCATTTTCTCAGGAGATGAGCATTCCAATAGTCTCTCCAAGTCAACTTGGTCGTCATTCACACCAAGGTGAAAGTGATAACTAACAGATTAAGAACTTCCTTCTGTAAAGTAATTAGGAATTAAAAATAGTACACAAGACTTCAGTGGAGAAAATTTAGAAACACTATCAAAGGTATAAAAAAAGATCCTAAGTAGTAAAGAGATGATGGTAAATGCTCTTGGGTGGAATGAGTTCATGTTATAAAGATGTTACTTCCCCTTAAATTAATCTTTAAATTAAACAATAGCCAAATGAAAGTTTCTGCTGCCTTTTCCCCAGACACTTGACAAGTTTATTACAAATGTATGCAAAATATATATGAAAAAACAAAGAATAGCTAAATCAGCCCTGAAAAAAGTAAAGCAAAGAGGGTAGACTTTCCTGTCCAGATATAAAGACACTATTCATTAACAAAAGTATTATGGAACTGGCTCAAGAACAATAAGAAAAAAATAAATCAGTGCAACAAAATAGAGAGCTCAGAGATAGCTATTTATATATGGAAAATTCACGTATGAAACATACGATAAAGGACTCACTGTTTAGTGAACTGTATTGGAAAAATGGGCTCACTTTGTGGAGAAAATAAAACTGACTTCCTACTTTCCATCAGGTACAAAAAGGCATTAAAGACCTGATTGTGGAAGGCAAAACCATAGAATAAATAGAAGAAAAGATAGAAGAATATCTTTGGGACCTACGGATAGAGAGAGACTTTTTAAACAAAGCCTTGAAAAGTTCAAACCACATAATGAAAAATGTCTTAAATGACATCCAAATTAAGTTTTCTGTTCAACAAAGGACAAACAGACAAAGTTCATAGGACACAAATTGAGAGAAGAGTTTGTTATGTATACAACCCCAAAGAGAGTAATATTTAAATTATTATCTTCCAAATTATCAACAACAGATGAAAGCCCACAATAACAGTGGGCAACTGATGTAAACAATCAATTCATAAAAGAGGGCAACCCAAGTGGCTACAAGTGTGCGAAGAAAAATGCAAATTAAAACAATAATGAGAGACTATGTTAAATGCCCCAAAGCTTGCAAAATTAAAGCTGGAAAGTAGCAAGTATAGGTGGGGATGTAAGAAAACGGAAACCTTTCTTCATTGATCTGAGAGAGTAGGTGCATGCTGCCTTTCTGGGGAGCAATCTGCCCGTATCTAGTAAAAGCAAATGAACTTATCCCTGTGACCCAGTGGACCCACTCCTGGGTAACTAGTCCAAAGATATTCTCAAAAATGTCATTAAAAAGTCTTGGAAGAGGTTGCTTAGTGATGCAACGTCTGTAGAGTGGGCAATCGGGGGTGATGTGGGTGACCATTAAAGGAGAAATGAATAAGTAAAATGTGGATACACACTAGAAATGGCATGTTAGAAAAAGGAGCTAAACACAGCAACACAGCAGAGTGTAAGACCATAGTGCTAAGTGCAAGATTCAGATAGAGAAACATTCAGACAAAATAAAAATACCTACATGCACTAAACAATATTTTATGTTTTGTGAGTATGCATATATATTCAGAAATATATCAAATACATTACAGCAGAGGTCTATGACTGGCACAGAGGTGGTGGTGGGTGTTTGGTGTGGAGGGAAGGAGAATAATGAGGGTGGGATCAGAGAAAGAGAGAGAGAGAGAGAGAGAGAGAGAGAGAGAGAGAGAGAGAGAGAGAGAGAGAGAGAGAGAGAGAGAGAGAGAGAGAACTTTGTATGAAACAACGATTATGAGTGTTGTATGAGGAATATCATGAATATAACACTTTTTACCTGACAAACTTAAAGTCCCACTTCTCCTGGAGAGATGTGTACTTTAAAAGAATGCATTGTGGATTTCCAAGCACTATCTAATGAGCTGGGAAGTAGTTTTATCATGCAGTCCGTGAGTATTTATTCATTACCTGTTGTGTGCCAGGCACTGTTCTGGGTGCTAGGGCTAGTATAGTTAACGAGACAGAATAGCCTACCTTATGGTTGGTGATTCTGGTTAGCCCTTCCTGACACTAGACCAGGTAAATTGTTGCATATACGCAAGATCAACCATGGGTACAGTCTGTCTGGGGCCTGGGAGCATGACACTGAGGTTCTCTTTATCTGGGGTTGCTTCTGGGAGATAATTGAAACTTCATGAGGAAACAACTGAAGAGAAGGCCCATTACGATCTGAAATTATTTTGCACACATACAATGTCTTCAGTTATTTTTTTCCACAGGAACAGTTTTATGTTCTAGCCATAATCTCTTCTAATAGCAAATATTTTTGAGGCTCCCTGTATGACTGTTCAGAAATCCTTACACAGCCCCAGAGCAGATTTTCACTTTAGTGGGTTTTGGTCAAGCTCACTAAAATATAAGATTAGCTCCATTAAGAGTATCTTATGAATTGTTGTTCATCAGGACCATAAAATGAATAATAGTCATGTCACTGCTATTAAAGACTGGTTTGCAATTTTCTGGCCGTCTATTTTTGTTTCACAACTATTTATTCCCTATTCAGGAACAATAATGAAGCCGGCAAGTAGTACTGGATCAAATCCTAGCTTTAGATGTACTGTAAAGGCAGTCCCCAAATTACCTCCATGCATGTTCCTAAAGATATTTAGTAAATTCTTTAACATCACAGATCTATTTATCTATTCACGCAATATGTTCCTATCGAGTCCTTCTCGTGTGTGCAGTACTGTTCTAAGTGGTGGAGATACAAATATGGAAGAGACAGAGATTTTCCCCTCAAAAGCATATAATTCAATAACGTCCAACGTAATTTTCCCATGGGAACAAGATTATATATGCTTGTCAGGTTGCCAGGCAAACCAACCAAAGCCTATTTAATCCACAGTGGAGTTAAACTCTAGTGCTAATATAATATTGTAATATTGTAATATTGTTTTTATCCAGAGTTCTGGATAAAAATGGCCATATCTTACATTATAAGAAATTGGATAAAGAAGAGTTTCCTCATCTTAGTCTCATGAACACTCCCAATGTTTAAAATAGGCCTGTTTTTTATTTACTCTTCCCTACCCCTCCTTTTTTGCATCATTCTCCTAAGTCCTTCTTCCCCAATGCTCAGTGTCCTCATGCTATTCCCACCCATTACTGTAACTTCTCACCTAGGTCAGTGCCATCTCGAGAACAAAATGCTCAAGATTCTATAATCATTCACTTTCCTTCTTCCCATTCGTCAACACTTCTGGTCTTTAGTTGTGAGAAGAAAAATTTGATTGAACTAATTTGCATGAATTCACATTCCTTCTTCTAGCAATAGATCAATGCATTTGCTCTCTGCTCACACCCCTTGGAAGGTTTTCTAGTCTAGATTTTAGGTGTTATTTAGAAGTCAATGTATTTGTAATAATTTAAAGTCAACATGTAACCACTATCTAGCCAGATTATCTTCTTCAGACATTCACATATGTACTAAAAATTATTACAAGATTTTTGGAAATATCATTTGAGACTGTGTGTTGTTTAGAATGAGTGCAGGTGAAAATATCAAGATGAACTACAACATCGCTGTATTCTTTACATACTTGCATGTTAAGAAAAATAGTGACCAGATTATTTTACATGAATATTCAATTGATATTAATTCAATTGATATTAATTATAATTCAATGATATTAATTATAATTCAATGAATTTCAAACTTCAATTAATATTAATTATAATTCAATGAAACTTCAATTGATATTAATTGTAATTTAATGAAAACAATTTTAAGGTATATTTGTACCTGCCATAATTGTTACGATCACTTTTAAAAAGTCACAGAATAGGAGGAAAACAGTGCTTAGATTAGTCAACACTATTAGTTTAAATATATATCTTGTTTAGGATTCAGCATATTTAAAAAAATGAGATAAAATTATTTTTAAAAGTGGAATTATCTCCAAGCTATCGTTACTATTTATTTTAAAGCAGAGGATATAGGACACAGGTCCTTATTTCTGGTCACCTCTAATGAGATAAGAATCTATGAAGCTCGGAGAAAAATGAGTCCATGACCAAACTGCTTACTCAGTTATTATAGGAGATCAAAAACTATTATACTAGATCTGAAATATACGAAGACAGAGTAATTGTTTTCTTTGAAAAATATGTAGGGTTTAGAAAATTTCTAGGATTTATCTGTAAAAGCACCCTCTGGAACCTAATAGTGACGTTTTAGGGAAATACTTACATATCAAGGTGGGAAGGATAGGAGGTGGCGTTTTGTGGGCTCCTATGGTGGTTAGATAGTTCTCAGAAGACAGTACTGGAAATTAGATAATTGCTGATGTCATAGTTTTCACAATTAAAAAAAAAATTGATGTCCTGGGGGCTATAAAAGCAGCAGTTCCTACCTTCCCATCACAAGCAGAATCATCAAAAAAGGTAAGGGTTTCAGCAAACTCACCATGATTGGTTTGTTTGGTGTGATGTTTCACGATACTTAATTTTCTTTCCCTTTTTGTTCTTTTTCGCTTGATACCAGGTGCTTCTTCCCTGCCCGCCAGTCGCTTGAGTTAGAGGCGTCTGCAATGGCCACCCTGCAGAAATCTGTGAGCTTTTCCCTTATGGGGGTTCTGGCTGCCAGCTGTCTTCTCGTTGCTCTGTCGGTGCAGGAAGGAGCAGCTGTGCCTCTTAGGTCTCACTGCAGGCTCGACAAGTCTGACTTCCAGCCGTCTTACATCACCAACTATACTTTCAGGCTGGCTGAGGAGGTACTCATCTCAATCTCTCTCTCTTTTGCATCTTATCTACTTGGAACCTGAATAGTTCTTAAAATTTTCTTCAGAGTATATTTAAGATTTAAAGAACCCATTGTGTATGTCTACTGGCAGACCAAAGATCATTTTCTTTGTCTCCTCAAAGACTCTTTGGAGATTGGGCTTTACGAGAAGACCTACCATTTTGGACTTTAAAATACATACGTTGAGGTTTACCCCAAAAGGAGCCATTTAGTAGCCCATCTGGCCATCGATTTTTCCCTTTACTCCTCTGTACGTTATTTTAAACTCAGACATACATTTAAGTTCTTTCTTTAGTCTTCACGGGGCTGCTCTAGGGAGATGGGATAAGGTACATCTCTATTTACGGGCTTTTCTCCTATTTTCTTGATGTCCGAGCATTCAGTCTTTTCTTTTCTTCCAGGCTAGTATGGCAGATAACAACACAGATGTTCGTCTCATATCTATGGAGAATCTGTTCCGCGGAGTCAAGGTAAGTCAAGTAGTGATAAGTAAGGCAGTATGTCATCCGTGGTTATTTGGAACGATGGTGACGATGGTTTGGTTCTTCTGACTGCCCTCTAATACAATCTCTTCTTCTTCACTTTTGCTTGCAGATGAACCAGCGCTGCTATGTTATGAAGCAGGTGCTGAACTTTACCATTGAAGACGTTCTGCTTCCCCAGTCCGATAGATTCCAGCCCTATATGCAGGAGGTGTTGTCCTTCCTGATGAAGCTCAACAACAAGCTAAGCCAATGCGTAAGTTCTTCTCCCAGCCTAAGACCACCTAGTTACCTGCCTGTCTTCCTTCTTCCATTTAGAGCCCTTTCCGCCCCCCACACTCATTGCCCCCTCCCATGCTAGCGGTCAGAGGTGCCTCAGCAACAATACTATTATAGGAGTCGTTTGGAATCACAGAATATTTGTTTTTGTTTTAATTCAGTCACATTTTGAGTTTACTATGATAGATGGGATCTGAAAGACAAGTGCATAGAAAGCTCATTTGTCCTTGGGAAAAAGTAACTCAGGTTATGTAGATGAAAAAGGTGCTGGGAGATTTAAGAAAGAATGTCTAGAGTTGGAAATGAGTCTGCCAAGGATAAGTTGATAAAGGGAGAAGATGGGAAAGAGATAAAAAGGGAAATGGGAAATTTTAATGGCCTGTGGTGGGTGGGCAAAGACTCCTGCCCTTTTGATGTCATTGGAAGTGACAAAATCAAAGGTGTGTGCACTCTATGCCTCTGAACATTTAAAACTATGAGAAAAGTTTTGAGTGAAGTGGGCAGAGCAAAGAGGACCCAGTATTTGTTGAGTAAGGCCTATTGTTCATACAAGACATTTTATGTACATTTCTTATTCTGAGCATGCATTTTTGGTGAGGTACATTTAGGGCTTTAATCTTGACACAATTTGCATAAACCACTCCACTCTTTCCACCAACTTAAACCTCAGTAGGAGTTCCCAAAGGTGAAGACGGGTCCCGTGTAAAGGAAATGACTGGATTTTGGTGTCCAAGGGAATTCAAGAGCTCAGAAAATCTAGGTCACTGGTGAAATCTAGGTCATTGTAGGCAAAAATGCTAAGAACTTAAATTTCAAGTGAATGGTGACATACCTCAGCGACACTGAGGTTCATAGAGCTATCAGTACAGCAATGTTAAAACAAATATTCTGTTTTTCATTTTGTAGCATATCGAAAACGATGAGCAGCATATCCACAGAAATGTGCAACATCTGAAGGACACAGTGAAAAAGGTATTACTGATAACTGTTAATGCTAAGTCATTGAATAGGAGAGAAAAATGTTTTCTTTTTCTGTCATTTCTTTCCCCCCTCAAGTTGTGACATGTTATTCTCCTACTATCGAGTTGATAATTTATGTGCATATGTAGATAGATGTGTCTATATATTTATAAATAAATTTCCAAATTTTGAAAATCATAGAATTCTAGAACTGGCTGGGGATTAGGTCATCTAATCTCATCACCCCATGTTCTGGGGATAGCCAGTGGCAGTCCCAGGGCTAGAATGCATCCAGATCAACACTCTTCCAACAGCAATATGTATTAGTTTTAGTATTTCTTAGGGAAATTTAAGATTCCTACTGATTCATGTAATCTGAAGATGCATTTGTTCAAAACCAGAAAAGGGCGAGGGGGCAAATTTATTTGAAGTGATTTTTGAAGCCATTAATTTGATGATTTAAAACTTGGAGAAATAAACCCAGAACAACCATAACAAAAGAGCTGGACTTGCATATAGGATGAATTTCTGGAATGATTGATACTTATATTTAATTATCATAATATAATACCCAAAAGCTATTGATTTTAATTTAAAAAAGGAAGACTGAACAACGCCCGATTTCCTTTATGCAGTTTCAAATAGAATGAAAACATTAACAATGGATTTAGTATAGTGAAACGGAAGTCCAAACTGGAAATCTTTTCTTCATCTCTCTCTCCTCCTTCCTTTCTAGTCTTCTCCCTATCTCAATAAATCCTTAATGAACATCTCTCTGGTGTAGGCTAGTGTGTATTTCCACAGTGAATGATACTGGCATGTGGCCTATTTGGGGCGAAAAAAAACAACAATAGAAGGTTCAGACTAGCAATTGTGACTCATCCCAAACGCAGAGGAATAATTAGTAGCAGCGAAAGTGATGCCCTTGCAGATAGGTACAAGTAAACCTCAGAAACATGAAGGCTCTTGAGCAGAGGTGTCCAAACTGTGCCTGCGGGCCAACTGCGGCCCATGATTCATTGTTAATTGGCCCGCAGCAAATTCCAAAAATATATTTAGTTTACTTAAATAAACCAGGTGAGGCAATACGTACTTCACCTCGAGTGAGTGGCCTTGTGTATTTTACCACATATGGCCCTTGGTGAAAACCGTTGAAAAAAGTTTGGACACCCCTGCTCTAGACTGATGAAATTTTCAATAACAAGCATAACCACAGTTCCTCCTTTTTGCCATCTTGATTTTTTTTATAAAGTATTTCTTCCTGAGTATGATTTAATGAACATGATTGTTTCTTCCTTTGATACATGAGGTGATTGTAGCTTTTCATTGTAAAGATCAATTCTCTTGTCATAGAACTATTACCTAGATGTAAAGGGCTGAATATTAGCATGTTATAGCCCTTCTAGTTGGAAAAATTCCTGATGTCAGTTTACTTTGTTTTTAGAAAAGTGAAGTGAGAGAGAAAAATATGATGTTGATCTGTGTGGGAAAACAGAGATTTGAAAGCTTTTACTCCATTTTGAGAGAATCAGCTTTCACATTTGCAACAGGTTGCCATGTAGAAGAGTGGTTATGCTTTTTTTACCCGGTAGCTCCAGAAAGCATAGGTGAGAGAGAGGAATGTTGTTCGGAGAAAGTTCAACATGAGGAAAACCTGGTCAGGGCTGTCTGATATGGGAGGGCAGTAGGTATTAATCCCCTAGTCATTGGAGGGAAAAGCAGAGAGTAGGCTGTAGTAGAAGAGATGACAGACAGTAGGGCAACATATGCTTGAAAATTCTTTACAGTTGTGGGAGTCTTTAAGATATAAAAAAAATTTATTGGCATTATATCAAAGGAAGTGTGGAAAGGTGAAATGGTGGAAGAAAGCAGGAAGAGAAAGGAGAACAAAGTATAGAGGACATTTAATAGATTAGATGAATGTCAGAGGAGGTATGCTTTGGACTTAAATTTGGGTTCTCTCTCTTGTCGGGTTTGAAAGCCTCATTTGCATGTTACTTGGATGGAGGAGGAAACAAGGGATGTTTCAACCTGCATCTGGCTTTCTACTAATTAAAGCAACTGAATAAGACTTATTTGGTGTTTTTCCCACAAAAGTGAAAACATTTTTTTTTCTTTCCCATTGTCAAGAAGGTGAGAAAAGAAAAAGTCCATGTGTGTTGGTAAATGTTCAGTTTTGATTCAAAGCTGTTAAATTGTTATAAATAATTGGTCACAGATACTGGTAGTCTTGGAGCTTTGAGGTAGGGCAAAGCATAATGGGTAACACCCCAGCTCCCACAGCACAGCCTCCATCTGCTTGCTCTGGTTAATAAGTGGTTTTCACCAGCTTCATTAGTGTGAGGTACAACTGAGATTGATGCTTGTTGGTGCTCTCTAAGTTCAGAAGGCCATAATGTTAAAATCTTTGGCAAATCCTATTATACTTTTGCTCACAGGGTATTACTATTAATCCTTTACAAAAGGCTTCAATTTGGTCTCTGTCTTCAGAAACCTAACCAGGCCATCTCCCTATAATTTGTTCCTCTTTTAAAAACATAGTATAATAAATGCTCAAATACTCCTGTTTCTTATTTTCACAGCTTGGAGAGAGTGGGGAGATCAAAGCAATTGGAGAAGTAAATTTGCTGTTTGTGTTCCTGAAAGATGCCTGCATTTGATCACAGCAAAGCTGGAAAATGGATACTAACCCTTCTTGCCTGTTAGAAGTAGAAATAAAATTTCCAGAAGTTCCCCCCCCCCAAAGGAAAATGGGAAGCCAAATTCCACAATCATGGGTAGATTCTAAATAAATAAACCCCTGCTTAGCTTAAATAGGAGAACAATGTCACTTGTGTCCTTAAGACCAGAAGGTAGCCCTTCCAAACATAATGAGATTTATTGCTAATGTAATGTTTTATTGTAGTTGGTATTTTATACACAGAAATTTATTTTTAAGCAATTGTATATTCCCACAAAAAAACTTCCCGTTACTTTAGGGCAAAAAACTTAAGTGACTTTGTTTTCGTAATTAATAGTTTATATTTATGAATTTATTTATTGTTATAAGTACACATTTTATTTATGTCATTTTACTAATATGGATTTATTTATAGAATCATATGCTATTGTTACTTAAGTATAAGGTTAATATTAATATTTATGACAATAATTATGGATCTAGAATATGTTTATTTGAACTCAATAAATACTTTGATATCCTAAATCTTGTGGCTTTGTAATTTTTTCCCTTCAATATCATCATCATCATCATCATCATCATCATCATCATCATCCTGTAATCATTCTCATTTGCTGAATGAGCCAAGAACCTTATACAAGTGACCTTATTTTTGACTCTAAGCAAAGGAGATGGCTATTAGTATTATCCCCATTTTATAGATGAGAAAACTGAATCAGAGCCATGTTAAAAAACATTGTGCAGGAAAAAACAAAGGAGAGAGAGACAACCAAGATGGCGTAGTAGGTAAACGTGGTGTTTACCTTCTCTCACAACCACATCAAAATTACAACTAATTTACAAAACAACCATTATTGAGAATCGCCTAAAATCAAGCTGAACTGAAGCCTTTCAACTAAGGACATGCAGAAGAAGCCACATCCAGACTGGTAGGAATGTCAGAGACGCGGAACGGGCTGGTCCCACACCCATGTGTGACCATTAAAGATTGGGAGGGCTATTTTGGCTGTGGGGGGTCCCCTGTCTCCTAAAGGAGCAAGAGATCCCAGTTCTCCCCTCCCCCGCCCCAGGGTTCTAGTGCTGAGGAGAGAAGTCCCCATAATTTTTGGTTGTGAAAATCAGCAGGGATTGTGTCTGAGTGAGACTGAATGCAGCTGCACTCACAGGCCCTCCTCTTAAAGGTATTGCACTCAGACTTACCCACCAACGGAATCACTTGCTCTGGGCTCCAGCACTGGGGCAGCAGCTGTAGAATGGTGGGGAATTGAGTTGTCTGGCTTGGGAAGGGGGCTGGAGAGCCAGCTTTCTCCTGGACAGGGGAGCTGGCAGAGGCCATTGTTTTTTTTGTTGAGTCTTTCTCTTTCCCAGTATGGGAACACAGGCAGCTGCCATTTCTGAGTCTCTACCATTAGTTCACTATGCCCTGGTGATTTGAGACCTGGTCCCGTCCAACTTTTGGACACCCCAGGCTACTTTCAGTGGCTTTTTTGTGCAGATTTCTTGCCTTGGCTCCAGCTGTTGACTTTCTTAGGGTCTCTCAAAGGTTTGTGGAACCCAGACAAGCAGCATCTGGCTTGAGCATGTACTGTACCTCTGGCTGAGAAGCCCTAAGCTGGAACTGGCGGCAGCTGGTCTTGTTTGCAGCTTGGCCTCTCAAGGTGCTTCCAAGTACAGCACAGGCAGCACCCATCTGGATTTCTTTCTGGCTCCTTCTGGGTGGACCTGGGTAGGATACTGGCTGTGGCTGAAGTAGATGTACAGCAGATCCCCTCCAAGGTGGGCCTGGGGCTGGCGCCCCCAGTGGCCAGCTTCAAAATGAGCTGGAGCATTACCCAGCCACCTCCAAGTACGACACACACAAGGGGTGGATTGGGAAGACATCAGAGTCCTGCTGAGGCAGATCCTGCCTATAGGATCAGCCCCTGCACAACTCTTCCACTGTAGTCAAGGCCAGTCCTCACAACCAGTGAGCCGAAGGGTCAACCCCTCACACTGATGTGCAATTATCAACCGAGGTTCAAATAAGAGGAGGGCAGACACAGCTCACACAGGGGACACACCTGGAATGCATGACTCAGGTGACCAGAGAGACTGCACCACTGAACCCCACAGCACACCTACTACATAAGGCCACTCTACTAAGACCAGAAGACATAGCAGCACTACCTAATAGATAGAAACAAACACAGGGTGGCAGCCAAAATGGGGAGACAAAGAGACATGTCCCAAACAAAAGAACAGAACAAAGCTCCAGAAATAGAACTAAGCAAAAAGGAGATAAGCAATCTATCAGATGCAGAGTTCCAAACACTGGTTATAAGAATGCTCAAAGCTCTCAGGGAGAACTTTAACAGAGAGATAGGAAGCATAAATATGGAGATGGAAACCATAAAAAAGAACCAGTCAGAAATAAAGGATACAATAATGGAAATGAAGAATATATTACAGAGAATCAACAGTAGATTAGATGAAGCAGAGGATCTAACCAGAGATGTAGAAGATAAGGGAGCAGAAAACATCCAACCAGAACAGCAAAAAGAAAAAAGAATCCAAAAAAATGAGGCAAGTTTAAGGGGCCTCCGGGACAATATCAAGTGTACCAATATTCACGTTATAGGGGTACCAGAAGGAGAAGAGAGAGAGCAAGGAATTGAAAACCGATTTGAAGAAATGACGACAGAATATTTTCCTAACCTGGTGAAAGAAATGGACATACAAGACCAGGAAGCACAAAGAGTCCCAAACAAGATAAACCCAAAGAGGCCCACACCAAGACACATTATAATTATAATGCCAAAGGTTAAATACAAAGAGAGAATCTTAAAAGCAGCAAGAGAAAAGCAGTTAGTTACCTACAAAGGAGCTCCCATAGGACTGTCAGTTGATTTCTCAACAGAAAGTTTGCAGGCAAGAAGGAAATGGCAGGAAATATTCCAAATGATGAAAAGCAACAGCATACAACCAAGATTGCTCTACTCAGCAAAGCTATCATTTAGAATTGAAGGACAAATAAGGAGCTTTCCAGATAAGAAAAAGCTGAAGGAGTTTATCACCGCCAAACCAGTATTATAAGGACTCTTAGAGGGACTTCTTTAAGATGGGAGGGGTCTTAAGGATAGGTGAAAAGGGAAGGGATTAAGAAGTACAAATTGGTTATTATTCAGTAGTCATGGGCGTGTAGGGTATAGCATAAGGAATATAGTTAATAATATTGTAATAACTAGGTATGGTGCCAGATAGGTACTAGATCTATCAGGGTGATAGATAGGGATGGGATTGGGGGCAGGGTGAAAAAGGTGAAAGGTTGAAAAGGCATTAAGAAATACAAATTGATAGTTAATACAGTATGGGGAATATAATCAACAATGTTGTAAAGATCATATAAGGTACAAGAGATGGGCACTGGACTTATCAGAGGGATCACTTCATAGACTGTGCAGATGCCTGACCACTGTGTTATACACCTGAAGAGCTGAAGTAGAATAATATTGAATGTCAACTATCACTAAATATATATGTATATATATATATATATATATATATATATAGTCATGGGATGTGAAGTAAAACATAGGCAAGATAGTCATTGGTATTGTAACAGCTACATAAGAAGTCAAAGGGTTAGTAGCTTGGGGAGTGGTTTATCACTTTATGAGGGGTTTAAATGTCTATTATGTTGCTCTGTACAACTGAAACTAATAAAAAATAAATTAAAAAAAGACATTGTGCAACTATAAGTAGTGATACTCATTAAGCTCGGTCCATCTGATTTCTAGGCTCTCTGCTCTATTCTCTATATAGATTTATTACGTTGATGCAGTATGTAATTCTGAAAGAGAAAGGTAAGAAATTGA
Organism: Rhinolophus hipposideros; assembly: GCF_964194185.1. NCBI lineage: Eukaryota > Metazoa > Chordata > Mammalia > Chiroptera > Rhinolophidae > Rhinolophus > Rhinolophus hipposideros. The sequence goes on along the minus strand of NC_138055.1, from coordinate 65,000,114 downwards.
AAAGAATCCATCTGCATTGTTAACAGTTTGTGGATAAAAGAAAGAAGTGAATATGCTGTGGAAGAAACACAGGGAGCCTCTATTGCTGTAGGTGAACCGCTTTAGTTCTAGTTCAAGCCTATTAGGGAAGGCCTTCCCCAGTTTTCCTGTAAGTCAGGAAATACAGTAGAGGGGAAGCTGACTGAGTTTGGTGTCAAGACTCTTGGAGAAGTCTTGTGTGTGGAAGATAAGCAAGATATTAATGAAGCACACTGAAAAGAGAGTGAAAGCTGTACATCTTCAAACTTTGTACAGTGGTACAGAGAAGGAAGGAAAAGGGTAGAGATAAAAGTTGGACTAGTTCTATGTAGAATAATGAACACATGACACCAGCACCAAAGAATGTATAGGTTTTTGCATAGATGGTGGAAGTCAGTGTTCAGCTCTTTGAAGTGCTTCCTTTTACAAAAAATCAGGAACCCTGGGTTGATCCTACAATTGTTTGCCAAGTTCCTTTAGGATTAGATCAAGGTTGGTGGTGATTGGTGAGCACGTATATAAATTGCAAGTTCACTCGTAGATAAAGTGGAACTAATACTTTTGGGTATGGGCTCTAAATGCTGACAGGTACTAGAGCTACTCTTCAGGGATGATAGAATTATAATTACTTCTGGCATAAGTTGAGGTTTAGGACTCTTTCCTCTCTTCTTCCAAATGAATTTCAGTGTAATGCCTTGAGCAAAACTTGATATTGTATTTGTTTTTGTCTAATCTTCTAGAAATTGAGCCATAAATGGAGGAATACTCTTAACATTGAATTCACAAATGATTCCATACTAGGGCAAGGAGTCTGAAATGAAAATATTTAAAAATTCTGAATCCCAATGAACATAAGGCATAAGGTGCCAGGATCTTCTTCAATTCTGGAGGGCAGTGCTGATAAATTTGGCGGTTGTATGAGATAGTCCAAACTCTACATATGTAGTCTTAACATAATTATTGGCACCTGTTATACCAATTTTTTTTTTTTTTTTGGCATCAGTAGCAGCGGCTTGTATTTGGCTAGCACCATCAGCACTGCTCTTATTCTTGGCATTGGCAGAGGCCTTGAGTATCTCCTCTCCCAGTAGCAGATGGCAACATTCAGGTATTCAAGAAGACTAATCTATGAGCTGTGTGAGACACAGGCCCCTGGAGACACTAGCCAGCAATTAGGGCTGACTGGAAGTCACTGGAGGATTTTGAGCATGGGAAATAATTGATCTAACTCGTATTCTATAAGATCACTATGGCTGCTGGGTAGAGAGTATGTCTAGTGTGTTTGTATGAGGGTAAGAACAGAAGCAAGGCCAGGGCAGTAGTCTGGGGAGGAGAAATGATTGTTCTGGAGTAGATGGGAGTAGAGACAGAGGAAGCTGGTGTTGACTTTTACTGTGACTCTTACAACTTGGGCTGCCTGAGAAATAAGAGCTATGTAAGGATCATACTCATATGGACTAACAGGAAAAGTGATCATCTAGTTTTCCCTTTGGTTCTTGCTTTACACTATATTATTCAATAGCATGCAGTGCCTCACATAGGAATCAGAGTAAACATAGATAGGTGATTTTGTTCTGAAAAGAGGTTAAGATTTCAAGATTTGAGCCAAGACAATTCTATCAGAAGGGGAGAATGCAGTGATGCCAGGGGTTGAAAGCTGAGGACCTATTGTCTCAGAGACAACCACAGCTATAGCAACTTTATCTTTAAAGTCTATTTTCAAGGAATGTTTACTGTTGGAAAAACAGGTGGAGAAGGCCGAGATGATGGACCATGGTCATCAGGAGGAAGTCATATTACTGCTACACCAAGAGGCTAGATAGATGTAACTGGACCAGGGGATTCACTGAATTGTCTTGTCAGTTTGCTCAGTAGTGTTGTCAACAGAAAATTGCATCCATCCAAAAGAGACAGGATCATCAAGAACTCCATTTCTATAGGAATGAGGGTTCAAATCACTTTACCAGGTGAAGGACCCCATCCAATGAAGGTGCAGGCAGAGGGCAAAGGGAAAATGGAATGAGTGGTGGAAAAAGGAATTCATGATTATTAGTTTAGATTCTGTGAATAGCTATTTCTGTTAATAAATGATTTGTCCCCCCACCCCACAACCTCTTATATAAAGAGTATTTGTGGGGGTTGCTAATTTAGTTTTTGGATAGGTATATGACCACATTGACATCATCCTGTAATGATACAGTAGATTATGAGATTCTAAGTATTTCCTGTGTTGGAGACATACATTTTTCACCTAAACAACGACAAAAGTGGATACTGAAAGATGCCAAAAAGATGGATTATGCCCATCTGGTCCTTAAATCCATTCTCTGTTCTTTTCTACTCCACTTTGTACCCAGAGATACTGACATATATGAATTGTCCCATATATAAGCTTGCTCTCTGGCTTTTGATTGCATTTGGCAAATGGGAGAAGTTAGCAGGAGATTGAAGGGTGAGAATAAGGTCAGAGCATTTATTCCTCTGGAATCCTCCTGCCTCAGCTCCTTGCAGACAGCTTTCTTTCATATAATTCTTTTTCCTCATTCTAGAAATTACTTTCAACCCTGTTCCCTAATAGGCTTCCAGCTATTGTCTGCTTCAGGGCAGTGCACTACTTCCTGAAGGGTTCCATAAACTCTGTCCACACCTTAAAAAAAAAATCAGTCTCATAAACTCTTCTCCATTACCCAGTTTGAGTGTAATGTATGTTTTCTGCTTGCATTCTGACCTTTGTATCCCTTTTCTCATGTCCATTCTCCCCCCAACCCCAGCCTAGCAGTAGGATGGAGTCTGCTAATTTAGATGAGATCTGGACTATTATGGACTATAAATGAAGCAGATTTTTGACCTATCTGCATTGCATGTAAATATTTGACCTGGCAATAAAGTGAAATCAGAAAACAATAGTATTATGGTTTTTAAAATTAAAACACGTTCTTTAATAAAAGAATTCTATTTCTCTAACAAATTTTTCCATGGGGAAGTAGGGACGCTTAAGTCAAGATGCAGTATTAGCTAAAGGAACTGAAGAGCCCTCATGTTTTGGTCCAGCAATGCTGTTTTTAATTTCTGCAGCGCTCTCTTCCCTCTGCTTCCCCACCAGCTACATGGAGGAATCTTTGTTTCAGTCGGGCTACTATGCCAGCTGGAGGATGGAAGAATTACTGTACCTGAATAATTGAGACTCCTCTCAACCCATGGTTTCTTCTTTTGTGTGTGGCCCTTCTTTCTTTTCTTTTCTTGTTACAGCTGCTAAGGATATTCAAGGTGACTACATACTTCTTTTAGTCACAGCTCCTTCCTTGTTTCTATGGGATATAACATCTGGCTCATCCTCTACATCTGGTATCTCACTTTAGCAATATGTGTGCAGGTTAACCTCAATATTGCCTAGAAATCGACCAATGTGTCCTTACAGGCATGTGCTTTTTTTTTTTTTCTTCTGAAACCCGCATGCTGTGAGATGCTTTCATGAGCTGTTGTTTCATCCGTGACATTTTCATCTTGCCATCACTGCAGGTGCTATTTTTAGGCACAACGACTGCCCAGGAGCCTTATGAATTTTACATTGTTTCTTGACTCAATGACACTCTGAAATTTCAATTCAATTTAGTTCAGTAAACAACTATTTAGATTCCAGGATGTGCAAGATCCTGTGGTAGGGGCTGTGAACGTAAGGTTAGATATAATTTGGATTCTGTCCTCAAGGAGCCTGCAGTCTTGTGAGGAAGCCAGGAAAACCACTGCTTAAGGCAGAAGTGGACTGAAACGTGCTGTGGGAGAAACACCCCCAAGATGACAATTGTTACTGTGATGACACCAAAGTTGCATTTGAGCTGATACTGTGAAGGATAAGAAGGATTTCAACAAGTTCAAATGTCATCTTTTCTGTGAAATCTCCCCTTTTCAACCTAGGCATAGTTAATTGCTCCATCTTGAGGACACTCAAAGCATAATATACATCTCTCTTTTAAGATTTATCACAGTTTAATTATTTGTTCTGTGTCTATCTCGAGAGATTTTTAAGGACAGAAACTACTGTTCATCTTTGTGTCCCAGGACCTAAAAATGCCTGGCAAGTTACAGGTGCTTGGTGGATGGATGCACAAAGGAGTGAACAACATTCTGGGCCTAAGAACCTGGTTGAGCAGTCAGAGGCATGAAAGGGGACAGAGTGCCCAGAGGAAGTCCCGGGGTCAGGTGTGGTGGGAGCAAAGGCTGTGTGGGCTGATGCAATGGGAGATGACTAGCAGTTGGCAACCTTAATTCTATACAATTTCCGATTTCTAGTCTTTGGGAACTCAGTTATTGATGGGACTCAGGTATCTGGAGGGAACGCAATGAACTGATAGGATTTAGCTCACACCAGGCTTATGGCTTTCACCTGATGTGAGTTGATAAGGCAATTGCATGAACACTGTATTTTAACTTTTTCTTTCTGGAATTTGGGCAGCTGCCATCCACACAACACTTCCCACTACCAAATGCTTCACAAGAACTATGGGAAACATGATGTTGCTGATGGTATGGAGTAAAATTCATCAAAAAGCTAAATAGAAAGCAGTTCAATCATTTCTGACCCGGCCAGAGGAGAGATATTACCTCCAGTAGAACACTCCCACTGTGGGACACCCATCCCCAGCCTACGCAGACCCCTCTTCTTAGTAACCACCAACGTGTGAAGGCTGCTGGGAACCCCCTGGTCTAAATCCATGATGCTAGTAGCATCATCTGAATTCTCTGTCTCTGGCTTTTTTCAAAGTCTCCATGCTTTTTGTCTTCAGAGGGTGGTTCCAATGGACTGGGGTTTGTCCCCAGAGTGTGTGAGATCTTCTCTTCACTGTCTCATAGTCTCTGAACTGCAGATCCCCTGTCCTTAAAATGAAGAGGGTGACACCTACCCTCATGTAGGAATGAAACCACTCCATCTTTGCTGGAAGTGGAATTTTCTAAATTGAATTTTAACGATGTTCATAAAAGATAAATAAGGTGCAGCACCCCCTGAGCTACCCCCCATGTGTGGAGCCTAGGGACCTGCCTATTTGCCTTATCCCCAAATAGACACACCCACTCCCAAGCAGACTTTCTCTCACATCTTTTTGTCCAGCATGTGTGCTCATGACAGTCACTGGCTTAGATTAGGGATGGGAAAACTTTTTCCGTAAGGGGCAAAATAGTAAATATTTTAGGCTTTGTCTCTATCGTATATTTTTTTCTTATTCTCTTCTTCCTTTTCCTCCTTCCCAACCCTTTAATTAAGTAGCAACAGCCCTACTTAGCTCATGGGCTTTACAGGAACAGGTTGCAAGTCAGATTTGGGCCCTAATTGCCAACCCTTGGCTTAGATCATTCATTTTCTGGCACTAGGCACATTGACACCCCGAAAAATTCTGTGAAAGGGAATAATTTTGTGGGCAACTATAAGATCCGCTATGAGCAGCCGATGACAAATGTATTTAGCATTGAGTATGACCAAGAGTTACCAAATGTTGTATTACATTTCTCTATCAACCACAAGTTGTTATAGCAGAACCATGAACTGTAACCATTACTGTACTATTTCATCTTGTTAGCCATTTAAAAAATTTGACTTGATTTCCTTAGAGTTTTAGGTTCACAGTGAAATTGAGAGGAAGGTAGAGAGGTTTCCCACATATGCCCTGCCCCCACATATGCATAGCTTCTCTCACTATCAACATCCCCCAGCAGAGTGCAACATTTGTTACAATTGATGAATGCACATTTTTAGCTGTTTTTTAATGACAATGAAATTTTTTTTATCACAATCAAAAGCACATCTTTGGGCCATCTCAGATTTTCTTGGCTTCCCTTGTTTGCAGATGCCACCGCAGCGATCATTTTTGGCTGCTTTTGCCACTGTGGACTCAGAAAAAGGGCCGTGGTACACAACTGCTGAAGGGGCCAGGTAATATTTAGAGGTGTGTGAAGTTAACTCCCCACAGGGCATGAGAGTAATCTGGCATATAATTTTCATCCCGTTTCCTCCTTCCCTTGGTCTGACCCAAGGCATGGTGTTTCTGTACAGCCTGTTGGGAGACATCCTACCTGGCTGAAAGACTGGCTGTCTCTCTTCGTAAAACACCGGCCATATTGCTGAAGGATCACCATCCTGTTGGCCTCATTTCTCTTTTCTTTCATTCTCACTGACCCCTAATAAAACCTCAGCACTCAAGTTTTGCCTCAGGATCTTTTTTTCTGGGGAATCTGGGCTAAGAGAACTCCTTATTAGAATCTAAGTCCCGTGAGAGTAAGGATTTTGGTTTAATTTGCTCACTGCCTAGAATATTGCCTGGCACATAGTACGTGCTCAATGTACATAAGATTTGTGTGTGTTTGTGTGTATACAGATGTTACATATAAGATATATATATGTTATATAATTAAGCTGTTTATATGTATATATATCTTATATGTAACATCTGTTATGAGCAGCAGAACTCCTGGAAGAGATGAGCACCAAAATAAATTTGTAGGAAGAAGAAGACTACTTATTAGCTGATTCCTGCCACAGAGAGCACCCAGACCTGCAATACAAAAAACTTAGATGTGTTTAGCTGCACTAACGTGAACAGCTAATGTGTAGGGAGTTATGAGAGAAAGATACAGAACAAAAAGGAGTGGCCAGCATCACGAGCACTGAGCTGCACTAGCAGTTCCCGTCAAGCCGATGCACAGCTCACCTGATCTTCTAACCCTTCTGGTTTTGTCTGAAATGCAACTGAGAGTCAGGAAACAATGCTGAAGGCAGGGGAGGGGATTCCCATTGTGGGCTCTATAGATCTCATAGACAAAATCTGAAGATAGAGAGCTGCTTGCGCTGTCCTACATAGCTCAGAAGTGAGTCGCCAAAAAACATCCAGAGAGACTCTCCCAAAGCAGTTTGTGATTTTCATGTCAGTACCCAAATTTCTTTCTCCTTCTTCCTAAGAGCTCTGATGGGCAAACCACAGAATGCCCTGTGAGATGAGAAAAGAGCAAAGCCCTTTGGTCTTTTCTCATCTCACAGGGCATTCTGTGGTGATCAAAGAGTGTCTTCAGTAATCCAATAATTTTTATTGAGCACATACTATGTACTAGTCACTGTTCAGAACTGAGGTGACAGCAATGACCAAGCAGAGAAAAATCCCTGCCTTGATAAAGCTTAGATTTTAGCAAAGGAGATATACAGTAAACAAAATGTATAAGTAAAATGTATCACATGTTAGATAATGATAAGGAGTTTGGATAAAATAAACCAGAAAAAAAAAAGACAAAAGAGCTGGAGTGGTGTTAATTGTAATTAGGGTATTGTATTAGTTTGCTATGGCTGCTATAACAAAGTATCACAGGCTAGATGACTTAAAAAACAGAAGTTAATTTTCTCATAGTTCTGGAGGCTAGAAATCTAACATTATGGTGTGAGCAGGGCTAGTTTCTTCTGAGGCCTCCCTCCCTGGCTTGTAGATGACCAGCTACTCTTTGTGTCTTCACATGGTCTTCCCTCTGTGTATGTCTGTGTCCAGATCTCCTCTTCCTATGAGGACACCAGTCATATTGGATTAAGGCCCACCCAGATGACCTCATTTTGATGACCTCTTTAAAGACCCTCTCTCTAAGTACAGTCACATTCCGGGATCCTGGGGGTTAGGACTTCAACATAGGAACTTTTGGGGTGACTCAGTTCAGCACATAACAGGTACCCTGGGAAAGCCTTGCTGTTCTGGAAGGTAATATTTCAGTGAGACTTGAAAGACCTGGCTATGTAGGCATCTGGGGGAAAAGCATTTCAGGCAGAGGGAACAGCAAGTGCAAAGGCTCTGAGACACAGGCATGCTTGGTGGGTTTGAAGAGCAACAAGGAGGAATTGTGGCTAAAGTAGAGAGAAAGTAGAGATAAAGGGGGAGAGCAGTAGGAGATCTTGGACTTACACATAAATGATGTTTATTTATTCTCCCAGGGGCAAAATGGTATGGTGGAAATACCACTGGGTTTGTTGTTTGGAGCCAGGGGTTAGAATTCAGGCTTGCTAATTCCCAGCTTCGTACCTTCAGGCAAGTCTTTAACCTCTTTCAGTCTCAGCTCTCTCACCTGTAAACTGGAAAAAGGAAGACTTCCTTTACCTCTTGAAGACGTGTTGGGAAGACAAAGTCAAGGAATATCTTTGTGAAGTATTATTATATAAGATTAGATATTTTAATGATGTATATACAAAGGCCGTAAAATACCATGGAAATGTGTTTTACTTCAGTGCTTTTCTTCTTGTTCTTTTTTCCTTAGGTCCTTGTCCCATCTCTTACATTTCTGTAGTGTCCGCCACAGTCTCCGATATTCCTGGTGTCCTGCTCTCCTGAGTGATGGGAGGCCTCACAGTTTTCCCACTGTGTAGGAAACACAGGGGCTATGGAGTTTCATGGGCCTGGATGGAATCCTCTGCCTCTTTGAGCTGAGTGCCCCTGGGCAGGTGATTAACCTTCCCTGGACCTCAGCATCTTCCTCTGTGAAACGGAGCAGTACCAGATGCCCTGAAAACATCTATGCTCTCAAATAGAATAGGAAGCATTTAACTATGCCCCATATTTTAGGATGTACCATTTTTCTCCTCCCAACCAGCCTACGGAATATTAAGTTGTCACCCATGACAGTCAAGGCCTCTCTTAATTCCACTCGTTTCTGGTTCAGCAGAAAAACAAGCAAGCAGGTCATGTATTGCCTCTTTAAAAAAAACCATTTAAATGGACCTAACTATATTTTAAAAATTGGGTGAGGTAGAATTCTCTTCTTAAAACTGTTTTCCTAGAGCTATTAAAATGCGCACATTTTAATAGCATAGTTAAAAAATATTCTTTTCTGGATTGTACAAGAAGGGAAGTACCAGGGCCACAGGTGAGGCTTGGTATAGCTATGACCCAGAGGTGGCTTCCTTCTCTCCTGCTGCATTCATTAGCTGCTGAGCTGGCCTTGCTTTTCTTCCTTCCTCCCTTCCTTCCCTCCTATTTCCTTCACCCTCTTTCTCTGCCTCCTGCCCCTCCCTCCTTCCCTTTCTCCATTCTCTCACTCTCTCTCTCAAAACATTCCTCTTCTTCTGTTCTTCTTTCCTTCTCCTTTCTTTTCCTTTTCTTCCTTCTTTTCTTTTCTTGAGGTGAAATTGCATAACAAAACTAACAATTTTAAAGTGGACAACTCCCTGGCATTTAGAACATTCATAGTGTGCGACCACCCTCTATATCAAATTCCAAAACATTTCATCACCTCCAAAGGACACTCCACACCCATTAAGCAGGCTATTCTTCTCTCTTTCCAGGCCCTGGCAATCATCTGCTTTCTATCTCTATGTATTTACCCATTCTGGACATTTCATATAAATGGAATTGTACAATATATGACATTTTGTGTCTGGTGTCTTTTGTGTATCATACTGTTTTAAGGTTTATCCACATTATAGCATATAATACTTCATTGCTTTTTATGACTGAATAACATATACACCTGGTTTATCCATTTATTCATTTATGGACATTTGGGTCCCATCCTCTTTTTAAAAAACCTAAGTCAGATGATATGGTTCCTTTGTTCAAAACTCCCATATGACATAGAGTGGAAGCCAAAGTCTGACTAATGGCCTACAAGGCCCTGTGTAATATGAGTCCACGTTTCCTGTGTGACGTCACATTCTCCCCACCCTCCTCACTTGCTCTGGTCCAGTCACACAGGCTTCCTAGCTATATTTAATATGCTAAGCATGCTCTTTCCCTAAAGTCTTTGCACTGACTGCTTTTTTGACTGAATAAGTATCCCTGTAACTTACTCCCTCTCCCTTACTTAATTCTAGCTGGTGCTTAAATGTTACGTTTTCACTGAGGCGTTCCGTGATCACCCTGTTCAGTCAGCTCTATGCCCATCTCAGCACCAACATCTCCCCTTACTCTAATCCATTTTTTCCCAAAGCATCTATGGGGGGGCGGGTCGGACAATTAAGTTCGCGGACTTTCCACTGTGCTCTTACACGGTGGCAAGTTCGCGAACTTAATTCTCTGAACTTTTATATTATTTTCTACTTGTATATAACTTATTCATAACTTATATGTTATATCTACTATGTTTATGGATTGTCTGTCTCACCCCCCTCTGCTACTACTAGAATGTTTTGTGAAACCAGTAACTTTCTGTTTTGTTTATTGATGCATCCCAAGGCCCAATAAGCCCTCTGTAAATATTTGGTGAATGACTGTATTAATGATGAAAGGTGAAAACATATGAAGTACAAGTCACCTAGCACAGCGCTGGGAACATAGGCTGAGTCAGAGAATTGTCCTGTGTTTTCCTCTTCATGCTGCTCTCTGTATCTGGTTTCTATATCCCCCTTTTTTTCCCACCCAGACCATTTACAGCACTCTTCATTCCTTCTCTAACCTGTTCTCATCCATCCCTCTGATAATGTAAACATGAGAATAACTGGTTTCCTGGGTTGACTTGTCAAATACGGAAAGATGACCTTTTCTGGATGGACTCAACCAAGGTGTTACATTGAACATATTTATTTATCTGTAACTATTTCTTATCTGTATCTTCTGGATCTATTCTGGAAAAAACATCTTGGGTTTCTGTGGGTGACTGGTTTAAAATAGATCCACCTACTTATTTATAGCTGTATTGATTTTAGGAATTATTCCAATCACTGAGATAATGGAATATTATATTTCAACAAGTTTAAGATGCCATATGTTGCAAGCTGTATGATTATTTTCTTTACCACTAAGAAAAGAAAAAAAAGTGTTGCTGATTAAACTATAATACAATGCTTTGTTAACATTTAGCACTCAGTTATTGTTGTGTAATTTTGGTCATTCCTCCATAGACAAGCATTTGCTTCTCTAATATCAGATTTGCCTCTTGCTGCTATTCTGTGACTTTCTGTGAACCCATTAACTTTTGTTTCAATGCTGAATCATAGTGTAATTTTCCTGAAGATATTTGAATAGCAATTCAACTCAACATTGGAACCCCCTTTTGAAAGGACCTGTGTTTTGATTATCCTTTATATTGCTCACTATCCTTTGAGGTCAGATTTGACTGTTTAAAGGACCCAGTTGGGGTGATCTAATTTTTAGTCATAAAGGAATGACCACAGTTTTCTTGAGTTGGCTGTAAACTAAAGCAGAAGCATTCTTGGGACATGTATGACCTTCCTTGGGTCATGATCATTTGAGGAATATAAGACATTTGTGGAAATACCAGAGGTTAAAAAGACAGTTAGAACCCACATTGACTTCATGTATCAATATTAGCAACGTGAGTTGTATTTATGTTTTGTTGGTTCACATCAGGGACCTCAAATTAGCTGCTCAAGACAGTATATGGCTCCTGGAAGTATTTTGTGTGGTTCTTTTACTGAACCCATCCAGTGTGTTAAAGGGCTATATAATTAGGTAGATTTTAGGCTTGAAGGCATTCTAAGCAATTTAGTTCCAATTGTCCTATATCCACCCACTTAGGGTGTTTATATTAATCCCAAACACTCTGAAGGCATTTGGGCTTCTGATTTCTGGTGTTCACACTCTTTTGTCTAAAGGAACTTTGAATAATAGGCATCACTCTGCTCCCCTCCCCCCCCCAAAAAAAAAACCCTTGGGGTATTTCACATTCCAGTTCACATTCCAACTCTTTAAACTATTTCTAGCTAAAAACAATTCTTCCTTTCCCTGAATTTTTATAAAATTTCAGTGACCTCACTTTGCAGTCCTGACCAGAGTCTTCTGATGTGAAGAGTTCTCCTCTCATGTCACAGGGCATGTCCTTTATCAGCAGAGGGGTTCCTGTGGAAATGAGGCTGGGGCTCTTCAAAGAGATTCACTTCCGTTTTCAAAAAGCAGAAAATCCTCCCAAGACCCCTCACTTTATACTTTCTTCTTTCTCCTTTCCCAGCCCTGGATGCCTTGATTTAGACATTTGTCTTGGGCTCTGATGCTTATTATTGAATGCCTAGTGTGGGAACAAAGCCCCAAAAAACAGTTTCCAGGCTCTCGGCCTCACATAGAAAGGTGCTGGCTCGGGTAGTAAATGGCCATCAACTGTGATTGGATGGCCATCAGCTGTGGCTAGTTGGCCGTCAGCTGTAACCCGTAAGCCATTGGCCACTAATATAACGGCTGTGGCTACGCTAGCAAGAGAAATGGGGGCTAGCAAGAAGATGGTGGCTGGCAAGCGCAGACTGCTGTTAAGCAGATTATGTAGATCCTGCTTCCTGTGTCTCCAGCCCAGCCGCCAGCGAGAATATATTGGTTTGACTCCCCTATCTATGGCTCCATGGGTGTTCCTTTTTGGCCTTACCGTGTCCTGCGTTCTTATGTGGGGAGCAGAACCAGAGACCCCGCCGGACGCCCTGCACGACAAATGGTGCAGCGAGCAGGGTCCCCTGCGTGACACCTAGTTTTGATGAATCTCTTACCACCAGATTCCTACTGTCATGCGGAGTGTCAAGCGGGGTCTCTGCTCCCGCACCCCACATAAGAACGCAGGACACGGTAAGGCCAAAAAGGAACACTCACGGAGCCATAAGTAGGGGAGTCATATCACTGTATTCTCACCGGCGGCATCCGCCTCTCTGCAATCCGCTCTTGCTAGCCCCCATTTTTCCTGCTAGCGTAGCCACAGCAGTTATATTAGTGGCCAATGGCTTACGGGTTACAGCTGACGGCCAACTAGCCACAGCTGATGGTCATCTTATCACAGTTGATGGCCATTTACTACCCGAGCCAGCATTTTCTCAGCCTTTCTATGTGAGGCTGAGAGCCTGGAAACTGCTTTCTGGGGCTCTGTCCCCACACTTACTGTTGACTTGCCCTGGTACTATGTTAATTCTGTTCATGCTAGGCTTTGCTGACTTATCTCTGCTTCTCAGTATATGGTACTGAGCTATGTCCACTTCTTATCTTGGGGCTGCTGCACAAAATGAACCACACTAATCGCCCATAGGAAGAGTTGGGACAGAACTGAGGGTGGGAGTCCGTGGAGCAGCTGCCTTCATAGCCCCCAGTACCTAGCAGTATTCTTTGTATTGGCAGATCTTCCATAAAAATTTGTTGATAGAATAAATGAAAAACAACAAAGCAGTTATAGTAGCATCTCATGGTGTGGAAAGGAAAGTATTTATTCCACTAATATTGGATGTGCTTCTTTATTGTGTTTCCCCAAAAACAAGACCTGGTTTTACATTAATGTTTGCTCCAAAAGACGTATTAGGGCATATTTTCAGGGGATGTCTTATTTTTTTATGCACAACAATCTACGTTTATTCAAATACAGTCATGTCATCTTCTTCTGGAACATCGTCATAACATACTAAATGCGTCCGTCTGGCTGATGACCTTATCTGGGGCTTATTTTTGGGGTAGGTCTTATTTTCAGGGAAACAGGGTAGCGTCATGGAACCATGTGGCATCATGGTAGACGCTGAGGATTCTGAGATAAAAAGATAGGGTCTCTTTTCTCAAGCAATTCACACTGTACTCAAAGCCTGAAGTTAGAGGAAAACTCTGTGTGGTCCACGTGGCCAGAGATGGTAAAGAACCTACTAAATGGGAGTCTTAATCCCAGGCCCAGTTCCAAACAAATTTTAAATATATTATGGGAGTTACAGTTTCTGAGCTTGAAAAGTTCTTGAGAAAAGTCAGAAAAGCTCTCTTTTGGGTGTTGATGCTGGCTGAGAATGGTGGTGAGGAGAAAGATTTGGCAAAGGATAAATAAAAATCTATATGAGGTCACGAGCAGATTTTCCAGGGCTGCCCATTCTACCTGTTGGTTAAATTTTCCTGGGATACTAGCTAGAATACTAGCCAGAAAAGGAGATTTTTTGTTTGTTTGTTTCATATGGGAATTTAAAAAAAAATCACATGGCCTCCTGGAGATCAGGCTCTTTCATTGGCATGGCATGACTTTTAAGATAATGAAATCTATTGTGATATGCAGCTGAAGTTCTAGCTTTTATTTTTTGGAACTGAGGCCCCAACCTTACCAGTAAATTGGAGCTTTTACTTAACTTCACAGCTGGTGTGGTCAACATTTTTTGATTATGAAGCAACTTCTAAAAAAACAGAGCGGGCAAAGCAATCTTCCTCTGTCTAAACTGTAAGTTATCTTCCATAGCATCTCATCAGAGAGGCAGCCTTGAGGGCTAACTAAAATAAGTAGGTTATCTTCTCATCAAACCAACACAAATGACTCTTCTCTCTGCTGTGAGTGACACTGGCCCAGAGTGAGGTGGAGGGAAATGTGGGTGAATTGCATTTTGAGGTCTGGATTGCTGTTTGTCACTCTGTCGCTTGCTATTGCCAAGTGCAAGCAATCTTCCTTCGCCAAAAGTTGTTACCCAAGGGGAACACTGTCCCAAGCTGTTGACATGCTCTATGTCAAGGCATCATGGCTCAAAGCAACAATTCCAGTAAGTATTAGGCTCTGCTTAGAATAATGTCCATTCAAGGACACCTATAATTCCGGACAAAACTTATTTCTCTTTGTTTTATTGTAGGAAGACCGCATAAAAAATATACGATTATTAAAAAAGGACACAAAAAAATTATTTATGGTAAGCCAGAGGGTCTTTTTTTATTTTCATGTTCCTACTTGTCTGATGCTTTTTTCCTTGCATTTAAATTTTTTCCGATGGTCATTAAGTAATAAATAGGAGGATATTTCAGTGACATTTTGTAATAACTATTCTTCATTTACCTTATGCAATTTCTTATATCTTATTTATAGAAAAACTGCAGATTCCGAGAACAACTTCTGTCCTTCTTTATGGAATATGTTTTTGGTAAACTCCAATTGCAAGTTTGTAAGGAAATACACTTTGTGGAAGAATTTCATAGCCTTAGGCAGAAATTGAGCCGCTGTGTAAGTATGCACAGCAAATATGGTGAGTTTGATCTTAAAAACCTATCTAGAAAATAGCATGTATGAAGCTGTCTGCACACCAAAGGGTGAGTAAAAGAGGCTTTTTAATTGTTGGCTTATAGTTCAAATGGAGAGTTCATCACCAGGGAAACAGAGTCAAATAACCATGCATAACTCAGAATGTCTCTATTTACTATTTCTTAAGGAATGGTGGTTCATAAAACATTGAAGAGAGCTAAAATAGCGTGGAATGCTTTTCAAATATTTATTAAATTTTTATCATTCCCTCTTTATGATTCCCAAGTAATTCATTCATTCATTTAATAAATATTTCTTAAGTACCCGCTGTGTGCCAAACACTACTCTAAAAAGTTTTCTTTCTTTCTTTCTTTCTTTCTTTCTTTCTTTCTTTCTTTCTTTCTTTCTTTCTTTCTTTCTTTCTTTCTTTCTTTCTTTCTTTCTTTCTTTCTTTCTTTCTTTCTTTCTTTCTTTCTTTCCTTTCTCTCTCTCTCTCTCTCTCTCTCTCTCTCTCTCCCTCCCTCCCTCCCTCCCTCCCTCCGTCCCTCTTTCCTTCCCTTCTTTCCTTCCTTCCTTCCTTCCTTCCTTCCTTTCCCATATTGATACAAGATTTTATTATTTATAATATTATAAATATTATAATCTGCCCTTATAATATAATCTGCTCTTTTCTTATTTATTTATCTGTTTTTTATGCTTATATTCTTTTTAAGGCATGGTCTCAGTCAAACTTTAAAAAAAGGGTATTATGTGTTCTTTGGTATCTAAATTATTTAATACTGCGTTGTGGTCACTGTCACTGTTAGCAATGGGGAATTAAGAAGATAAAAGTGACCACAATCTGTGCAATATGTTCATTTGACTCTATAGAGAGTTTGGAATATTTTCTGGGACTTTGTTTGGGTTCCAAGTATGCTTTCTGCAGCCTCCTGCAGTTGTACCTTGCAGGTGCTGCAAAGGTGAGGCAGTGATGATAATTGCAGTCCTTGGGATGACAGATAGAACAGAGCTCTTTACTCTTGGGCGTGATGGTCATTGAGGCTTAAACATTGGGCAGTTGGAAGTAGACATTTATATAGAGGCTGCCAAAAAATGTATACACTTTTAAGAAAGGAAAAAAAACTATTAAAATTGTAATGCTCAATATATACCAATAACAAAAGATGAATACAAGTCACGTTTGACTTCTGCAATTACAAGAGGTGCTCAAAATGGTTACCATCAGCGTCCAGACGTTTCTGATTATGGTGAACTACCACTTGAGCAACGTTGACCAAAGTGTCCACTTGTACACATTTTTTTGGCACCCCTGGTATTTTAAAAGTTAGGATATATTTTTCTTGTAGTCTTTGAAGGTGCTTGGGAACCCAAATTGCAGTCCACAGTACAGAGGCATTTTATGAGGGTGAGCTGGTCAGTTAGGGAAAAAAAAAGGCCAATGAATTTATGTTGTTTTTCTTTGGTTAGTTTGTGCTTAAGTTATGTCCTTGTTTGGGACTTCAGTTGCATGGCTTTTCATAAACTTTCTCATTCCATTAAAATAATGACAATAATTTAAAAAAATTACAAACTGGTACTTCTTTGTAGAATACAGAGAGAATGCTCTGGGTTAGTTCCCTTGTCTGACATAACGGAGAGGCCCTCACTTATCTTTGGTTTATTCTATACTTAACCTATGAAGTCATCTTATTAAGATAATGAATAGTATAATCTGTTAAATTTAAACTGAATTATTATATAGTTTTATATTTCATTTGGCTCCCATGATTGTTATATCCAGTAAGAGAGGTTTCACCACTAAAAGCCTTGAAGAAGACAAGAATAATCCATTGAAAGACTTGATATTGGGGCAAATAGAGACCTATGGCAGTCAGTATGGGCTAGGGTGGAATTATCCAAAAGAACAAGCAAGCTGATCCCATTTCAGTATCTGGAAACAGGGATTCTGCTCAGTCTTGGTTTTTTTTTTTTTTTTTTTTTTTAAGTAACTTCTGTTTCTCTTTTTGCTAGAGATCTTGGTTTCTCTTTGTTCATGCTATCCATTGTATTAACCGTCCAAGTTAATTTAATGTTATTCTAAATGAAGTTTATTCTAAATGGTGAGGCACTAGAAGAAATCCTTGCCTGAAACAGTACAGTGTACCTGGACACCTGGAACCACCCCCCAAACTATGTCTGGTTTTTTGTTTGTTTTGTTTTGTTTTGTTTTGTTTTTACAATTGATTTGGTTTCCTTGGCTCAAATAGCTAGAAAACACCTAATGACATTTATAACCAAAACCAAGCAATGTTCTAGATGAAAAACTTAGAAAACATACAACTGTCTAGGAACTCTGGTTTTCCTTGATGTGTGTTTTGAAATTTTTTCCTAAAGGGGCTTCAATCTGTTAATAGACATGCTTCTTTCAGGGACTTGGGCCCCAGCGGCATCAGAGTAGCTTGGCACTTCTGGCTGGCTGTGGTGTTTTACCAAAGTGGCTGGCTCCCCCTTATGGCCAGACGCGAATACAACATCCAATCAACCTCTCCAGAGGCCACCTAACTTTGGGGCTGTACTTCCATTCTCCCACCTGAAACCACCATTGTTAGCGTCAGTTGATTTGTCTCAGAAGCTATGGAGTTCATGCCCTGCGTGTATCAACCACCTCTGGGAAACTGAAAAAGAAAGTTTGAGGATCAGCCTGAGCTTTGGAAAACCTCAGACTTTTTGCTTTAGGGAAATAGGTACTGGCCTTGCGTTTAATCTTTTGGCCAATCATAATTTTATATTTTTGGAAACAGAAGCTGATATCTGTTTAATGTAAATTTACTGAGCATCTGTTCTAGGTGGAATTCTAAGTTAGTAGTTGGGGCAGGGTTTAGCAGGAAGAAGTTATAAACTACGAAGTAGGTGATATTAGCTGAAATGTGATATTAATAAAAAATGGGCAATAAATATAGTCAATATCTAAACAGTCAAGTAAGAAGTAATTACACTTGCTGTATTTTCCCTGTTGTCTTTGCTAGTGGGGGTTGTTATGGGGAAAAAAAAGCAGTAAAACACAAATGTTGCCCTCTAGGAGTTTTGCTGTGTGTGTGTGTGTTGTGTGTGTGTGTGTGTGTGTGTGTGTGTACACGTATGCACTGCTAAGGAGGATTCTAGGGGAAAGGAAGGGAAGGGCAAGGTAACTTCACAAACAATAATAACAAGAGGAAGAAAGTAAAATCCCTGTAATAATAGGGTTAGCAAAGCTTGGGGATTCACACCTTTGCTAGTACTACTCAAGTCTAAATGGAGCAGGACCTTTTTCAAGGAGGGACTTTGAGAGGGGCCCTGAGTTCTGTGGGTTCTATTGCTACTACAGAATCTCCACACATTTCAAAACTGGTCCAAGGCTTCTTCCATGGTTCAGAAACAGGCAGAAATGGCCCAATCCCCGTTTCCAGATTCCAGAACTCTGTACTAATGCTTAGTTAGGTTAGTTAGGGTCTAAATAGGATTTAGAAGGGTTGATTAAAAACAACAACATTGCATTCCAGAGTTAAATGCTGTCTGAATTTGAAATATTTGACGTATATACAGAATTTTGGCTTTTTTCCTTTTAAAGGTTTTCGCTATGATTTGTTTTAAGCAATTCAATTATGATGTGCATTGGTATAGTTCCTTTATGTTCCTTGTGCGTGGAGTTAATTGAAATTCATGCATCTGTAGGTTTCAGTTTTCATGAACTCTGGAAATGTTTTGGCTATTATTTATTCAAAAATTATTTCTGTACCTTCTTCTAGCTCTTTATTTTTTGAAACTCTAATTGCATATACATCAAGCCATTGGAAGTTGTCCCACAGTTCACTGCTTCTGTGCTTTTCAGTCTTTTTCTGTGGATAGTTTCCATTGTGGATACTTTCTATTGCTACATCTTCAAGTTCACTAATCTTTCCTTCTGCAGTGTTTTACCTAATATTAATCTTATATTTTTTATCTTAGACATGGTAGTTTCTGTTTCTGGAAGTCTGAATTGGGTCTTTTTAATAATATTCATTTTCTTACTTAACATGATCAATCTTTCCTCTAGCTTCTAGAACATGTAGAATAATTTACATTAGCCCTTTTAATACTTTTGTCTATAATTTTAACATTTGTGTCAGTTCAATTACTTGATTTTTCACCACATTATGAGTTATATTTTCCTGCTTCTGTGCATGCCTGGTAATTTTTGATTGGATGTCAGACATAAATTTTACCTTCTTGGGTCCTATATATTTTTTGTATTCCTATAAATATTCTTGAACTTTGTTTTGGAAGAGAGTTAAATTGCTCGAAAAAATTTGATTATTTAAGATCTTGTTTTTAAGTTTTGTTAGGAACAATGCATTGTTTAATTTAGTGCTAATTTTGCCCCTCTACTGAGTCAACACATTTCTGTGAGCTTTACTCAGATCCTTGTAATTTCTCTTTCCCCTCTCCTCTCTCTGTCTCTCCTTCTTCTTGCAATTTATTTGTTAAAGAAATTGGGTAATTTGTTTTACAAAGTGTCTTATTGTCTGTATTTTGCTGATTGCATTTTCATAGACTCATTTAATATAGTCTTTTCTTTATTTTCCATATATTGGTAATTACATATAGAGACTTGATTAGATTCGGGCTTGATGTTTTGGTTATATTACTTCATAGGCAGCATTGTGTACTTTTATAAAGAGGCACATAATATATGGCATCTATTTTTATGATGTTAGCAGTCATTGGTGATTATTGTCTAAATCTACTCATAATACACTGTAAAATGATACTTTTAAAACTCTATTATATTTTACTTATAAGAGGGGAAATGCTATAAACAGAATCTACCTCTTACTATTTGGCTGTCCTGAGGAACTTATCATATAACAAAGGCAGGGAAAACACTTAATTCTTTTTCTTTACTTAGTTTTCAATATAAGGAATTAATTTTCTAACACTCTTCCAAAGGTTGTCAATGAGTTGTTATTTTCTTAGTTTCATTATTAACTCATGGACTTAAATTATTTTTCATTTTTGAGAGGTCTTCTGATTTCTATAAGCAACCTGTCTTTTGGGTTTCTTTGCAAGACTATTGAGATTGGAATCTTCTTAAGCCACTCTTAAGTCTATCACGATAGACTCCAAGGTCTTAAGTCCCATATCACTCACTATATTTGAATATTATCTCCTTATTTCTGGTAACATTCTAAGCATTTTGAGGAACCTAATAAAATATTATATTTTTAAATTAATCGGATTTCAGTAATTCAGATAGTATAATTGTTCAAAGAAAGTTAAGCTATGGTTAACATAAACATCTTTATTTTTATAATCTTTGCTAATCATGGTATTTGGCTAAATGGTATTTGGAAAGCTGACCTATGTATATGTAAGAAGACATTTTAAAGATTTTTATAGAACTCAAATACTCTCAGATTTGAAAGGAATTTAGCAATTGCTTAGTTAAATTCACAAAATAATTTGCCTAATTGCTAGTAATCAAGGTTGAAACTGAAAAAAAGATTCCATTAACTTTCAAGATTTCATCATATACTTTAATTAACATTTTGAGAGCCTAAGTAACTGATACTTAGAGAGATGCATTTCTTTATATTGTGTGTAATTAACTTTAAAGGCTAATAAATCTTAGCAAATAGAATACTTGTATCTTGATTTCTTGCAGTGTGTTTGATAAGTAATTTGTATCATCAATTACACTAGCTTATCAACTTGTGAAGCATTGCTAATTATTTATCCTTGTAATTTCAAATATTTTTAATTGTAATTGGTTGAACTGATGAAACTAGAAGTAGGGAATGAGACAAACCCTGTTTTATTGTTTCATTAATTCCAAAGTCCAAATCCTGTCTTTATCAATATCAATAATCTCATTTTTTGGTTGTTGAAAGGATTAAATGAGATAATATGTAATAGTTCTGCAAAATTGTTAGTGTCTTTTCTTATTGCTTTCCATACACAGAACACTAACTTTCTTCTAATTACATTTTCTCAACAATTTATAAGGAGTGATTTCCCTAAATAATCAAATACTTTTTAAATGCCTATTGTGAGTGTTAACTTGCATTATGTGCATAATTTATAGTATCACTTTAACTTAAAGATAATGAGATTATTTATGAGTAATTAGTTTTAATCTTGGTAAATATATTTTCTAATTATATCATAGAATCTTTTTGCTGGCAAATCCATTCTTTGGTTAATGATGTATAACATCTCTGTCAAAATTATGCTCTATCACTGCATGTGCTAAATTGCATGGACTTATTCTTTTTTTAAATTGAGATATAATTGACATATAACATTATATTACTTTCAAGTGTACAGCATAGTGATTTGATATTTGTATCAATTATGAAATGATCACCACAATAAGTCTAGTTAACATTCCATGCATGGACTTATTCTGATGAATGATAATTACCCTGAGAATTTTAAAATATCTGCAATAAAGTTATTCTACCTTAATATCTGTATGTATTTTAGGTAGTTTTAAAGTCTTCCTATGTTTTTCTATTGTTGGAATGTGGAGAAATCTTTTACAAGGGTCTAGATAATTATAAGTAAGTGAGATTATATATACTTACTTATATCAAATGATTCTGTTAGTTACAGATAATACGGAAATAGGATAATGTTTTGTAAACTCTTCTGATATATAGTTACTCAGGTATTGGACATCTGTCTTTGCTTTTTTAAAAATCAAATGTCTGATGATGAATTTGCTTTTGAAGAGAGACACTGGAGATAGTTTTTCCTCTTTCCATACAACCATATTGGTTGCAAATATGGTCATGCTTTCTTCCAATAATCCTAATTTAAAATTTTTCTTTCTCAATTTCCTATAATCCTTTTCTAGTCGCAGTAGGTTTGGTGATATCCTAGTGTCTATACTTTTGCCAAACTAACATAAAATTTTTAAAAGTCTATTTTCAAAACAGGTTACACTACTGTATGTTTCTCAATTGTTATTTTAAATGTACCCAGAAAATATTTGTAAGACCTCACATGAAAAACTTCAAAAAATTAATTAATAAGACTTGCTTAAAAATCTACATCTGCTTGGAGATCCAAGATGGCAGAGTAGATAAATGCTGTGCTTGCCTCATTCTGTGAACACATCAAAATTAAAACCAAATTATTCAACAATCAACCTGGAGAACCATCTGAAGCCTAGCTATACTAAGAATATAAAGAAGAATATATAGAATAAGCTAAGAATATATAGAATAGATATAGAATATATAGAATAAACTAAGAATATAAAGAAGAATATAAAGAAGAACTCATAACTAAGAATATAAAGAAGAAGCCATGTCAAGACTGGTAGGAGGGCTGGAGATGCAGAATGAGCAGTCCCACACTTCTGTGTGGTGGTTGAAAATCAGGAGAGATATCGTGACCACGGAGGTTCCCACTGGAAGAGCAAGAGACTCCAGCCCCACACCAGGCTCCCCAGCCGGAAATACTGGTGCTAAGAAGAGGAGCCCCCACATCAGTCTGTGAAAAACAGTGGGGATTCCAATTGTCCAGGTGGAAAAGAAGGCTGCAGAAAATCCAGAAATCCTCTTAAAAGGTCTGTGCACAGACTCACTTGCTCATAGGCACTCACCCTGGGCTACAGTGGAAGGACAGTGACTCGGGGCTTTGGAGACATATGGGAAAGACTGAGTTGCGTAACTTTGGGACAAGGACTAGAGGGACAGTTGCCATTTTCACTGTGTGGGCTCCCTCTCCTGTGAAGCTGGCAAGTGGGCACCATCTTTCATGTGTTGAGCAACCTGCCACACCCATGGCCAAATCTGAATCTGTTTTATCAGTGGCTGAACCTTATGGAAGCTGGAAGATGGCAGCAGGCCTTGGAGTGTCCTGGCTTTTTGTGAGGGTACCCCAGATCTGATACTGGTGCAGTCATCCTCGGTTCACGGCATGGCCTCTCCTATGTGCCTCCAGTTCCAGCAGAGGCAGTGATCAGCTGTGGATCCCTTTGTGGCTCTTATCAGGTAGTCTCTGGCTGTTGGTAACTTCATAGGCAGTTGGTAACTTTGACCTGCACCAGAGCCCTTCCCAAGAAGGGACCAACATACCTGGAGGTTGGCTTCAGTTCACAGCAGAGCACAACCTGATTAGCCCTACAAGTGGGACACCTGAAAGGCAGTCTCAACAGGTACCAGAGCCAGGTGGGGTGAATCTCACTGCATGGGGTTAGCCCCCCCACAGCAGCCTGTAAGCTGTGGGCATGGCCAAACCTCTCAGCCAGTCAGCCTGAGGGTCAATCCCACCCACTGATGTGCCAAAAGCAATCAAGCCTCAACTATCACAGGAGGGCACACACAACCCACACAAGGGACACTCCTGGAGTACCCAGAGCAGGTGACCACAGAGAGACTGTTCCATGGGACCCACAGGACACCTACTACATAACGCCACTAAGCCAAGACTGGGAGACATAGCGGATCTACTTAATACATAGAAAGAAACACAGAGAGCAGCCAAAATGTGGAAACAAAGATGTGTCCCAAATTAAAGAATAGGAGAAAACTCCAGAAAAATAACTAATTGAAATGGAGGCAAGCAACCTACCATAGACAAAGTACAAAAATGGTTATAAGAATGCTTAAGGAACTTAGTGAGAACTTCATTAAAGCAATAGCAAGCATAAAAAGGACATAGAAACCACAAAAAAGAACCAGTCAGAAATGAAGAATATAATAACTGAAATGAAGAATACACTAGAAGGAATCAACAGACTAGATGAGGCAGAGATTTGAATCAATAATTTGCAAGACAAGGTAGCAGAAAACACCCAATTGGAACAGAAAAATAAATCCAAAAAAAAAATGAGGAAGTTTAAGCGACCTGTGGGACAACATCAAGCACAAGAATATTTTCATGATAGGGGTACCAGAAGAAGAAGAGAGAAAGCAAGATCTTGAGAACCTATTTGAAGAAATAATGACTGAAAACTTTCCTAACCTGGTGAAGGAAATAGAAATGCAAGTCTGGGAAGCACAGAGAGTCCCAACCAGAATGAACCCAAACAGGCCCACACCTAGACATATTATAATTAAAATGGCAAAGGTTAAAGACAAAGAGAGAATCCTAAAAGCAGCAAGAGAAAGGCAAACTAGTTACTTACAAGGGAGCTCTAATAAGACTGCCATCTAATTTCTCAACAGAAACTTTGCAGGCCAGAAGGGACTTGCAGAAAATATTCAATGTGATGAAAGGCATGGACCTACAACCAGGACTACTCTACCCAGCAAGACTATCATTTAAAATTTAAGGGGAGATAAAGAGCTTCCCAGACAAGAAAAACTAAAGGAGTTCCTCACCACCAAACCAGTATTACAAGTAATCATAGAGGGACTTCTTTAAGATGGAAAAAAAAGATAAAAAATATGAATAATAAAATGGGAATAACTACATATCTATCAATAATTACTTTCAATGTACATAGATTAAATGCTCCAATGGATAAGAACACAAGACCCTTACATATGCTGCCTACAAGAGACTCATTTAAGATTGAAAAACACACAGACAATGAAAGTAAATGAATGGAAAAAGTTATTTCATAAAAACGAAAACAAAAACAACAAAACAAGGTGGGGTAGTGATACAGACAAAATAGACTTCAAAACAAAGGCTATAACAAGAGACAAAGAAGGATCCAATAATCTCACTTCTGGGTATTTATCTGAAGAAACCCAAAATGCTACCTTGAAGGGACATGTCTCCCAACTCCTTGTCTCGGAGTTGGGAGACAAGGTGGAAAAGGTGAAGGGTTTAAGTAGTACAAGTTGGTAGTTACAAAATAGTTATGGGGATATAAAGCAAAGCATAGGGAACATAGTCAATAATGTGGTAATAACTATAATAGGTATAGTGTCAGGTACTAGACTAGGCAGGGGGATCACTTCAGAAATTATACAAATGTCTAACCACTATGCTGTACACCTGAAATTAATACAAAATAATATTGAACGTCAACTATAATTGAAGTATTAAAATGGAGGGAAAAAGTGAAGGGCAATAAAAAGTCCATATCTCCAGGTGTAAAACAACTAAGTCATGGCAATGCGATGTACAGCATGGGGAATATAGCCAATAATATTGTGACAGCATAGTACAGTATCAGATGGTTGCTGGACTTATCATGGTGATCACTTCTTTAGGTATATAAATGTTGAAAACCATAGTGTACACCTGAAACTGATATAATGTATGTTGGCTATATTTTTAAATAAAAATCTTAAAATAAATAAATAGATAAATAAACAAATACCTCTTTTTCCTGCACCACTACCAAATCTACATCTGCTGTCATACAATAAAATATAATTCATTTACCCTTTAATCCTTTATCATTTATATTTTTTAGGAATGAAAGTTTCAAGAATCCAAGGCTATGGCCAGAGTGGAACTATCTTAACCATTATGGTTAACTATTAAAAACAAACCAAAACAAAACAAAATCCAAACCCCAAACAAAGCAAAACAAAAAAGGATGGTTACAAATTGGTCTGAAGTTTTATGTGGAGGTTTAGAAAGATAAAATCTTATGTGTGGTTTTGTACTCCTCCAGTGGTTGTGAGAATATGACATATAATAGGAGATAGTATAATAAAACTCTTTTAATAGAAAGGATTTGTTGTTCTTTGTGAGAATACAATATGAGCAGTTAAATTCTCTGAGGGAATGTATCATGTGTAGCTGTCCACTCATTAACTCAAGTATTTCATTTTCTCAGAATTATCAGTGGAAAGAAATTTTTCATTTTTGCTTTAGCTATCATACACAATCCAAATTTGTAATAATTTTCAAGTATGTGAGGCTACTGAGGACACAAATGAAGGATTGTATTATTTGTTCATCCGATTGTTTTAAACAGCTTTTAGGGTCACTAATGCCTAGGACATACTTCAAACTATTATTAAACCAGTGCCCCGAAGCCATATACTGATGTCTGCATTTCTTTCATTGATTCATGCACTAAACAAACATTTGTTAAGTATCTAGTATATGCTGAACACTATTCCAGATGCTAAGGATTCAACAAAGATTGACAGATAATATAATATCTCTGTCCTTATAAAACTCCTTGAAAATGCTTTCAGCCAGTTTGAGCTCGTCGCAGATTGTGGTAGGTGCTGAGAAGGGAGCACACGGGAGGATGTGTGGCAGCAGCAGGACTGGAAGTTAGGGGCCGTACCTTAGACAGTTGAGGCTGGGATTTCAGCTGAGACCTGCAGGGTGTTTAATTCACCTCTGCTCTCTCCAGCCTTGGAACAGCGAGTGTGCTTGCTTCCTCTGCTGACTCGTTCCTTCTCCCTGCCTTTTCCACTCTCTCTCACTCACCTTGCAAGATGGAAGTCACTTGTTTTCTTCTTCTGGAAGCCGCCTGATATTCCACAGTCAGATTGCCATCTGCTCTCTCTCCCAGAACAATTGATTTTTTTTTTTTAAATCACAGTATCTATCACATATTGTAATTTTGCATCACTGTCTGTCTCAGTAGATTGTAAGCTAACACTTGTGCCCTAAGGCAATTTTCATCATGTAGGGAGTCTTATAAATTAAATAAATCAATGCTATTGGGCAGAGACGCTATTGTATGCCTAGGGTATAGTAAGTACGCAATGAAAATGTATTGACTTAATGATTAATGATTAGGCCTTGTGTTCGTTATTCTATGACTATTTCACACTTTTCTTTGAGCTGGTCTCTAGTTATTCTAACCTTACTAATACATTGCCTCTAATCTAGATCACATCTGCTTTGATTGAGTTAGTCAAAATATTCAGCCATTCTTACAATAAAACTGATGACCCTTTGTTGTACATTCTGTTTTCAGTAAATGCAGGTATACACTGAAATATAAGGTAAAGGAAATCATTCTTTTATAAATTCCTCCTTCCAAGCAAAGCAATCAGAATCATGGCAGTAAAATCTGGCTGCCCTACTGGGTCGGTAAACATATTTGCAACAGTGAGGAAAATGAGAACCTTCTGGGCCAGATCTTTACTAGGGGTCATTTATAGTGAACAGAGCTAAAGGCTCCAGAAAGCATCACATAAACCAGCACAGCTCTAGTGGCAACACTGGAATTCATAAGTGTTTTTGTTTTATTTTAATTAAGGAATTAATGCCAAACTTTGTTTTTCTCTTTGCTCTTCTTAGAGTAACATGTGCCTTAGACGGAGTGAGGTCAGAATCCTACTTTCCACCCTGCTGTAGGATGCAGATCAAAGTTCTCTGGGCAGAGGCCATAGTGAACAGGAAGGCCTTAATGATACGTAACGTCTGTAATGTCCAGAATTTAGTGGGCTTCTCTGGCCTCCCATTTTCAGTGTTAAATCTTTAAATCCTAACACATGCATATTTAATATTGTGTCATGTGTCTTGCTTCTTCTGTGCTTTGTAATTGATCATCACATCTAAGAACTTTGATATAGTGCCTTGGAATCAGGCAAGTATTGATTCTCCTGTTCACTGAGTCTCCTTTTTTCGAAATGCAAGACTCGGGCCAACCATTTTTATGTTAGATAATTTCAGGCTAGAAGGATTTAGTATCTAATCAAACTCTCCGTTTATTAAATAATGGGCAGACTTCTCTAAATTCTCTCCTTGTGTACTATCTTGGCTGTAATTAGACTCAGTATTTCTAGAATTTTCTTTTGTAGTTCCAATCTGAAAACAAATGAACGAAAAAAGCGCACACACAACACACACAGGGTATCTTCTTTTGTTTATTATCACATTGTTCATTTTCAGGTTGAAGTCTCTCTCTCTCTCTCTCTCTCTCTCTCTCTCTCTCTCTCTCTCTCTTTTTCTCTCTCTCTGTCTCTCTCTATCAATCAGCTTAGTCTTTTAAAGCTATTCTCAACATTTCTCCTGTGTAATACAGAGCAGAGACCTTTAACTTAATCTCTCTTTGGAACTGGATTTTTGAAGGTTTAAATAAGAGACTTGCTTAGGTGGAATATCTTTTCTGTTATGCTGTTTTGTTCAGTATGATATAGTGGTTTTAGATAGACTCTGGAGTCAGAATACTTGGGTTCAGAGCTCAGCTTTTCCACTTACTGTGTGAACATAGGCAGAATATTAACATATATGCTTTCATTTCCCAGTCTGTAAAATGAGGGTAATAATAGTACTTACCTCATAGGGTTGGTGTGAGGACTGAATAAATTAATATAATTAAAACCGTCAGATTAGTGCCTGGCACAAAATTCTAACATAATACATGTTGACTATTTTTATTTTTACCTAACAATCTCAGTATTTCTGTTTTCACTTGAAGAAGAATTGGGGTAAGAAGAGAGCTCCCAGAACTGCTGAATTTTTACTTTCTAATATTGATCTTGTATTTTGTTAATTTTCCAATCTACATCTATTTCATTTACTAATCCTGTGTTGCTCATCATTATGTCTTTATTGCCTAGCACATGGCCTAACACACAGTAGGCACTTTAGGAATGTTTGTTTAATGAATGAGTGAATTCTTTCTGACTGTAATCTTTGACATTGGCCACAACTGTCCTGGAGCTCACAGTGTCCGGTCTGGGTTGGAATGTCCTCTTCTTAACTCAGGGCTCTTATCACAGGGAGGTCCAGCCCTGGGCTTATCAATCCTGCAAACTGCATTTTCACTTGAACGTTCTGTGTCTGCAGCTCTTCTATGCCTGATCATCCAAGCTCCTTTCACAACAAGGATCTCTTCCTATGCGGGGTCTGACTTGACGGTAGTGGGGACCCCATTTGGGCAGAGTCACGACATCATCACCACCTTTAAGCCCCTAAAACAGCATTCAAGATATACCTGTTAGATCATGCAGTTATTTGCTATTGATCAGAAAAGAAGCCTGAATGCTGCCCCTTCTCCTCTTTGTGTTCTGGCCTGAAGGGATCTTTTGGTTGATATTGACCATACGTCATTTTTTGAAATAGGTGTTGTCATTTATCTGCGTCCATTTCATGAGTTTTAATTAAATGCTATCTTTATTGATGTGCCTGACACTATTTTGTCACTAGGATAGGACCTCCTGTGATATCTTGGGCAAGTAACTAACCTACTTGGGCCTTAGTTTCCCTTTCTGTAAATTGAAAAGTATTGGCCTATACGATCCCCTTGGTCTATGCCAGAGTTAAGGCTTTGTGAGTCAAAACAAAATAGATAAATGAGATATAGTCGCCCTTTTCTCCCCTTTCCTTTTCTTTAATTAACCCTTTGGAAATTCGTGCGACAATAGAGAATGATGTTAATTTCCTCCTACTTATCTCGTAAGCAATTCCTGTGCTTAGATGGGGTTGGAAATTTCACCTCCTCAAAGGAGACAGGCAGTTTTCCCCAGGCCAGGCTACAAGACATCAGCCTGCTACTTCTCCTAACTAGAAACTAATATTAATTTCCTAGTGCTGTCTCCTGGCAATTGACATCTGAATATTGTACTACGTAATGTAACAGCCAGGGTGACTTTTCAAAAAGTAAAATTTTTTTCTTATCTCGCATGCTACCCACATCTCTCTTGTTTGATTGCTACAGCCGTACTTACTTTCTTTCAGTTTCTAGAAAGCACTTAGTCTTTCCTACTCAGGGCCTTTTGGCACACCTTTTCTTTGTCTGAATTATTCTCTTCTGTACATCCTCTCCAACTATCTCCAGCTTTTTTCTTTTCTTTTTTACCTCTTCATATATCTGGCTCTTTCTAATTTTCCAGATCATAATGTAAATGTCATTCTTAAAAAGAGCCCATCCTAACCACCCAATTAAAAGTAGGTCATTCTTGTAAATCCCTATCATAGAATATCGTGCATTAAAAACACAGCTTTAATAGTAATTTGTCAACTTTAACTTTCTGCTTCTGTTTTTGTTTATCATTTTATTTATCATTTAGCCCCCAAGAAACTGCAAGCTCTATAGGACAGATACCATGTATTACTCTTTTTTGCCAGTGCATATCCATGTCCAGCCCATTATACCTGCTCAATAAATGTTTGCTGAATAATAAATGTTTGCTGAACCGGTGAAAGATTGAGTATTATGAGTGCCTCTTCAACAATATTATCTGTATTTACTGTCGATATCTTAGGTTTCCTGTGCTTCATCAGCTAGAGAGATGAAATCCATTACTAGGATGAAAAAAACACTTTATAGGGTAAGTATTCCAAATCTTTGTTGTTGAATACTTTTTTGAATATGGAAGATTTCTGTTTTAAATCTCTCCTTTATCTGCAGATTGGAAACAGAGGAATCTACAAAGCCATCAGTGAACTGGATATTCTTCTTTCCTGGATTAAACAATACCTGGAAAGCATTAAGTAATGCAAGATGTCAAGTGCATTGATTTGATTGTTATTTTGAAATAGAATGAGAACCACCAAAATTAAATTTATAAGTGTATTTCTTTTTTAAAAAATTTATACATACTGCTGACAGCAGGTTAAATGCTTCAGAATAGACTAGAGGAATTTCATGTAATAAAGTTTTGGAGTGCTTTCATCCTGAATATGTTTTGTTATTCCCAAGTACATTATATAAATTTTGTTTAAAAGTGTATAACCAGAATTAACCCACGTAATATTTATGGAGGGAAAATGACAGATTTCTGGGCTACAATATAATGTTATTGAGGCTTAAATAGATGCTATGCACGAGTATGTGATTTTTGTTTGCTTAAGGGTTTGATGATTACTAATTATGCCCAGTGTTAATTTAGCTACTACCAGGTTTTGATTTTAATTAAGTAAACTGTTCCTTTCTCCTGAATGTTTTTTTTACAAGAGCATGATAGAATTTCATTGAGTAAAATGATAACAAAGAGATCAAGTAGGACACACAAATCAACTAACTGCTTGGAATGGTTTACTGGGAACTCCTTTGATAGATAACCCAAGCCACAAAGACCACAAGTAACTGAGTTGAAATGATACTGGAGCTTGATAATGTTCCTTCTGGGTGCTGTACATTAGGAAAGTCGGTAGACGCCTTGTAAAAGTCTAAATGCAGCTCAAATTGCACCTCAGTAAACTTCTCATACTTTCTAAAAACCTTATTTGCATGGCCAGTATAGGTTGACCATTATTTTGCATTAAACAGACTTTGCTTTGCGGCTATTGGTGTATGAGGCATAGGCAGTTTCAGATAGCAATTTGTGTGACGGCCAGTTTGCTTCCACAAAGTACGCATTGTGCCCCTGCTACACACAGAACTGTGATTTGGTGTTTTGTGATATGAATAGGCAGGGCTTCCCCAAGGCCTTCGTGGATTTTGTCCTCTGCACACCTTCTCTTCATTGCTTTCCCATCATCCCATTCTTCTTTTCAATCATGTGGTCATTATTCTGTTCATTAGCGACTGCCCTCGCTTGGATTTACCTCCTATTTCAAAATTACTTCTTTGATCCCTGCCCCTCCTCCGTTCTTCCTTCCCTATTAACACCCCCTGGTCCCATGTCTTATCTCTACCTGGGACTTCATTCTTAGACAAACCCAAAGGAAGGGAAAGCTGTGGTGAGCAGAGAGGTTTAATGAGGAGGAGACTACAGGACTTTCTCTTTATCTCGCGCTGTTTGTTAATGTAGGGCTTCCCAGTGCAGGCTTCCAGGCCATCAGTAATGGGGCTGCCTTCTTTCTTGATGAATATTCAGAAGAGCTGGGATCTGGGGAATCAGGAATCTATACTCTGGCTTTTCCACAGACCTAAGAAGAGGTGATACCCCCATGGCCACTCATTGCCCCACTTTTACAGTACTCAGATTTTTGTAGGACAGGCACCCCTCACAGCTGAGTTTGTGCTTTCCTTCACAGGGCCCAGAGACTCCAGTCTTGGTTACAAACCATTCATAAGCTGCCCCAATACGTGGGGACTCTAGACATCAGAGGGGCTGGGAAATATTCATATGCTGGTCAGTAAACTTCGGTCCTTAAGGATAAAATTTCACCTGTGTCCCTCATTCAATTTCTCCGGTGATTGAATTCACTGTGTTTGTTTGTTTCTCAAATTCTTTGGTTTGCCCAAAACAGTCAAAAGTCTGCTAAACTCAGAAGCACTCCAGGAATGTAAAAATCATCAGCGAGGAAAAAATCAATAGGCATGTGCTGGTACCTATTCATAAACAAACTTTTTCAAATGTCAGGCTCTTAGGATGTGAGTTCAATGTCAGGTTACTTCAGCTCTCGGGCCTCTATTTCTGGGTTGGTTCTTACTGGAATTAGTTATCACAGATGACTTATAAAGACGTCTGTGCAATGAGTGACTGTGGTCTTCTCTTACTGCAGCTACACTGCCGTGTCAGGGTCTCACACATTCTCTCCTCTTTCCACCACTTGCCTCCAACACTACCCCAAGCCCTGCTTTGCCTGGTTAATTGTTCCAAATCCTTTAAAGATTTCATTCAAACACCCTGCTGTTAAAAGTTTCATACATGCTTTGCTTCTTCTTAGTGCCTATCATAATTATAATTATTTTACTGGGTGTGGGGACAGAACCCCAGAAAGCAGTTTCCAGGCTCTCAGCCTCATGTGGAGAGGTGCTGGCTCAGATAGTGGATGGCCGTCAGCTGTGGCTGGTTGGCCATCAGCTGTAGCCATTAAGCCATTGGTCACTGATATAACTGCTGCGGCTATGGAGAGGAGCAGAGGAGAGTGAAGGAGGAGACTGAAGGAGAGTAAGGAGAGTCGAGGAGAGTTGGTCGGTTGGCAGCAAAGCGGACAGCAGGTCGCACGTCGTGTAAACCCAGCCTCCGGTGAGACCATAGTGGTATGACTTCCTATGGCTCCGTGGGTGTTCCTTTTTGGCCTCACCATGTCCTGCGTTCTTATGTGGGGAGCGGGAGCAGAGACCCCGCAGGCCGCCCCGCCGGACACCCCGCACGACACTGGGTATATATATAATGTCTGTCTCTCCCACTAGACTGGGGCTTTCTGATTCACTGCAGTTCTGTCCAGACCTTTATACATAGTAAGTGTGCAATAAATATGTATTGAATGAATAAGTAAATAAAATAGTGAATT
This sequence comes from Rhinolophus hipposideros, assembly GCF_964194185.1. Classification (NCBI taxonomy): domain Eukaryota; kingdom Metazoa; phylum Chordata; class Mammalia; order Chiroptera; family Rhinolophidae; genus Rhinolophus; species Rhinolophus hipposideros. The sequence continues at coordinate 64,967,177 of NC_138055.1, read as the reverse complement.
GGATTAGGTAGCTTCCAAGGTGTTTTCCAACTCTGGCATTCTCGGCTGCCATAGTTTCTCTGGTTGCTCTGAACCTTCAGGAAAGAATTAGAACACTGCTTGCCAACTTGACTTCTCTAAGAGCACCTATATTATTATTTGCATAAAAATGAATTTAAATCAACACATTTTTTACTTGTACCATATAAAAGGTAACTGTAAGTAAATATACAACTCTTAAAATATGTTACTAAACTTAAACAAATACGTTCTTAACTAAAACGCCTTTATCTGTGTAACATGTAGAATCATCTTGCAAACCCCAGGAGAAATGTGTCTCATACATTGGGAAACACTGCATTATAATGAATTTCCACTGCCTCATTCTGGTCCAACTTAGAAATAGTTGGAAATTAGAACTTGATCATTTTAACCTACCCACAGACACTGGTTTAGAAAAAGTCAAGCCACGATGTTCAAGTTTCAAACTGGTTTCAGAGCTCCTGTCATTGTTTCCAGAGACAGAGGTACGAAAGCACTCTCGCCCAGTCAGTCATTCCATTGGGCTGATGACTGTTGCTCTTGACGGAGGATGCTGGGATGGCAGCGTGGCCCTTGTCCTTCCCCCTTTGGCCCTCTGGGAGGGCAGTCTCTGCCCAGGTATGGTGGTCGATGCAGCTTCCTAGGGAAGGGAGCTATGGGAGTCACCATGTCTCCTGTTAGAGTCATTTGGAGTGGTCAGATGTACACACAGTGGTAGGAATAAAAAGTGAAAGCTCAGTCAGGCTGAGCAGAAGAAGTAGCAGAACATCTCAAAAGCAGATGCAGAGTGGTGCTGTGAATTACTACATAACATGAGAATTTATAAGAATGGGTCCTTCACTAGGACTGTGAGTTATTAGTAACTAAAGTGAAAACCAATCAAGTCTATAAATAGTTATTGAATGCTTACTATCTGCTGGTCACATGGTCGTGACTGAGGTAATAATGATAAATAAAACTCAGCTTCTTTCTAGCAATTTAGGACCTAGGAAGAGAGATGATGGGAAAAGAACAATCATGGTGGAATTCAAGCAATAATGGAGATGTGTACAAAGTGACGTAGGGTGGAGGTATGGACAGCTGCACTGAGGAGGTGCTGTAATGAGCATCCTTGGATGTATTTCCTGGTATGTGCTTTTATTTTTGTAGGAATGCTTTCTAGAAGCAGGATTGTAGGGTCCAAAGGTATAAACATGCCCTCGCTCTCTGCTGCTCTGGGTATGTGAGGAAGAGGGAGAAGCCCAGCCATAAATGTAAGTGTTTGCATGTGCTGTAGAGACACAGATGGGGACTGAGAATCCTCCAGGGTGAGAAACCCCCACTTACTTACTCAACTCCTGTCCAAAGCTTCCCCGAACTCCTGCTCCTTACCCTCCAAAACACAGCAGCTCCTACTCTCAGCTGATTTGGGATGAGTCATGCTGGCTCCACTTTCATAAGAATGAATTCTGATCCATGAGCCCCAGCAGCCTGTGAGGACCAGGGATGGTGCATTGGTGTCCTCTGGGGCCCCACTCCTCCCCTTCCATTAAACATCTTCATGCATTGCTGGATTTACATTTTTAATTAATTAGGGAAAAATCTTCATAAATAAGGTAATTGGCACTGAATAAATTGTCTGCGAGTTGGCTATCCTCTTTAAAATTGTACATCTCCTACCATGACACTCCACATCCCTTTTTCCTCTTCTCCAGAGCATATATTACCTTCTAACACACTATATAAATTACTTATATATTATTTTTATTTAGTACTGTCTACCTCCCTCTCCTAGAATTTCAGTTGCATGACGAGAGGGGTTTTTGTATGATTTGTTTACTGTTGTTTCTCCAGTACCTAAATAGTGCCTTATTCTAGCGGGTGTTCAGTAAACTGTTGTTGAATGAATAAATGAGTGAGTGAGTTAATGGATGGTGTGTTCAGAGATAAGAGGAAGGGGCCAAGAGAACTTTGTTGCCATGAATGTTGAAAAACCTAACAATGGCTGGTTCCTAACCTCACCTTCCACAAGACAGAAGGTTTTGCAAGGGACTCAGTGAAATGGCTTCCCAACCATGAGGTTACATTTCCTTTAAACAGAACTGTTTTCAAAGTAGTTGATTCAGAACGAGGCCCTGGTGATTTTCCATTTACCCATATCATTCGTGATTGAGTCCTGCCCAGTCTAGAGCACATTTAGAGTGCCTTACACTGTGAAGGCGTGTTGGGGGGTTCGATGTGGACAGCCCCCAGTGTCGGTAGCCTTTGCACGGTGAGATGATCTTTGAGGCTTTTTGGAACTGGTGAGAAGGCATTTTCTTCATAGAAATCAGGTCGCTCTAGTACTTTTTAGCCATGGTCATTTTCAAAATTCGGGTAATAATTGCATGCAAAGTCCCAGCTTTTCATCTGTATATTATGGATGGAACCCTACCCTAGGGCTCCCTAGTCACAGTTACCATGATTGATGCCGAATTCAGGGATGGGCCTATGATCCGTGAAGGTCCAATCAGAGTGAATTCCAGGATTTTCTCTCTGGGAAGAGAGTCTCTCTCTTTTCTGTGAGCCTTAAACTTGAAAAAATGTAGACTGTTGCTACCCTGAGGACAGATTCTCAATTTGATACCATTGAGAATCAAACCAATATTTCAATCACTCACTTTCTGGGAATCCATGTTACTCTGGGGTTCTTTCTGTCTCACTAGGATGCTGCTTCTCAGTCTCTCAAGGGAGCTTCTATGCAAAAACTACAAATGGGAGAACCCCAGGGCTTGCTGATGACACTGTGGGGACAAAGCCCCAAAAAGCAGTTTCCAGGCTCTCGACCTCACATAGAAAGGTTGCTGGCTTGGGTATTAAATGGCCATCAACTGTGATCAGGTGGCCATCAGCTGTGGCTAGTTGGTCGCCAGCTGTAACCAGTGAGCCAGTGGCCACTAATATAACTGCTGTGGCTATGCTAGCAGAAAGAAATGGGGGCTAGCAAGAGTGGATTGCAGAGAGGCAGATGCCACCGGTGAGAATATAGTGGTATGACTCCACTATCTATGGCTTTGTGGGTGTTCCTTTTTGTCTTCACCAGGTCCTGCGTTTTTATGTGTGGAGCGGGAGCAGAGACCCCGCCTGACACCCTGCACGACAGACACCATTAATGTCTCCAGGCTGACGTATCCCCTGAATTCCATACTTACACATCCAACTGTATGCTTGACATTTCCATGTGAGGCACCTCAAAAACAGAATTTTTTTCTCTCTTTCTAAAATCAGTTCATTTTCTAGTCTTTAGCAACTTGGAAATCCAAGACAGAATGACCTCACAATTAAGCACACTGATTCTGTAGCCAACACAGCCTAAGTTCAAATATAGGTTGTAATTTAGGAGCTGAGTGAGCTTAATCTCTCTATTCCTCCCTTTCCTTATCTGCATATCCCTTCCTGTTTGATACCTTTTAGTGACTTCCCTTACACTGAGAATAAACCTTATTATCTGCCCTAGAAGGTCCTACATGAGCTGCCTGGTCTTTCTCATTGATCTCATCTCTGCTCATATTTCTGTTTCTGAAACATTCAATTTCATTGAGGCCTTTGTGCTTGCTGTTTCCTCTCCGTGAAATGCCTTCCTCCAGTTCTCTACATAGCTGGCTCTTTTCATTAAGAGCTTAGCTCCAGTGCCCCTTCTTTCCTGCTGACATTCCTAACCATCTTCATGAGAACACAGGTCTTATCCAAATAGTTTATAATGCTACCTATCTATTCATTGGCGTCACCTCTCTAATTCTTATCCCTATCCTTGGCCTAGTTAGAGGACTCCTCTGATTTCTTCTGGCTGCTATGATACCAGCAAAATTCTTATGATATACTTTTTATCACACGATATTGCAACCCTTGACTCTCTTATCTAATTCTCTCACCTAATCAAAAGAGTGTTAAAAGTAGTGATCATGCCTCATTGATCTTTATACTGCCAACATTTTATGAGACTCTTGAACATAATAGAGGGGCTTAAAAATATCATTGGAATGAATTAATGAGGCATTATTTGTTATATGTAGCAAAGATTTTTGACAAGTGTGTCAGAATGAAGAGGCATGATCAGTTTTTTGAGGATAAAAGTAGTAATTCTTATAATAAGAGATGTTTTGAGGAAAATAATTCTTGCTGTTAAACTGGTTAATTTGTGGCAGAAGAGTGCACTGAGAAACATGATGTAAGTTTGCTTTTTCTATATTTTTCTAATCGTTGTTGAATCTTATAGACAGCTATCAGTTTCCTTTAGTCATTTGCAATTTTCCACTCAGCAGCTTCTAAATGAGATAACTGCAGAATGTTTTATTAGTTTCAGAACAGATAACCAGTGTTAGTGAAAATGTAGAGAAGTTGGAAGATTTGTATCCTATTGATGGGAATGCAAATGGTGTAGCACTATGGAAACAGTATGGAAGTTCCTGAAAAAATTAAAACCAGAACTATTAGGTTGGTGCAAAAGTAACTGCAGTTTTTGCAATTATTTTTAACCCTTTAAACCACAATTACTTTTGCACCAACCTAATACCATATGATGCAGCAATCCCATTTCTGGTTATATACCCAAAAGAACTTAAATCAGGATCTCAAAGAGATAGCACTCCTATGTTCATTGCAGCCTTATTCTCAATAGATTTATTCAGAAGATATGGAAACAATCTAACTGCCCATTGATAGATGAACGGATAAAGAAAATGTGGCATATACATACAATGGAACATTATTTAGCCATAAGAAAGAAAATTCTGCCATATGCAACAACATGGATGAATCTGGAAGACATTAAACCAAGTGATATAAGCCAGTCACAGACAAATACTGCATGATTCTGCCTGTATGAATTATCTGACATAGTTAAATGCATAGAAGCAGAAAGTAGAATGTTGGTTGCCAGGGGTTGGGGGAGGGGGAAAATGGGGAATTGTTATTCTATGGGTATAAAGTTTAAATTCATTTATGCATGATAAATGAATTTGAAAGATCTGCTGTATGATATTGAGCCTATAGTTAACAATATTGTATTGCACACTTAAAATTTGTTGAGGGTAGATCTCATGTTAAACATTCTTGCCATAGTAAAAGTAAATGTAAAGTATGTCAGATGATGTTGAGAACAATCAAGCTGGACAGGGGACCAGGGATGGGGGCAGAGCACAGGGTTGTTTGCTGTTTAAAATGTGTGGTCAGAGAAAAGCTCACTGATGAAGTAGCATTTTTGCACAGACCTAAAAGAGCCTCACAATGATTGAGAAGTAGACAGCACATATTTTGTGTTTTTGTTGATATAGAAACTGAGGCTTGGGGGGGGGGTGAGCTAAATATTTTCAGTAAGATTACGACGTTATGAGGCAAACTGAAATTATAGCCCACAAAACTTTAAGCTTCTCTGAGCTGTCTTTTTTGCCATATTTCCTCTCAGGTAAGTCTCTCAGTTATCTGATGACTTTTAATAAATAGCAGGAACAATTTTTTAACTATGGAAAACCATGACCTCTGAATGACCAAACTATTTTTCTATATATGTAGTGAAAGTATTTTCAGAATCAAAAATTGGGCAACAAATTTTGAAAAGTTCTAACGTGCGTAGAGACACAATTGGACCAAGTAATTGAAGTTGACACCAAATCAAGAATATGTGGTCACCATAATAATACAGATCCTTTGGACCTGACAGTAAGCATTAGACACAAGGTAAAGCATATTTTGTTCCTAAGAGAAAAAACCAACATGACCAAAACTAACATTTCTCATTCTTTCCCATGGATTAATGTTTCCCCAACAGGCTAATAGTTTTTTTAAAAAACTTACAAAAGTGTTTTCTTATTTAATAAGTTTGGGAAGACGATACACACTATATTTTCTACCTGGGAAATTATATTATACATTGGAATATCAAAAATTTGGAGAAGTTCGGCATTAAAGCAACTCCTTAACGTTGTTTAACCTGAGTTTCCAGAAGTTCTTTGAGCCAAGAATATGTTAGCTTTATCACTTAGGAACATCTTGTGTCTTTGTTTCCCAGAACATAGTTTGAAAAACACCAATCCACAAAATGATAATCTTGAGATGAAGCAGAGCTAGGAAAGATTTTTTTTTTAATTAATTAAATTTATTGGGGTGATAATTGTTAGTAAATTTACATAGATTTCAGGTGTACAATTCTGTATTATATCATCTATAAATCGCATTGTGTGTTCACCACCCAGAGTCAGTTCTCCTTCCATCACCATATATTTGATCCCCCTTACCCTCATCACTCACCCCCCACCCCCTTACCCTCTGGTAACCACTAAATTACTGTCTGTGTCTATGAGTTTTTGTTTCTCATTTGTTTGTCTTGTTCTTTTGTTGTTTTTGGTTTATATACCACATATCAGTGAAATCATATGGTTCTCTGCTTTTTCTGTTTGACTTATTTCACTTAGTGTTATACTCTCAAGATCCATCCATGTTGTCACAAATGCTCCTATATCATCTTTAGAGCTAGGAAAGATTTAATACTTCTGATCTAGCTCTAGATGTCACTCAAGGAAAACAAAATAAGGGTTAAAACTGATTTGCTTTGAGTCTTGAAATAAGAGATGGGAAGCCAATTTGTTCCTCTAGTCACATTATATTAGGAAAAGAGTGTGCAGTTCAAACTTTCTCTCTTTTTGGTTCTCTTTCCTCAGCATATAAATATGTAGAAATCTCCCTTCTTTCCAAAAGAAACCTTGCCGCAAGCTCACCTTCAACCTCGAGCCACAACCCTATTGTTCTTTTTCCATTTGTAACTAACTTTCCTGCAAGAGCAATCCATGCCTGTTCTCTGCTTCCTCAATAGTCATTCACTACTCACACTTCTGCAAATCATCCATCCATCCATCCATCCATCCAGCCAATAGTTATTTGTGCCATGCACAGTTCTTGGCATAGGGAACAAAATGAAGTCTCTACTCTTATGAAGATTGCATTCTTTTAATAGGAAATAAGCAACAAATAAACAAATGCAAGTATATAATAACTTGAATAATCAGAACTATGGAGTAAAAATAAAGCAAAGTAAAAAGGATAGGGAGTGAGAAAGGATGAAGATAGAGGTTGGTCAACATCCTTGCCACAATGAATGAATCAGTCAATACAGTACCAATGCAGTTAACCTGACCATGGAGATTCATCCACAGGAAGTCCAATCATTTGAAGCTCATTAAGTTTTAATCAATAATTGAAGGAATGAATACTATCTTTTCCTGATAGGAGTGACACAGATTGGAATGTCAATTATTGTTGTCAGTATCTCATTACCATGAAGAGATTCAGCTTAAGAATGAAATCAATATGAGGAGGCCAAAGTTTCGAGAATCACAAAGAAGTGAAGCTAGATTCCAAATTAAACTATGCCCCAAAGCTGCCCTATGTTTTAGCCAGGTGCTATCATTAATCCCCTTCTTTGTTTTAGGCCAATTTTGAATATAGTTTTTTGTTGCTTGCAACCAAAATCCTAACCCTCACTGACAAGGGATCTGTGGCTTAGGTACAATTGTTGGGATTCTGCATTATTCCTAGGGGTTCTTTCATTTTCCCTATTTCCACATTATGTCCTCTCTTTTGACAATGATGCTGTCCTATCAATGCCCAGGTGCTAGGAGGTTTCCAAGGACATCTGGCTGCCCAGGACTATTCTTGGGTTAGGTGCTGGGGTCCCAGGTAGCCATGGATCTGGGTTGGAGTAAGTCCCAGGAGACAACTCTGAATGAGCTGAAACTCTGAAAGTCTGAATGGGCTGTGAGGCCTAGCTGTGGGGCCACTGAAGATACTTGGGCAATTTGTTACAGAGAACTCATATTACTTTCACAGCACTCCAGAATTTTCTGGGGCAGTGAATAATATGGATTCCCAGACAGGCACTGCTTTTTATAAACACCACCTTCTGCCCACACTACATCCTCTTGGCTAGTTTCTTCCATATCTGGATAGTCAGGGAGAACCTTTCAATGTGAAAATACTATTATAATATCCACCTCCCTCACCCTTCAAAACTCTTCAATGGCTTTTTATTGCCCTTATCTTAATAATTAAGCTCATAAAATGGCCTTCAGCAGAGTGGACACTGGGGTGAAGTTGGTGGGGCACCTGGTGCTTAAATTTTAAGGAGGAACTCACTTCCAGCATTGTGCAAGTGGCATTTGTCTGACCCTGAGAGTGTGTCTCCTTATATTTTACGACCTAGTGACCTCACTCCCTTCATGCTGTTTTGGACCTGGCTTCCTGGATGGTGTGTATTCTCATTCAACCTCATCTTGTAACACCCTTCCCCTAATTGTCCTTGCTCTTTAAGCTTTAGACTTCTAGTCATTCAAGTCTGTCTTGTGATGAACATTTGCAAGGGTCAGATTTGAAACACAGAACATGGGCTTTGGCCAATCAGAATGGATGTCCAACGAGTCAGAATGGGTGGTGGCTTAAAAACAACTGACATAGCTCTATTGCTGTGTGCAAGCATCAGCCCTGGGGGCCTACACATTCTGTTTCTTCTCTGTGAACCACATTTCTTTCTCCTTTGAACATTTTTTGTTGTTGTTGCTGTTTGCTAATTCTTCCATAATGCATTCTATCAACCAGGCACTATTTTAAATACTACAAATATTAACCTATATTATCCCCATAATAATACCATTATTATATCCACTTTACAGATGAAAAAACTGAAGCACAGAAAGTTTAAGTGAAGTATACAAGGTCACAGAACGGCTGGCCAGCAGCTCGCATTAGCACCTTAGCGTTTCGGTTCCAGGGTCCATGGTCTTAATAATCCTACTAAGCCTTTGCAACCATTCTAATTTGATCATATTTGCATATGCTCTCAAATAACTGTTTTCATTTCTAGACTTTTATCCTTATCTATCTATCTATCTATCTATCTATCTATCTATCTATCTATCTATCTATCTATCTAATCATCTATCATCTCCCCATCCCATTAGAATTGAGTTCTGAGGTACAGGAGCTCTTGCCTGAGGTACATCCCCAGCACTCAGAGTAGGACCTGGCACATAGGAGGCACTCTGTAAATATGTTAAATATCAACTGAATTATATTCACTGGTGCATTTATTTGGTGACTAGCTGTCCTCCTCTCCCAAGTTCCTTGACAGCAGGAGCTTTGCTCATGGTTGTATCCTCATTCTGACCATCGTGCCTGGGACATTGTAGGTTCTCACCATTTTTTTTTTGGGGGGGTGGGCTAAATAAATAAATAAGTAAATAAATAAATAGGGCGGATTTCCTGACATGGGGCTCCTCTGTTACCACTTAGTTTCCTTCCAGAGTAGGCATTTTCTGACTTCCTGAAACTTAAGAAATGTTAAGTTCCAATAAATGGCTCAAACAATGCAATTTGCCTCACCTAGAGTCACGGGGATTGTGGGGTTTGTCTTGATTATTCCAGACTTGATGGTTTGAGCACATGTTGACAAAGGTATTTTCTTCCCTCAGAGATGTTCTTGATGATCAATATTTCTTCTTCTCCCATGACATTGGCAGCCTCTATTGGAGCACACTTTTGGGGGATTTTGTGTTCTTAAATGGTTGCAGGATCCAGGATACTGCTGAGACCCTGAGGAGGAGTAGATCAGAATATTAACCTTCTAGATAAGGCTTTTGTCCTTCAAGAAGCTGTGCTATTAGAAAGGCCAAAACAGAAACATAAAGGATGAAATCAAAAATCTGTATAATTTCACAAATAATTAGATATTTTTATATGTGTTCTTAGGATTCCTAATTCAAAATTTCCAACATCTAATCTTGTATCCTATTATTGATAATGTCTTAGCTGGATAGAATGTGACCCATGAATTCTTACTCCATGTCCTCAAATACAAAACTTAAAAAGTATAGATATTCCCAAAGAAGAACGTCTCTGCCCTTAATTGGAACAGCAGCAATGCACAAAAACATGACTGTAGAAAACTTTATTTAAATAAAGAAAATGAATATGTAAATAAATATGTTCCAGTCAAAACAGAAGTAGTTAACTGATCTTAGGTTGATGCGCAATTTTGTAAATACAAAACTAGTAGGCCTCATCCTAAAGAATAGATCAGTGGGTCTTATTAAATACAAAAATTTAAAAATTGTATTTGAAAATTATTTTTAACAAATTTGAAAGATAAAAACATTGGGGAAATATTCCTTTAAAAATTTTGATGAAGGTTTAATTGTCTTTAATACATAAAGAGGTCTTATCAATAAGTTGGTGTAAAAAGTGGTGTAGATAAATGACATGAGCCTAAAAGAATTTTCTATTTTTTATTAAATAGTAGTAGGTAGGGAGGTGTATCACTTTTTATGGAAACAAAATCTTCTGTAACAAACACCCACCAAATTCAGCATCATACATAAGCACTCATTTGACTCAAGTCTGCAGGTCATCTGGAGTCCACTGATCAAGCTTTGACTTATCTAGATGGCATTTCTGATCTTGAGTTGGATGTGCTCCCAATACCTTCTCTATGTGAGGGTCTAAGAGAGTGAGTATAAAAATATAAGGTCTCTTAAGGTCTAGGCTCAGAAATGTCAAAATGCCCTGTCTTTCTCATTTGATTGACCAATGCAAGTCAAACCCAAAGACAAGTGGCAGAAAATACCACTGCCCTTTTAGTGAGAAGAATTGTAAATTCCTATGACAAAGGGTGTGGATGAAAGGTAGGGTGTAGAATTAGGGTCAGTAACATAATCAACAATAGGGAGTGATAGTTTGGAAGCTGCTCCTAAGCAGTAATCTGTGAACGAGGAGTAGGTATCAATGACTTGCCTCCATTTGCAAGAGCTGGAGGAGAAGTATATTGGAGGATGGCATGAGGGGCTATTTTGAATAGCAGTCAAATTTAACATGGATACACAGCAGCAACTAACTACAGGGCTCTTGAAAGAACTATAATACCACATTGCTTTGAAATTATTGGAATGTCAGTGAGAACTTGTTCCGAGGCCAAAATAAGTTCTTGATCAAGTGAATCAGGGATAGTGTAGGTTAATTTTCCAGACCGTTCCCTCATGTGAAAATAGTAGCTCTCAAAGGATAAAGTACATTGACCTCTTTTAACAGAGTTCAATAGCCTGAATTAGTTATACTTTGGATAACTGGGGAATTTTCATTGACTGAGCCCTGGTTTATCATGGACTGCTGACATGGCTGAAACCTTCCTCAACTGAGCAAATAACAATTGACAAAATCATTCATGAAGAAGACAGAAGGAATCATTTTACTGAGTTTTGATTTTTGAAGTTCCATGTCAGATTACTATGTCCTGTGATAATGTTATATAACAAATTACCCCAAAATGTTAGTGTCTTGAAACAGTTTCTTGTTCATGGGTCTCTGGGTTAGCTGGGGGCTGTTTTGCTGCTGGCTTCAGGCTGCTGGTGTAGTTTCAGGTCACACGTCTTCCACTCTTCCACTTAGGGCATGTCTTTTTCATGACATGTGGCAGAAGTGCAAGAGGCCACGCCAAATCAAGCAAGCATATTTTAAGCTTCTGTTTGCATGTCTGTTAAGATTCCATTGGCCAAATCCAGTTAGATGGCCAATCCCAATTACTGAGGCAGGAAAATAAATGTGCTGATCTAGTAGTTGTGACATAGCAAAGAAGCAGTTTCACTATAATGGTAAAGTGAAGAACTGAAGCAATAATCTAATCTACTTTAAGGGCTTCACTGAGCTGCTAGAATTTATATCCACTCACTTCCATATTAGCTGATGGGGCTAGCCTTTGATGTCACCATCCTTCGGTGACTTGAATAATAGTTTTAACTTTGATCGGTTGTGCCAGCATTGTCTTTGAACCTTGCTAAGGTTGTTCTGTGGGCCATGAATGTGCTAGACTTGTCCAGCCAGCTCGTGCTCTTGGGAAAGGCATTCTTAGAGAAGGAATTGTTTTATCAAGACTGGGACTCTGTCATCCTCAAGTCAGGAAACCAGTTCTCAAGTAGGAATATACTCTCAATTTCAGAACTGAGATCAGATCAATAAGAAACTTTAGTTGTGGTTAACCTTTCCCTAAATCTCACCCAGTAGTATTTGTAAGGATGAAAATAACAGGAATTATTGCCATGATAATGTGTTGATACTTTCTCTTGCTCCTTCATATTCTAATACACTAATTTACTTTGACTTCAGGTGTCCTGAATCTTAATCTCTTGGAGAACTGCAATTTCACTCCTCTCTAAAAGGAGTGATGATCAGGTGGAATGAGAAGACATGTGAATCCAGTTGTGCTCTGTCTCCTGGAGTACCTTTTGAACTAGTGAAGTGATAGAGCTAGGATTTATGTATTTAGATACCATCTACTACTCAGATCTAGCCACTTGATGACCCCATCACTCTGGAAATTCTGGATCTCACTGGACAACTGGCTCAATCATCTCTGAGCCAATTGAGAGGAACATCTTTGAATACTCTGAGATTGAGCTCTTGCTTCATTTCCAACCAGGGAATCTGGGTCATATTCTACTTTTGTCTGTCTTGGTTTTCAGTGTGAAGCAGTACCCAATTGATAAGCTAACTCAAGGTCTCTGATATTGGTTCTTTTTCTGGGTTGCTTTTTCATTTTCAACACACCATTTCTTTAGTCAATATATATTTGTTGAGTACTCATTGCATACCAGGTACCATTCTAGTACTGGGAACAGCTGTGAAGAGACAATACCCCTGCTTACAATATAATGGGGAAGCAGAAAACAAACAAACAACAACAAAAACAACAATAACAAAACAAGTAATTTCAGAAAGTGATAAGTGCTATAAAGGAAATTACTATAAAGGGAAATATGATTAAAAAAATAATAACTGGCTAGGGGTGGATGGGTAAGCAAGCATACAGGTATTTTAGATAGGATGCTCAGGACAGATTTCCAACATGACATGACATTGACATTTAAGCTGAGAGTTAAGATAAAAGTTGAGACAGCCCTGTGACTTTCTGGAGAAAGAGCATTCTGGGACAAGGAAACAGCAAGTGCAAGCACCTTGAAGAGGGAAAGACCTTGGAGTATTCAAGGAACAGCAAAGGGGGGTAGTGGGGCTGGAGCATAATAAGCAGTGAGAATGGGACCAGATGGGGTTGGAGAAAGATGCAAGAACTGGATTGTGTAGGACTAGAAGGACAGGTGAGGAGTTTGAATTTTATTCTGAGAGTAAAAGGACATCGCCAAAGGGTTTTCTTTCCATTAACATACTCATATCTTTATTATAAAATCTTGAAACTTACAAATAATGTGGAGAGACTATTGTAAAAACAAAAACTAAGACAAATCCTAATACACTCAGCTGAAAATGTTCTCAACATTGGATGATTTTGGTTTGTTGGTGCCTCCCACTCCTCTGTCCCAGATTATTTTAAAGAAAATTTTGGATCTCATAGTTTATCCATAAATACTGCAGTATGTCTAAAAAATAGGAACTCTTAACAAAACACAACTGGAATATCACTATCACACATAAAAAATTGATACTCTTGATGACCATCATCGAAATTGAACATCTCACAAATGTCTTTTCACAGCTGGTTTGTTTGGATCAGAATCCAAAACAAATGGATAAGTATATTTTTTAGATCTATACCACTACTCACATGGTGTGTATCTATTTTGCTCCCTCTCTCTCAATCTGAACATTTACTTATTGAAGAAACCACCAGTTCATTTGTCCCATAGAATTTTTCACCTCTGCATTCTGCTGCTGGTGTCCATAGGGTGATATTTATTTATCATGTCTCTTTCCACCAGACTTTTCTGTAAACTGGTCATTAGAAGTACAGACATGATCAGTTTCAAGTTTTTGGCAAGAATACTTCATGGTGGAAATGAGAACTGCCTATTGCGCGCTTCAGAAAGCACATAATATCTGATTGTTTCTCCTGATGTTAAGATAGATCAGTGGTTTCAGGTATTCTCATCCAGATAAAATAATTTAATCAGGAGAGTTGCAAGCCATGATTTATGCTGTAAAGATCACTCTGGCTATTATGTGGCCAAAGGACTGTGCGCAGGGAAGGTGTGGGGAAAGACTCCCAGAGAGCAGTTGCCAGACTCTCGACCTCACGTGGAAAGATGTTGGCTTGGGTAGTAGATGGCCGTCAGCTGTTACCGGTTAGCCATTAGCCATGATATAACTGCCGTGGCTGTGCTGGGGTGTTGGTTGGTTGACATAGAAGCAGACAGCAGTTTGCGGATTGTGCAGCTCCTGCTTCCTGTGTCTCCAACCCAGCCGCCAGTGAGAATATAAGTCGTATGACTCCCCTGTCTATAGCTCCGTGGGTGTTCCTTTTTGGCTTCACCATATCCTGCGTTCTGGTGCGGCGAGCAGTGACCAGAGACCCCACATGACAGAAGGTAATAACAATACTTAGCAAACTGTATGGTATGGGTTTTGGCCAACCACAATGGCCTGCAGATATAGTCACGGAACCCTAGCATTCATAGTAGGAATAGAAGCTTGGGAGGCAGTTAAAAGGCACTGGCAGTGGTGTACGTGAGAGGAGGTAATTTGGAACAAAGAGTGGGTAGTGGAGATAGAGATAAGGGTGAATTCAGGGATATTTGGGAAGATCTAGGGATGCCCAATGTGTGGGCTATCCAAACTGGAGCTGTTATTTCTACCTAACAACCACTTATAGCCCTCTTGATTTGAACCCCATCCCATTTATTGTTACTGGGTTCTCCTATGATGGTCCTGGAACACAGCTTGGTTCTAAAAACAAAGATGCTAGTTCTCATTGTGTCTTTGAGATACCAACTGAGTAGGAAACAAAGAATCGGTGTACCATTGATGGAGACAAAAATAATCTATTGGATTTCTCTTCAAAGAAAAAGAAAAGGAAACATTTAAGGCAGCAAAACATTAACATGCTATGTTTGAGGAGATTGGAAGGAGAAAATTTAGTAAGTATAGAGAAACTGATTTTTATGTTTGCTATTTGTATTATTAAAACAAAGTGAATATCACAAGTATAAAATTCACTGATGATACCTCTCAGGTTGCTGCTTCCTGCTTAGCTCATCTCCTAATGATAAAATGATGTGTGTCACCACAATAACTGGTGCCTTTAACCGCAAGTGAGGAACTAAGTCTTATTTCCTAGACAAAAATGTAAAAGCCAATATTGTTCACTTTTTTTCTGTTCTTGTGTAACATCTTGGGAATGACCAATTACACTTTCCTACTGAAAAAGAAAACTTTTCATGGTAGGAGAAACCACAGGTTCAGTTGATTACTCACTTTACTACATTAGTAACATTTTTTTTTGTTTGTTCTATATGCCACATAAGGAAAAAAGTGCTGAGTGCAAAACCACAGCCTCAGCTGTCAGTGGAAATGATAGGTAATGGCACCTTGCTGCTACATCAGAGGGCCAGTTCTTGGTAGAGAAGATTATCTTGAATGTGGTTCACAAATCAATGGATAAGAGTGAGTTGTGGCAAAAAATGAAGCGATCCAATTACTTATCACACTTTAAATACAGATTAATGATTTTGGTAAGAGAAATCTGGTTACAAATTATATGAAAAGCATATATATGTATATATATATGTATATGTGTATACACACACACACACACACACACACACACATATATAAAATAAACAACTCAAAAAAGTCCTACGTATGGAATCAATTTGTGCTTTCTAAAAGTTATTTCAACAGCTACTCTAAGTTATGGTGGGGACAATTTTGGGCCTCAAAGCATAAATTCAGAAATCTAAAATCCTACATTGGAGAGCTAAGGTCATGAAAATAGCCAAGACAAGTCCTAAGAAATAACAGCATTTAGTTGAGAGCCTTCAAGAAAATCTAGATTTATCAAAAAGTTTGTCAAATTTCACCAACAACGTTGAAACAAAATATGTTTAAGAATAGTACAGCTTTTCTGTAACTACTTTTACACTGGTAAAATACAATTTCTAAAAATCTTAGGCTAATTTTTTTTCCTCAAGCATCTATTAAAAGAAAACTTTTAGGTGTATAATCTGCTTGAATTTTCAGTTCATCAGTAAGTTTTCAGAGAACATTCTCTGAGAGTGTTGTAATGGTAAATCCTAAAATTTATTATTTTAAATATGTCATGTAACAGGACTCTTTACCTCAGACCCTATAACTAGTGACTATAATACCAAATATACAAGAAAAATCAATTACTACTGTTGTGTGATGAGGATTTATTTGTTTTTTTTTTTGATGAGGATTTATTAATGTCACAATTGATGCAGCTTCCAATAATAATGTTGCCTACAAAAATTTTACGACGATTATGATAAACATTTTTAATCAAGTTTTGACTATTTCCCATTAGTGAGCTTCCGAAACAATATGTCAATTCTCCTTTAAGCTATTCTTTTGGGATAATTATTACTATTTTTGTTTCCCATCATTTTAATTAGTATAGCAAAAAATATTAAAATTTATGCAACAGATGTAAGAGATAAATATGAATTTATCTTTTCTTTCATCCACAACAAATTTCCAGAGTGCTGAAAATATTTTTTCAAAAAATGTCCCCAAATTTCTAAGCAAAGCATGAAAACTGAAGGTTAACTCTAAACATGCATAACTCTCTTATTATCCAATTTTGTTCACAAAAGACTGAAGAGTTCAGATTTGACTAAGATGTTGTTGAACATGAGAATTCTCTCCCCCCTTCCCCTTAAACTTCCAGCAACCTCCCACAGCTACCCCTCCAGGAATCTACATACATGTAGATTCCAAACTAGAATAATAAAGAAGATACCTGTGTTAACATCAATATAACTTCTCAATTTGAATGCATAAAGCATAACAGCATGTAAGTATTAAGATGAAGGAAAACACAATTAGGGATTACTCCTCTCCTAATGAAATGTCTTCAAATCTCAGTGATAACCAGTTTAGTTGTATTGATCCCACTTAACTCTCTTGGGCTTAGTGAGAGTACTGTGCTTCACAAGGCAGGTGTACTCATCGTCAGCACTAGGAGTGAAATTTGCATGCACCAGAAGATAGAAAGACCAGTCCTTGCTGAAAGACAGGTCTGACTGCTCCGCTTTCATCTTTGCCCCATTCTTCAGCAAATCAATTTCAATCTGGGGTGGATGAAACCCAGTCACATAGCAATTCAGGTAATTTGGCTTTCCATTCTCTGCTGGATGCCGTGAGTAAACTTGAACCCTTGGAGAACGAGGCTCAGCGTCCAGGCCAGACAGACAGAGCAGTCTGAGAAGGACCAAGGTCACTGGGACAGACATCGCGACTACAGCCCAGCAGCGATGGACGCCCAACTGTGGGATAATTATTTTTGAGAAGAGCCTTCTAAGATATATTATTTAGGTTCCTCCTAATAATGGGTTCACTCTACTTCTCTGAACTCCAGTTTCCTACTCACTGAAATGAAGACATTCAATTCAGAGACTCCTAAGCTCCCTCATAGCTCTAAGACCAACTACTGACTCCAGGCACACTGGCCTGTGAGCATGTGTCATATTCTCTCCTTCCTTCCTGTGTGTGTTCTGATGTGGTTTCTCTTTCCTAGGAGGCCTTCCTTCTATGGCTCCATCCATTGGTATTAATGCAGATGTACATCGTTTTCCCCAGGTGGTCCAGAAGGAGCCTGGAGCTCTTGTCACTCTGGAAAATAAGACCATTGCTTCTTCAACCGCTACATAACCATTGGCAGGAATGAAGAGGGGGCTCATATCTTTGTGTTCTTTGTAGGATCCTCAACATTCACTGCCTCCTCCTCACTCTGGGCCTGGAGGCCCCCAGGGATAACCTCACAGTGTACTTTATCCCTGATTAAGACAGATGCCAAAAGCAGCCCAGACTCCCAGGTCATCTCTCATCCTCAGGCTTTCATCTCCATAATGGCTCTGCACTTCCTTTTCTCTGACCCCAATTCCAACTTTTGAAACCCTTCCACTGTCATCTGAGCTCACCATCAGATGTCATCAAAATCCCTTATATTTGTAACACTTTGCCTGAACTTGCTTTCTTGATGTAACTGACACGACTCTCCTCCCATGACTTGCTTTCCTTGCAGCTTTCTCTAGATGAGGCTGTTTGGTCTCTTTTTCCTCTTAAACCCCTAGGTTTGGAGGTGGAGGAAATTTAAATGCCCTTTTTTGTGTGTGTTTCATCACAAATGTCTACACCATTCTCCTTCTCTTCCTCCTAAACTCATTAGCTTCTTCATATCATCAGACTAGGCCACCTGCTAGTACTCTGGTGGCCATCATATCCATCAGTCACTCATCATCATCCTAGAAAGATTTTACCACAGGTTCACTGTTGCTCTCTCTAGCACCACTCTTAACACAAACTTCAATATCCAGATAGGTGGTGCTTCAAACATACTGGTCTCTCAATTCCATGCTCTCCCACCTAAATCTTGCCTCTTACCCTACCTTAGCCAGCTGTTCACAGGGGCAGATCCTATAACTCACGTTCTAATAACAACAGCCCCTGTTCCCAACATTATCTCAATTTCATGAATCCTACTCTATGACTCCACATCTTGTCCCTTATTGTACCCATTCCAGCAATCATTCAACTTAAATGAGATTGAAAATACATTAATTCCAACATCTTTTCATTGCCCCTCATCTTCTTGATGTTTTTACTTCCCTCAATATTCATCCTAAATTCCATGGTCAGTCATTTGCCCTTCCCCTCCTTTGTCATATTCTTACAGCAAAACCTCAATTATGGCTAAATTCAACTCTCTGCTGCCCACCCTGAGCTCTGCACCTGGTGGCAATTTCTCAAGTTATAGGGGAAATATCTTTTTTTAAAAAATTAGTTTTAGGTGCCCATATATATGTGTGCACATTATATATATAAGGTGCACATTTATATATATATATAAACTTGTAGTTGACATTCATTATTGTTCAGCTTCAGCTTCAGGTGTACAGTGCAGTGATCAGGCATCTACATCATCCCTGAGGTGGTCTCCCTAATGAGACAAGTGTCCATCGGATACCCTACAAAATCTTTACAACATTATTGATTACGTTCCCCAAATTAATTTTCAAAACCCCATGGCCATCTTGTGGTTACTGACTGTTTTCTAATCCCCTCACCTTCCCCCTTATCCCCACCCCCCTCCCATCTAGCAACCCTCAGTTTTTCCTGTATGTCTCCAAAACTGTTTCTGATTAGTTCATTCACTTATTCTTTTCTTTAGATTCCACATATAAGTGAGATCATGTGGTATTTGTCTTTCTCTGTCTGACTTATTTCACTTAACATAATGTTCTCTAGGTCCATCCATGTTGTTGCAAATGGTAAGATTTCTTTCTTCTTTATGGCTGCGTAATACTCCATTGTATAAATGTGCCACAGTTTCTTAATCCAGTCATCTACCGATGGGCATTTCGGTTGTTTCCATGTCTTGGCTATTGTGTATAGTGCTGCAATAAACATAGGAGTGCATAAAGATTTTTGAATTGGAGTTTTGGATTTCTCTGGATAGATACCTAGGAGTGGAATTGCTGGATCATAAGGTAGTTCCATTTTCAGACTTTTGAGATACCTTCATACTGTTTTTTATAGAGGCTGCACCAATGTGCAATCCCACCAAATGTGCAAAAGCGTTCCCTTTTCTCCACATCCGCGCCAGCACTTGTTGTTTGTTGATTTATTGATGATAGTCATTTTGACTGAGGTGAGGTGGTATCTCATTGTGGTTTTTATTTGCAATTCTCTGATGGTTAGTGAGGTTGAGCATTTTTTTATATGTCTGTTTGCCATCTGTATGTTCTTTTTAGAAAAAATGTCTCTTCATGTCCTCTTCCCATTTCTTAATTGGGTTGTTCGTTTTTTTGGAGTTGAGTTGAGTGAGTTTTTTATAAATTTGTGATATTAACCCTTTATCAGATATATCATTGGCAAATATCTTTTCCCATTCAATAGGATCCCTTTTTGGTTTATTGATGCTTTTCTTTGCTGTGAAAAAACTTTTTAGTTTGATGTAATCCCACATGTTTATTTTTTCTCTTATTTCCTTTGCGCGAGGGGATATATCAGCAAAAATCTTGCTCTGGGTAATATCTGTGAAGTTTCTTCCTATATTTTCTCCCAGGAATTTTATGGTTTGAGATCTTACATTTAAGTCTTTAAGCCATTTTGAATTTATTTTTGTATATAGTATAAGGAGGTGGTCCAGCTTCATTTTGTTGCATGTGTCTGTCCAGGTTTCCCAGCACCATTTATTGAATAGACTGTCTTTACCCCACTGTACATTCTTGCTTCCATTGTCATAGATTAAATGGTCATATAGGCATGGATTTATTTCTGGACTCTATTCTGTTCCATTGATCTATATGTCTGTTTTTATGCCAGCACCATGCTGTTTTGATTACTGTAGACTTGTAGTATAATTTGATGTCAGGTATCGTTATACCTCCCACTTTGTTCTTATTTCTCAAGATTGTTGAGGCTATCCAGGGTCTTTTATGGTCCCATATAAATTTTAGTATTATATATTCTATTTCTGTGAAAAACGTCATTGTAGTTTGATAGGAATTGCGTTGAATATGTATATTGCCTTAGGCAGTATGGACATCTTAAGTATATTAATTCTTCATATCCATGAACATGGTATGTGTTTCCATCTATTTGTATCTTCTTTCATTTCTTTCTTCAGTGTCTTATAATTTTCTGAGTACAGATCTTTTACTTCTTTGGTTAAATTTATTCCCAGGTATTTTATAGTCTTTGAAGCCGTTGTAAATGGGATTGTTTTTTTAGTTTCTCCTTCTGATGTTTTATTATTGGTATATACAAATACAACTGATTTCTGAGTATTAATTTTGTATCCTGCTACTTTACTAAATTCATCTATCAGCTCTAATAGTTTCTTGGTGGAGTCTTTAGGGTTTTCTATACATATGACAATTTTACTTCCTCCTTACCGATTTGGATGCCTTTTATTTCTTTTTCTTGTCTGATTGCTGTGGCTAGAACTTCCAGCACTATGTTGAATAGAAGTGGAGAAAGTGGGCAACCTTGCCTTGTTCCTGATCCTAAGAGGAATGGTTTTAGCTTTCCCCATTGAGTATGATGTTTGCTGTGGGTTTATCACATATGGCCTTTATTATGTTGAGATATGATCCCTCTATTCCCACTTTCTTAAGGGTTTTTATCATAATGGCTGCTGGATTTTATCAAATGCTTTTTCACATCTATTGATATGATCATGTGACTTTTATTTTTCATTTTGTTAATGTGGTGTATCACATTAATTGATTTGTGGATGTTGAACCACCCTTGCATACCAGGGATGAATCCCACTTGATCATGGTGTATGATCTTTTTAATGTATTGCTGAATTCTGTTCGCTAATATTTTGTTGAGGATTTTTGCATCTATGTTCATTAGATATCGGCCTGTAGTTTTCTTTTTTTGTGGTGTCTTTGTCTGATTTTGGGATCAGGGTGATAGTGGCTTTGTAAAAAATGTTTGGGAGTCTTCCCTCCTTCTGGATTTTTTGGAAGAGCTTGAGAATAGGTAATAATTCTTTTTTGAACGTTTTGTAAAATTCACCTGTATAGCCATCTGGTCCAGAGCTTTTGTTTGTTGGGAGATTGTGGGTTACTGATTCAATTTCCCTGGTGGTATCAGTCTATTCAGGTTTTCTGTTTCTTCTTGAGGTAGCCTTGGAAGGTTGTATGCCTCTAGAAAACTGTCCATTTCTTCCAGATTGTCAAATTTGTTGGCATATAGTTGCTCATAGTAATTTCTTAAAATTTTTTGTATTTCTGGGGTGTCTGTTGTCACTTCTCCTATTTCATTTCTGATTTTATTAATTTGGGTCCTCTTTTTTTTTAATGAGTCTGGCTAAAGGTTTGTCGATTTTGTTTATCTTCTCTAAGAACCAACTCTTGGATTCATTGATCTTTTGTATTGTTTTTCTGGTTTCTATTTCATTTATTTCTGCTTTGATCTTTATTATCTCCTTCCTTATACTCCCTTTGGGCTTATTTTGCTGTTCTTTTTCCAGATCCCTTAAGTGTGAAGATAAACTGTTGATTAGTGATTTTCTTGTTTCTTTAGGTAGGCCTGCAATGCTATAAATTTCTCTCTTAGGACTGCTTTTACTGCATCCCATAGATTTTGGGTCATCGTGTTTTCATTTTCGTTTGTCTTGAGATATCTTTTGATTTCTTCCTTGATCTCCTGGTTGACCCATTCATTATTTAGTAACATGTCATTATTTAGTAACATGTTATGAATTGGAGCGTCTTCCATTTTTTTCCCTGTAGTTCATTTCTAATTTCATAGCACTGTGGTCAGAGAAGACGATTGGTATGATTTCAATTTTCTTAAATTTATAAAGACTTGTTTTGTGCCCTAATGTATTGTCTATCTTGGAAAACGTTCCATGTGTGGTTGGGAAGAACGTGTATTCTGCAGCTTTGGGATGAAATGCTCTGAAAATATCGATTAAGTCCAAGTGGTCCAATGTGTCATTTAAGGCTGTTGTTTCCATATTGATTTTCTATCTGGAAGACCTGTCCCTTGTTGTCAGAGCTGTGTTGAAATCCCCTACTATAATAGTGTTACTGTTGATCTCTGTCTTTATGTCAGTCAATATCTGTTTTATATATTTAGGTGCTCCTATGTTGGGTGCATAGATGTTTACTAGGGTTATGTCCTCTTGTCGGATCAATCCCTTTATTATTATATAGTGCCCATCTTTGTCTTTTAATATGTTTTTCACTTTAAAGTCTATTTTGTCAGATATAAGTATTACAACTCCAGCTTTCTTCTCATTTCCATTTGCATGAAATATCTTACTCCAACCCTGCACTATCAGCCTATGTGTGTCTTTTGATCTGAGGTGAGTCTCTTGTATACAGCATATACAAGGGTCTTGCTTTTTTATCCACTCAGCCACCCTATGTCTTTTGATTGGAGCATTTAATCTGTTTACATTTAAAGTGATTATTGATAGGTACATAGTTATTGCCATTTTTAAATTTGTAGTTAGATTGTTTTCATCTTTCTTCTATTTACAGAAGTCCTTTTAGTATTTCTTGCAATGCTGGCTTGGTGGTAATCAATTCCTTTAGCTTATTCTTTTCTGGGAAGCTCTTTATCTCTCCATCAACTTTAAATGATAGCTTTGCTGGATAAAGCAATCTAGGTTATAGGCCTTTGTTTTCCATCACTTTGAGTATCTCCTGCCACTCCCTCCTGGCCTTCAATGTTTCTGTAGAAAAGTTTTGATAGTCCTATGGGAGTTCCCTTGTATGTAACCCTCTGTCTTTTTCTTGCTGCTTTTATGATTCTCTGTCTTTAACCTTTGCCATTTTAACTATAATGTGTCTTGTTGTGGGCCTGTTTGGGTTTATCATGGTTGGAACTCTCTGCACTTCCTGGGCTTGTATGTTGGTTTCCTTCATCAGGTTAGGGAAGTTTTCGGACATTATTACTTCAAATATGTTCTCAATCCCTTGCTTCCTCTCTTCACCTTCTAGTATTCCTATAATGCGCATGTTGTCAAACTTGATGTTATCCCAGAGGTCTCTTAAACCATCTTCATTTTTATCCTTTTTTCTTTCTGTTCTGTTTGGGTGATCTCTGCTAACCTGTCTGCTAAGTCGCTGATTCGATCCTCTGCTTCATCTAACCTGCTGGTAGTTCCTTCAAGTAAGTTCTTTATTTCAGTAATTGTGTTCTTTAGTTCTAACTGGTTGTTTGTTATGATTTCTACATCCTTCTTTATGTCGTCTCTAAGCTCCTTAAATATTCTTATCACCAGTGTTCTGAACTCTGTCTCTGATAGGTTGGGTACCTCTGTTTCATTTGGTTCCATTTTTGGAGGTTTCTTCTGTTCTTTTATTTGGGAAATGTTTCTTTGTTTCCTCATTCTGGCTGACTCTCTGTGTTTGCTTTGATATATTAGGTAGATCCCCTAGAGTTCTTAGTTCTTGCTGGGTTATCTTTTGTAATATGTGTCCTTTATATTTGACTTGCACTACTTCGTTCTTCTCCTCTGCGTGTGCTCCAAAGGTGACTCTTGTGTTGTGCATATTGTCTTGTTAAAGAAGATCTTTAATTGGTTTTCGCTTGCGAGTAGGTGGGGTTCACTCCTAGGCTGACTAGTTGTGAGACTTGGCTCTGCCCACCACAGGGTGTTCTGCTGCGTGAGGGTTGACCACTTAAATGTCATTTGGCCTCTATGGGCTCTTGTGCCTGTAGAGAATTCCCTCTGGGTGTGTGACTTGTAGGTCAAACCCGGTAGTGCTCTGGTTTGGTCTGGAGTTGGCCTCTGGGTGTGTTAAATCCTGTGCCTCTTAAGCTGGGCCCTAATAGGGAAATTTCCGAACAAAGCAAATCACCAAGCACAACAACAACAACAACAACAACAACAACAATGAAAAAATCAAATACATTCACATGTAAAAACAACTGACAACCCACACTCAACATAGGCAAAGATATCAAAGATATAAAGACAAAACAAAACAAAACAAAAAGCATTGCCAGTCTTGGCTTAAGCCCACCAAGTAATCTCCAGGTTGTCCTCTGCTGTACCAAAGAGTCCTCTGTGTATTGTGCAGGCAGAGCCAGTGCCCTGTGCCCAGTTCTCCTGAGTCTTAGGGCACTTCTGTGTGTGTGTGTGTGTGTGTGTCGGTGATGGGGGGGAGATTTCTGAGCAGCTGAAAGCCCAGAGCTGCATCTGCTGCCTACTGCTGATCCCTGGGAGTGCCTCTGCAGATTAATTGCCCCGCTCTAGGCAGGTCAGAAAGGGTGGGCGTTGGGGATGGAGGGGTCTTGTCTCTTCCAGCCCAGCCAAGTCACACTCTTCTCGCAGGCCAGAAAAGGTGGTGGCTGCAGGTGTGGGAGTCTCTTCTCTCCTAACCCAGCAAAAATCACACTCTTCCCAGTCTCTTAACTGGGTCAGAGCTACCTGCCAGTCTTTCCAGAGCCTGAGCACTAAGGCTCCTCTGTAATCTGACACTACTCCTCAGTTCAGGGGCCAGTTTAAGTCTCTAGAAGGGTGGAGGTAGGATTGGAAGAGTGGAGGGAGGGGCCCAGGTATGGAGTTTGTGTCCTTTGTCCAACCTAGGACCCAACTGGAGGTCTCACTGAGGTTATTTCCTCAAATGCTGGATATGCTGCCCCCTCGGCGGGAGAGATCAGTTGTGGGACACAGGGAAAGAGCCCACACTCTGGCTTTTGTGTTCTCTGTTCCATCCTGGGATCCCCTGTGTCTCTGCAGCTGTGGATGCCGGCCGCGTTTCCACCGCCGCAGATGCGGGCTGCTTCTCCACTCCGCTCCCTTCTCTCTTCCCCTGCTTGCCCTATTTGCGCACCTTCAAGTATTCCTTGCACGAGTCTCTTAGCTGCTATGCGTGATGAGCAGAGAGTCCTTTGATGGGTTATAGATGTCCCGTTTGTGATAAGATCAGGAGGAGAACTCAAAAAGTGCACCTCGCTGCTGCCATTCCTATGATGTCACTGGGAAATATCTTTTTATGGGACTTGCATTAGAAACTAAAGCCATCATGCTGGCAAATGCCAATAATAATGGTTATCATTACTAGTTTGTAGTGATTTGTTATAGCAGCCATAGGAAAAAATATAGTGGTAAAGAGAAAGGATTAGGAATGAAATAGTTACCAAATAAACCCTTCCTTGTCTTGAAGAACCTCCTCACTTAGCAGAAAAAAGACACATAAACAAAATGATAATATGATAGATAAAACAATGGAGATATGCACCGTATAATAAGAGATTACAGAGGAAGAGAATTGCATTAAACCTGAGTGAATCAATGAAAGCTTCCTGGAAAAGGTGATATTCAAGTTGAGTCTTAAAAAGCAGGAGTCATCAGATGACAGAGGGTTCAGTATGAACTGGGAACTGAAATAAATTTAACAATGTTAGAGCTTAGAATGTGAGTCAGAGAATGCCAAGATGAGGATGGATGGGGGGAAAATCCAAGGGATGGTCTCCTGAATCACATTAAAGAAGGTGCAATGATGAGTAGTTCTTATTTGAAGACAGGCACACCATACTCAGTCACCTTTGAGAGAAGAATCTCTCTTTAGAAAGTGGAGTTGAGAGGACCACAAGCAGAGATTAGCAGCTTGTTAGGCAGCTGTTGGGGTTTAGAAAAGATAACAAAGCTGTTTCAAAGGATGGGCAAGAAGCTAGAAATATTAGGTTAGGAGATAAAATTAGCAGACCTAAGAGACTAATTATATGTAGGAGGTTTCTAAGAAGAGACAATGCCACCACCATGGAAAGGAAACACCAAAAGAGGAAGCTTAGGGTAGATAGACTATGTTTGAGGTGACTGTCAGACAGCTTCAGTAAATTCATTTGGATGAATATTCCCCTCCCACACTGCCCCCTTTGAGGGGGCACCTGGCAGCCATGTTTGTTGGTTTTCTCAGGTATAACAGTCAGGGTTTGGTCAGGAAAATAGAAGCTGCTTCAGGTATTTCATGTATGCAAGGTTTTAGTAAAAGGAATTAGAGTTTGATTCAATCATTGTTGGAACTGTGGTCAGGCAAGCTGCCACTGACAATGTCAGCCTGCAGCACGGAGGTTTGTGGTTTTTAAGACTGGCCCTGAAGCAGCTGTGAATCTCAAGAATGTCTAGGAGGCTTCTCTGGACCATGTCAGTCAGCAGAACTGATGTAGGAAATTCTCAGGAAGCTTGCCCAGTAGCTGTTTTGAAACTCACATCTGTCCATGTGCCCACCTTTCAATGAACCCTATTAAATGTAAGATAGTGTAATTTGGTTTACAAACATTATCTTTAAAGAATAATGGCCTTGCCTCTCTTTTGCCTTCTATATTTGTGCATGTGCCTTAATTGGCTCACTTTACACAGGGAATATGCACAGAAGAGGATTCTGGGAAATGTGCCTTCTGGCTTCATTGCATCACAAGGCAGACAGAGCTTAAAATGCATGTGGGTTCCGCAAGTCTGACAACAGGCAATCCAGATGCATCAGTTAATTCTATTGAGAATTCTGATTTAATATTCAGAGATAGTTGAGTCTGCCTCTGGCTGGAACCATAAGACAAGTAAGAACTCTAGAGCTGTGAGGTAGCCATCTTTTGTCGTGTGAGGGGAGAAGCAGAAAAATATGCCAGAAGAAAAAGAATGAAGCAAATGTGCACAGAAAGGTGGGGGTAAGAAATCATGTAGCCTACATTCAGAGAGACAATGGTTACTTTATTCAAAGGTTAATGATAATGTGGATATTAAAAGAATTATAAGCGGATCTTTAAAATGCTTTAGTGCTAGTACAAAAATAAGATAATTAGTGTTCTATGAACAAATGAATACAATTGTAGAATAAAATGGAGTTAGAAGGATGAAGACTATATACAACTATATAATAAATGTGTCATACTTGATAAATGCTGTAGAAAATCTGTTTACCTACAAGAGTGCTTTTAAAGCCTTGATTTTGGCATGCTATTTGATAAAGAATGAAAAAAATCTAATTTTGAACTTTTTTTCCGGTACACTTAGTAATAATTTTGAGCTTAGTGTTTGTTTTTTAATCTCGTTCTGCTAATGCTGTGAATTTTTGCATACTAGGTTACAAAAAATAAGAATTACCAGTTACATTATAGCATGTACATTTAAAGGATAAGGATCCTGTCATCAAAACAATATTTTTATAATTGTTTTATTTTAAGAGGATACATACTTATGTTCAAAACCCAGAAATTTCAAAGCTGCAATAACATATTTCATTTACACACTAATGTTGAAATATGATCCTGTGTTCAGGGGGCATGCGTCTAAGTTTTAAATAACCACTTTTTGTGATGTAATTTGTAAATTAAACTTATGTGATGGATGCCTACTATTTGCCCAGCTTCTTTCCTTCTTTTATTTAACCTGGCTTGTACTGTATATGTGATTAACTGGGGGAATCACCATATTTTTATATGATTCCACAGTTACTTGCTTCTGAGGGGGGCACTTGATTCAGGTTTGTCCTCTCACTACAGTAGCCTCCTAATTGGTCTCTCATTTGTCCCTCTGCCTCACTGGAGCCTAATTTGATTTAACCAGCCACAAGACTCTAATAATATGTATGTCAGATTATTTCACTTTCTTGCTCAAAACCCAGCAGAGACTACCCCATTACCTCTAGAATAAAATGCAAAATTCTCTCCGCGGCTGCATGATCTGGACCCTGGCTACCTCTTCAACTTCTCCACCTGCTCCTCAGGTCCAGTCACAATAACTTCTTGCCATAATTCAGCCCTGGCTAACGATACTCCTGTCTTGGGTCTTCCTTGTTTGCTCTTCTCCATGCCTGGAACACTCTCTTGCCAGTCACGTCCATGACTCACTCTCTCCCTCCATTCAGGTCTCTGCTCAAATGTCCTTTCTTCAGAAAAGCCTTCTCTGATTCTCCTATTTAAAATAGTGCTATCCCTCATTTACTACAGTGTCAATTCCAACAGCCAAGATGTGGAAACAATCTAGATATCCATTGATGGATGAGTGGATAAATGAAATGTGGTATATAGAGATATGTGATATCTACGTTTATTTCTACATCTATATCTATACCTATATAATAGAATATTATTCAGCTTTAAAAAAAAGGAAATCTTGCCATCTGTGACAACATGGATGAACCTGGAGGACATCATGCTAAGTGAAATAAGTCAGACACACAGAAAGGCAAATATTGAAAATTCACTTACATGTGAAATTAAAAAAAAAAAAGCCAAACTTATAGTAACTGAGAGTAGAATGGTGGTTAACTGAAGCTAGGGCGTGAGGGAAAGGGGGGAGATGAAAGAAAAAAAGGAAAGTAGACAAAGTAGAATGGTGGTTGCTAGGGGCTAGAGGGAGGGGGCCATGGGGAGTTAGCATTTAATGGGTACAGAGTTTCAGTTTTGCAAGATGAAAAGCACTCTGAAGATGGATGTTGGTGATGGTTGCACAACAATATGAATGTACTTAATAGCAATAAACTGTACACTTAAAAATAGTTAAGATAGTATGTTTTGTTTATTTTACCACAATAAAACAAAATCGTACTTTCCCCTTCTTTTACTTTACTTTTCAAACAACAATTCTGACCTGACATTATATTACATCACTACGTGTTTGTTTCTGTATTGTCAATCTCCTGCAGCAAAATGTAAGATTCACAGGGAGAGGGGTTTTGTCTCTTTTTTAAAAAAAATTATTGCCGTATCCCCAGAACGATGTCTAGCACATCAACAAGTATTTGATGAATTAGTACCATGTTTCAAACTAGAATTGATTAAGTCAGACTAACTTTGGGGGTGAAAAATCTGTGAAATATGAAACTTTGGAGGAATGTCTTGACAGCCACGTTTCCCTCCAAGGGGAGGATGCCACTCTGTGGTAGGCAAGATGGAAATTGTCTTGCCAAGAGAAGCAGAGATGAGAGCCAGAGAGACAACTCCTGTCAACACTGGAGTCTTTGGTTTCAACTGTCCCTGAGGTTCTGCCTTTGTTACCTGTGATGTATCAGGTCCTTCCAATAAACACTTCTCTGACGAAAAATGTGGCTGGGACTTCCATCACTTGCTACCCAGCGAGTCCTGACAAATGCAACTTGTCAGTGGACTATCACTACTATTGAGAAATAAGGGGTATAATGAAAATGAAAAAAAAAATTATTAGGGAAAATTAAGGAAGTCTTAGCAGAATTCACCAGCCTAGATGCTGCCAGTGCCTTGCCCACATCTTCTCAACAGCCTCCCTTACTGTCCTGACCCACTGCACTGAACTGAACAACTTACTCTTTTTGGCCTGAGGGCTTTTCTCTGTGTGCCTGTGGACAAGGCTGTCGTCCACAGCCTTGTCCTGTCAGACAATGATGAAGAGAATTGGAGGATACACTCCCTGGCTTCCTTACGACTTGGGTGGGACATCTTTGAGGCGTGTTTGACACCATCACCCAAAGATCTACGCATTGAGTTGCAGTTGCCCATGGTGGTTCCTGTTTGTTAACCTGCTGTCTGGACTTCCTCCCTCCTCCGACTCACCTCCCACTCCCAGCCTGTACTTCTTGGCATCACCACCCAAATGACCCTTGCTTCTGGTGTAACTCAAGCTAAAACAGTTTCTCTCCATAAAAATCTCCATCCAACATGAAGAAAGAAATCAGAAATAAATGTATAAGTGCTGCTTATTGTATATTAGTCTACAAGTGAAAAAAACAACATGAAACTAAAATAAAAATAGTGAACACAGATAGTGCTTATTATATGCCAAGCATTGTTCCAAGAACTTCACATGTAACCTTTTTGATTCTCGCAAAAACACTGTGAGGTGGATGCCATTATTATCAGCTAAATTCAGAGAGTTTAAGAAACTTTCTCAGGTTCACACAGCTAAGAAAAGATGGAGCTAGGGTTCAAACTCAGTCTGGCTTCTATGTGCAATTAGCTATGAAACTATATTGAAATCAAAATAATTTTTAATAATGCCATGCTATCATGCAAGTATTATGTACAATGAATTACACATATATGTATATATTATGGAATATAATATAAAATATATTGTATATAAAATATATAGTATATAGAATATATAGTACATAATATAGAATATATATATATAGTAGAAAACTAATGACATTTGAGATAACTATAATCTCAAGGAAATAGGAGCAGTTATGACATGAAAGCTTGCTTGAAGTCCCACGTCAGTCAGTTGTCCGTGAAAGTGGTTTGTTGTTAGTATTTAATAGTGAATGACCAGTAGCAACAGCCTCTGTGATTGATGAAAACATAGCTCTTAGGACAACAGGGGGTAGGCATAGTAGAAAGCTAAAATCAGCATGTGTAATGAGGTATTACCCTGTTACCTATGTGGAATCGGCACTGAATTGCCCCTAAAATTTGAGGATTCTTTGGGCTTGCAGCCCTGGCCATGTGGCCCTGTGGGCTTCATCCTCCAGGCTGGTGGTCAGCAATTGTTGGATACTCGTGCCAAGTACTGAGCTGAGCACTTTGAGATAGACAAAGCAGACAGAGACACAGTGTCTCCTGTCTAGGACCTTAAAATCTAGTGAGTGACACAGGCATATGAGGATAACTTGGATTGTTTACTTTTATGAGAAAAACTTCGGGTAAGGTTATTCAGAGCATTCAGCGTCATGAGGATTTATACACTTTTGCAGTTTCTACTCCTTGGCTTCAGCTGCTGCTGCTGTGGCAGTGGTCTGGTTGCCTGAGATAAAGGAAGATGCAAAACAAACTGTTGAACCCTGGGAGCTCTGCAGGTGGTTTTCTTATAGTTCTTCAACTAAGAGGAAGTCAAAGAGCGCCCTGGCTCAGTGACACAGAACACTGCCCTCAATGCTGTTACTAAAAAAGCCTTCACCCTCTTGCAGAGGCGGAAGCATCTGTGACTGTCTCAAGACACTGCTGAAGAGAGAGGAAGTATGACATCAGGCCAGGTGGGGGGCTAAGAGCAATTTCCTTCTTTCTCAGGGTGACCCACAGGAAGGACAGGGGAAGTCAGGTCAAATTGGCTTGACACCTTTGTCCTGGGAAATCCTATCAGGTGGCTGAAAAGAAAACCTAACCCGCGAAGTCACTGCTTATTGCCAAAAGATGGAAGGCACCTCGGGGGAAACCCCCAACCACAGTAGAACAGTGGAGCTAGGCTTTCTGAAAAAGCAGACTAGAAAAGTACCGCTTCAGATTCATATTTTTGGCATGAAGAAATATTTCCGTCTTGAGTTTTCTCACTTTCCTAATGGAAGTATAGACTGAATGAATGCTTTCTAATATGTCATTGATTTCCCCTCCTGTGACTGACTTTTCCTTTTTTCTCTTTAGGGAGAAGATAATCAGAGAGGTTGCAGGGCATACTTTTTGTTTGTTTGTTTGCTTAATAGGTTTCCTAATAAAATCATAAATGTGAACAGCATATAAATCATTATCAATGATTCTAATTAGCAAATGATGTTTCAAATTTTCAAAAGGGGCAAATCACATATCATCAAATTGAGGGATGTTGAATCTTAATGAAAGACATTCATATATGCTAGAGAGGTTTGGAATAATAAGTCTGCTATAATTGAAAAGAAGCAAGATTATTTGAAGAAGGAAAAAGATGAGAACTTTATTTTTCTTACTTGGCATTATGGTACCCATTACTTTTCAAAGTCATAGGCAAAACTTTGAAATGTCAGTCACTTCAAATCTTTGTGGACCTGGGGAAATTATAGTTAAAATACTCAAGCAAGCAAACAAAAACAAGAAAAAAACAAATATATCAGGATATGAATAAACAAAATTAGAAAGTTTGATGAGTAGCAAATAAGCAGAATGACCTTACAAGCTTTTCAAATTGAAAAAAACAAAAGCAAATCTTAAAAAGGTAATCCTAAGAGGAAAGTATATGAACAAACATATTTCAATGGTACAGTAAATATGCAGAGAATGGGTTTAAAGAAGAATATACATCTGAGTAGGCAGTGACAGTGTTTTCATTAAAGCCTTTAAAATGCGTGTAAAATTTTAATTTAAAATACAAAATACACATATTTCTTTAATTATATTAGAGCTGTAGTCAAGATATGAGGCTTCAGTAGCTATATTAATTAAGGTAATATAATGCCCCCCAAATGTATAATGGGTAAAACCTTATAAAAGTTTATTTCTTTGTCATGCAAAGTTCAAAATGTATGTATCAGAGCAGGAGGTATCTTTCCTCCTAGCAGGACCAGGATCCTTTCATTTTGTGGCTCCACCATCTTCAATTCTTGGACTGTGAGGTTATTGTGTGCATTTGTATTGGGCTGGTAAACAGGGAAGGAACATGGAAGGTGGCACATGGAGGGTGGTAAACATCACTCCCAACTCACATTCCAAGGGCTAGGACTCAGTCATGTATCTGCATGTCACTGAGAGGAAAGGTGGGAAATGTAGGTGAGCTTTGTGCCAGGAAGAGGAAACAGGTTTTTTGGTGAATGTCAAGTCCATCTCAGGCCTCCAAATCTCCCCAGGTGGAATGTACATAAGCTGATTCAGTATCTGAGCCATCACTGCAGTGATGAGTCTGTTACTGCTCATTCAGGTGTTAAAAGGTTCAAGAATTGTCCTAGAATGTTAAAAAGAAAGACATTTCATAAATTCCACTGAAGGTTTTGCCATTCCATGAGATGTGCAGAAAGTCCCTGTAAAGGTCGTTTTTCTCTTTTGGCAACCAAACATCTTCCCCCTTCCAAGTGGCACTCTTTTGGAGAATCTCGTAATCCTCAATATGTGCAGTCAGGCTGGTAAATTTGGGCTTCCTGTGCTCCCGTTACAAAATCCATAGGAGTACCAGGCATATCCTTCTACCAGATTTCTTTTTTCCTAATCACTATGTAAGATTGACTGCCAAGAGACAGTCCGCTGAGCCAACATCAGCCAGTATGACTCAGGGTTTGATTCTGGAGCGGCGAGGCAAAGATAGGAACAAAAGCATCAGAGTTTCCTGATTCATTCAGAGTTTCCCGATTCATTCATTCAGTGCCCTGCAGGAAGGTTGAGTAGTTTGGGGCTGAGACATTCTGTTGGCAGGTTCAGCGTATCTGTTTTGCACATGGTTCTTCAGCTTTGCCATCCATCCACTGGCTCCTCCATATGCCTTCAATAAATTATCTTTTAACTAAAATTTGAATTGTTTTTAATATTTGACAAACTACCTTAAATGATATGTTAAATATATCAAGCTTTCAGGACAAAAGTAGAGAGCAGTAGCCATTCATGACCAAGTGCGAGCTAGCTTGGTTAGAGCAGAGTGGTTAAGAGCACAAGCAGAGGATTCAGCCATACCTGGCTCAGTGACTTTGGACAAGTCGTTTAATCTCTTCAGAAGCCTCATTTTTCTCCTCTAAAGAATGAAAAAGGTTATCTTCCTTAGATGGTTGTCATAATTAAATGAGGTGATGAACATAAAGTACTTACCATGGACAGCTATTACTTACTGCCGTTTCCCTGAAAATAAATATATATATAACCTTAATACCTTCTCATTATTGCTGAGTAAAGTTTACATTATTATGATTTATGATATTATGATTAGGTAAATATGGCACAATATTTATTGTATATTTTTACATTTTTTTTCTTGCACAATGTTTGTTTTTCCTGTAGTTAATAATTGGTGTTGTTTAGTTGGTTTTCTTAGTTTTCCATCTACCCATCACGAATTTACCATCTCCCAACACCAATTTCTGATAAGGGTAAAATTTCTTTGTAGAATAGGCAAACACATATTACTTGCATTTTTTTTCTTGGAGATATCCCTCAGGGATTCCTCAGTTCTTCAGTTCCAACAAGTGCTGGTTACTTTGTGGGTCTGCTGCACAACTATCTTTTTGGGGCTATGTACCTATGCTGAAAAATCTCCTTGCTTTTTACCTGTGATGGTCCTTTGTTTCCTGGATCCCAGGTCTTTTTCCTTTTATTTTTTAAAGGATTTTTATTAAAATATTGCTAACATAATATTATATTAATTTCTGGTATACACCACAGTTATTCAACATTTATATACCTAAAGATCATCACCATGATAAGTCCAGCAACCATCTGCTTTTGTACCACGCTATCACAATATTATTGACTATATTTCCTATGCTGGACATTACATCCCCATGATTTATTTGTTTCATATCTAGAAATTTGAACCTCTTATTTTCCTTCACTTTTTCCCACCCTTTTTAATTTTTCAATTAAAGTTGATATTCAGTATTATTTTATATTAATTTCAGGTGTAAAGCTTGGTTTTATATAAATTACATTTATATAATTTGAGAAGTCATCCCCCTGACTAGTCTAGTACCCACCTGGCACTATCCATAGTTATTACCATAGTATTGATTATATTCCCTATGTTTTAATTTACATCCCCATAGCTATTTTGTAACTACCAATTTGTACTTCTTAATCCCTTCCCCTTTTCACCCTGCCCGCAAACCCCCTCCCATCTATCACCGTGATAAATCTAGTACCCATCTGACACCATACATAGTTATAATATTATTGACTGTATTCCTTATGCTATAACCTACATCTCCATGACTACTTTGTAACAAGGAATTTGTCCTTCTTAAGTCCTTCTCCTTTTTCACCCATCTCCCCAACCCCTCTCCCATCTGGCAACCATCAAAATGTCCTCTGTATTGATGAGTTTCTGTTTTGTTTGTTTGTTTAGTTTCTTCTTTAGATTCCACATATAAGCAAAATCACATTGCATCTGTCTTTCTCTGTCTGACACACTCCACTCAGCACAATATCTTCCAGGTTTATCCATGATGCTATAGATGGCAAGAACCCTTCCCTTCCCTGGCCGAACTCCATTGTAAATATGTACCACCTCCTCTTTATCCATTCACCCACTGATGGATACCAGGCTGCCTCAACATATGGATGCTCATGTCCCCTTGAAGTAGTGGTGTAGGTTTCTTTGGATAAATACCCAGAAGTGGGATTATTGGGTCATTTTTTTGTCTCCTGTTATAGCCTTTGCTTTAAAGTTTATTTCATCTGGTATAAGTATTGCTTTTTTGTTTGTTTCCATTTTCATGAACTATCTTTTTTCATCCTTTTACTTTCAATCTGTGTATATTGTTCAATTTGAAGTGAGTCTGTTGTAGGCAGTATATGTGAGAGTCTTGTTTTCTTATCTATTCAGCCACCCTATCTTTTGATTGGAGTACTTCATTCATTTACATTTTAAGTATTTTTTGATAGATATGTAGTTATTGACATTTTATTATTCATATTTTTGATAATTATTTTTTTCTTAAAGAAGTCCTTCTGACATTTTGTGTAATACTGAATTGGTGTTGATGAATTCCTTTAGCTTTTTCTTGTTTGGGAAACTTTTTATCTGTCTTTCGATTCTAATTGACAGCTTTGCTAGGTACAGTAATCTTGGTTGTATGTCCTTCTAGGTAACTAACTGCTTTTCTCTTGCTGTTTTTAAGATTTTCTCAATGTCTTTAACCTTTGGCATTTTAATTTTGATGTATCTTGGCGTGGGCCTCTTGGGGTTCATCTTGCATGGAACTCTCTGCTACCTGAGGTTGCATGTCTATTTCCTTCACCAGGTTACAGAAGTTTTCTGTCATTATATTTTGAAATAGGTTTTCAATTCCTTTCTCTCTTCTCCGTCTGGTACTTCTATGATGGGAATGTTGGTATGCTTGATATTGTCCCAGATGACCCTTAAACTATTATTTTTTAACTCTTTTTTTCTTTGTGCTGTTTTGATTAGATGTTTTCTGTTACTTAATCTTCTAAGTTGCTGGTTTAGTCCTCTGCTTCATTCAACCTACTGTTGATTCCCTCTAATGTATTCTTCATTTCAATTATTATATTCTTTATTTATGACTTGTTCTTTTTTATGTTTTTTATGTCCATTTTTATCTTTCCTTTTTTTTTGTTTTTGTTGTTGAAGTTCTTTCTGAGATCACTAAGCATCTTTATAATTGGTATTTTGAACTCTGCATCTGGTAGATTGCTTCTCTCCATTTTGTGTTGTTCTTTTTCTGGAGCTTTGCTCTATTTTATTTTACTTGGGACATGTTTCTTTGTATCCCATTTTGGCTGCCTCCCTATGTTTCTTTCTATGTATTGGTAGGGTTGCTCTGTCTCCCAGTCCTAATAGAGGTGGCCTTATGTAGTAGGTGTACTGTGGGACCCAGTGGTACAGTCTCCCTGATTACCTGAGCTGGGTGCTCCAGTTGTGTCCCTTGTGTGGGTTGTGTGTCCTCTCCCATTGTAGTTGAGCCTTGGTTGCTGTTTGCATGTCAATGGAGGGACTTACCCTTGGGATGTTTGATTGTGACTACAGTGGAGGAGCTGTGATGCAGGTGCTGACCCTACAGAGCAGGACTTTTTAAGTAGGGCTCTGGTGCCTGCCTGTTCTGCTTTTGGGTATGTCATCCTTGGAGGTGACCAGATGATATTCTGGCTTGGTCCAAAGCTGAACTCTGGACATGCCATCCCCAGGACTTCCTGGGAGAGGTTCTGCCACAGGCCACGCTCAGCAGCAGCCTGTGCCCTGCCCTGGGCCACCTAGAATGAGCCACAAAGGAATCCACAGATGGCCACCTCCTGTGCTGGGTTTCGAGGTCCCTTGAAAGGCCAAGCTGCAAACCAAGTCTGGCTGTCACTAGTGCCAGGCTTAGGGCTACTCAGCAGGAGGTTTGGGACATGTCAAAGCTAGATGTTACTTGTTTGGGTTTTGTGAACCTTTGAGAGATTTTAGGAAAGTCCACAGCATGAACCAAGACATGCCATTTATATGAAAAAGCCATTGGCTTGGGTGTGCCTGAAAGTTGGGTGGAGCAGGATCTCAAGATATCACCAGGGCTGGGAGAAGGAATGGTGTTAGCTAGGTTGACAGAGACTCAGATATGGCGCCCGACTGCGTTTGCACACTGAGTGGGGGGAGGGCTCAACAAAGAAACAATGGCTTCTGTCAGCTCCTCTGTCTGGGAGAAAGCTGCCCTTCCAGTCCTTGCCCTGAAGCCAGACAACTCAGTTTTCCCCCATATGTCTTTGGTTCCTTTTGAGCTGCTGCCCCAGTGGTAGAGCTCAGAGCAAGTGAGTCTGTGCACAGGCCCTTTAAAAGGAAAGCCTGAGACTGCAGCCACTCTTGTCTTACTCAGCCATAATTTCCACTGGTTTTCACAGCCAGAAGTTATGGAAACTTCTTTCCCTGTCACTGGAATCTTGGGCTGGGGAGCCTGGTGTAGGGTTGGGACCCCTTGCTCCTCTGGGGGCACCTTTGCAGCCAAGATATCCCTCCCATTTTTTTAATGGTCACACATAGGTGTGGGTCCAGCCTATTTTATGTCTCTGTCTCTCCTACCAACCTCAATGTGACCTCTTCTGTGTGTTCTTAGTTGTAGGGCTTCGATTCAGCTAGACTTCAGGAAATTCTCAGTGATGGTTGTTCTGCAGTTTAGTTGTAATTTTGATGTAATGTGAGAGGAGGAAGCACAGCGTTTACTTATTCCACCATCTTGAAAGTATCATCTCTCTACCACCTCACCCCAGTCAAAATGGCTATCATCAATAAATCAACAAACAACAAATGCTGGCGGGGATGTGGAGAAAAGGGAACGCTAGTGCACTGTTGGTGTGATTTCAGATTAGTGCAGCCACTATGGAAAACAGTATGGAGGTATCTCAGGAATCTGAAAATAGAACTACCCTATGATCCAGTAATTCCACTCCTAGGCATCTACCCGGAGAAATCCAAAACTCCAGTTCAAAAATCTGTATGCACTCCTATGTTTATTGCAGCACTTTACACAATAGCCAAGATATGGAAACAACCGAAATGCCCATTGGTCGATGACTGGATTAAGAAGCTGTGGTACATTTATACAATGGAGTATTACGCAGCCATAAAGAAAAGAGAAATCTTATCATTTGCAACAACATGGATGGATCTAGAGAACATTATGTTAAGTGAAATAAGTCAGAAAGAGAAAGACAAGTACCATATGATCTCACTTATATGCGGAATCTAAAGAAAAGAATATGTGTATGAACTAATCAGAAACAGTTTTGGGGACACAAAAAACCGAGAGTTGTTAGATGGGCGGGGGGGAGGGGGTTGGGGATGGGGGGAAGGGTGAAAGGATTCGGGGGCGGCTGGTGACCATAGGATGGCCTTAGGGTTTTTTGAGAATTACTTTGGGGAACTTATTCAATAGTGTTTGGGGATTTTGTTGGGTGTCCGATGGACATGTGTCTTGTTTGGGAGACCACCTCAGGGATGCTGTGGATGCCTGGTCATGGCATTGTACACCAGAGGCTGGACATTAATGAATGCCAACTATAATTTTATGTGTATAATGTGATGGCTCGGTGTGAGGTCGGGGTGGTGGTGGATGGGGGGAGGGGGGTTCACGGTGTGAGGGATGTAAAAATAAAATAAAATAAAATAAAATAAAAATGCTTTAAAAAAAAAAAAAGAAAGTATCATCTCTCGGATACTTTTCCTTGATTTAATTTTTCACTTTGGTTACTTTCTCAATTTTCAAGATGCTTCATGAGAAAGAGTATCTTGGAAATAAAGTTATGGTATTTTTATATGAATGAAAAATGTCCTTATCCTAACAGTTGATTAATAGTTTGACTGAATATGAAATTCTAGTCTGGACATTATTTTATTCATATTTATTCAGATAATTGGAAGTATTTATCCATCAATATTTAGCTTCCAGAATTGTTATTGAGAAGTTTAATGACATTCTCTTTCCTCATCTTTTGTATGTGACCTGGTTTTCTCT
Source organism: Rhinolophus hipposideros (assembly GCF_964194185.1). NCBI lineage: Eukaryota > Metazoa > Chordata > Mammalia > Chiroptera > Rhinolophidae > Rhinolophus > Rhinolophus hipposideros. Next base: position 64,927,854 of record NC_138055.1, on the reverse strand, counting down.
CTTGAACTTTGAGCATCTTCTCTGTATCTCAGATTTCTCTGAAGTTTACCCTGAGATCTGTCTTTTTTACTCATTTGGCTGGGAATTCATTTGGCTTTTTACTTTGAAAACTCATATTCTTCAGCTATGGGAGATTTTATTGATAATTTTCTTCCTTCAATTATGTCTTTTCTCTTTCTGGAGCTGCTATTTATTATTTAGATGTTGGGCTTCCTGAATCAAATCTTTTTTTTTCCTAATTTTCTTTACATTTTCCCTGTTCTTGATCATTTTCTTCTTTCTTGGAGATTTCTTCAACTTTAGCTTTGAATTCCTCTATTGCTTTTTAAACTTCTGTCGCTATAGTTTTAAATTCTAAAAGATTCTTATTCTCTAAATGTTGTTTCATGAATCTTCTCTTTTTCAAAATTTTTTCCCCACTGTATTTTTTTATTATTTACTCTGCTTTCTCTCTATTTTTTCTATATATATATATTTTTAACTTTGTCTTTTACTCTAAAGTGTTTTCTGAAGTGCTTTGTGGTCGTTCATGTTTTTATATTTAATGAAGTCCTATTGTTGGAATCTGTACATTATATGCTTAGATAGAGCTTCCTGATTACAAACATTCTAGAAGGGCGATACTTGAAACTGGTGTGTTTTCATTGGGAGAAACCCCAAATGTCAGTATACCTTTTCCTTTGGGTTGGCTAGTTTTCCTAAAGATGAATCTTCTAGTTACCTGCCTGGAGATAATAATAAAGATAGCATGAAGTAAGTATTTTGGAAGCCAATGTTCTCACTCTTCAGTCTGATGACTTTTAATTAAATCTTAATCTTATCAGGACAGTTAATTTCCTCCTCGGCTGTGCTAGATATCCAGAACCTTTCTGGAAAGTAAACTTCCAACTTTGAAACAGGCATGACAGACAGGTAGTGACCTGGCAGGGATGTAACTGCATCATATGTGTGTATATATATATATATTTTATTAGTTTCAGTTATACAAAACAATGTAATAGATATTTATCATTTATATCCCTCACAAAGTGATAACCCCCCTCGCCCAATCTACTACCCCTCTGACATCACATACAGCCATTATATTTCCACTGTCTCTATTCCTAATGCTGTACTCCACTTCTTGTAACTATATACAAACCAGGTGTCCTATTTTCAAACCTAAACTTCCTGTTTCAGAGGCTATTGGTAGACCAGTTATTGAATCTTCTGCAGATCTACAGTGTGAAGTGATTTTTCATCTGCTCGAATGCCTTTACTTGGGTACTTATCACAAAAAACAGGGGGGAAAAAAGGAAAGAAGAGAAAATTAAAAAAAAAACAAGTTGAAATCAGTTGTTATTTGCTCATCTCTTTCCGTCTTCCATAACTGTATTGACATTTCTCTTTTCCTCTTCCTCCTCCTCCTTTTTCTTCTTCTCCTCCCCCCTCCTCCTCCTCCTTCTCTTTCTTCTTCTTCTTCTCCTTCTTCTTCTTCTTCTTCTTCTTCTTCTTCTTCTTCTTCTTCTTCTTCTTCTTCTTCTTCTTCTTCTTCTTCTTCTTTTCTCTCTCTCTCTCTCTCTCTCTCTCTCTCTCTCTCTCTCTCTCTCCCTGGCTTTATTACCTTTTTATCTCTTTACTATTATTATAAGGGTTCTGAAAGAAAGTAGAGTAAACACATGTACTTGATCTTCCTTTTCTCATATCCTTAAAACATATGACCTCCAACACCATTGCAGCAAGGGAAGAGAGAACTGGAAGTCTTTGCAGGGGCTTTACTTAGCCTTTGGCCCAGAAATAACACACATTATTTAGACTCAAAATAAATTCACAAGATCCCATTTAATGGCAAGAGGCTGTGAAGTGTTTTATTCTATGGGCCAGGAAGAAGACTAGCTTGGATATTGGTAGACACTAATAATGTTGACCACACATTTATTGAGTTCTTACTATATGTCAGGCATTGCACCATTACACATATTAATCTAACTTACACTCATGCAATCCTTTGAGATAACTATTATTTATGTCATCATTTTATTTATGAGGAAACTGAATAACAGAGAAGTTAAGTAACTCACTTCCACTCAACAAATAATGAGGAGCAAAGTCATGATTGAACCCAGGTGGCCTGACTCTAGAGCCTTTGGACTTAACTACTAACCTATTTTTCCTTATATTCAATTAATCCACACAAGTTTATTAAGGAATAATTTTGTGCCAGACACTGTATTAGGTATATAAAAAATATGAGAGAATTTGTGACAAAATGTTAATTCTTTACTTATGAATAGTGAGATCAAGGGTGATTTTTTTTCTTTTCTTTTGCTCTTCTGGATTATCTGATTTTTCATTTAAAGAAATCCACATAATTTTATAATGATTAAAAATTATCCAGTTTCAAAACAGATAGATGGGAATTTGCTTCAGGTACTTTATGAATTAGTTCAAGGAGTAAGGATACAGGAATAATGGCTTATCAAATTCTGGTTAAGAAAGTTATTATTTATTGGGTGGCTATTGATTCAGATTTCCTCCTTGAGGTAGCCTGAGCAAAATCTAAATCTACTGTATGGAACTTTTATGACGGGACATAGAAATGTAAGTCTCCTTTATAAAAATCCACATATTTTGAAAGCTTAGTGCCATTTCAGGGGCCACCTGGAGGACAACTCACTATTTGAGATCATTGGGAAAATAAGCACATGGCCTGAAGGATTAAGTACAAACTGTAAAGGTTTATTCTTTATCTGACTTTACAAATTATATAAATATTTCCAGGCTTAATTTAAATTCAAAGCTTGAATTCAACTTAAATTCAAAACTCAGATCATTCATGAAATCCTTCAACTTTTCCATCATTCAGACAATTATTTCTCTTTGAATTCCTGAGTCTGTTGGAGTCTCTATCTCATGTAAACTCAGTTCTATTAATGTCTTATATTCTTCATCAATCATAGTCATAGACACACAGAATGTTAGAAATGAAAGGAAACACATTCATTGGATCCAACTCTTTTTTTCTAAGATGATGTAGCTGAGATGTAAGGCATAGATAAAGGATTTGTTAAAAATTCTACAACATACTAGTAGTAGATCTAAGACCAGAATTTAGGACTCCTTCCTTGTAGGCTAAAGGTCTTTCCCCTATATTACTTCATGGGTTGTAATTTTTTTTTTTAAATACTAATATTCTTGGAGGAAGAGATCATGTCTTTTACTTCTCTGTAATTTGAAAAAGTTCATTTACCAAATCTATGTAAGGGGCGTAGCAACCTTAGCATAGTAAACCTTAGCTCCAAGAGTGAAAATAGATGAATGAAACTTTAATTGATATTATCTTTCTAGATTTCAGTGTTGAAAGGGATTCAGAGGCTACATCTAAACTGGATAGGAAAGAATGCTGTGACTGACTAGTGAGTGACATTTGCCATGTGTATTGGAGGGGAGGAGAATGTGTGATGCATGTGTCAAATATGTGGGTTTCCCTCTGCTAAATAATCAATGCTCTGCAACTATATGAAACCCCTGGGAAGGATGTACGTGGAGAAAATAAGTGGATTATGGATACCTACTCAGTAACCAGAACAGAAGCATCAACACTAGCTACTAATGTGATGATATATGCTCTAGCCAGATTGTCTCAGTGTTAACTTCTTTATAACCCCTAAAGCTATAAGCATATAGTAAGTGCTCAATAAGGACTTACTAATTGATTGACATTAGGCTATAAATACTCTCACAACAGAACTGTCCCATCCTTCTTTGGTAACCCTAGGTCAATCATAATAGTTGGCACTTAGCAGGTGCTTTAAAATTCCGTGTAGAATAAAAAATATGACCTTCAAATCATGACCATGAATTATATATTACCAATGCACAATCCCATCTGACATAAAATTAAAAATATTATAAGCCAGTGACTGTCCTACATGAGTATAGTATTTTCTATATTCTTTGAATCACCTCTCAAAGTTGACCAGATAGCATGAAATAAAAAGGGGGATTCAGAAAACTCTCCTCTAACATATAGGATTTTATGAGTCAAATTGCGGGGAAAAACTGACTCCGCGTGGACTTCCATTTTGTATGTCATTCTTCTTCCGTAGGCTCAGCCTGCGTGATGTCAGGAGTTCCGGGAGTCAAAATAGCGTGGGGGCATGGATCCAATATTGAGTCATACTCGGTGGAAGAAATCTACACCGAAGTCTGGATGAGACAATTTGGTTGTGAGTGTTAGGGATATGACTGCTGATCACAGAGGAAAAAGGGCAACCAAGGTGTGAGTTTTGTCTTACGATTACTTACTCATTGAAGACTGAGGATAGCAAGAGAGACCATCGAAAATCTTGCTGATGCTTAATGCATAATCAGAGCCAGTTTTCAGAAAGAAAGTCTAGCTGAAAAGAAAAAAGAAAGTTTTCAGCCCCTTTGTTTTAGTAATATGGTCACACTTTGTCTTCTGGTGGGTTTGCAAAACTTTGAAAGGATATCTTGGTGGTGAATTATTCTGCAGTCTCAGTGTTGGCTGAACCAACAAAGTGTGAAACCTCTAGTTTGCATGTGCAACCTAAGGTGTTTTACAGGCAGAAAAGAGAGAGAAACGTCTTCTTTGGTAAAGTTGACAAGACAGAAAAAGATCGTAAAAGGATATACTATTGTAGTGACAACATTCTGAACCAAAGAATTGTATGCTGAAAGAGGAAAATCTAAAATGATATGATTCACTTCTAGCCTGGGATGTAGGACCAGTTACAAAATTTGCAAGAACCAATGCAAAATGAAAGCGGGTCCCCTTTCTAAAAAATTATTAGGAATTTCAAGAAGGTAACAACAGAGCATTACACTAATTGTGAGCTGTTCTAAGTATGGGATCCGGGATACATGGTGCAGGTCTCATGTCTATGAATTTGGTCCTGCTTGAATGTCTACTAAGAATTTTAAAACTTTTATTTGCATTCTTACTATTTTGCAAGGAATGAAAGAGTGAGTATTATCTCACAAATTCTACGGAAAAAAGTAAAATCTTGGAAACCAATGCCTGAGAGGAGTGATTATTTGAATTCGCATATTTAGCAGAGTTTTAAGGCACATACAATAGCCTTAATGGGTACTGATTTATTGGGGGACAGGTGTATTAGGGAAATGGCCTTGGTTCTAGAATCAGCTTTGCATTACCCAGTTGAATGAATTTCAGCATAGCACTTTGTTTTCCTGGGGCTTGATTTACAAATCTAAAACATAAGGGACTAGGTCATAGATAATCTCTATAATTTCATAATTCTGTGATGTGCTTGATCATGCCATCAAGAGTTATTAGAGCCTGGATTTTAACCATATAGTTACTAATCTAAACATCTGGTCATATTGTAAACATAATCATAATATATATCTATTATTTTGAATAGGCACTCTCAATTTATAAATGCCCAGATAATATGTAATTTCCAATTGTGTATCTCACTGTTCTTAACTCCTTACCTCCAACACCGTATTTCAGTGGATAAATGAAGAGATGGGCAGAACCAATTTTTACTCCTTTCCAGAAAATTGGCAATATTTCTTCCAGTAACTTGGAGTTTGGCCAGTGGTTTCCTGGATGGTATTGGGTGCCTGCAGTGTGTCTTCGGCTTTGATAAGGGTTTCTTGTCACTGTGTCACCTTAAGCACACTTCCTGGGCCATGTTTTTCCTTGAGGAGAGCCACATTGGAGCTTTCTGGGCAGTAGCATGTTTTCTACACTTTTCCCTGGCCTAACATGAGGCTTTGGTCCTGCAGATACGTTTTGATCTTATTTATTCTTTGGGAAGAAAGCCCCTCAAAGAGTTTTCTGGCTTTTTGCACAAAATAATACACGGAATTATCCCAGGAAGCAGGATTTGGCTAAAAACATAGCATCATGTTTCCAACATAATCATAAATCTTATTTAATTTAAAACTAGTTTCTTACAGTTAGAGCTGATAACATTGGAATTAGACCAAATTTGAGGGGAAAAAAAACTCAAAGTAGATCCTTCATTGAGCATTCAAATTCACATTTATTCAGTGTTGTCTGTGGGCAGATCTCCAGGTTAAAAGTTTTTAGGGAAGAACAGGTTGTCAGAGAAACAATGAAACAATTTCTGATTTTATGGAACTCAGTCTAAAATGGGAGACAACACATGAGTAACTAATTTTAACGGGAGATTGACGGATCAGGACTCTAAAGTATAAACCAAGTGCTAGGCCTGTAGAGGGGATGTGAGATTAATTTTGAGGAGGATAATTTTGGGAGAAGTGATGGAGATAACGGTTTTTAGGCTGGGCTTGCATGAATGAGCACCACCCTCAGGGGCACAGATGAGGGGAAAGAGAACTCAAGGCCAAAGGAATAGCATAACCATAAGTTCAGGGTGTATTATATAGGAATGACTAGTCATCTAACATTCCTAAATAACAATAGATAACTATTGAATGCTTACGACATGCCAGGCAGAATTTTTAGCACTTTATATGTACCATGTGATTTCATTTTTAACTGAAGCCTGGAAGGGGATACTAATATTAGGCCCATTTCTGAGTCATAGAGGAGTTAAGAAGCTTGCTCAAAATCACATAGGTAAATAGTTACCAGGATTCAACGTTGCGTCCATAAACACAATACTCTCGTGCCTACAGTTCAGGTTGAAATGCAAGAGCCTGGAACCAGAGAGTGGTGGGCCTTCTGTGCCATCCCCACGTGTTTTACTCATAAATAAATTACTGAGGAGGAAGAATCCTATTTGTTTGTATTTGGAAGGAAAAGAAATTTAAAAAAGTAAAAACAATTCTCCATTGTTAATGATTATTTAGAACAATCGATCATCTAGAGCTATATTATTCAGCATAGTAGCCCCTAGCCATACGTGGCTATTGAGCATCTGAAATATGAATAGTCTTAAATTGAGATGTGCTGTAGGTATAAAATGCATACCAGATTTCCAGGATTTGGTATGAGAAAAAAAATGTGAGATAATAATGTGGTGTATTGATACATATGGAAATGATATTTTGGACATACTGGTTGAACTACAATATATTTTCAAATTATTTTTATTTAATTAGTTTTTTTACTTTTATTAATGGAGCAACTAGAAAATTTAAATATATCTATTTGGCTTGCCTTATATTTCTATTGGGCAGTGTTGGCCCAGAGCAATTTCAAGCTGTGGTAGGATATTGTAGTAACCCTGGTGAAGCACCTCTTCCCCACATTGGCCTTTTAGCCACACTCTTTCCTTGCTTTCTAGCCATTTGCAAGAAAAAATTTAAAAGGCACCCCCTTTGTAAAGGATTGAGAGCCCCTAGAATTTCCTTTTCATTTGCTCCCAACCACAAACAAATTATCAATATGCTCTGTCAACACTTTGGAGTCAACATTTTACAAGGGCAAAGGGAGGAGGTACAAAAAAAATTCCAATCCCTGAATGGTGTGAAGTAAAAGAGCTTTCAGAGCATCCCACAAGAATGGCACTGCTGGGCATAATGGGTCTGTCTCATCGTCAAAAGACCCAAGGAGTTGAAAGGAAACTCTAACTACAACACCAAAATGCCACAAACCATAGTTATTAATACAAACTAACTAGCGTCTCTGTCTATCTGTCACCATCTCATCTTAAAAAACTTGTGAAAATACGTAATCCTGAGGAGACTCAAATTAGGTATAAATACCAGCAGCAAAAGGAGATGCAGTACTTTTTCTGATCATCTGTGGATCGGCTATTAGAGGAGAAAGATCAGCTAAGTCCTTCGGACCTGATCAACTTAGCATAGGAGCTACTGATTTCATCAACTTCGGCTTAACTCTCGCCAAAACAATGAATTATACAGGTTATATCTTAGCTTTTCAGCTGTGCGTGATTTTAGGTTCTGTTGGCTGCTACTGCCAGGCCCCGCTTTTAAAAGAAATAGATAACCTAAAGACGTATATTGTGAGTATGACCTTTTACTAATACTTGCTTGTGGGAGAAATGAATGAACATTGACTTGGAGTTGTGTCTATGATAGGTTTTCGTCACAGTCATCTTGAGAAGGCTTGGTGTTATTTTGACTATTGACTAGATGAGTTTTTGATTAAATGATCTAGATTTTGCTTTAGCCCTCTACTCAATTTGCTATGGAGATTAAGAGGTCATTCATAAATCTTTCACAAGATGGGCATAATATGGGTATAAAGCAGGAGGATGTTGATAAGTTTTTGGTGAGAATCCATTCAACTGTCATGTCAAGTAGTATCTGTATTGAAAAAAATGACTGGCTTTTAGTTTCGGATTTCTCAGATTGCCATGATGGTGATAATAAAGACTCAAGATTAGCATTACAAATGATAACCTGAAATAATTAATCAATGAAAGAAGGTGAGATCCTTAAAGCTTTGGCTTAAAAAAAAAATCATTTATAGGTGTTTTTCTCCAAAAAGTGGTTTTAAAATTCTACTAGTCCATCTAGGTCATCTATGAATTATTCCTGAACTCAGTCACTTGCTGAGATTCTGTAGGAGTTATAATCTGGCTTGTTTTTAAAAATGTTTTTTTGTTTGTTTCATTATATGAGTTTTTTTTTTTAAATTTTACTTATGGTTAATTAAAATAGTTTTTGCATTTTAAATATTTTATTATTTGTTCAAAATTTAGCTATTATAATTACAGTTGTTATACATATGTTCAAGCCTTCACAAACTATTTTATTCTCATAACATCAAATCAAATCTCACACACACAGCCGGAACTATCTTTTAAAGTTGACATAATATGGTATGACACAGGTAGATGTTATAAAGATCTTTACCATAAGGGGTCAGTATTTTATAGTGGGAAGGCTGCTGATTTTTTTTTTTAAACTAGGCTTGAGAACACTTTTTAAAAGCTAGTTATTTGGGACAATTGAAGTATCATCAATCTTGTTGAATTTATTTGTGATATTGCAATTTAAGGGTTATACTAGAAAATAAGAAAGTTAAAATAGCATGGTAGTCTTTGGCTATGTCCAACATAATAACTTTTGGGAATACTTGGTAGAAGCAAGGAAAGGGTTGAAAAGAAAATCCGTGACCTTTGTCAGCATCTGAGTGCAATAAAACTTGAAGTACACTTTTAGGGCAATTTATGGACTAATTGTAAACCAATTTTTCCTTCTTTTTTTCAGAATGCTAGTAATTCAGATGTAGCTGATGGTGGGACTCTTTTTTTGGATATTTTGAAGAATTGGAAAGAGGTAAGCTGATTATTTCTATTTGGCTAATTTTCCTGTTGCTTATTTTCTGATGGATAAATTCAGACTAATGTCTCTTTGTGTTCTTTCATCCCAAGGAGAGTGACAAAAAAATAATTCAGAGCCAGATCGTTTCCTTCTACTTCAAACTCTTTGAAAGCTTAAAAGACAACCAGCTCATTAAGAGTAGCATGGCAGCTATCAAGGAAGACTTGAGTGTTAAGTTCTTCAATAGCAGCTCCAGTAAAATGGAAGACTTCAAGAAACTGATTCAAATTCCGGTGAGAGGATATTAATTCTTTCTTTGGTTTCATTACAGAGGCTCTTCAAAAAGTACTTTAGTTTCCCCAAAAGTAGAAATTAGCTACTGGGTACAGTTGTTCAAATTGTGAAATACACCCATGGCCCAAACTCCTCCTTAGTAAGTTCATTCATGCTTTTGGGTGATTTTGCCAGGGCACTATGGAGATTAATTTTGTGATTTGGGAAAATGCTGGCATTGTGACTATTGCACAAAGACAGGTTAATGCACAAATCCAGTGAGGAGGAAGTGGTGAATCAGTTGAGGGAAGTATTGAGAAGCAGTTCTCTCATTGTCCCTTGTTGGTGTGATGGAAATTCTTTTCTTTGGATGAGAGGCTGCCTGTCTTAATGGAAAGAGCAGTGGGAGGGGAGAGAAGATTTGTGCTCTCCTCCCAGCTTGGTTAACAAGGAACTGTGTGAACTCAGATGAATCATAGGCTTGGCTCAGTTTCCTCATTTTAAAGGGAGCCCATTGGTTTCTATAACTTCTATGGTCTCCTTTGCTCTCAAACTCTACAATGGCATGTATAGAAAATGAGAATGAGGTAGGAGAGAGCTATGGCCTTTGAAGAGCCATTAAGGGCATTGTGTTGCCAGGCTCTTGTCAACCTCTCATATTGTGCAGCCCAAGTGTTTGTTTGCTTGCTTTTAGGAAAGAAAAAAGTTAGAATTTATATTATAAAATAATTGCTTTATCAATTTTTGGATACTAGAATATCTCAGCTGGAGAAATCCTTAGGCTCCTAAGCTTTAGCTCATGAAATTGTCTTAAATCTTTAAAGCTTGAGTCTAGAAGCTGCAAGATAACTTTGAAGCATAAAGACAAGTCACATTTTCCAAAATTTTATCTAGGAGACAAAGGCCTCCAGATTCCTTTGGGTTTGGCTTTGATATAAATATGAGAAAGGCAGGGGTCCTGATGTGACCTGTGCTCTCAGGATTTGCACCCAGCTCTCACTATACCTGGGTCTACCTCTCATCCCTTTCAGATCAGCCCCTAGGAACTGAAATAAGTGCTTGTTCTTCAGTATTTATCTAGTCCCCAATGTATTAGATCGTGCAAAAGTGACTTGGAAAAATTAATGTTAATTAATTACTTTCCACTGATAGTGTTTTCCAGTGTTCAGCAGATCTCCTTTGCCACAGTCTGAGACTGAAAGAGCACTTGTTCCTAACTCAGTGCTGCCTTTGGCTTGCTGTTCAGTGCTGGATAAGTCTCATAGTTTCTTGGTGATGCTTTCAACACTGGAAAGTAAAATTTATCTCTTACAAACACACAGCCGATAGAAATTTTTTTCTACTCTGCTGTAACTGGGCCTTGAAAAAAAATCTCTTGGTCTTATCCTTCTGGAAACTCCAAGCATCCTGCTTCATATGGGCAATGTTGAGTGAGCTCTCAATGATTGTCCTCGTTTGCTCAACTGCTAATATATTTAAGGCATGTTATGCCTTTTAGTAATTAGTCTTGCAGCCTAGAATCTCCCTAGTTATTTTCAGAAATGTGGCAAGGTGGAAGAAAAAAACATATGAAAGCAAATGGTCCTCATTTTAGTAAGCATGAATTCATATAAATGTTCCTATTGGTTACAGTGAGGAAATACTTCAATTTGCTGGAATAGAAGGCAGAACAGGGAAATTTGCTGCAATTCTCAATTTTAAATGTTTATACCAGTAATTAATTATTGCCACATAAAAATGATTCATTTTTATTTTTAATCCCATTATGGAAATGATGACGCTTACCTAATTTGGGGGAAAATTAAAACTCATAGTATTCATTTGTCTTGGACTTGGTAATTTATAAAGCCTTAAACCTGTATCAGTGGTTCTCAAACTTTGATGGGTATCAGCATCACCTGGGGAGCTTAGTGACCACACACTGGCCTAGGCCCCATCTGATTTCATGCACCTGGGTCTCTGAGTTCTTTCTTAGGTCTCCAGGTTATTCTGCTGCACATAAAAGGGGAGAACCATTGACCTATAGTAACTTATTTGATACTTACAGCAAAGACTAAAATACAAAGTGATAGAATTCGTAGAGAGCCTAGAAGTCCTCTAAACAATCTCCTCATTGTTGGGATGAGAAAACAGAGACTTCACAGTGGCTCAGTGACTGGTTCAAAATCAAAGTTATTGCACACACAGGATTCAAACCCACAATTTTTGTCATTCCACTTCAGGGCTCTTTTCACTGTATAATTTTGAGAATTCTATAGCAGTAAATTTAAGGATACATCATGTGTCCCATCATGTTACAGCACAATTAGCAATTTAATTATCATGTCAGTCTTCACTGCTGAAGACCATTACATATTAAGGTAATACATTGCCAGTAAAAATTACGTTTTTAAAGGAATACTTCCATTTTCATTGACTATGACATTAATAGCAGAACAGCCTGATGGCTTGCACGCCTGAAATTAATTGTGCTGTGTTCTTTCCCAACAGGTAAATGATGTGAGGGTGCAGCGCAAAGCCATAAGCGAACTCTTCAATGTGATGAATGACCTGTCACCGAGCTCTAGCCTAAGGAAGAGAAAAAGGAGTCAGGGTCTGTTTCGTGGCCGGAGAGCCTCGAAATAATCATCCTCCTGCCGGCAATATTTGAATTTTAAAATCTAAATCTATTTATTAATATTTAATATTTTACGTTATTTATATGGGGAATATATTTTAAACTCATCAAAGTATTTATAATAGCAACTTTTATGTGATAAAAATGAATAGCTAGTAATATATGTATTATTTATAATTCCTGTATCCTGTGACAATTTCACTTGACTTTTTTTTTTTTTTCTGACTAACTAGGCAAGACTATGTGATTACAAGGCTTTATCTCAGGGGCCAACTAGGCAGCCAACCTAACAAGATGCTGTGAGTTGTGTATTTAGTTCAGTTGATGATATAATGAACACTTAAAAATTAAATGATGCCATCCAATCACTGTGTGTTTGAAGTCATGTCTGCATTCTGAGCCACTGCTTTCATGGCATGTCACACAGCACTTGAAGGTGTCAGATCATACGACTTGTCCCCTGATAAAAGCATAGCATCTCATCTCCTGCCTGGTGCTTCAGAATATCACTGACAACTGTGACTGTACCCAAATGCAAAGTATTTCATTTGTTTAGTTTATCAATATTTAATATATATGAATAAAGTATAATTTCATAACTATTTATGCTGTGTTTAACTTTTTCTAAAGGAGGACTATGGTAAATGCACTACATACTAATGTATTATAGGAGGAAAGTCATTTTCAGCTGTGGAAATCTAAAAGTTGGATTAAGTCCCATTAAATGTGGTACCACTGGCAATTTATTGGCTTCCACTGCTCCATTTAGCAGCTGTTTGAGTTATCTTTTCAAAGCATAGATTTATTAACTTTGTCACTGTGGGGACAGAACCCCAGAAAGCAGTTTCCAGGCTCTCGGCCTCATGTGGAGAGGTGCTGGCTCAGATAGTGGATGGCCATCAGCTGTGGCTGGTTGGCCATCAGCTGTAGCCATTAAGCCATTGGTCACTGATATAACTGCCGTGGCTATGGAGGAGACTGAAGGAGAGTAAGGAGAGTAGAGGAGAGTTGGTCGGTTGGTCGGTTGGTCGGTTGGCAGCAAAGCGGACAGCAGGTCGCACGTCGTGTAAACCCAGCCTCCAGTGAGACCATAGTGGTATGACTTCCCTACCTATGGCTCCGTGGGTGTTCCTTTTTGGCCTCACCATGTCCTGCGTTCTTATGTGGGGAGCGGGAGCAGAGGCCCCGCAGGCCGCCCCTCCGAACACCCCGCACGACAGTCACCATTTACCTCAGAGCTTCTGCTATGGGCGGTAGTCCAAATTGTTTAGCCAGGCACACAGAGATTTATTTATACCTCCTCCCTCAACTCCCCACTGCATCCCTCATCTCCGTATTCCCCATGTCCTCTATCCACCTTAGACAAACATCACTGGGTGTGAAATAGGGAGTGTGAGCTTTAGGGAGAGAGGCTTGGATTGGAATCTTTATCCTGCCATTATAAGTAACGTGGCTTTTAATGAATTACTTATATTCTCTAAGCTTCAGTCTTCTCATCTGACAAAGAATAATAATTGTGCCTTTCTCACAATATTGTGGTGAGAATTCACTTTCTTCAGCCAACCAATATTTATTGATGTACCTACTATGTACCTGGTGCTGTTCTAGGCACTTCAGATACCTCTGTGAACAAAAGCAGACAAGGATCCCTGCCTTTGAGGAATTTAAAATTTAGGAAGGGTGAGACAGAAAATAAACAAATACATAGTATGCTAGTGAATTGCATGGTGAGTTCGAAGGTGATAGGTGCTACGGAAACAAAGTAAAGCAAGGTGGGGGAATTGGGAAAACTGTAAGTAGGGTAGAGTGGGTGGGCTAGAGGTTTAAATGGAGTAGTTGTAGTTGGCTTCATTGAAGAGATGATATTTGAGGAAGCACTTACAAGAGGTAAAGGAGGTAGCTATTTGGATTCCAGACAAGGGAAATATCCTTTCAAAGGCTTTAAATTGGAGACTTGCCTTGCATGGTAAAAGAAGAGCCAATAGACCAGCATGGTTGGAGCAAAGTGAGTCAAGAATAACTCCAACTTTTTAGCTGAGCAACTGTGGGGACAGAGTCCCAGAGAGCAGATTCTAGGCTCTCGCCCTCACATGGAAAGGTGCTGGCTCGGGTAGTAAATGGCCATCAACTGTGATGGGATGGCCGTCAGCTGTGGCCAGTGAGCCATTGGCCATTAATATAACTGCCCTGGCTACACTAGCAGCAGATTGTGGCTGGCAAGCATGGATTGCAGCTAGCAAGTAAGGGGGATTGGCAGAGAAGCAGACGGCAGGCTGCGGATTGTGTGGCTCCTGCTCCCTGTGTCTCCAACCCAGCCTCCAGCGAGAATATGGTGGTATGACTCCCCTATCTATGGCTCCATGACAGCAACTAAAAAGATGAAGTTGTTATTAACTGAGGTGGAGAAACCGGACTGAATAGGTTTGGGGAGGAAAATCAGAAGTTTAATTTTGAACATTAAGTCCATTAGACTTCAAAGTAGAGATGTTGAGTAGGCAATTGGCTAGATCAATCTTGAGTTGAAAGAGAAGCTTGGACAGTTGACATAAATTTGGGAATTGAGGCACATAAAGAAGGTATTTAAAGACAATGCCCATTGAACTCATGAAGATCATGGGTTTACATTGAAGAGAAGAAAGCACAGGGTTGAGTCTTCAAGCATGCCATCATTAAGAGGATAGGGAGAAACCAACAAAGGAGACTGGAAAGAAACAGCCAGTGAAATAAGAGGACACGTAAAACATGAGCTACTCTGATAGCTAAGTGAAGAAAGTGTTTCAGGAATAAACCGTGTCAAGTGCAGATAAGTCTAGTCAGACGAGGACTGAGAACTAATCACTGGGTTTAACAAAAGGATGCCATTGGTTATTTTGGAGAAGAGCAATTCTGATATGGATGGAGGGTGAAAGCCTGATTGAAACGGGATTAAGAGAGACATTAGAGAAAACACACATGGGTAACTCTTTTTAGAAGTTTTATTGTGAAGGAGAGGAAAGAAAGGGGTAGCTCCCAGGATAAAAGCAAGCAAAACAATTTTTAATTTTGGGGGGATTTTTGCTTTTAAGATAGGAGAAGAAACAGCATGTTTATGTGTTCGTAGAAATGATTTAACTAAATAAAAAGCAATACATGATGTAGGAGAGAGGGAGGAGAACTGCAGAGTGCTTCTATGAGTAAGTAAGAGAGGTCAGCTGAGGATAAAGGATGAAATGGCGTTAGGCAGATACACAGAAAGTTTATCTTTGTTAATAGGTTGGAAGTAGATTATGTGAATTCTAATGTTGGTAGGTGGGTAAATGTGGTGGTGAGAATATTCCACTGATTGTTTAAAGTTTCCTCAGTAAAATAGAAAGCTGAGAGTGGAGTTCAAGAAGAAAGTGTTGGAGGCTTGGAAGGAGCAGAAGAATGATTGGGTCAGGGCAGTGTGATATGGGTTGCCAGGCAGCTTTAAGGGTCCACTAGAAGTCAGTGGTCATGAAGTTAAGGGACACCGGTTGGTGTAGTTGATTGTTTGTCTCTATCCATGTAGAGCTGTGGGTGAAGATACACAGAAGGCAGAGAGTAGTATTTAGCAGACTTTAATTTAGCTAAGCAAGTAGGACAGAGAAAGAGAGGACAAGAAAGTCATGGGGATATACAAGAGTGCACTCATAATGGTTAGTGAATTGATGGGAAACTCTGGGCTAGTGAAGGAGGGGAAAGAGTACATACAAGGTTGCTGAAGGAGGGTAAATAAGTGTCTGCAGGAAAGAATATCTGCCCCATCTCTGGCCCAAAAGATGAAAGAGAGAAAAACAGCCACCATTTGAAAAGGATATAGGGGACGCAGTGTGCTTAGGAGAGAATCAGTTTATCTTTTGAGTAGGAGGAAGTTGAGGCATGATGGATTCGGTTAGTGCCAGATTGTGATTCCCAGACAACCCAGTGAGTGTAGGAAAGAGAGGAGATCATAATGGGGAATGCATGTAGGGGTGTGTTGTGAGTCTGGACCTTCTTACGATCACTGACATAAACAAGGAAAATGGATGTAACGAGATTAATTCTGTTGGCTTTGGGCCATATAGTGGTGGCAAAATGGTGAGGACAGAAAGGATTAGGTGCCTGGGCTTCCTTTAAACTATCTCACTTAACCCTTCCATGACAGTAGGATCAAGTGAAATAGTTCATGTGAAGGAGTAAATTTAATGCTTGACAATAACCAGTTGGCATTATTTTGATTATTGGATAGCTAAGTAAGGGTGGGTGAGACTCAATTCTTGAAAACTTTTGAATCTTTGATGAGGCAAGTTTGAAAAGAAATTGGGCTGATCTTGGCACAACTGCAACTGATATGAGCTACTGTCGGTGTCACCACTCTTGTTAATATTTAAGGTTGATGCAGATTTTAAGGTATCTACAGATGGAGGGCTGCTGTGATAATCCTGTCTGGTCCATAGAATCAGACCATACCTCTGTGGAAGGGATTGGAAATTCCTACTGTTAATTTTCTTGAGAAGTCTTTAATCATGAAATGGGAAATGAAGCCCCAGGAGGTGAGCCTTGGCCTACCGTTACGTACGTAATCCATTCCCTTCTCTGGGAATGGTATTAGTTTGGCACAGGTTTTGAGACATGGAGAGATATAGACCATATTAAGTAAAGTGATGGAAGCTTGAATGAGACAGGGAGAAGACCCTTTCAGAGAACTTGAGTTGAGTCTGCCTATGCAGTAGTTATAAATTTTTTTCTATATTGTATGTTCCCTCCCTTATGACAAACTTATTTTCAGAAGTGTTTTTTGTGGGACTTAGGGAAGGAGCTAGGGGACAGCACCAGTAGGGGCAGTTATTGCCCTAGACCCATGAGCAATAGGGTCAGCAGCTAGGGCATGCAGTGGGAGAACCCTCTCGTATAATATCCCACCGTTGGTGTCTCAGAAATAGCTGGTATACCTTTGCTGGCAGGGTGATTTTGATGATTAGGCAATTGAAACTTGAGCATTAATAGTCAGTGAGTTTTCCTGTTTTTTTTCTGTTCATCTTGTCATTTTTTCTATCCTTTTCCATCCTGAACAATATAATCAAAGCAATTTGGTGCATCAGAATAAGGTAGGCCACTATGGGGAGTCAAATTCCAAGCAAAGTGTATATGCAGAGGGAAAATCTGATGTGAAAGGTGTCAGAGCCTGAGTTGAATGAGGAGATTGTCCAAGAAGGAATAGGGGGGAGCATATTAGTTTTCTGATGCTGTCATAATGAATCACCACAAACTTAGTTGCTTCAAACAGTACACATTTTGTTGTCTTATCGTTTTGGAGGTCAGAAGTCCACAATCAGTCTCTGGGTAAAATCAAGGCATTATCATTGGTGCATTCCTTCAGGAGACTGTAGGGGAGCGTCTAGTATTTCCTTGTCTTTTCTGGCTTCTAGAGGCCACCTGCATTCCTCAGCAAGTGGCCTCCCCTTTATTCTTTAAAGCCAGCAGCATAGAATCTTCCAATCTCTTTCTCTCTCTTATTCTGTCATTTCTGCCTCCCTCTGATAAAGACCTTTGTGATTACATCGGGCTCTTAGATAATTCAGATAATGTCTCCATCTCAAGATTGTTAATTTAATCATATGTGAAAAGTTCCTTGGCCATGTAAATTATCATTCATTAATTCTAGAAATTAGGATGTGAGCATCTATGGGGGGACTATTAGTTAGCCTACCACAGGGAGGCAGCCTGACATGGAGAGTCAGAACTGCAGCCGACTGATGAAGTTGTCCATGTGGAAGAATGACCTGGAGTGGGATGTCAGAGTTCACATAAGATGAGGAGAACATCCATGTAGGGGGGTAGCCCAGCATGGGAAATCAGAGTGAAGTAAAAATAGCATTCACACAGGGGAACTATAGTAGTGTAGATGGGAAATTGGTTACTTACAGGGGGATTGATTAAGTAAGTAAATATATTAAATATAATATATTAAAGGTAATATATAAAGGTAAATCTAATACATAACACAGTCTGAAGAGACAAAGCAAGCATCAGAACCAAATTCAGATATGACACAGAAGTTGGAATTATCAAGCAGAAAATTTAAAGGAACTACAATTAATATGTTAAGGGCTCTAGTGGAAAAAGTAGGCAATATGAAAAAGCATATGGGTAAAGTCACAGACAGATGGAAATTCTAAGAAAGAATCAAAAGGAAATGCTATAAATAAAAAAAAAAACACAGTAACAGAAATGAAGAATGCCTTTAATGGGCTTATCAGTAGACTTGACACAGATAAAGACAGACTCAGTAAACTTGGGGACAAATAAATAAAAACTTCCCAAACAAAAATGCAGGGAAAACAGTGGGGGAGGCGGGCAGGGAAAGCAAAACCCCAGAATGAAACATCGAAGATCTGGGGGACCATTTAAAAAAATGTAACAAAATTACAGATCCTCAAGAACACCAAGCAGAATAAATTCCCAGAAAACCATGCCTAGGAATATCGTATTCAAGCTACAGAAAAGCAAAAAGAAAATCTTGAAAGAGGTAAAGGGAAAATACACCTTGCCTATGAGAGAACAACAAAAAAAAATACAATGCACTTCATGTCAGAAGTCATGTGCTATTAGTTTCCTATGGCTGCTGTAATAAATTACCAAAAATTTACTGGCTTCAAACAACACAGATTTATTATTTTACAGGTCTGAAAGATGGGAAGTCCAAAATCAGTCTCAGTGGGCTAAAATCAAGGTGTTGGCAGGGCTGTGTTTGATATAAAGGTTCTAAAAAAGAATCTATTTCCTTGCCTTTTTTAACCTTTAGAGGCTGCCTGCATTCTTTGACTCATGGCCCCTTTCGGTTATCTTCAAAGCCTGAAACATTGGGCGGAGTTCTTCTCATTCAGCCATCTTCCTAGTTCTCTGTCTTCTGCCTCCCTTTTCTACTGATAAAAACCTTGTGCTTACATTGGCCTATTCAGATAATCCAGGATAATTTCTTCATCTCGAGATCATCTGACAACCAATCTTAGTTCCATCTGCAACCTTAATTTTTATTTTTCATTTTATCTAACAAATTCACGGAAGGAGACAGATTGGAAAGGAAGAAATAAAACCACAGATGACCTAATTGTCTACGCAGAAGATCCTAAGGAATTAGCAACAAACTCCTGGAACTAGTAAGTGTGTATAGCAAGATTGCTGAATACAGGTTAATATGCAAAAGTCAGTTACTTTTCTATATACCAACAACGAACAATACAATTTTGAAATTTAAAATACTATTTATAATAGCACCTCAAAAATGAAATAAGTATAAATCTAATAAACTATATACATGACCTATATTAGGAACACTATGAAGCACTGATAAAAAAACATCAAAGAAGATCTAAATAAATAGAGAAATATTCCATGTTCATGGATTGGAAGACTCAATATTGTTAAGATGTCAATTTTTCCTAACTTGATTCACCACCATCCCAATCAAAATCCCAGCAAGTATTTTAATTCTAAAGGTTATATGGAAAGGGAAAATACCCAGAATAGCTAACACAATCCTGAAGAAAAAGAACAAAGTTGGAGAACTCACACCTGATTTCAAGACTTACTATAAGGTAATAATAATGAGTACAGCATGGTATTGGTAAAAGAATAGACATATAGATCAATGGAACAGAATAGAAAGCCTAGAAAGAGACCCACATAAATATAGTCAACTGATCTTTGACAAAGGAGTAAAGGCAATTCAGTGGAGAAAGAATAGTGTTTTCAACAAATAATGTCAGAACAATTGGATGTCCATATAAAAAAAATATCCTCGACAAATCAGCACGGGTACTCATAAAAAATGAAAAATGTTGATTCAACGTCAGACTTGTTATTTTTTTCTCTCTCTTGCTTTGTCTGTTAATTACATGAGACATTTTCTTGAACATTAGTTTGATGCTCCTTTGGAGGGAGACTGGTGCTTGACTAACAGTGATGGGATGGATCATCTGGATGATGCTTGACTTGGCAGCCAACTCTGGGGGACGATACTGCACTTTCCATTCCTGCCTGAAATGACAATATGTAATATGGCACATCAAAACCAGTTAAAAGAAAAATGGATTATAAACTCTTGTTTATGAGAAAAGGAAAATAAACAGTTAAGTTGGAAATAACATGGAATCATGACTTAAAAAAAGATCGATAGTCTTTCTGCTCTCAGTACAAGGGTCACTTCTTTGAAGTCACTCTGTTCTGTCCTAAGTATTCATCTAAAACAATTCATTAGGCACCTCTAGTATCTATTTTGTTGTTTTTTTTTTCACTAAAAAAAAAAAAAAAAAAAGAAAAGAAAAGAAATAAAAAGAAAAAAAAAATCAAGGGCTCCCTGATTTGGGATGGAAAATTTTAAGTTGAGCTCAGGATATTTTATAGCCTGTTATTTGTTGCCTAATATTTTGTTGATATCACCATCATTCTTGTAACTGCTATACAAGTAGATTTTATGCTGCCTCGTCTATTGAGTATTTAGTATATGCCAGACTCTACACTACACCCTGTATTATTATTGTCAACTCTTGACTGACCCAGATAAAAGTGATTGTTGACTAACCAAAGCTAAGTTCGTTCAACTTACTTCAGTAAGGGAGTGACATCTTGACAAAGTCTTACTAATGTCTCAGAAAGGAGAAGTCAAAGGTGGATATTAACAGAATGTGGAGTGGGGAATGGGATGTGTGGAGAGTCTTTCAATGAAGGGAGATTGAGCTTGGGAGATTTTTGTGATATTTGTGTGTGATGTGTTTTGGTCTAGTGGAAACAGCAAGGCAAGATTCTTGAAGAAAGTCTTGATATATAAGCAGTTATTTGATAATCTATTTACTTGGCAACATATTGTCTTGAGAAGGAGGTTGCTTGTCCAATTAAGCAAACTTTTTAAGATAAATTGATTTTAAATAATTTCCTGAAGCAAACAGTGAAGTGATTTACTGTTTAGTCTTATTTTCCTGGGAAAGAATTTCCTGGAACAAGTTGTTCAGTCACCTTGACCCAGGAGGTTTCAGGTCTCAGTACTGCTAGGTAAGCTATGTGGATGCAGGTAGTCTCACTGTGACCTAGATATCAACCTGTCCTATGACCTCTGACTTCTGCATTGATGTGTGAGGTCTATTTTTGACGTATTCGAACACAGACATGGAACTTCGCTCCTCAAAATAACACACTCATACCAACACATTAATATTCATTAATTTGGAATGCTTTTTAAAGGTTTCCTAGAGTGTTAAAGGCAAGATCAACTATCATTGTCAAGAGATTTCTGTATTCTGAAGTTTTTCATTAGCTATGCAATCACAGAGGATTGATATTTTTCTCTTTTCTCCACACAGTACCCAGTTTCTTTCCTCTACCAGGATATCCTTCTAGGAAATTCCCATTACCTCACTCTTTTATTATACAGAGTGGTTTCCCCTTTTCCTTTAACTTTGACTGGAATGGAATCCATTTCCTGGGACTCAGCTTCCAGTCTAAGGTTCATCAATCATTCTCAACAAAGTCAGGTTTCCCATAAAAAAAAAAAAAATCATTATACCAGCTACTAAAAAGAACACATTTTTTCTTTTTTAGTTTTATTACCTTCTTTTATTTTTAACAAGAATTTTATGTGTTAGATATTATCAAATAGTTTCACTGAATGGGTAGATGATTGAAAGAATTGGAGAGGACTGAGATAATCTTAGTTTCTTTAGAATGGATTTGGCATCTGAGTGCTGGGAGGTGAAGAAAAAAATTTTTTTTCTCTCAATCCTGGGCAGCGACACCCCCTGGTTAACAAAAGACAGATTAACAAGAGAAAAAGCATACACATTTATTTAAATTTTATGTGACACAAGAGTCTTCACAGAAAATAAAGACCTGAAGAATCTGTTAGACTTGAATGTTTTTATTCCAGGTTTGGTGAAGAGCGGAAAATCCTGAGAAGATATCAAGGACAAAGGTGAGTTAAGTGTAGTAAACTGGGGGACATTTAGGAAGGCCTGTTCTCATTAGTTTCTGTGTTCCTTGTCTTCAGAGAGAAGGAAGCCTTTTCCTCCATGTGTAGGGTTTTATGATCTGCTTCAGGAGAAGGTCAGAAAGTCCTTCCTGCACATGCCTTCTCAAATCCCTTCAGCATGAAATATTCAAAATATCAAGGTGCTATATTTTGGGATCGCATGTCCTGAAACTTGTTATATAGGAGAAAATATAAGGACAAAGTTTCTCATCCTGCTCTTCTTACCTACACTGAGAATCTGGCAGCCCTATGACAAGTCTTCTTTCAGGCAGATGTTGTTGGAGGATCAAAGGTGAAAGTGCTATCACTATCTGAGCTGCAGACATAAAGCCACATCAGAGAGCCATTGACATCCTGGGTACGGCCACCCTGTTGGATGTGTAATGGACTTGTGTAAAATAATACTAATGAGCAACTAGTGAACATGTGCTGTAGTGAAGAGCCCTTGTTTAGAATTCAGTTAGACCTAGATTTCATTAGTTGCAAAACTTTAGGAATGTTATTTACTGTCTTCAAGCCTCATTTCTTTCATCTGTAAAATAGGTCATTCTGAGGATTAAATTAAAAAACACATGTAAAATGCTTGGAAGAGAGAAAATGCTGTGTAAATTGTAACTACTATTATTATTATTGCTATTTTTGTTGACTAAATCACTGAATCATTGTTATTAGCTTTCCCGTGATGACAAGTTCTTTTTAATTTTCCTTGATCAGAGAGATATTCCACTTCTAGAAGAAGAATGGAGAAAGGAAGCTATATTAGCAAAGGAAGTTAGTCAGAACCTATTGATACTGCTTTGTTTTCTTTGTGGTTTCATTGGTGTCACTTATCATTACTTAGGATAATATGTAAGTTTTGTGAGGTTTTATGTATGGGTTCATCGGAGAGAAGTGAAATTTGGGACTGAGGTGTACAGGGCTTGTAAAACTGACCTAGCTTCAGGTATTCAGGTCAGGAGGTACAGAGCATTCTGGAAGTCAGTCAGTGGCTGTGACATGGCAGTTTGGGGAGGAAGGCTGTGTGTGTGTGTGGGCGGGGGGACATCTAGACTGTAATCCAAATCTTGGGGATTGGTGTGGCAAGTGTTATTTTCAGAGATCTCTCCATAAAAGACTGGACCCCCACTGGTGAGCTGGGTCTCCATGGCAGCATCTAGTCCTGAGAAGGGAGCTGGCCTGTGGGTGAAGGGGGTCAAGTGCACTAGAACAACTAAGAGAGGTGAAGGGCCAGGGAGTCTTGGGGCTTGAGAGGTCAAAGGGGTATCAGAAATCTTTTGTTACATCAGACCCCTGCTAAGCTGTTAGATGTAAAAATGATATGGCTATTAAATCCTATCTGTATTGGCCAAGGCCCTGGGGTACAGAGAGGCTGAGACTGAAACCAGAGAGCTGGAAAGGGCCAAGATAGGGACCTGACAGCATTCTTTAGATGGGAAAAGAATCATGAATTGTGAAGAGCTTTGTAAGAAGTCCAAATGAATCAGTGGATACTTTTGGATAAAAACTCTGTTTGACTGAGGTTATAATCCTTCTTGGAGCACTCACTTTGCAGAAATAGCAAATATTTTTGAAGATCTGGTATGGTCACTCATCAGCTGTGTGACCTTGGCTAACTTAGAAGGTATTGGGGAAGATAAAATGATATAATGTTTGTTCCTGTCAATTGCAAAGTTCAATGTGAATGTGAGATAGTATGATGCTAACACAATTCCCGGGAGCAGCACTGTAATATTCTAGGTGCCAAGATTCAAAAACTGTATGAGATGAGGAAATATAGTAGATTTTTTGACTCCTTGAGTTTCTTTGGTGCTTACATGATCAATTAAAGTTTAATTTCTTGAATTTCTTCAAGCTTTTCCGCTGTTACAAAACTTGCCTTAAAAGGAAAGGATTTTGTGGTTCATGTTAAGAATGTGTAGTGGAATTGTTTTGAATCTTTAACTGATTTGTTTTCTCTGTATTTGTTAACTTTGAACCTTTTCCCTTGCATTGAAACAGACCATTCTGTGCTGTTGTCAAAGAGAAGTGATGTAACAATGGAAAATAGAGAAAACCTAATCTTCACTTGAGTTTCAAAAGCCTAGGACGTTAAAAAAAAATTATAATAGAGACAAACAGCTTGAGAGGGGAAGCATCATGAGCTAGAGGAAGAAGTCTTACCTCAACCCTGAGACCGATCAGGGACTCCCCTGGCTAGAAGGCATAGGGAGAACTAGAAATAAAGTGATGGGGTTGGAATTGGTGAGCTCTGGGATTACAAAGAATCTGACTAAACCATTTAACCCAGACCAGAATCTCTAGCTATAGGTCAGCCAGCTTCTGCTTGAGCAAAGTAACCCCACATCACCTAGACACACAAATAACATTTTTTCTAAGGGATCTTTTTCTTGAATTTCACAAGGGATTCTGGGAAGCTAACTCTTTCAGGCTAGAAAAATCGGTTGACGTCTTGCCAAATACTAGTATATGATTTTGTTTTCTATTTATTTGTTTATATTTTACAAGTATTTTTGACATTCTTCTTATTCATTGCCATAGCAGCAGTTGAAAAATTGTACAATGAATGCAAACATGCAAGACTAGGAATAATACACTTTGCTCTTTAATCAAGAGAAAAATATTAATGATTAATGAAAAACAAAAACTGAAATTTCTGTATGTGTATGTAATTTACACATACTGCTGCGAGTGCATCAAGACATTTAGCAGCATAGATGGAAAAAAAAAAAAAACAACAACCAAAAATCCAGGACAGCAAACAGCAGCAGAATTGTGGATAGAAATATGATCATTCTTATGCCTGGTAGAAACTTTTGTGGGCTGAAGTCTGATTTTGGTAGACTCCAACGGCAATGTTTATAAATCTGTCTCTTGTCTTGTCATCCATCCTACTTGGGGTCACCCACTAGCAGATGCTTCCATTCACCATTACCTGCAAATCTTCAGTGTTAGGAAAGTCAGCATGCTGCTCTCTAGAAAGTACTGGTTATTAGCATATTCACTGGGACCTGGGCAACTCAGCATCCAAACATATTACTTCCGAGTCTTTACAAATATGCTGATCCTTTTGCTGCTCAAGTGTTCTGAGGATTCTGCCTAGACTAGCAGAAATCTTTCAAAAAAATTAAACCATCCATTGGTGAGCTAATAGAGCTAATAAATGATCTATAATGTAGGCCTTCGGGTGCAGGGAAAATGAGCCACTATTGTGTATTGTGGGAAACTTTAAAAAAATGCTAAACAAATTTAAGGGAGCAAGTAGCGTTCCATGGTTACGTGGTTGGTCCTACTTTGTCTCAGGTTGGTGAAGTCAGAGTTGTCTTTAGCTTTGAAGAGGAGACCACATAAACAAAGAAGTCTCAGCAGAACAGACTTCAAACGTGGAAATGTGGAGTAAGCTGATTCAAGGGAAAAGCAAACTCTCACTTTGTCACTAAGGTGAGGGTACCCAATCAAGCACACACCTCATATGAGGAGTGAGAAGAGCACCAATCAATTTAATGGAAGTCGTTTATTAATTGCTGATATAGCAATTACCCAGTTCACTTTAATTACAATGTTTGGATATTAATATACATGTGGGTAAGCAGATGCCATTTTTATTTCTTTTTTTCAAACTTACATTACTTATACATGACTGTGGAATTAAATGCTTTGACACCATGCTGCTTCCAAACACCCAGGAAATGAGAAAACATTTCCACTGTAGGTCATTCAAAGACCACAATTATTTTGTGGTTAAACCAAATAGAACTCAACATTTGTCCTAATACATATGCTCTCATGAAAACAATTTACCTGGGCCTATTATTCACGTTTGGTCCCCCAGGGTGGAGGGGCACCAGGGAGCCCTGAGCCCCAGTGGACACTAGGAGACGTGGCGATCACTCCCTCTGGGTCTATTATTCAATGCCTAAAGCCTACCATGTGCAAAGAAAAGAAAGCTTACAAGGTGTAACCTATTTATTCACATATTCATACAGTTAAGAAAATAGAAACATTTTAAATTGGTGGGAGGAAAAATAAATGAATCTTTTGTATCTCACAAAACTTTACCTTGTGATTTAAAAATAAGTGGGAAGTAGGAAGAATGTTCCTGGAGGCTCACAAAGGATAATGTATGCCAATTGGATAATGGCTCCAAATTACTTTAAGATAGTTGTGAGCTTTCCATAAACTTTCAAGAAATTTTCTCAGATTTTACCAAAAACATATTTTTTTCCACTTGAAAATAACAAGAGTAATTAGTCTTTGAGTTTTTCTAGGAGCTTACTGATGTCCAAAATGATTTCTGACTACCTTAGGTGGTGAATCATCTTTGATACTATAGTGAAGTTCTCTAGAGAGAGTCTTTACATGCCTGGTGGTGATGTGAAGCCAAAGAAATTGAAAGAGGGATACTATCTGGATTCGTTGAAACAGAATGATCAATTCTAGGGATAGAGAGTTTAAAGCAATTAGGGAAAATGGAGCCTCTTCATTTAGTTTGTCAGGTGGGGATACAAGTAATATCTATAGTCATTGCATAAATTAAGGGAGATAATGTAAGTAAGTTGCATGGGACATGGGGCAATTCTTCATTGCACAGAACTGTCTCATGCACTGCAGGACTTCTAAAATCCCTGGTCTCTCCACCGACGAAATTGCAGTAGAACCTCTGGAATCATTGTGACAATTTAAATAGCCCATGTACATTTCCAAAATTACTTTGGCCTTGGGGAGGAAAGCAGATGGGTGTGACTCATTTAGCCCTAGATTGTTTGAACTAATTGAATTTTAAAGAGACTTCCAGATCTGTGCATGTATGAAATCACAACTTTACATCATTGCCTTTCTTTTGTTTCTAATCAATGATATATTATTAATACTCCAATGGGTTTGGCAAGAACATTTAAAATATTTTCCATTCCATTTTAATTCATTGACAGTACTGAACACTGAGTAATACATATTGAAGGTACCAGACACTGAAAGCATCATGGGAATAGGAATCGTGAATATGAGTAACTGCTCTTGGGTTAGTTGGGCGACACCAGAAATCTTGGGTAACTGAGATAGCTATTTTTGTTTTTATCATTAAGTTGAAGAATTATCACCAGAGTAGAAAATGCTGCATAATTGGAAAATGACAGGCTGGAAATTCTGGCTCAGGAGTCAGGAAATCCCCACTGTGAGCTTCCTTAGGCTAACACACTGGTGTTGAATTGGCCATAATTGAAGGGGCCAGACCCGAAAGCCGTTATCAGTATGCAAGTGTGCCCATGTCTATATGACAAAAGGACAATGTGACACCAGTCAATTTATGGAATAACATCAGTGAAATCAATTTGTTATAATGTAGTTACAAGCAATGATTGTTTTTCTACTTTATTTTCTACTGAGTTCTTTTTCGACTTTATTTTGATCCCTGACTCCAGGCTACCACAGATGAATCAGAAGAGCGGAAAACACATACTCAGAGTAGTCAGCAACAAAGAGGAACACATCATGAATCACTGAACAACCACAACCCTCCCTCCCCCAAAATGTCCATATCATTTTCAATAAGTTGTCGGGACACCTGGTACTTCGCGTTTTTCCAAGGACATCAAGGTAGTCAATTTTAACCTATGCGCCTATCAGAGAGAAATGAATTGTCTCATTTAATTCTGGTTTGACTTCTGTATGAATGTCATTTTTTAGCTTTTAAAGATGTCTTGTGGTTGCTGCTGCTGCAGTGTTGGCTGTTTCATCCCCATTGCCCAAGAGCTCAGACTGAGTGACACAAAGAAACCAGGCAAAGTCTGAAACCTAGAGAAATAGTTGTTGACCAGAAACTACCATTTTCATAATGGGACAGTGACCCAGAGTCCTTCTTGAAGTGGGAAGAAGAGAAAAGAGGTGCTAGGAGAAGATTCCAGGGCATAGGGAAAGGATTGTTTCCAGGGGTCTCCATTTCTGAAGTGAAAAGATGCTGAGTTGGGAAAGAAGGTTCTATTCTTATGAGATAATTTTTTTCCCTGCAAAATATCTTAAAGGTCACATAGCTATTAGTATAAGAATGTTTTTAACCACACAAGTTTCAGTAAAATTAAAATCAAATGCTACTAAGGAAACCAGTTTTTTTTTTTTTTTGAACACCAGGTTAGCAAATAAAAAAATTACAGCCTATCGGGCTGAATGATTTAAAGTTCTGAATGGCATAACACTGCCAAGGAAACCACAGATTGGGTTTTCTACCCTAAAATGTGGAAACATGTTTTTCATCTTTTTCCTATCTCAAAGACTAGACCAGAATATTGATGTTGAAAACCAATTCGCATACTGCTCACCAAAATTGGTTAAAAACCAATACTGCTCACCAAATCAGTAACATTCAAAATGACAAAATATGACGGGACTTTGTTCCAGCAATGCAGAGATGTCAGGTGTGGCTGAAGAATTTTCCTGATTCTGCTGACAAAGAGGGCTAGATGTTTGCTCTGTGCTTCTCACTAGAGACAGTCAGTGGGAAAGAGGTAGTCTTTGAAGAGATGACAGGAAATCGCTTCTCAGAAGTGACATGAGAGGCCATATCTAGAATTATTAGATGGGAGTGGTAGGGGAGAGAGGAAAGCAGACTGGTAGAAGATTCAAGAGTAAATGAAGGAGGGTTATAGGTGCTTTATTGGATGGCAGTAGGACAGGGGCGGGACAGTGCTGTAGGATGAGGTAGATCTCTGTCAGTTCTGGGAAAGACCTTGCAATTCAGGGGGAGCAAGTGGGACTTCGTGCAGATTATGCAAAATGGAGACGCTCAGAGTACCTCCCAATGCCCCACCTGCTTGTCGCTTTGGGAGAGTGAAGACGATAATACAAGTCACTAAAAATCTTTAGCACAGTGTCTGACACAAAATAAGCACTCGTAAGTGAAAGTCATTATTTTATCATTATCATTTTTCATGTTAGTGGAGTGTGATTCCCAGCCCATTGGTGAGTACAAAGTAGCTTCTTTATTGACACTTGTAAGCAGGATGATTATTGGAGTAGTCACAGAGGAAATAACGGTTGTGTAGATTGTAAACAAAAATCAACCAGGTATTTCATCACCAAAAAGGATTTTTCAGGAAAAGGAAAAGATTGCAATTCTCTACGTGCAGACATGGCGAACCATGTGCATGCAGAGAGAGCAAGAAGTAGGGAACCCCCTTTTACAGAGGGGAAGAGGAAGTTAAGGGGAGGGGCTGTTACAACCATAAAGCTCTGTTGTAAACATGATTCTTCCTGCAGTGTTTTAGTGATTGGTATAAGATGTGAGAGTTCTTCCCACAGGCCCTCCGCTTCCTACCTAAAGTGTCTGTCATAAATTTCAATAGAAGCAAACACTTATTTTGTACTTACTATGTGTACATGTACTACTATGTGCTAGAAGTGGTTCTAAATTCTTCACATGTAGCTCTGTGAGAGGGTTATTATTACTACCCCCCTTTTACAGATGAGGAAAGTGAGACCCAAGGTTGCTCAGGTAGTAGGTGGCAGAGCCAGGGATAAAACCCAGGGAGCCTGGCTCCAGAAATCATACTCTCCACCAGGATATATTGCAGGAGAAAAAGAGCAGCTGGTCCAGAACAAGAGAATTCTGATACCTGCTGTGGGGTTGTATCTGGGCAGCAAATCTTGGAAATACACATGAGGATGAGGAAATGGGTCTCCCTTGCATAGCAGAGAAGCCCTTAGCCCAGACAGGAGCTGTGAGCAGAGAGGGTCTCAGGGCCAAAGCCAAAGGTAGGGCCAGCAGCCATTTATTCTGCTGGAATGTGCCCTCCATACCACCCTCACCACCTTCTGTTCTCTGCTGGGGCCTGCAGCTCCCTGGCACCATCTAAGCAATGATGAGAGGAAGCAGCTTGGCCAGCTATTGCAATAGCCACAGCTGCAGGAGAACAAGCAATGCAATCGATAGAGAAGAAATGATCATAAGGGTCTTGGACAGGGCTGCATAGGACCGGACATACAGCCCCAGAGGCAAGCCAAAGCTAGGCGAGAAAGCAAGCACCTTGGGTAAATTTGTAAAGTCAGAAACATGTATGCTGTGCCCACTCTGTTCCTATTTGTGATTCTCCTTCCCCACACCCTGACCTGTGCTGCACATCAAAGCCCTTTGTCTACCCAAGACCTATTAGTATAATCATTCACTTAAGCCAGCCCTCCTCCTTGTGCCTAGAGTGTGTCCTCCTTGTTTCTTCCATCATACCTTTCATTGTTCTGTAAGTCTCCCACCTGGCTGACCCAGCTGGAAAAAATCCAATAAGCAAATTTTTCCTAACAAGTCAGATTGCATGCACGCTATTGAGTGATTTATACTGGGGATATTGTTTTCAAGGAATATTCCTGACTGTCAATTTTGAAGTTCAAAATTAATCATATTATAAGGGAGGAGCTTCAGACCCTGTAACAGCAGATAGGGGGATTTTTGCTCATCCCATAAATTGCAGGGCACCAGTAACTAACCAATCTGGTCATATACAAAGTGGCGAGGTTTCTATGCGAAGCATTTTAAATAAGATGCATGGTCTATAATGCATTTTATTTTATGCTATCTTGTGCTCTTCTCTATTTTATCTCTCAAATGGGTTATCCGTTTTGGGAAGTAAGGACCAATTTCACATACATTTCTTTTACCACTGTGGGGACAGAGTCCCAGAGAGCAGTTTCCAGGCTCTCGGCCTCACGTGGAAAAGGGCTGGCTTGGGTAGTAGATGGCCATCAGCTGTTACCGGTTAGCCAATTAGCCACTGATACAACTGCCATGGCTGAGCTAGCAAGCGTGGATTGCAGTTAGCATAAAAGATTGCAGTTGGCAGGTGAGGTTGGTTGGCAGAGAAGTGGACAGCAGGTTGTGGATCGTGTGGCCCCTGCTTCTTGTGACTCCAACCCAGCCGCCAGTGAGACTATAGTGGTATGTCTCCCCTATCTATGGCTCCATGGGTGTTCCTTTTTGGCCTCACCATGTCCTGCGTCCTTGTGGGGGGAGTGGGAGCTGAGACCTCGCATGACACCCCGCGTGACAACCACATACTGAATAAGGAAGATACTCAACAAATATCTCTTTGTGTATTCCAGTGGGAGTATAGTGAACACTGTAGAAAGATTCCTGAAAAAAAAGTCTAAAACGAGCTATAGCCCAGGGAGATCCCACCACAAGATGTAATGCTTTGGAAATGCCACAAATTCAATTCAATCAAATCCAATTACTGACACTATCACCCTACAACTAGATTTAGGCCTCTAAGAAAATAAATTAGGTTATCATGTATTCAACAAAAGTTTATGGAACACCTACATAACCAAGAATTGTTATATACACTGGTGATATTGAAACTTCTAAGAGGTGGTTCCTATCTTGAAGGAGCTTAAATTAATGGCAAGGCAGGCAAGCAAATGTATTCTGTAAGGCTCCTACAAAGTTCACTGACAGTTCAAGTGTTACAGAACAATGTTATCCTGGGAGAGCTTCATTTTAATAGTAGCTTCTTTGATTCATAAATCATTGTCATCCAGAAGTCTCTGCCAACTTCTTTCCTTCTAAAGGAAGCTTTCTTTTCCTCCCCTCTCACTTAAAGAAGGAATGGTGCCAATAAGACCCTGTAAGACTATCATTTTCTTTAAAAGATGAGAAAGATCTGTGAGAAGGACCATAAAGTTGTATGATAAAAATGGTTATTCAAGAAAAATGCTCAACTTCACTAGCTATTAGGGAAATGCAAATCAAAACCCCGATGAGATACCACCTCACACCTGTTAGAATGACTGTCATCAACAAGACAAATAGTAACAAGTGTTGGAGAGGTGTGTGGAGAAAAGGAACCCTCATATACTGTTGGTGGGAATGTAAATTGGAACAGCCGCTATGAAAAACATTATGGAGATTCTTCAAAAAATTAACAATGGAACTACCACATATTTGACAGCAATCCCTCTCCTGGGTATCTATCCAAAAAATCTGAAAACATTTATCTGTAAAGATACACGTGCTCCGATGTTCATTGCAGCTTTATTTATGGTGGCCACTCAGGTGGTGACCACTGTGCAATTTCCTATCACCTCATAGCCAAACAGCTTCAGCCCTCCCTTACATATCCTGCCAACAAATTTCTTTTCACTATTTTTAAAGATAAGGCCCGATGATTACCTTAGTATTTCTTGCTTTATTATGAATTTAATGTTAAAAATGATGTTGCTGTTTTTAATAACAATTAAAATTATTATTATTTCTCTTGGCACTCTGGTTTCAAGGTTTCATGGTTATAAGTTGTTGCTCTACCACTGTCTTTCCTCCACAAATACTGTTAGTTTTGGAGCATGATTTGAGGTTCCTTTGATACTATGTATATTGAATCATCTGTATCATATATTGAAAATCTGTATTTCTTTAAAAAGCTTTTTATTATAAAGACTTTCAAACATTTGCGGAAGTATACACTATAGTACATTGAACACTTACGAATTCATTATCCTGTTTCAACAACTGTCTGATAGCCAATCTGGTTTTATTACTCTCCTGTCTTCCCACAATATTTTGCCACAAATTCCAGAAACGGTATCAATTTATCTATAAACATATATCTTTAAAATATAAGGAGTCTTCCTGTAACATAAACACAATTCCATTATCACATCTAAAAAGATTAAAAATAATTTCTTTAAAGAGCCAATTAATACCCGTACTTGTAATACATGTGTACGTATATATACATATATATATATTTGATATAAAATAAAATTATTATTACCATAGGAAAACAAAATATGTTTGAATTGAAATTTTAAGTTGTGACTCCTCGTTCATCTCCAAACTGAATTATTATTTCTATTTAATCCAACTCAGAAGGGTATCTCCTTACTCTCTGAATATATTGGGCAAGAAGTATTGTATCAAAACAACACCTCTGCACACGGATGGCTCAGACGCTGGTGTGGTCAGTAATAACTGTGACCCCAACTGCCAACCTTCCCAGAGACCTCAGCGGGTAGTGGCAATCTCTCCATGAACCTCCAGCCACCACCTTGCTTCTCAGCAGCTTTGCTTTCTGCTCTGAGATTTCTATGATACTTCCAGTTTTACAAAAAGGATGACCACCTTCCAAACAAAGCATTTGGGTCCCCCTGCCAGACAAAAAGCATCCTTACTACTCTTACTTTTGTAAGAAACCTAGAGCTTAATTTTCAATTTTTCCCATGTCATCTCACTGGTCTCATCATTTTCTCTATCCAAAGAAAATACAGACAAAACACTAGTCAGGTATGATCTCTCAGTATTTCCTCATTCTCCTTCTTAGTATTTCAAAATCCTTGTGTTTTCTTTATGGAGTTGTTTTTATTTTGTTTGACCCTGATTCAAAATAAGCAAATCTATATCTATATTTATATCTATATCATCTATATCTATATCTAATATATATCTGTATTATCTCTCTCATATATGTATAATATCTAATATCTGTCTATCTATCATCTATCTGCAAAAGTCTGGTTTTAAATTACAGACATATCATTTACCAACCATATGAGCTGGAGAAAGTTACCTAATCTCTTTCTCATTTGTCAGATGGGATAGGGTTGCTGGGACGGTTACCTGAGTGAACACATATGAGCTGCTTAGCATGGTGACTAAATATTAGGTTGGTGCAAAAGTAATTGCAGTTTTCGCAATTATTTTTAACCTTTGAAATTGCAATTACTTTTGCACCAACCTGATAATAGTATGTGCTCAAGAAAAGTTAGTAATATTATTAATGATATTTTAAGTGCCAATAAATAAATACGGTACTTTAATAGCTACTTTTTTAACTTTCAAAGTTTGTCAATATTGATTTCTCCTCATGTGAAAACTACCAATCATGTAGTACTTTCATGATTCACTTATTTCAGCTTCCATCAGTGGATGTTGCCTGTGATAATTATTACTGTGACGTTCTAATAATGTTTTTTTTATTTCCCTTCTGCTTATTAATTATTTATTATTTTTTTTCTCTACAGAAGTTGTCTCTTCTCCCCTATTTATTTATTACTTTAGTTATATATTAATATCAGTATAGATTCATGAATACTTATTTTATGTCTTGGGTTATAATCCAATAGCATCATTTATTTTGTTGCTATTGTTGTTCTAACTTTGGCCAATGGGAGCTCTTTCAAGTTGTCTCTTGCTGGATCCTGTAACATGCAGACATCTATACACACACACACACACACACACACACACACACACACACACATACACACACGAGGGTGCCAAAAAATATATGCACATTTTAAGAAAGGAAAAAAGCTATTAAAATTACACTGATGGTAACCACTTTGAGCACCTCTTGTAATTGCAGAAGTCAAACGTGACTTGTATTCATTTTTTGTTATCAGTATATATTGAGTATTACAATTTTAATACAGTTTTTTCCATTCTTAAAACGTGTATACATTTTTAGGCATCCTCTGTGTGTGTGTGTGTGTGTATATATACATATATATATATACATATGTATATATATATTTTTTTTTTCTTTTCTTTTTTTTAAACCATTTTCTTACTTTCTGGTACCACAAGATGCTCCACTATCTTCTCTTCACCAGCACTGGAATCAACCAGGGCTATATCCCTTTTCTTGGAGAATAATATTTAGAAACCAAGATCTGGGTGCCAGGTATGCTAATTGCTATTGAGGTATCACCAATTCTAGTTTCTCTCAATGTATACACATGCATACATATTTCTGTATCTATCTGAATACATATTAAAAATAATACCATGAGTCATATTCTAGTCTTGACACTTTCCTTATTTCTAACTTTTTTCTCCAACAGTGAGAAATCTTCCTTTCATTATCTGTAATATGTTTGTTTTGTTCAAACCTAATATACAAACAAAGTAGTAGTTTTAGAATTGCAAATCCATACCTTTGTGAGGAACAAATTCATCAACTAAAATACAATGTTTAAATTCTTTTTGTTTTGAGTCTAACAGTATCTGTCAAAACACTGTTTTCCCTTAGATCAGCTCCTTTTTACTCCAGCTTCCTTCAGTGTGGTTATGCTATTCATATGTAATGCACACAGTCTGAGTTCTCTCTTTCCCCAGATCCTCATCTATTGTTTTTAATTTACAGAGGGAAAATTTTTCTCTCAGTGATGTACAATTATGGGTTTTGCCCAATGTACAGAATTGTGTATCTTCCACCACATTTCCATTCTATTCCATTGGCCCCCAATTCCCTGTGCTGTTCTTTCTCTCACCCCCTCAATGACTGGTAACCATTTCTGTTTCCCATCCCTATAGTCTCAGGGCATTAGAAGAATGGAATTATAAGTATGTAGCCTTTTCATCTGGCTTCTTTTACTTAGCAAAATGCTTTTAAGATTTATTCATGTTGTTATGTGAGTCAATAGTTCATTGCTTTCATTGCTAAATGGCATTCCATTGAATGCACGTGCCACGGTTTGTTTATCCATTCACCAATATAGAACATCTGCGTTGCTTCCGATTTTGGATGATTATGACTAAAGCTGATATAAATATTTCTGTATAGATTTTGCGGGAACATGTTTTCATTTTTCCTGGGTAGATACCTAGGAGT
Organism: Rhinolophus hipposideros; assembly: GCF_964194185.1. NCBI lineage: Eukaryota > Metazoa > Chordata > Mammalia > Chiroptera > Rhinolophidae > Rhinolophus > Rhinolophus hipposideros. The sequence continues at coordinate 64,892,177 of NC_138055.1, read as the reverse complement.
CGATTGTTGGATGATAGGGTTGGTGTGTGTTTAACTTCATGACAAACTATTTACTGAAGTGGCTATTCTTAGCAATGTATGAGAGTTCCACAATGCACAGTGTTAGTCTTTTCTATGAACACCTCATGGTCGTTGTGGAGAAAGAGCCTCCTAGACGGTGAGCATTTTCTCAACTTCTGGGACCCCCAGGAGCTTTACATTGTTCCACTAGCCCTCACTTGGCCTTCCCCAGATTGTCAATTATTCTACTTAAACTCTTCTTGCATTTGAGAACAAGTATATATACATATATATATATGTGTGTGTGCGTGTGTGTGTGTGTGTGTGTGTGTGTGTGTGTGTGAAAGTATGAAAAAGAGCTTGAAGTAACAAACATCAAATTGAACATAGTGATTATATCTGCTGGGAAGAAGAAAAGTGCAGATGGGAATTTGGAAAGCTTCATTGTATTGATATTGTTGTTGTTCCTGATCTGGGTGATGATATCATTATTTTGTTATCTGTAATGCTCTTGGGCTCGTATAAAATCAAGTAACATTAAATAATAAATAAATACAACAAAATCACTAAACTGTAAATCTTAAGAAGCCAATTTAAAAAATAGTTACATGGCATATTTTTTTCTCCCTTATATATGCTGTATGATTTTAATTTAAATATTCCTATATTATTTTCGTACTTAAAAAACAAAACTTTGTTTTTAAGAAAAATACAAACATTAGCCTTATTTCGTAACCATTCGTCTTCCCAAGTTTCACACATCTCAGTGACTTCGTTGAATATGAGAGGTCTCATAAAAGCTTCCCTTTTTTATAAAATGATCAGGAGAAACCAATTGTAGTTACAATGAAAGGTTGAAACAGGGGCAGAGTTTGGGGTTAGACTGACATGGAAAGTTCCCAGAACGTCACAAATCTTGTGTTTACTTGAATCATCTCCCATGAGAAAGCAACATGTTTTGGAATCAGAGACACCACCAAGAACAATCTGGTCTTCCTTTCTCACTGCATAAAGTTAAATTTCTCCTAACTTTTATTTCCTTAGCTTTTAAGTGAGCATAATAAAAATCCCCTTATTTTGAAGTTTATGGATCTCTGATACATGTGGCCCAATTACATCCTTTGCCCACAGCGTTCCAACCTTTATTTTTCCAACTGGCCCAACTCGTTTCTGCCTTAGGGCCATTGTGCAAACGGTTCTCTTGGCGTGGAATCCTCTCGATCCTCCCATGACTGCCTTCTCTTTATCATCCAAGTTTCAGTTTACACGACATCCCCTTAAAGAGACGTTGTCTGACTCCCAGTATAAAGTAGCTTCCAGGTTATTATCTGCTATAGTCTGTATAGCAGCACCTACTCTTATCTGGTATTTATTTTGTCATTTATTTAGTTGTTTATCATCTGTTATTTATCCCACCCCAGCTTGGCCCGTTTGCACTAAGAAGAACACCTAGAATAAAATATAGAGTCAGTGAAAATTAGTGGAAAGAAAAAAATGAATAAATACATTCTTCTTTTATTATTGAGAAGTTCTTGAATTGGTTGATTCCTACAAGACGCCTTCAAATCAAGGAATAGGAGCTATTCCTTATTCTTCCCCTATCTACATTTGTCCCACGTTCTTTAAAAATAGTTTTGATGAAAAAATAGTTTTTCCCCAGACTAGTATATATTAACAGAAGTTGAACTTTTTCAGGAAAAGAGACTTTGAATGACGTACTATGAGGCAGGCAAACTAAGAGATGATCTTTCTAGACTCTGGAGATAAGAAGCAGGTGCTTCCTGCTCCCATATAAATTATAGGGCCACGTGAGGGGGTGGATAGAAAATAATTTTAGGAGCAGAATTTTTGTCATTGATTCAAAATAGTAGCTTAAGGGATAGGGAAAATCTGAAGAGGTCTTGAGGTTTCAGATTTGGGCCACTGGCTGGATCGTGGTGCTATTTCACAAGACAGGAGTATAGGAGCAGACAGAAGAGAAGAATTAAGAGATGACTAGATGGGGAGATTCAGGCGTGGATTTCCAGGATGCAGTTGGATCTGTTAGGTGTGATGTTCAAGGTCTGGACTGCAGATTTGGGATTTCTTATCCTCCAGGTGGTAGTTGAAGTCAGGCGAATAGTTGAGATCAATGGGAAGTATACGCAACGTGAGAGGAGACAGACAAGGGCGAAACTTTCAGTTATCGGTAACACTGAAGAACAGAAGGGGGAGGCTGAAAAGAGGTGGCCAAAGTGTCAGGAGAAACAAGAGAAGCATCATAGAAGCAAAAGGAGGAGGGTGAAGTGTGGTCGGTGATGTCAAAAGGCGATGAGTCCTAAGATTGGAAACGAGTCCACTGATTTGCCACTTTGTGGTCACTGTGACCTTTGGCAGTCACAGTTTCAGAGGTATTACAGGGGATGGTGGTGCAGAACTTAGATAGCAGTGGGCTGAACAAAGAAGTGAGAAAGAAGAGACAGATCTAGTTTGTCTGTGTTCTTTAAGCTGTGGTAATCTAGTATACAGGAGATCTCTCTCTCTCTCTCTCTAAAACCTGGGCAAGCCAAGTGTCTTTCTGTGCAGAATGTGTAAAATGGATTATTTTTTAAAAAAACCTAATGGTGGTCTTTAAAATTCATCCCTTTAAATAGCACCTTGTTAGTTAAAGTCAAATTTTCTAAACTCATTCTGAAACCCGATTTCATCACTTTTCACCTTTTTGTCTTGCCCCAGACCCTCCTTTTTGAACTTTCTGGACCTCTCTCTCCCTTAGGAACTGGAGATGGAGGTACTACTATTACTAGAACCTTTGCACAAGAAAGACAAGAATTGAGCTCTATTTCATTCCAGGGGAGAACAAAATAATAAAAAACAAAACAACTTTAGTAGCTGAAGTATAACATTTAACTGGGAACAAGATGACCATAGGTTTTTCAAGAACTTAATTTTGAAATATCAAATGACTGCATACAAATCAAGACCTGCACAGTTTAATGCCTTGATTGACTTCAAGATCCCAAGTCCTCAAAACAAAACTGCCGTTATAATGTACTTATTCAACGGGTGAATATATTTTAGAAAAGTTTTTACTACAAGGTTAGAAACACACTTAAATTTGAAAACCAAGACCCTTTCTTGCCTGGGCATCCATTAATTGAGTTTTCAGGTTTACTTGCTTGGTTTTAACTTTTCGAAGTACTATGAAATTGTGGTCCCTGTGAAGCAGATGGACTATTTTCATTTTCCTTGTGAGAAGACTGAGGTGCAGGTAGGTAAGTAATACTGGGGGAGGGGAGGTTGCCAAAAAAATGTATACACATGACTTGTATCCGTCTTTCGTTATCGGTATATACTGAGTATTACAATTTGAATACAGTTTTTTTGTTTCCTTTCTCGAAATGTGTATACATTTTTTGGCACCCTCTGTATGTCCAACGAAGATAATGCAGATCTTCTGATTTCCCACTAAGCCCTTTTCCATGCCCTTCCCAGCACTCTCGTTAGAGATCTTCATCCACAATTTTAAAAAGTAATATATGTTCAGTTTCTCAAGGAGAAAAAACATAGGTGGGAGCTGGTAGAAACAGTTTTGTATATAGCTCAGCTGATTGTGTGAAGTTGGTGGTCATGAAACTGTGGGACTTGGAGCGCTGGTTACAGCAAGGCGGAATGTGGGCAGAAGACGCTTCCTCCAGGCAGCTGGGGCAAACTGTTGCTGCATTACCCTTGCCTTTTCAGTTTGTTTCATAGCAGACACAGACACAAGTAACCATCAGCTCCCTTTCTGTACATAAGGAAACCTGGGAAGGTGCATACCAGTGTCATCCTCCCCACAACCCCCCACTTCTCCACCCCCAGCTCCTTGGTGTGCTGCCAGCAAATGTTTACTGGAGCAGCAGCTGAAGTCTGTTTGGGAACCTGCAGCCTGTGTACATTAGATGAGTGACCAAGGTGCTTGGGTGTGTGCTGACTCATTTAAGAACAAGTGATTTAGAGAGCTGCTGGGGCGTGGGTGGTAGAGTGAACTGGGGTTGATTTTCCAGCATGCTACCCAAAAAGCAATAGATGGAAGTGTCAACTGATGAAGTCCAAACACAGTTAAGTCCTGTTCAGAATCGAACTCGTTATTTTCTTTCTAAATCTGTCTTTTTGGATGCCCCAGTTGTTAGCAGCTGAATTCAGTAATATTTCAGAAATATTACAATATGAAGACTTATGTATTGAGCATTTACCACGTGCCAGGCATTTTCTTAAATGTTTTATGTGCATTAAATCACTTTTTACAACCACCCTCTGAGGTAGATACTATTATCATGCCCATTTTAATAGTCAGGGCAGCTGAGTTTTAGGGATAAGAAGTAACTACCCTCTGTATCTATGAATCTGTTTCTGTTTTGTTTGTTTGTTTACTATATTCTTTGGATCCCACACGTAAGTGAGATAGATTATATGGTATTTGTCTTTCTCTGTCTGAGTTATTACACTTTAGCATAATACCTAAAATAACATTGAATGTCAACTGTAATTGAAAAAAAAAGGAAGAAAAAAGCAACTACCCTGAGGATACAAGGGCATCCATGGGAGAGCATGACATTCAAATCTATTTTTCACCATGAAATGCTACTGAGGGATTAGTGCCATTTCAATAGAAATAAATGGGTTGTTCTTAATGTTCAGCAAATGTGATTTTTAATACTTCTTCCTCATTTTTGGTACACACATATGTATAAATAGAAGACAAAAGTTTGTTTTTTTCCTCTGAAAATGTGCAACAAATTGTGATTAAATTCGGAGCATGATGAAGGGACTATAATCTTTATACATGTGATGGATAGCTGAGTCCCTTTCATTTTTTCAGGTGGTTGATTCCACCTGATGTTCCAAGGATGGAACTCAAGGATGGAACTCAAGGATGTTCCAAAGTTCACCTCTTGCTTCAGGAGGGAGAAGCAGGTCTCTATGGGCTGCTGCAGACTTGACTGGGTCATGCTTGGGGGAGACCCAGATAGGCCTCAAGACAAAGCCTATCAGAGAGTCCTAGTGGCATAGAGACAGTAAGTAGGAAGGAGAGACAGCTGAAGGTAAGCGAATTAGTCCAATGGCATAATTTAGTATTTCAGAAGGGCATTTGATCATCTGTATTTTGTTGACTATCTTAGAGTTATGGAAATCTTTTTTTCATGGGCACATTGCCCTCGTGCAACCTAAGGGGCAGGGAAGTTAGGAGCAGAGGGCTTTGACCCACATGTCTGAGGCCTCCCCAGTGTGATTCCAAAACAGAGACACCTTTTTAATTTTTTAGCTGTCTGTTCTCTTTTTGGCCCAAACTCTGGAAATGAGCGCCCCCTGCCTGTGTTGTTCTCCCACTACACTGAGGGCTCTCAGTGAAGGCTCTCATGCCCTCTACCCTTGCCAGTCCAGGTCCTTGACCTTGTCCCTGCAGTCAGCGACACCCTGGGGCCTGATCACACCTGATCACACCTGTCACCTTGGAGACCATCCTCACACTCCCCTTGACCCTTGCTGTACTATTTGCCAGCCGGTCTGAACTGTGGGGTAGGCCCTTCTGTGAAACCCTATAACACAACTGAAACAAAACACCTACGTAGTAAAATTTTAAATCACCCCTCCTCTAACTGGTTTTACTTAGAACCTTTAAAATTGCTCAGCTTCCAGTTGACCTTCACCTAGCAGAGATCAGCTTCTTTTCATCACCCCACCTGTCAGAAGGTCCCATGCATCCAAAACCACGCAAAATTCTCTAAGAGACAAGAAACAGACTTCCCCACATTCTGTCTAAAGCTTACCACCCTGATCACACTCTCTGTACAGGAATTACTATCTGTCCACAATGACCGACTGCAAGTGTCTATTTCCTTAAGGAAAAACCCTAACCCTCCTTGTCAGGGTGTAGGTGTAACCTACAGCTTCTGCAAATCACTGAACACCTGAATCAGACATCAATGCTTCCCAGCCTCTGGGATCCTTTTTTTTTTTTTTTTTAAATTACAGTTGGCATTTAATATTATTTTATTTTATATTAATATTAGGTGTATAGCGTAGTGGTTAGACGATTATATAATTTATGAAGTGATTCCCTTCACTAGTCTAGTACCCACCTGGCACTACACATAGTTATTACAATATTACTGACTATAATCTCTATGCTGTACTTTAATTTCCGTAACTATTTTGTAACTACCTATTTGTACTTCTTAATCCCTTCACCTTTTTCACCCAGCCCCTCAATGGGCTCTTCTTGAATAAAGTTTTTAGTGGGACTCTGCAGGATAGCCTGGCTCATGTGGCCCTGAAACCCGTCACCGTCCTTTTCATGGTCTTCAGCGCAATGACATGAATGGAGGTTCAAGACTGCCCTTCCTGGTGTAGGTCTCTTCCTCCCAACATCCCAGCTCCTACAAAGGACTCAAACATCAACACACCCTACTTTGCAAAGAGGCCCAAATAGGACATAGGTTAAATAGAGCAGACAAAATACTTACTGGAAGGAAACATTTCTCTCTCCGAAATGTAATGAGCAGGAATAAAGTTTTGTTAAAAGACACTCCCAGTTTACACTATCCTATGGTACAGAGTACCTCATCATGAGCAGTGACCAACACACACAGGTACCCAATAAATAGAGTAAATTCAGGTAGCATCAGCATTAGGGACCACTCACTGCATTCTGATCTTCTCCAAGAGGATTGGATGCTCATTATTTGCACAACAACAGAGCACCTCTCTAGTTTTTTTTCCATTTTCTTTTTCTTTTTCCAGAACAAAGGAACTGTCTGCCACAAAGATAAATTTAAATCTCTAGTAGAGAAGACAAAGCAGCTTGCTAATCTTAAAATGCATATTCCCCTCATTTATTTCAGGCATCAGCATTTACTAATATTTTTGTTATTTTAATGTAGTTGAAGTGGAAAAAATACTGGATGTGGAATTGTGAGACTTGAGTTTGAATCCAGCCCCCCAGTTTTATTGGCTTTGTGATGCAGGACAAGGTGTAATCTCCTGAGGTTCAGCCTCTTTATAGCATGAATACCAAATAATAATAAGTGTATGATATTATTTGGGAATGATAAAAAGCTATAAAGATGCAAATTGGAGTTTTGAATGATTATTGTTGTTGTTATTACTCAAGCTTTTACCATTTCGGGGCTTCTGACTTCATCATATTTTGAGACAAACTACTCCAGGAAGAATGTAATGAAAGATTACCAATTTCTATTTTCTCTTCTTAGCCTCCTTGCCTTTTGCATTCTTTATCCCAAAGATATTTAAAAAAGTAGTTGCTGTTCTTTTTCCTCCATTGAACAACTATTTATTAAGCAGTTACCATAGACTAGACATTAATCTAGGTGTTGGGGAAAACATGAAGATGATAGAAACTGTTTCCGACCGTGTGGGGTTATAATCTAGCTGGGAAGACAGACTTTAACCATGTAATTATGTAATTAACTAAGTGCAGTTGAAACAATTGCTCTGGATAAAAAAGAACTGAGACCAGTGTTGTCAGTTGCTAGCCTGACCAGGCGCGATTGCTGCCATGTCCCTCATTTCTGGGCCTTGTCATTGTCCTCTGCAGCTGCCCTTGGAAGATGCCCTCAGTCTTTTTGTCATGTGCTCCTACCATCGGCTCCTTGTGTCAGAGGCTTCCAGGAACTTCTATCGGTACCAGCCAGCCCCCATTGAGTCTCTGGTGTCTCTCCACTTGAAATGGCTTCTGGGTCCATTGGGACTTGGACAACTACGTGATTCCTATGCTGCTAAAGTGAACTTGTTTCTGAATCTTCCAGAAGCAGCAGTGATGAGTCTGCAAATGGTTTTAGGGAATTTGCTTAAAGGCCTCTACTGTTACATTGGGAATGTCTGCCAGCGTAACTTTCTGTAGTGTCTTGGAATAGGTATTGGGTTCTTGACCTCTTTCTTGGAGCTGTCAGACTCCCAGAGGTCAGGAGTGTGGAGCCGAAGGCCCACCCTTCAAACTTTAATATGACCCAGGGGTATGACATGGCTTTATTTTTAGGCTTTGACGCTGGTATATTTTTTCACTATTCCACTTGCCATTTTTTTAAATCATGCTGGGGATTATGTAGGCCATGTGTAAGCAAAATTTCATAGCTAATTTTCAACTATGAGTGAAGAAAAGAATTGATCCTTTGATCTGCATTCTTTTCCTTTGGCCTAGTAAGTTTCATTTTAGCAAGGGAGAAGCAGGAAAAGAGAAGACGTTGACTGATAAAGCTTTTGGAGCTCCAGGGAGTGATGAAAAAGACTTTGCGTCCAATTGCATGGGCTTTTCAAATTAGATCCATAAGTAATATTATGTGCTTTGAGTCTATTGGTGTTTAAAAGTTTTCTAGTTTACATTGAGTGCTTGTTGAGAAGGGAGTTAAAATAATTAGTGTATGCTTCCGATTTTTATTAACGGATGGTTAGGTTTTTCAGAGAGTAAGATGAATGAAAAGATAAATGCATAGATGCCAGTCATGTTTAATACAATATTTTCTCTACTTTCCCATATTCTGCATTTTCTTCAGTTATTGAATTTGACTTTATGCATACTTCTTTCTCTTTTCTAAGTCTTGGTTTGTGATGTAAATACCAACCTTATAACAACAAAGGAGACTTTTTCTCAGTTTTATTTTGCAATTTTTATAACCTGGATTTTTAGTTAATCAAGGAAGAAAATGAGAACTCATTTTGGATAAGAGTTAAATTTTGGATATGTAATTTAGTTAAGTGGCTAGTGGTGGAAGCTAGCCTGTTTCAAATAATCACAGATTCTGAAACTATACTTGATATTTTTATGCACATAGCTATTTTCTCCCCAAGAATTGAATATTAAACTGCCAGCATAATTCTAATCTCATATGGGGTGATCAGGTACAGAGAAAGAACTATTTCAGGGTTTGCTTTCTGAGTCAATCAAACAACAGAAAACCTCCTTCCTTTCCAATTCACCACAGTTCTTACCATTGTATTATAACAAGGCTCTACCACCCACACCTTATTTACATTTTTATATACATAAAAATGTGAAGGTAGATTTTGGGGTGTTTTCAATGTGGAAACATCTCAATCACTTTTCCTTTTGGGAGCTCTGGACAGATCTACTTATGATATAATATCAATTATGTTTAACAAAGGAAATATTCTCTCATTTTATGAGATTTTTATAAATGTCTTGCCCCCACATTAGCATCTAACTTATTTTACTTTCACATCTATAGTTCTCTCTCTTTTATTCTTTTATATTTGCTTTCTTTAGTTTCCTTTGATTACTATCTTTGCATGGTGTATCTTATCAAATACATGAGCACTGAACTGATTTATTGGCATGGGGAGGTGGCATGTCATTCAGAGCCACGCTTATCAAAGGGAGGAGCAACTTAGAACTTTGATTTTTCTGACATGTAGCTGCTGAAAGGTTTCAAATCCTTAAAATTCTTATATTTTCTCCTTTCATCCATGTCAAATGACTTTTCCCCTCTACTATTCTCCACCTTCTTTTTCATCAACTTTTCTCTATCCTTTAGTTGTCTCTTTGCATGAGAAGCAGTTTATCAATTTAGGAATGCCTACCTCCTCCCCTGAGTTAGGATCCGGAAGTGAAGTTTGGATTAGTTTCTTAAACCAGCTGATATCTACTCATGCTCATTTTGATCTGAGCTGGAGCTTTAGACTCTCACTGGAGCTTATTTACTGGGATTCAGTAAATAATTAGATGCCAGATATATAATCAATACTATATACAGTGGGAATCAGACAGATTCTCCTATCTTCATGTGACCTTGTTCTGGTGAGGAAGCCAGATAACAAACAAGTGTGTAAATGTATACTGTAATGGGAAGTAGTGATGAGAGCTGGGAAGAACAATCAGGTAGGGTCAGTTACAGAGGAGGCCAAGTCTATGTGAGGAGATGACCTTTGAGCAGAGGCTGAATGACTCACAGGTAGTCATTCAAATATCTGGGAGAGGAGTGTTCCAAATGAGAACAGCACATTCAATGTGTGGGTAGGGGCAAGCCAAGAGTGCTTGAGAACCAGCAAGGAGATCAGTGTGTCTGTAAGGCAGTGAAGGGGAACGTGGACAGAAATCAGGTTCTAGAAGTAGCTCAGGGCCAGATCTTACCCTAGAAGAACACCATATTTGAGAAAACAAGCAGACTTAGAAAATTAAAATTAAAAACAGGAAACATTATGTATTACAGCATAATATATCACCCAGGACAGAATAGTGTCATAAACAAGAATGCAATTAGATATTCAAAAAGCGAAGTCTCCTTATGGCCTGGGCATGAGTAAGGAAGGATTCCGGAGAGGATGGCTTGAGCTCTTGTCATTCATTTATTTACTTAGCTTATATTTATTGAATGCAAAGTAGGTGTCAGGTTCTATGGTAGGTGGTAAAAACATAGTGACAAGCAAAACAGACCAAAACCTGCGTCCATGAACTTACTACCTAGTTGGGGAGACAGAGGTAAAGTAAAGAATTACATAAAATTACAAACCGTGAAGAATGTTCCACAAGTACAGTGTAGCACATGATACTAGAAGAGTCTAAGACCTAATATAGCTTGGGGGAGGGGTGGGTCATGGGGAAAGTGATGCTCAGAAAGTGACTAGATGGCTGGGAGCTGGCCAGACAGGCATGTGCAAGAGCCATCTGGGCAGAGGCAGCAGCCAGTGGGGAGGATCCCAGTGGAATGGGCCAGGCCTGCTCAGGAAGCCAGAATGCAGCTGGTATGGCTGAGCACAGGGAGGACAGATTAGGGAGGTAGGGTGGGACTTTCCCAAATGGGGTTGCATCAGATCATGTGGAGGTTTGGATTTCAAATTTTATCCTAAAAACACTGGGAAGCCATGAAAGGTTTTAAGGAAGAGAGTATCATGATCAGATCGGATGCCTGATCAGATAGGTGTAGGATACTTGTGCTCCAGTTGTATAGGAAACGGTATTGGAAGAGGTCCAATAAAGAAGCAGGGGATCAATGGAGAGGCCACCACTGCAGGAATCCAGGTCAGGATGATACTGGCTTACACTACAGTGGTGACAATCACTGGTGAGATGAAGAGGAAGGGCAGGTACGTTTTTAAAGTAGTTTCATCAGGTAGATCTTGGATGACATGCAGAATTTTCATTTCTCTATGTTGTGGAAAAATTAGAAATACAAAGCAAACAAAAGCCCCAGGTTACACTTTCTAAAATTCCAACAATAAAATGTACTTGAGCCAGGAAGCCAGGCATTCTCATTGTGCATCTTGCATGCTAGCAATAATTGTCCTTTTTTCCTGGAAAGTCATTGGGAGTCAGATTTGCTGCTCTCATGCAAATTGCAAAATAACAATGCAGTTATTTATATAAAAACTAGAACACCTACTATGTAGCAGGAACAGTTATGAGGCTGGGGACATAGTAGGGAGTGAACAGGTTAGATCTCCTTTCTCAAAGAGCTGGTATTCTGGTAAAACTTACATTCCCGTGTATTCTTTTAAGAAATATATATTTTTGACCAAAAGAAAATAAATGAGTGACATGTTTCTTGAATACTTCAATTTGATATGGGAATTTTTATAAGAAGGCCTCCAAAGCTTCTGTTACAAAATATTTAAAAAGTAAATGTATTAATAGCCTAACAACTTACTGGGGAAGCATTTTCCATCCAACTAACCAAAGAAAAATATTGTTACTTTATAAAGATCTTGCGTAAATCATTAAATAAAGCAGAATCCCCTAACAGAAAAAAGGTTTTAAAGATACAAGAAATACTGTTAAAATAAATAATACAAATGGCTTCAAAAAATATTGACTTCAGTAGTAATAAAAGAAATGCAATTTCAATCAATCAGATAGTATTTGCTCCTCTACCATTAGCAAAGATTTTACCTTTTTAAATCGTAATACTCCATTGTAAGTGGGTATGGCTGAACCAATGTGAATTGGCAAAACTTTCCTGGAAAACAGTTTAGCAATATGCATGATGAGGCTTAAAATGTTAAGTCCTGTTGCTGAATTATATTTCTAGGGATATGACATAAAGTAATCAGTTATATCAACAAAGATTTCCGTCTATATAAGTAGGTAAACAGTTCAAGATAGGGGCACAGATATTGAGCTTAGGAGGTCAGAAAATTGACTTTCTGATCTGAATCGCAATTAGGTCTTTCAGAGCTTTTGGAGATCTCATTTTGACTCTATTGTAGCTGGACTGAGAGCCTCAGCAAAGACTTATATCATATGAGTCGGAATCTCCATCTATTTCCTGATGGGGAGAAAACGTTATATTGATTTAGCCCCAAAACATGACTGCACAGCGTAGAACCTCCTTACCCTCCTGCCTTCAGAGAGCTGCACAAGTCTTTTAGTCAGCAATCAAGTCAGAGCCTAAGCGTACCTGCTAGAAGCTCTCTGCTGCCATCTCCTGTCCTCTCGTCTCTCTGGGTTCTGCCTTCCACCTCCATCCCAGATTTTAGAACAACACACACACACACACACACACACACACACAGTAGGGAGAGTAGGGAGGTGGGGGTAGAAGTAAAACAGTGGATTTGGAATCAATAATAATACTTGGTAATGCCTCCCTAGTGCATATGTCAGACACTGTGATTTATATATATATATTAACTAATTCAATCCTTACAATAAAATAAAATAAAATAAAATAAAATAATAGTATCTCGGGGTGGATGCTATTATGATCCCCATTTACAGATGAAAAAACTGAGGGACAGAGATTTGACCAAGGTCATACAACTAGCATGTGGCAGAGCAGGGATTTTTGTGTAAGCAGCCTGGGTCCAGAATCCTGCTTTTTAAATCACCGTATCATTCTGCTTCTTTAATGAACAGAGTTCATGTCCCGACTCTCACTTATCAATGGGTGACTAGGAGAGACACCAAACATCTCAGAGCCTGGGTTTCCTACTGATATATGGGCATAAGAATACCAACCTTGCTGAAGTATTGTGATGATGGAGTGAGATGATGTATGTAATTAGCATCCAAATATGTATGGCATTATTATTCATAAGTACATTATAATTCCATGAAAGTCTGTGCATTGACTTTGCCATAATATTTAATTATCACTTGAAAATGAATTGCAAAGACAAAGCTGTACCCTCTTGAAATGCTTTTGGGCCCATTTCTTGTGTTGCAGCATTTGGTGGTTATGCAGCTCACTGGAGTTCTAAACCATATCTCCATCGAGTTGTCGGCCCATCTGTCTCTCCTGGACACCTAATGACTCTATACCAGGTCTCTGCCAGTTGTGGAGTCCACAGCAGTGAGTTTGACAAAACTTTTAGCAGTTTGCTATCACTGTGGTGGAGCAGTAGCTGAGGTTGGGTACAGAGGAAGTCACCAGTGTGCTCCAATACAGAACACCATGGGGCTCTGGGTACAGAATTTAACAGTGGGCTTGCCTGCTTGTTTGATTCTATGAATTGGTTTCCAAGGAATGGCTGTGGTGTAGAATTTTATGCCAAACACAAGAATGCAGTTATAAGCATATCTTGATCCACCTTCTCAATGATGTGGTCATCACTTGCTCATTTTGATCCTGCAGAGTAAGGGTTCTAAGAAAAAGAAAAATAGATTCTTCATACACCCCAGAGTATAAGTGGAAACAGAAACATTTTCCTTTTTCTTAGGTAACTCTGTCTGTACAATGTTTAACAAGTTTCTATGTTTACTATTCATGCAAAACATACATCTGCTGGTTTTCTTTAATTTCCTCTTTTTTAAAAGACAGGGGTTAACTTTATACTTAACTCCTTCCCTGATCTCCTACTTCTTGTGATTTAGAGCCTTTCTGCTTTGGGTACATCTGGTCCCAGCTGCACATCTGGCTCTACAGTTGGCTGTGAGATTTTTGAACCAGTTACTTACCTTTGTGACCCTAGATTTCCTCACCTGTAAATTTAAAATAATAATGCCTGATTCATGAGGTTGATAGGAGGGTTATATGAGATAATGTGTGGAATGCATTTTGCAAAATGACTAGTAGGTAAGTTACAGGGATAGGGAACATAACATATAAAAGAGGAAACATATGTAGGCATGAAAACCAAGAAACTAGAACAAAGGAAAGGAGCAGAAAGTTTAGGAAATAATCACATGGTATACAGATAAAAGAGAAACAGATTTTGTTGTGGAAAAAAGATGTAGGTTCAGAGTTCAAAATAAGATTTTGTCATTTACCAAGAACTGCATAGACAGAAGCAGAAACTGGACTATTATATTACACAACCACATCTACATTCTGTAACAGATCAAAATCACAGACTTTCTTTTGTACATATTTCAGAAATCTCAGACATCTTCTCCCTCCAGGAAACGTACCTTGATGTCATCGTGAGAGAGGGACCCTCAAGAAAGTCGGGTAGAAGAATAGAGACTTTGATGCTATCCGGGGGAGAAGGTAGCCATGTTAGCCAATTTTGAAAGGCTATCTGGATGGAGTATTGGTAGTCAACTTTTGAAAGGGGACACAGTGTTTGTCTAGCAAGGATTTATCTTTGTTAGGAATTAATTTTCTTTCTCTAACTTGTTATACAGTGTTATATTATTATAAAGAGGCATACTTTTTCATCATAGTTAGGTAGGTATTGCTTTAAGGAAGTACTGAAAAAAAAGGAGACAATATTCACTCTCTCTCCAGCACTTACTTATTGGGTACCTATTCAGGTATTATGGATACATAAATGAATGAAATATGGATCTTGACATGAGAAGCTGTTTAGGTTAATTTAAGATTGTTCTAACCAAACCAATCCCAAACTTAGTTGTTTAAAACAATAGCAACTCTTTATCACTTATCATCATTCTATAGGTGACCTGGTTGTTCTTCTGCTGGTCTTGGTTGATGTCTCTTATGTGGTTGCAGTGAAATAGTGGCTATGGCTGGAATCATCTGAAGGTTTATTTGGGATACTGGGATGACTAGGCTTTTCTATTTTTTCTGTATAGTTTCCAAGGGTTTTTTTCTCTCCACATGGACCTGTTCAATGTCCATCTATCAGGTAACTGATCTTTCTACACAGTGGCAGCAATCAGCTTTCAAAAGAGGGGAAATGGAGGCTGCTAGTTCTCTTAGAAGCTAAGCTCAGAATTGACACAGCATCATTTCCACTGCATTTGTTACTGTAAATCAAAATCAGAGGTGTGTTGGGGAACCAGCTCTCTAAACAAACAAAAACTCCCACTAATTTTTATTGTTTACTGACTTTCCTAGTGTAAATATTCCCAGTTGCCTGATTTCAAGCTATCAACGTGACATCACTGACCACAGAATTGGGAAGAGATGTGCACAGCTGGCTCTTGAGAGCTGGTATGAACTGGCTACAGCATGTCATTGGCATATACCAACCAACCAAGGTTCAATGTGAGAGAGGAGTAGGCCAGGGCAAGCACACCAGAAGAGGGGCCATCTTTGGAGACTACCACAGAAGCAAACGGTCTCATGGGAAAGACAGATTCATAAGTAGATCATTACTTTATTAGCATTCAGCAGGACAGGGTAAAATATCCTAGTAAATGTATGATCAGAACTATAGGAACACAAAGAAAGTGACTGCCAGGGATGTCAAAGAAGATTCACAGTAGCTGAGTTTTAAAGAATAAGTAGAAAGGAGTTCACCAGGTAGAAAGGGGGATGAAGGTATCCAGTGAAAGGAGACAACATGTACAAGTTCACGGATTGTTACAATAAAATGATTTGGAGACTGCAAACCATTTTCTTTCTCATGTGATTGTAGTGGAAATATATCTTGGCTATTCACATATTGTGTCCTGTTGTTTATGTCAATCAGTTCCTAATACTTTGATATCTAAACTGTATCTCCCCCCATTTTTATATGTAGAAGTGGCACAGAATTCTTTATGTGACCTTGCGGGCCAATTTTGAAAGGAAATTTGGTTCATATAAGTAGAGGGTTCGTAGAGGATAGAAACAGAAAGATTTGCCTCCAGTGATTTGACTGTGAAGATTCTTGAATATGCTTTAAGAAGCCAAGAACTTACTTTATAAGTAGTGAGACTCACCAGACAATTTTGAAAGAAGAGTGGCATGAATATATTAGTTTCCAGTGGCTGCTGTAAAAATTTACTGCATGCTTAATGGCTTAAGACAACCCAAATTTGGTATCTTACTGTTGTGGATTTCAGAAGTCTAAAATCAATCTCACTGGGCTGAAATGAAGGTGTCAGCAGGGCTGCACTCCTGTGAGTTCTAGGGAAGAAACTGTTTCTTTGCTTTTTTCAGTTTCTAGGGTCCACCTTCATTCCTTAGCTCGTGACCTCTTCCTCACATCACTGTAACCTCTTGTTTCCGTTGTTACATCTTCTAGAACACACTTTGATCATCTTACCTCCCTCTTATAAGGGACCCTTGTGATTACATTGGACCCATGCAGGAATAAAGGAAAATCTCTTCATATCAAGATCCTTAATTCAATTACATCTGCAAAGTCCCTTTTCCTTGTAAAGTAACAAATACACAGGTTTCAGAGATTAGGATTTGGGCATCTTTGGGGAAGCCATTATTTAGCCTACTATACGTGATCAGATTTGTATTTTAGAAGTATCACTTTGGAGATCATATGCAGAGTTGGTTTAACAAGTGTGATACAGTTCAGGAAAATAAACTATAAGCCGTGGCAATAGTCCAGGTACAGCCCTAAAGTAAAATGTGACAATGAGGAGAGAAAGGTGCATATGAGTTTCAAAGAGATCTAGAAATTGAGATTAGCAAAGATTTCATGACGAATAAGAACCAGGGAGTAAAAGAGAGGAAAGAATCAAGGTTGACTTTCCTGTGATAGAATTAAACCAGAAGGAATTCCTGGAAATTAAGAATGGGGTGGGGTGGGGCAACTGTTTCAGTTTAGACTGTGTTGTTTTAGTAGTTCTTGGAATATTGTGGTGGTGAGGCCAGATGCCGTTAAAATTCAGACCTGGAACTACCATAAGAAAGCGATCGTCCATAGAGAACAAACCGAATAGGAAGAGAAATTCAACAACAGAACCCTAGAGACTCCAATATTTGAGAAGAGGCCAGCTAAGTAGGCAGAGAAGGGAAGAAAGAGAGGTATTACAGAAGTCAAGAGATACGAGGATAGCAAGAAAGAAGGAATTGACCTTGATGTCAAGTATCTTAGTGTCAAGTGAAATAAGGCCTGAAGTTTATTGGACTGTGCAGTTAGATAGAAAGTAATATTAGATTTTAAGAGCAATTTTAGAGGGTCTGTAAAGGCTGGAGCAGATAAAAGGGATGAGGGTGAGTGGGTAGTGAGAAAGCAGAAAAAATGAATACAGGCTATTATTTCATTAAGTTTGGCTGTAAATAAAATGCAAGAAATTATACAGTCACTAGAAAGAGAGACCTGTTTCCCCGATAATGGCAGTGGCTTTCACAGTTTATAATTTAAGGGAAAGAGTCATTGTGGAGAGGAAGACAATGAAAATAGAGGCACAAGAGAGGTTATGGGGATATATCAAGTAGAGAAGAGACAAGAATACATGTTCAAGGGTTAGGCTGATGGACAGAAGTGGAGAAGGAGATACATATATGATAAATGAGCACATATATAACTACATTAAAGGATGATATGGCAAAGATGAGGAAGCCTAAGCTTGACAGACTCCATGTTTTCTATGATGTAGATGGATAAACATTTCTCCCAACTCAGGAATCCAAACCTGCGCTCACAAGTTCTGTCTGGAATAAGTGTGCAAGAGTTGAGTCCCAGTCTCACCATTTCCCAGAAGGGTGACTTCAGATGAGTTTTTAATTCTTCTCAGTCTCAGTTTCCATGCCTGTACATTGTGGATGCTAAGATTATTTACCCCAACACAGACTTATTATAAAGATCAAATTAGATAATCTATGTAATGTGCTTAAATAAATGTTGGGCATTATTATTATTATTGGCACAAAGTTGAGTTTCTTTTGTCTTTTCTTTTGCCTTCCACAAACATTTTTAAATGTCTATTTGATTCATTTCTTTAGCATTTCAAGATTTCTTTCAATGAAAGTTTTTTTACAGTTTTTCTTTGAATATACCTGGTCTTCAACTACAACATAATTTATTTAAAGAGTTTAATCCATAAATATTATTTTACCTCAACACAAAAATATATTAGGCTCATGGGAATGCCATATATTCTAGGATTAAAGTCCTGCCTTAAATTCATATCTGGGAGAACATTTGATATAATATTTGTACCTGGGGCTTTAATAGGAAATTAAAAAAATTTCCTTGTATGAGATTTTTATCTTGCCATTTCTAAATTTGCGCAGCCCAAGGTTATCTGTTACTTTTAAGGAGGGAGCTCAAGGTCTTAACTGAAATACTTTTATAAATCACCTTCGCAGGATAGCTAGCCTCAGATGCATGCTTAGTTTCCACCAATTCTAGATCCTGTTGAATCTAGGCATTGAATATGACTTAATTTATCTCTAAAAATAATTTTGTTCCAGCAAGGCACCTTGAAAAACAACACATATATATTGCTTAGGATAGTGTGTGTGTGTGTGTGTGTGTGTGTAAGAAAGAGACACAGAGAAAGAAAGAGACAGAGACACACACACAGAGATAGAGACAGAAAGAAGCAAGAAGAAATGAGGAAGGTGGAGGGAGAGGTAGCAAGAAAAGAAGAATTAATTATTTCCTTTCATCCTGTTAAAAATACATATATGCTTCCTTGTCTCAATCCAGGAAATAAAGTCCCAAGTTAACATGGAAACTCTTATGTTTTAACCATCAATTCAATGTGAATAGTGGATGAGGAAAAGTTGCCCAGCTTTACCAAAAAACATAATTCTCATGGAAGGGAGAAAGAACATGTCTCAGGAGGTTGAGTAGGTCATGATATGCCTAAGGTTGCACAGATAATGGTGGTAGAGTCAGGCTTTGACCCCAGGTAGCACTGATTCCTCAGCAATGATCTTGGCTGTTGCGTAACAGGGCCCCCATCAAAAAGTTTGGTTAATAGTAGGGCACTGAGAACAATTACAGTAATGATGTGGCAACTTCTCTCACGGAGATTGGACCACAGTGGAGTAACCACAGTTTGATTCCACCATCAATGTGCACTCATAAAAAATATGGTGGTGTGGAGTTGTGGAGTAGTACTATTCTTTCCTCGATTCCAAGACGTTTAGAACTTTAGGGTTATAATAATGATAATCACTTTTTGGGGTAAATTACTCTTTTAATATGCTGCTGAATATTTTCCAATGTTCATTATTACTGCAGTTTTCCTTCTTTGCAGAACAACCATTAAGTAACATTACCTCTAATTTTTTGTACCATTTTTGTTAGATGTGTTTTCATCTTTTTGATGATTTTACAGAAATTGTTTGGAAGCTTTTCTTTCTTCTCTGTGCTCTGGAACAGTTTAAATGATATTCAAGTCACTTGCTTCTTAAAACTATTATAGAATGAATTTACCCATAAAACTATATGTTCTTAGTGACTTTTAAAGGGTATACTTTGGAAGTTCTCAATACTTTGCCACAGCAATTGATTTGTTTGATTGTAACTCTCTTCTAGGATCAAGCTGGTAACTTTTTAGTTTCTTAAAAATCATCCAGATCTTTGTCACTGAATTTATATGTACAAAGTTGATCACATTATCTTACGATTCTATTCTGTGACTGGGTATTTCTCAATTTTATTTTCTCCCACTCTAATTAGGTAATGCGTGCTTTATATATTTTAATGTTTATTCATATTTCAGAGAACCAGCTTTTTATGTATTTATTAGCCCCATTTCTTTTCTCTTTTCTGATTCATTACTTTTAGATTTTTGTCTTCAGTATTTGCTTTCTTCTACTTTCCTTAGCATATTTTGAGGTTCCTTTCTAGATTCCTTTTTTTTCTGTTTAGTAATTTTTGTGTTTTAGGCTATGAATTTTCCTCTGAGTTATAGATACATTAAACTTTTATTTATCATTATTTTTAAGGTATTCTGAAGTATTGGATTTAATTTTCATGTTGAGTTCCTCATGAGTTGAGAGATATTCTAAAATTTTCATGTGGCAAATATTAGTTTCTATTTTTGTTATTAATTTCTAATTTTACTGGATAGTGATCAAAGAATATGATCTATACTAGTCCTGCTTTTGGTATTGAGGTTTCCTGTGTGGCCTGTTGAGAGTTGAGTTATGTACTCCCAAAAGCTATGTTGACATTTTATCCTCTCATATCTGTCTATGTGACCTTTCTTGGAAATAGTCTTTGAAGATATAATGAAGTTGAAATAAGGTCATACTAGATTAAGGTGGGCCTAATCCAATGACTGGTGTTCTTATAAGAAGAGGGACATCTGGATAGAGATACACACAGGAAGAACACCATGTGACAATGGAGGAAGAGTTTCACATGATACATCTACGAGCCAAGGAACCCTGGTGATTGCTGGCAACCACCAAGCTAGGAAGAGGCAAGAAAAGATGCTCCCCTAGAGCTTTCAGAGAAAGCATGGCCTTGCTGCCATTTGATTTTGGACTTTTAGCCTCTGGAACTGTGGAAGAATAAACTTCTGTTGTTTTGAGCCACCCAGTTTGTAGTACTTTGTTATGACAGCCTTAGGAAACTAATACATACTCTAATAATATATGGCCAAATTTTGTAAATGGTTAAAGGTGATTGACAAAATGATATATTCTTTAATGGTAAGATCTATCTTCTTAATTATGTTATTAAATACTCTATATCTTTTCTTATTTTTGGTTCTCTTGTGTTATCAAGGACTGAGATAAGTCAATGATACTCATGACTATTGTGTTTCTGTCTACCTTTCCTTATATTGTACAATTTTTGTTAGGATTTTGTATATATAATATCATGTCATTTGCAAAGAGACAGTTTTACTTCTTTCTTTCTAATTTGGATGCTTTTCTTTTTTTCTTTTTTAAAGATTTTATTGGGGAAAGGGTACAGGACTTTATTGGGGAACAGTGTGTACTTCCAGGCCTTTTTTCCAAGTCAAGTTGTTGTCCTTTCAATCTTAGTTATGGAGGGTGCCATTCAGCTTCAAGTTGTTGTCCTTTCAGTCTTAGTTGTGGAGGGCGCAGCTCAGCTCCAGGTCCAGTTGCCATTTCTAGTTGCAGGGGGAGCAGCCCACCATTCCTTGCGGGAGTTGAACCGGCAACCTTGTGGTTGAGAGGATGCGCTCCAACCAACTGAGCCATCTGGGAGGCAGCTCAGCTCAAGGTGCCGTGTTCAATCTTAGTTGCAGGGGGCGCTGCCCACCATCCCTTGCGGGACTCGAGGAATTGAACTGACAACCTTGTGGTTGAGAGCCCACTGGCCCATGTGGGAATTGAACCGGTAGCCTTCGGAATTAGGAGCATGGTGCTCTAACCACCTGAGCCACCGGGCCGGCCCAGGATACATTTTATTTCTATTTATTTATTTATGCCAAATTGCCCTGGCTAGGAGGCTATGTTGAATAAAAGTGGTGAGAATGGGTATCTTTGTCTTGTCCCTGATATTAGAAAAAAAAAAAAAAAGCTTTCAACTTTTCACCATAGAATATGATGTTAGCTGTAGGCCTGTCATATCTGCCCTTTATTATATTAAGGTACATTTATCTTTACCTAACATGTTGAATGTTTTTATTATGAAAAGATACTGAATTTTTTCAAATGCTTTCTCTGTGTATTGAAATAATCGTATGAATTTTATGCTTCATTTTGTTAATGTGGTATAACAAACACCATATCAAATCAATCAATTTGCAAATGTTGAGCCAACATCTGCATGTCAATTATTTTTGTATTTTGTATTTTTGTATTTTAACCCCTATACTAAAGTAACCCCTATACTAAATTTACCCTCCACCATTACAATATTGGAGTATTCTGAATTTAACCATATATTTACCTTTTCCAGTGATCTTTATACTTTCATATGTTTTCATGGTTTACTAATTAGCATCTTTTTGTTTCATTGGCATACACTGCCTAGAAGAGGGAGCAAGTTTGAAGGAAAACATGATGAGTTCTGTTAAATGATAAATTATAAGCATCTGTGAGATGTCCAGTTATGGCTAATAGGCAGGTGGAAATCAAGGCTGAAATATAAGGCTGGGAATCTTTTCTGTATGGGTGGTGGCTAAAGTCATGGAGTGGTTATGAAGTACCAAGAGAAAGTATACAGCCGCTCTGTTCAATACAGTAGCCACTAGTCACATGTGATTATTCAAGTTTAATTATGAATTAATTAAAATTAAGTAAAATTGAAAATTCAGTTTGTCTGTAGCCACATTTCAAGACTGCATGTGACTTGTGGCTACCATTTTGGACAAGCACAGATTATAGAACATTTCCATTATCATAGAAAGTCCTATTGGACAGCACTGCAATACAAAGTGAGAAGAGAAGAGGTTTGAAATATATCAGAACCCTTATATTATTGATATCTGTGTGGTCATTGAAGTTGTCCAACAAAAACCAGCTGAGAAGGAGACTCCATCCATTGAGTTACTTCATTGGCAGGGCACTAGATGTTTTATGTCTTGTAATGTTGGTAATATTAATTATTTTTATTGAAGCTTGTTAAGGTCAATTTTCCAAAGTCCCCAATCTAGTAAGTGGCAGAGCTGGAATTATAACCCAAGTTATAATATTCCAAATCCAATGATTTTTCAATTGCCCCAGTCTTCCTAGCTTAAGAAAACACAGAGTATGGTGCCAAGGAAAAAGTCAAGGAAGAAGGGAATTTTGTGAATGAAAAATAGCACCAAGAGTTCAAGTAGCTAGTTCAGAAAAGTGTTGATTGAACTGGGCAACAGCAGGTGGTCATAAACTTTGTTGAGAACAATTTTAGTGTAGTGTGGGGGCTGAAACTCTATACTACAAGGTGGACTGAGTATAGCTGTTCAGCCACATACAGCATAGGCCTATTCAGGCTGTTCTTTTCAGAGATAAGAGATAGGTGATTCTTTACACAAAAGATGGTTCACTGACGAGACGTTTCATGTTTTTGCAAATTATATATTAATGCCCTAAGATTCATCTATCATCTTTGGTATAGTCAGAGACACTAACTCCTGCAATCCACTCCTTATTCCTTCCTTATCAGTGGTCTGACCTTGGTCTAAACTCTCCAAAATTTTTTTCAGTCTGTGCGATGGGGTTGGAAATACATGTCTTGCTTACTTAACTGGAATGTTTGAGCATAAAATGAAACAATATATTTGACAGTGAACTGTGAAGTGATTTGTAATATAATATGTGATTCCCAACTGATCAGATGAAAAGCAGTATTTAAACTCCACAGATTTGCCCACACAATTTTATGCATCTCGAGGACATTTTCATTTAAAGTTGTCAGATCCATATCTCTGGTGAAGAATAGAAAAAATGTATGAGCATGTGTTGAATTCCCCCAACCCAGTCTTCCAGCTTGACACTTGACTTTTTAAAGCCGAGATCCATGGGTTTCTGTGGGTAGTTCTGAGTTAATCTTTATGCATTGGCCTTTATGCCATCAAAACTGGAAGAAGTAGAAGAGACAAATTTTCCCTTGAAGATTTTTAAAAGAAGAGAAAAGTAATTCCAACTTCTTATCCAAGAAAACTAAGGATTTATAAAATAAGTACTTGTAATTATTTTGTTAAGTAGTTGAGTGCCTATATCTAGAACCTGATAAGTTTGTAGAAAAACTTAACATTAGTTCCTGAAGAAGCAAATCCCATTGATTTCATTAACTGAATGACTAGAATTCTGTTACCTGTGAGCTATGCTGATGACTGGAGGGCACAGTGTTGCTAGAAACCATTGCGGTTTGGTTCAAGTGAGGATAAGCATAAGAGGACGTATACTTGTCACCAGACCATGGAAAACCTAAAAGTACTTCTCAGGTGCTTCTTCAGACCTGAACTCAGCAGCTGAAAATATTTTTCACCCAACAAATAAAGTTTTAAGTTCCTTAACTCCCAGGGTTTGAACACCAAAGTCTTATCGTATCTTTCTCAGCTATGTCTAAAGCAGCTCCAAGGAGAACCCTTCACATTTTTGGTCAGAATAAATCAGAGGAGTATAAATTATTTGTCAATAAGATATTTCTTAGTATCCTCTGAAACTTCTAATTGGCCTCAAGGCATATTGAATTCACAACAAGTTTACTGGAAATGTCAGTTATTAAATAGACATGTTACCGTAATTGAATGTTAGTGTCACACAGTTCAGACCACAGGCCCTGGCAGCCCAGAGAAAGGGTTGCTTATAGCAAACTGTGCACTGACAGGAAGCAAACTTTTTAGTGGGTCGCACCACAGTACTTTAGCCTTAAGTTGCAAGAGGGAAAAATTACCAACCACCACCCTAGCTATTGCCACTGAGCTACTGTCATTGAAATAATATTATGAAGGCCAGGTAAAATATGAAGAAAAACACTCTTGGTGGGATTTCTTAAAAACAACTGAAAAAAATTTTTTTGGGTTGAGGTTTTTGAGTTACTGCTAAATGGTCAAAGTAAGGTGCAGAGGGAAATCCCTAACCCCAGTTGTTGGGGTTAGGCCATTGATTTGGACTCTGTTTACCGACAATTTTGTAGAAATGATATGAAATTCCTGTTTTTTAATGTGGAGTTCAGTTATCATTTAAGGAACAGGAATCATATCAGTTTGAGTTTCACTCTCCTGACTTCCAGACAAATAAGAGAAATTGTCCTCATCTGTGCCCAGGACAGAATGCCACCACTGTATAATGCTACTGCAATTCTTGATCAGTAGTGAGATTGATTTATGAAGTAATGCTTAGTTAGCCCTCGTGACAATGAAGTTTCTTCCCTTCTGTTTAGGGCTCATGCTCTGGTCTGTGCATGCACCCATCTCTGGGTCACTCAGGATCCTCTACAGGTCATTCCTGTGACCCTCCAAACATGCTCCAGGCTCCTTCCTCTTAAACAGAGAACAAGCAAATGAACAAATGATCCTCCTACACGTTTTCACTCCCCTCCACTAAGAGCATCTTAAATATCAAACTGAAGTAGCATCATTATCCAAGGAGAAGGATTTTTCTCTGTCACTAACCAGACCCTGTATCCATGGTATTAGTGTATCTCTGTATCAGAGACGAGCCCTGCATGCTGCCATAGTCTTTGAGTCACAAATTGACGTCATCTCATGTTAAGTGAGCCCAGATGCAGACTTAGGCTTCTTCCTTGATCCTAGTCTGCATTGCCTCCCTGCCTGGTGGCTCAGGGTTCCTTCTCTGGTGGGTGGGCCACCATAAATAGAATACCAGGGCCTTCAGCTCTTGTCGACTTTCTTTCCCTGGATTCAGTTTTTGCCTCTGGTGAGAATTCCTGTTACATATGGACAGATTTCCTGGCACATACCACTGTCAGACTGACTGTCACTCGTGTCATACATAATTTCATATAATGTGCCACATCTATATGATATCATCAACATAGAGGGTAACTACGCTGTGTTATTGCTAAAAAGAAAATAGTGTTAAGGCTTCACTAACCAATTTTTTTTCTGAGTCAAATGCTAAGCAAGGGAATGACCATTTTCGGCATTCACAGAAGCTTGACTCTCATTTTGTTTGGATTCTATTACCAAAATGGGCTCTTCACTGCTACACTGTATTTGTGCCCTAAATAAACAAATACAGTGGAGTCCAAGCAAGATTTGATGTTGGCTGGGTAAACAGAACTGTTCAAAAAATCTCAGCCTGAAAAGTCTGTATTGGATTCCATAGGCACTAGGTCGTTCCCACAGATTTGTGAGTCTGGGGTTAAGGTAGTGACACTCACTTTAGGAAGACTGATTGGATAATAATGGACAGGAAAGGCGAGCGAGTGAAAGTGAGAGGTATGAAGACCATCTGAAATTTTATTACAAAAGGATGCGTAAAGCTTGTTTGAGAAAGTTCTAAAACTTTATATTGAAACATATGGAAAAGACCAAAATAATTGGAGAGATATCCTGTGTTTTTAAATGTTTATAAACAAGAAGACTCTCCACTTTAAATATGTCAGGCTTTTTTTTTTTTAAATTAGTCTGTTAAATCAACGAAATTCCAGTCAATAGCTCACAAATTTTTTTTTTAATAGATCTTGACAAACAGATTCTAAAATAAATATGTCAAGTTAGAGCCAAGGAAAACCAAAACATTACTGAAGAACAACAACTAGGTGAGTTATAAGATATCATCACTTATAAATAATTAAGACATTGTGGCATTTGTGCATGGCAAAGAAAGACCAATGGCAGACATTCCACCAACAAACCAAATATATATAGAAACTTGATATATTATAGAATTGGTATTTCAGATAACTGGGAGAGGAGAGACTGTTCAAATAATGGGGACAATTATTTAAATAACAAACTGGATTCCTAGCACACATGGTACATAGAATTCTTTTCCAGACGAATTAAGACCTTAAATGTGAAAAACAATGCTTTTAGATTTTAGAAGAAAATATACGACAAACGTGTATCACTGTGCAGTATGGAAGAATTTCTTAAATCTTAAATTTCTAAAATAGAAGCCCTAGATATTACAGAAGGGAATGATATATCTGACTACATTAAAATTAAGTATTTCTATTTATCAAAGAGTCCACAAGAAGGTGAAAGGATAGATTGTAGCTGGGGAAAAACTGCTAACTACAGTATCAACAAGAAAGCCTTAGTGTCTCAAATATATTAAGCACTAACATTGATAAGGAAATAACTACTCACTTAGCAAATAAGCACAAGGAAAAAGTAGGCATTTTACAGAAGAAGGAATATTTGTGGTGAATAAACCTATGGAAAAAAAATGGATGTTTTACCACATCAGTAATCTGAAAAGGCAAGTTAGGACCAATGTGAGATATTATTTTACATCTACTAATCTGAGAAAAACTAAAAAGTCTCATAGTACAAAGTGTTACAGAGAATATGTGTTAACACTTTATTGGTGGAAGTAGCATAATCACTTGGAAAAGCAATTCAGCATTATTTTGTAAGCTGTGCACATTTCACAACTCAGGAATTCTACTCACAGGAATATATATTCGAGAAATGCTTCCAAATTTTAATGTTTATATGAATCATCTGGTAATCTTGATAAAATAGATTTGCATTCAGTAATTTGCAAAAAGATTAACTTTTAAAAATTCATAATTGGACAAATTGTAGAGAAACTGCAGAACACCATTCATTCAGTCATTCATTGAACAAATACTTACTGAACTGGGTAATTACTATAGTAGGCTCCCTTTATCCTTGGTTTCATTTTCCAGGGTGTCAGTTACTGGCAGTCAACTGTGGTCCCAAACTTTAAATGAAAAATTCCAGAAATAAACAATTCTTAAGTTTTAAGTTGCACCTCATTCTGAGTAGCATGATGAAATCTCATGCCGTCCTGCTCCATTCCCCCTGAGATGCGAATCAGCCCTTTGTCCAGTATCTCCACGCTGCCTAAGCTCCCCACCCATTAGTCACTTAGCCAGCTCGGTTATCAGATCAACTGTCCAGCCAGTATTGCAGTGCTAAGACCTATAGTAAGAAAGAATCTTTTAGTTATGAAATTGTGAGGAAAGAAAAAGAAATTCATGTTCTTTTTGATGTCACATCTCAAACTGCAAAAGTTATGGTCGCGGTGGCTGGTAAGTGCTTAATTAAGAGGAAAATGGTATTAACCTGGTGGGTGGAAGACACGAACAGAAAACATGTTCAGATTGATGGCAATGTGTTGTGCCAGAAAGCACTAAGCCTATAGAGACTTCAGCAAGGGGTACCCTGAAATGAGTGACACTAAGCCTTTTACTGCAAGTTACACAGATTCAGGAATAGGTTTGGACTGACTATATATAAATTTACTAGAGAGGCTGTGTCTGCCAACGAAGAAGCTGCTGCTACTTTTCTGACAAAGTTGAAGTTGATTAGGCTTTGGTAATATCCACAGTTTCAGGCATCCACTAGGGATCTTGGACCATATCCTCAATGATAAGGGGAGGGACTACTGTATGTACCAGTCAATTTTATAGCATTAGGGATACAACAATGTATCCCAGAAGGGAAAACGAGACAAAACCTTGCCTACATGGAGTTTACATTCTAATGTGCTTGTAGTGTTCGTGTGTGGGGGGGCATTAGGCATTAAATAAAAAAAAATAATTAAAATATAGAGTATGTCTGATAGTAAGTCTAAACACTGTACAAAAGATGCAGCAGAAGAAATAAAAGGTAGGGAGTGCTGGATGGGTATAATTGTAATTATAAATATAGTTATCAGGAAAAGTCTTTCTGAGAACCTGAAAATTGAGCAAAGACCTGCAAGAAATAAAGGAGTGAGCTATGTGATTATGTGAGAGACAAATGCATGGGCTAGGGCCCCGAAAAATCAATATGCTTTGTGTGTTAGAGGATAAGCAAGGACATTAGTGTGGCTAGATCTGAATGATTAGGGGAAGAGAAATAAGAGATAAAATCAGAAAGGTAGATTGGCCAAATCATGTAAGAGTCTTATAGACCACTGAATGATTTTTGTTTTTTACTCAGAGCGAAAATGAAAACCATTGGAGGCTTTTTTAAGTAAATAAGTGATATTATCTGATTCACAGATAACAGCATCATTCTGGTTGCTACATTGATAATAAGCTAATCGGAGGGAGGCCAAGCATAAAAGTAGGACGAACAACTAGGAAGCTATTGTAACAAGCCAAGCAAAAGACAATGATAACCTAAAGCAATGGGGGTGGCAAGAAGTGATTGGATTTTGTATAAATTTTGAATGTAGAGCTAACGTAATTTCTGAAATGCTAAATGTGGGGTCTAAAGAAAGTGAATACTTTTTGCCTTAAGATAATGGAAAAATAATGTTGCCATTGACTTAGATGGGGAAGAGTGTTGCAGAAACATGTTTGGAGAAAGGGGTGAAAATCATGTGATCAGATTTGGGCGTGTTGTGTTTGAGATACCTAAGGAGGGAGAAGCTCTTCAATAAAATGTTGGGTGTGCCAGTCTGGCGCTGACGAGAGAGGCCAGGGTTGGAGATAAAATTTTTAGAGTCACCAATATGTAAGTGGTATTTATGGTCATGAGACTGGCTGAGGCTGGTGACGGGTCTACTAAGGAGAGGAGGTGACAAAAGAAGGGGCCTAAGGCCTGAGTCATGAGTGTTCTAATGTTTAACTTAAAGGCAAATAGAAAAGGCAAATTACTTATAAATAATCAACTATTAGACTGACTGATGACTTTTCAAGAGCAACGGTAGAAGCCAGAAGAAATGCAGCACTTTACAGTGCTGCAAGAAAGAAAGCAAAGTCATATTTTTAGAAGAAAGGTGAAACAAAGACATTTTCCAGAAAAGCTGAGAGAGTTTATCACCCTAAGTGGACCACGCTTAAGTAAATGTCTAAAACATGCATTTCAGGAAGTAAGGAAGTGTTTCTCAGGAAAAAGATTTGAAATGAAAGAAGAAAAGACTGGGGAATAAAGGAATGCCCAAGTTTGGCTGGCAGATGTCTCAACAATGGTACTTCAGACACCAACACATTTGGATGAAATTGGAAATCATTTGCAGGTATCAGTAGTATTCACTTCTAGAGGCTAAGCTGAGAATGCAGATTTCTAACTGATCTTTAAATTGATTCTCTTGTGCTGTCTGTCTTCAGTATTATAAATAAAATGTTTATGCTGCTTCTAGGTCTTTTTACTCATTAATTTTACTTAAATCAATGAATAGAATTTACAAAATTTCTTTTAAATAAATTGATGGCAGGTTTAAAAATAAAAATTTTAAGTTAAAATGTTAACTCACTTGAGCTCTTTCTTCTAATTACTTGCCTGCAGGGAAAGCATTTCCTATAATAAACTTTGTGTTCATTCCAAAGGGGGGATTTGGAAAATTCCTGTAGGACAATAAAGAAGAAAAGGCAGATAATGATCCATAATACCTACAGGGTTAGGTAATTATTTAACATTTGGGGAACACAATATTTTGGGTAACCACTTAAAAAGACCATAAATGCCATGTTAAGATCTTGAAAACAATTGCTGATGGATTAATAAATTATATGAACTCTTTTGTCAAAAGCCAATTTACTAGTGAAATTCCTTACATTAACTCAATGAAAGGAGGAAAGCCATCTAAGTCACTATTGAACAAATATTTTTTGAAGTTCAACACTTGTTCAACTTTTACAAGCAAAAACTACTTAGCAAACTTGAAACAAAAGAGAATTTTTATAGAGTACATTGAAAACCTACAATTAGCATTATGCTCAATGATGTCACATTAGAAGGCGATGATGTCACACTAGAAGCATTTCTATTAGTTAGAAACAATGTCAAGATGCCTTGTATGACACTTACTGCTAATACTGTATTTGAGGACCTGCATAATTGTAATACCAAAATAAAAATATGCAAGAAATGTAATTGTTATCAAGAAAGACACAGACATTGTTATTTACCTAACATGTATGATAGTTTATGTAAAAATTCCAAGAGAACCAATAAAAAATTATTAGAACTAATTGGAGAGATTAAGACGGAGTGTGTATCAACATAAAAATAACCAGCTTTTAAAAATACCAGCAATGACAAATTGAAAAAAAATTTAATTTGCAATTGCAGAAAAAAATGACATATCTAGAAATAAATCCAATGAGGAATATGCAAGATATTTATGGGAAAAATTAATACAAATTTACTGGAGACTATAAAGGAGATCTGATATATTAAAAATAAATAAACATATACAATGTTTGAGCATGGGAAAACTCAGTATTTGAAAGATGTCACAGCTACCAAAATTACATCATAATTTCAACACAATCCCAATCAAAATCCTAAAAATAAATTTCATGGAATTTTATATGTTAATTTTAAAAATTAATATGGAAAAATAAATGCATAAGAATAGGTAAGAAAATTAAAAACAACAACAAAAAACATAAAAGGAGACAATAGCCTATTAGGAATCAAAATATTTAACAAACTTATCATAATAAAAATAATACAGTATTCTAGTAAGGAAAAAACCAAAACAACAAATGGAATAGGGTTGAGAGTCCAGGAATGCGCCTGTGTCTACATGGGACAATTAGTTATCTGTGATAGAAAATACAATAAAACTATGTCAAAATCTAATGCCATTCATAAAAAAATCCACATGGATTAAATGCATAACTCTAAAAACTGTAAAATATTAGAAGAAAATACAGGTGGATATATTTATAATTTTGTGGTGGAGTGATTGTCTTAAAGTAAATATGTAAATGCATTAAGAATAAAATATAATTTTTTTCAACAAATTACCAAACTTCTGAATAATATAAAAGACAATTTAAAAAAAAAACATTAAGAATGATAACTAGAAAAAAGTATTTGCAACATTCCAAAGACAAATGGACACTATTCAGAATTTATAAAGAACAAATGATAAAATATAAAGTAAAGACAAACAATCCAATTGAAAAATAGGCAAAGGATATGAAAATTCACAGAGGAGTTACAAATGGAACGTAAACATGCAAGATGACTCTACTTCTGGTAATCAAGGAAATGTAACCAACAATGATGACATTCATTGACCGCATTGGAATGTTTTTAATTTTGATAAACTATCTCTTTTTCCCTACAATGTAATATAGTATTGCACTTTAAAACAATAGAATAAATTTATGCATATTGATAAAAAGCTTTTCAAGAAAATTGTTACTTAAGAAAACTATCTAATGATATGCACATTATGTTAACCTTTATGTAAAACTTGCTCTCACACACACATATGGGTATATAGAAATACACTCTCTTAGTTGGATTCCATAGAAGCAGAGCCAGAGATGGTGATTCTTATTCGAGAGATTATTGGGAAAGTGCTCTCAGGAGAAGGTGAGTGAAAGAAGCAGGGTAGGACAGGGCAAGAAGGCAAAACTAGAATGTGGTCCTGAGTGGACACCAGCTAGTTGGACTCAGCAGGGTACTCTGGAGCACACATTGCACCAGAGTGGGTCCCATGTTGAGGCCATTTTTTATCCCTGTGTCAGTCCATTATTGACCAAGTGCGGACTGCTCCTATCCCCCGATGTATGGGGAGTAGTTCTAGCTCCGGTTTGGCCAAGTGCAATTCTCCAGAGAAAGGGGAAGCTCTGAATTACTATCAGTTAACTCAAGCAGCCTAGCAAAGGGGACCTGGGCAGGGCAGCACCTACTACACACATGCTCACACACGTACACATATGTGTGTGCACACACATACACATGCACACGTGCACAAATACACACATGTGGGCAAAAGACTCAAGGAATTTACACAAAACTGGTAAAATGATTACTTCTAGGAACGAGTCTGAGACTGAGGGGTGTTGTCAAGGCTTTAGTTTTATATTTGCTTTTTAAATAACCACAGTATGTTTTATTATGAAGTTAGAAAATAAGCTTTTTAAAAATAAGCATTTTACTTTCCCACATAGAAAAAAAACTTCATTACCCTACCCTGTCAAATTGTCTTTGACTTTTTTATATTTATTACAAATAAAATTTATTCAAGGGAACACATTAAGATTCCAGTGAGCTTTTTATTTTCTTGTATTTCATAGTTCAAGACAATTACAGAACAGTCTTTCTTGGGCAGTTGTCATTTCAATTTTCTATTTAATAACAACGTGATCATTATTCACAGTCCAATTTGTGAAAGATGAGAAACATATGCATGTATTTACTAAAACAGAAATCCAATGAATATATAATGTTCATTCTTCTGGTACTCAGTGACTTTGATCAGAGTTTCACTTGTTGAATGTCGTGGTGAAGATAGTAAACCATGGCTTATTAATCAGTGTCCTTTCATGCTAAAAGGGGGAAGAGAATATGATACTTATTCTTTACCTTTTGATATCAATGTTGTAAAAACCCATTGCCCTGCCATCTTATTTGTTTTGCCTGTTCCTCTGCTAATAACTAATGTAAACAGGAAGGAATCTCAGCCTGTAAACAGGCCTCTTAGCTTCTCTACCTAACTATTGGGGTGATCTCATCCAGTCCTATGGTTTTAAATACCATGTATAGACTGATGAGTCCCAGATCTGTAACTTGACCGTGACCTTTTTCATGAACTCTATGTTCAACTGCCTAACTGACTTTTCAATGTGGATGTCTTCAGTTAGCATATCAAACTGAAGAGAACTCTTGATTCCTTTTCTACCCTCATCTCCTACACACCTATTCCTCATCTGTTCAATAAAGGTCATCTTCATTTATTCAGTTGGTTAAGCCAAAAATCTGAGTAATACTTGATTTCCTTCTTTTCATCATTCCACCCCCACCTGATTTATCAGAAAATTCTCTTGATGATACCCATAAAAATACCTTCTCAATCTATATTTCTCCATTTCTGTTAATTCTGCCCTCATTCAAGTAGTATAATCTTTCTCATGGATTATTACAATAATCTAATTACTCTTCCTGTTTCATTTTCTGCTGCATAATGTACAATAGCTAGGACAAACTTTTAAAATTGTAAATCAGATCATGTAATATTTCTGGGTAAAACTCTGTGCTTCATTTAGAATAAAATCCACATGCCAAACTGTGGGTTCCGAAACCCTAACAACACTTCCCTGCTATTCTCCCACCTCATTTCATATCATACTCCTTCTGTCTCCCTGTTCTCTGGACACACAGGGCTTCTGCTGGTTCCTTTGTACATGCCAACCCAGTTTATCATTAGGCCTAGATACCACCTTCTCGGAGAGGTCTTTTACTACTCAATTCAATGTAGCTGTCCAGTTCCTCTCTACCATATTACCCTATTTTAATTCTTTCTATCATGTTTGTCACCTGGGGTGTTTTTCTCCTTTGTTTGCCATCTCATCTCATTCAAATGTAAGCCCTACAGGAGTAGAGACCTTGTACAGTTCATATCCTCAGCATACATGCAGAATGGATTCTGGCACATAATGGGCTCCCAGTATACATTGTTGAATGAATGGATGAATGAATGCATACAAGCATAGCCACTCCTGTAAAAGGCGTTGTGGGAGTTACATGATAAATATAACAATGGTCCCTGTTATATCTGGAGCTTCCAATCTGCTTGGGGGCCCAAACAACAGAGCACCATATGACTAAGCAGTGAGTTGTGTGGTATTGACCATAAGTGAGATAGGAGTTCAGAGAAGAGTGTGGGAAATGCAAGAGACCTAAGCTGGGGGCCTCTGTTCCATTATTTGCATACTGCTCCAGCACGCAGATTCATTTAACTGAATGTATAGAGTTTCCATTCCCATCGGTGTGGTTGTGGAAGGAGTCGAATGGTGCTAAACTGTCCGGTGATAGTTTATACCCCAAACACCCGGTCCAGACAGCTTTTTCCAGGGCCATCTCATTTGAATTTGCTTTCAACAAAAATATTTTGAGTAGGTTTTAAGCCTTATCCAAACTGGGTAAATAATTTAGCAAACGTCTCCCCTTTCTAAACAAGATGCAGGTTTGGGATGACCTTAAGATGTTTTTACATTAATTCTTAGGCAATGAGTAAGGAGACACAGTGAACTCTTGATGACATCAACATACCAAAGGCCATTTGGATAGTTCTGGTTTTTTTTCCACTTAATTGTCTCATTATACTACTTTGGCTTTTTGAAGCACAGTGTAATTCTTTTTAAAATCTCTCGTTACTCATTTATTTTAGACTATTAAAATTAAAGTCTTAGTGGTATGGTTAGCCAATTAGTACTTTTGTCATTTGTCTTTGTGGGATTTGCACTTACTTCCCAGGGAATACTTCTTATTTTCACAGTAGACATAATAGTGAGCATATTAGTCAAATGAATACCCATAATGGTTAAAAATGATTGTCTTAATTTTATAGATTCCTATTGAAAAGTAAGGAAATGCAGTTTAAAGAATCTGCTTGGGAGAAACAAGTGAGCAAGGACAACAGTGGAAGGGAAAGCTAAGTGTTTCTTTATCATCTCCTTTCTGTTGGAGTAACTCTAACATAGTGTAGA
Organism: Rhinolophus hipposideros; assembly: GCF_964194185.1. Classification (NCBI taxonomy): domain Eukaryota; kingdom Metazoa; phylum Chordata; class Mammalia; order Chiroptera; family Rhinolophidae; genus Rhinolophus; species Rhinolophus hipposideros. The sequence goes on along the minus strand of NC_138055.1, from coordinate 64,857,203 downwards.
CTTCAAGAATTTACTGCCTTTGCTTTTCAAGTAAATGACTTGGGTGTGAAAAGTAGCACATCCGCCCTGTGGTTGAGCATTGTTTTCAGTGTGTGGCTTGCTTTGAACTTCTCTGTAGTGGTGGGCTGGTGGCACTCCCCTGGCCTCTTTGGGAGATTCCTTTCTCACTCAGTTACTTTCAGTTTACTGAAAGACCCCAAGATGACTTGAGGAAGACTCTGCTGGTCTCCTCATTTCCTGACTTTGGACTGCAGTGATCTCATCTTCACAAATAGAATTCTATACTTAGAAAAGTATACTCATGTTCTAGTCTACCAGGAAAGCAAGATCCCAGCTTATTGCATTTATGACCTAACACAGTGGTATTAAAACTCTGTATAATAACTGAACCCACCTAACCCAAATCTTTATTAACCAGTATTTGCCCTCTTAAATTCTTTTTTTATTCTTTTTTTCTTTTGGAAAAGAGAAGAATAGTACCTGTCTCAGGCATATATTTATTTACTTTTACTTTTAAAATGTTCTATTATGATATAGAGTCATAAAATACAATAATTAATTTAAAACAATGAGACTCCAAACTTAGTTCCTTTTATGTATACTAAAATGGTATTATGAACTGTTTCCTCCAATCCTTTAGGGTTCTAAATAAGGGAACATGAACACAAGTTTAATACTCAGTTGAAAATCAAAGTATTACTTTACTGATATTAGCAAAAGCTTTATAATGACTAAAATGGATAGCTTCTAATTAACAAATGTAGATTTTTTTTAACGTTTATTTATTCCAAGTGTGTTTTTCCAGGACCCATCAGCTCCAAGTCAAATAGTTGTTTCAATCTAGTTGTGGAGGGTCCAGCTCACAGTGGCCCATGTGGGGAATGAACCGGCAACCACGTTAAGAGCACCGCGCTCTAACCACCTAAGCTAACCGGCCACCCTGACAAGTGTGGATCTTAAAAACCAATGTTTAATATATACTTTTCTTCATACAAATTGGAGCCGGCAGTGTGACTTACCCACGTAGTTATAAAAAGTGAAAAGATGGCGAACTCTTCCCATTTCTACTCTTAGTGAGGACAGGCCCTGACCAGTTGTGTAGAAACCTGGAGAGGATGTTTTGCCCTTTCACAGAAAAAGGGCTTCCAACAAATGGACAGTGACCTAAGTTCTTTAGTAAAATATGCAGCAAGTTGTTAGAGCAGGGAAACAGGGAAAATTTTACCAAGTGCAAGGAGACAGGTGATCATCATATATGATGGTAAGAGTCAGGAAGTACACCACTGTAAGGTGTAGAAGGGGTTCATTACATAGAATATGATGTCAGTATATCTCTGAGGTTTGTGTAGCAACAGCAGAGAGTCACAAAGATTTCTTAGGATGTATATAAGAAACTAACTAGTTGTGTTACCCTGGTCAAGTCGTTTAATCCCAATTAGCCTTGATTTCCTTGGTTAAAGACTACTGTTTTCCTACTCAATAAGCATTCTCCCGTAATTCCTTACTAATAGACCCTTATATTAACAGGGATAGATTTGTGTCCAGATTAAAAAAAAAAATCAATGTACATTTTTCAGTGTTCCTTGCACATGGCCAATGGGAAATTTCTAAACAAAAGTCATCAGCTGGGAGATAATGCTTTTTCTTTTTTTTCCCTCCTCCTACCCAGGGCAAGACTGTGATAGCCAGAACTCCTGCAACCATAAGGTTACCGTGAGGCCACCTTCAGGAAGCAAAACACACACTAAAAAATGATGAAGCAGAAAGAAAGAAGGCGTCTGGGTCGCTGATGTCAATGGAGCCACCAGAGCAGCCTTGCACTCCGAGGCTTCCTGTTTAAATGAGATAAAAACACAATCCTATTTTGACCAAGCTATTGTTGGTTTTCCCTAATAATATGTATCTAACCTAATTATAATTGACCGATACTTTAATCTGTAACAATACCGTGTGAATGAAGAGGAATAAGAGAGGAAATATTGGAAAACACATTGTGAACAATCAGATGCCACATTAATGTAATAGCTTTGTGAGAATCCAGGCTCAAACAGTGTCACTATGGGTTATCAGTGACAAAGATTAATACCGAGCTGTGCAGTGGGTCCTTCTCTTCCTGCCCTTATTTTGCCCCAGATCACAATGCAGCTTCCTGGGGACTCAAGGAAGAGAGGACAGCTCTGTCTGACCCAGCAGCATTCTCTGCACCACAGCAGCCATCCATGAGATCCTTGGCAGGAGTTGGAGAGAGAAAGAAGTGTAGGAATAGACTGGTCCTGAGATCTGGGGATTCCTTCCTCTAGATTGGTGCAAAAATAATTGTGGTTTAAAAGGTTAAAAATAATTGCAAAGCCACAATTACTTTTGCACCAACCTAATAGTTAACAGTCAAAGCTATGGTCAGGACAAGAAAGGTCCTGCAGCTGTGCTGATGAGACTAGAGCCATAAAGACTTCTATGCGTGACTTAGAGGATCCTTGGACATTTGGATACAATAACTCAGTCATCTGATAAGTGATATGCAAAAATGATCTAATCAGCAAAAGAGAAAGACTTATGTCTTCCTGAATATGCCAGTGAAGCCTCAGTCATTCTTGGTTCTAGATGCTGGCCAAGAAGTCCACCTGTTCTTGAAACAGGGGACAGAGGGTGTATTGGTGTGGTTTGGCTCCAAGATTTCACTGAGGGCAAGGGAACAGGGTTTGCCTCCAAGATTTCACCGAGGGCAAGGGAACAGGGTGTCCTGAAGGTTTGCCTCCAAGATTTCACTGAGGGCAAGGGAACAGGGTGTCCTGAAGGCAGTTACATGAATCTCTTCTGTGATATTCTCAACAAGCTGTCATGTGAGCTATGTTTGCATACCAAGAGAGGTTAGGAGGTTAAGGAAATACGTAGCAGGATTTACTACCCCTTTAAAGAGAGCAAACTGCTTTAACTTCTTTACTTTTGGTAAAACGTTTCTCCTTATAATAAGACCAAAAGAGCTTCTCTGCAGCTTCTACTCATAGGACACAGATCTGTTTTTGAAGACAACAAAGATAGTCTAGTCCTACTCATCTGTAAGCCTTCCCTTAAAGCATCTGCAAAGAGAGCTCACATCTTCCTGTAAGTCTTCTCTCAAGGAAGCTTCAAGTACAGAAAATAAAAATACCTGATTCTAAAATCAGATTTGGGGTAAAATACTAGCTTTATCTTCCTAATGGTTATGTGACTTTATTAATTTATTTAACTTTTCTGAGCATATTGCCTCTCCTATAAATGAAAATAATGATTTCCAATTTCTGGAATTATAGGAATGATGATAATGAAAATAATAGCTTACCCTTCCCTTACTGGCTACAAACTATGTCAGGCATGTATATTGTTTCACTTACTAGTAACAAGAATTCCATGAAGTGGTTACCATAGTTATTAGGCCCATTTGTCAGCTGAAGAAATTGAGGCCGACAGGTTCAGTACCTTACTGATGGCCACACAGCTGCACTTCACCACTAACCCAATATAACCTTCCCGTAAGATTGAGTTCCTATCAAGGGCCAGGCAGGACTGATTCTGCTAAGCTTCAGAGATGAGATGAGGCATTTTGGGGAGGTAAGGTCATAGAAAATAAATGAGTTAACAAATATCAGTGCCTACTACAGAGCTTGACACGTCAATACATTTGAGTTCATTTTGCCTTCTCTCTCCTCTAGGGTAAAAAGCCATGGTTCTGCTGGGTCAGCTTAAAAGGTGAGTATAAATTAATTTCAGTTATCTTAGGGGGAGAAATCAGGAAGATACTTCTGCCCTGAAGGTCTCATGATTACTCCTAAGTAACTCCAACTAACTTAATGGAGCCCCAATTATGCACCAAGCTCTGTTCTAAGTGTGGATATCATACATTACCTAGTTTAATCATCACTCCAACTTTATGAGGTGGGTAGAATCATCATCCTTGCTTGCCATGGGCCCAAGAGGCACATCAATTTTTCCATCTTCAGTGAAGATCACCATTCACTGGGCCTCCAGAGCTTCACCTGCTTCTCAGTCTCTTCTGATCATGCCGTGAGAGGGGAGACATAATTGCTCCAGTGAAACTCTTTCTTCGTTTTCAGAGTTCCTTCAATCACAATAGGAAAAAGTTGGAGGATAGCAAATCACAATAGGAAAAAGTTGGAGGATAGCAAATACAATATGGGGCAATTAAAAAGCTTATGAAGCTTCATCAAACTTTTCCAGTCATATGTCCTGGTCTAATAGGTCCCAAGAGTGTAACAGAAGCTCTATTTGACCTCTGCTCTTTGATTTGAGTCTGGAGGGTGGAGGTCTCTAACCTGTCTGTCTAAGGCAGTGTTCGTGGAGTTCTCAGGAGCAACAAAAAATGAACAACAGGTGTCCTCTGTCTCAAGATGTGACTTTAATTTCTGGAAACGTCCAAATGATACCCATTTCACTGAGTGCCTTTTTTCACAGAGTAATGGTCCTTTTTTGAGTATTTACTTACATTAAGAGAGAGGTGATTTTTTTTTTTCATTTTTTTGTGGGCTACCTAGGAACCCAATTAACATTTATGTAATACTTTTTTTTCAGAACAAATTTTTTGATGTCTAAAACGTCAACTTGCAAATGAGTGTTCTGAACTCAAATTTCTAAGTCGGGGTATTTATATGTATTGACTCACTGTGGACATTAAAATTCTAGATAGAAAAATATCCATTTTCAGTTCATGTATTATGTGAACACTATTATTTTATTCTCTTATTTTGTAAAAGTGCCCAGTACTTTTGGATAATAAGACACAATTGTATAAAGATGTAAGCGTTTAGTGAAATGTAGCAGAGATTCTAATCAATTCAATTTATAATAATACATGTATAATAAAATTAAGTAGGAAAACTTTATTAAATGACATAAGTAGATAGTAATATGAAGAAAAATTAAGTTAGAGCTATGTGCCAAAATAAGGCATAAGAGAGTAAAACACTAAATTTTTTTTTAAAGTAGAAAGAGAATAATTCCCAGATATGTCAAAGGGATTGATGCTTTTGAGAGAATTAGAACACTAGAAGAAATCATGGGGGAAAAGATGAATAGTTTTGATTATGAAAATTGTTTATAAAGTTAAAACAAAGGAAGAAATAAAAACTCATAGACACAGTGGTTACTAGAGCGTAGGGGAGTAGGGGGGTGGTAGATGAAGATAACAGGGATCAAATACATAATGATGGAAGTAGAACTGACTCTTGGTGGTGAACACAGAACATGATACATAGATGATGTATTACAGAATTGTACACTTGAAACCTGTGTAACTTTACTAAAAATTGTTACCCCAATAAACTTTAATTAAAAACAAATTAAAACTAGCAAAAAAGATGATTTGATGATGAAAAAATTGGCAGCCTATGATGGGAAGGAGTTGTGATTAAAGCATTGATTTTGAAGTCAGACTGGTGGGTCAAATCCTGTCTGTACTACATGTGTGACCGAAGACAGTCAAGTTACTCATTTGTGCTTCAGATTCTCCTTACGTTAAGGGAGACTAATAGTATCTAACTTACAGCGTTGTTGTAGGTCTGAGATGCTTGATGATAGATAAAGCACTTAGAATAGTGTCAGACATGTAGTAACTGTTTAGCAATTGAAAAATATTTCTTTTATGATCTATGGTAGTGCTTCTTAACATGGGGCAATTTTGCCACTAGGGACATTTGGCAATTTCTGAGACTTTTTAGTTGTCATAACTTGGCAGAGGGGGTGCTATAGTCATCTAGTTGGTAGAGACCTGGTCAAGATCCTACAATCATATGACAGCTCCAGAACAAAGAATTGTCTGGCCAAAAATGTCAGTAGTGCCAATGGTGAGAAACTCTGCTCTAATATGTGAAAAACTCATACAACATTACAAGAACCCCAACAATACCCTGGTAGATACATGATAAAAAAAAAAAAAAAGACATGGAAAATTCACTTAAAATGAAGTTTGGAAAATTAAATATTTGGGAAAGCATTCAAGTTTGCCAATAATTTAAAAAAGATTACTTCAGACAATGAATTATTTTAAAGTTTAAAGAGTTAGTATTAAAATCCAGTCAACTGTTTAAGAGGGAAATGGGTATATTCATACCTTGTTGGTTGCGATACAAATGGTTATTGAGTCCTTGAGAAATAATTTGTTATTAAGAGTCATAAAAATGTGTAGAACTTTTGACCCTTTGATATCATTTTTGAAGATTTATTCTAATTAATTATGCAAAAAAATATCTTATTTGGGCTAGTATGTTTAATGCACACTGTAGTGTTTCTTGCATTAGCAAAGACCTAAGATCAATTTAAATAAACACAAGAGATAAACAGTTAAGCAAATTATGTTATAACAAAATAGATTATTTTATCACACTGAATTTATGATAAAATAAAAAATATAGTCAGTAAGAAAATGTAATGTTCAAAGTAATATTAAGTGAAAATGAGTAAAACGTTTTGTTTGTGTTCTATAATTACAACTATATAAAATATATACCCTAAGTGAGTATGAGTCAAAAGAAGTACACAATGACACAAGTTGAATGAGTTAAAAACAAAAAGAAATACAGTTGACCTTGAATAACACAGGTTTGAACTGGACGACGGGTTCACTCATATGCTGATTTTTTTCTAAGTATACAGTTGGCCCTTTCTATCGGTGGGTTTTTCATCTAAAAGTTCAGCCAATTGTGGGTGGAAAACGGTATTTTCACATTCCCAACCTCAGTTTCCCAACTGCAGATTACCAACCAGTGATGGAAACTGCTGTTTTTGATATCAGTTGGTTGAATCCACAAATGATAAGGACGAACTGTGGAGTCAAAAGTTATACATGGATTTTTCGACTGTGTGGGGTCAGCGCCTCAAGCCCTGCGTTGTTCAAGGGTCAACTGTATGATGTTATAAGGGTGGTATGTATGCACCTTTTCCATTTAATTTAATACATTTTTTAATGTTGTTATATTGTTGTCTGAACAAATAGAAAAAGAAAGAAAAAACTCACCAGGCATGCCTATCGTTTGTTAGTTAAAATTAAGATGGCGGGATAGAGGCACAAATGGATGGTAGTCTTCACAAATCCACAACTCAGATTACCAATGAACTTCAACCGGCTGTGGTATTTCTAAGTACACATATATCTCAGCTTCTGCTTTGTAGGTGTCCCCTACATACTTTGCTTTCAGCTTGGAGCAGGAACATTTTCATGGTGCTTTTTTCCATTTCACTTGGAATCTTAGATGGTCCTTAAATAACTCACCTGACCTGTTAAATACATTTTTAAAGATTAAAAAACAAAACAATAAAGTGTTTGTGATTGTATGAAGTTTGCCATGGGGAAAATTCCATTCTCTTAGAGAGTTTTGAATAATGGTCCTTGGAAAAAAATAATTCATAGGTTAATTATATTAAAAATTATTTACTTTTTATATGTAGAAGTCAAAGTTTTTGTTTTTGACAGCCATTTTCTTCTTTAATCTATATTTAAGTAACCATCGGGGTTTATTTATATATTTACAAATTTCCTAAAATTTTACCATTGGAAGAAACAACTTATAGATAGGAAAAATGTACAAAGTCACTTTGGAATTGGTTCTGAGAATCTGTAGTAAGGAGAAATTGCTACTGATATTGTGTTTTGCTCTAAGACTGCCAATCAAGGCTACATATCACACCATTCCATCATCTTCATGGGTCATTGGTTGCTAAAAAGAAACTATAGACATAAGCTCTCTCTTTTTTTAAAAAAACCAGAACCGTCGTCCTGGCTCCACCAGTGTTTCTTGGCAATCTAAAATTATTTAACCCTTTGGACACTGGATTTTCTAATTATAAAATAGATATAAAATGTTTCTGCCTTTGCTTCCCACCCCACTGAGATTTCAAATCACAGAGGAAAAGTTGCTTATTTCCACAAATGGGCTTATGGCAACTGGAGAGTCATTTGTGGGGGAAAAACTAAATCCATCTTACTCCATCCATACCCCAAATAAGGTACAAATTAAGTTAGAGCTATGTGCCAAAATAAAGAATTACATTTCAATGATGAGACGAAACATAAGAAATTTTCTATAATAAGTTCTAAATGCCTATTCTTAATTTCTGTACTTGTTTTGTTGCTGACCTGTAACAAATTGCTTACAGACTGGCATAGATCCTGGGCTCCACTTTAGGCAGTGCTAGCTTAGGTCATGTTAGTTCCCTGCTCAAACCGACCAGTGGCTTTCCCACGACCCATGGCAACAGCCAATGGCCTTGCAGTGGCCAGAAAGGCCTCCATGATCTAGTCTCCTGTCACCTCTTCCACCTCTTCTCTGGAACCCTGCCTCTCATCCAGCCATACTTGTCTTCTGCTCTTTCCAAAAAGAGGCCAAGCATCTTCTCACTCAGGGCTTTGTACTTGCAGTTCCCTCTGTCTGGAATGAGTTCTTCTCAGAAAGTTGCTTGGATTTCCCACATGTCCTTCTGGTCACTGTTTAAATAAATATCCTTTTTTTTTTTTAAGAAAAAAAATTTATATTAAATTTATAAGGGTGACATTGGTTAACAAAATTATGTAGGTTTCAAGTGTACAATTCTATAATACATCGTCTGTATATTGCATTGTGTGTTCCCCACTCATATTTGACCCTCTTTACCCTTTTTCACCTCTCCTCCATCTGCCTTTTCCTCTGGTAACCACTATATATGGTTGTGTGTATCTATGACATTTTGTTTGTTTGTCTCGTTCGTTTGTTGCTTTCAGTTTTATATCGCACATAAATAATGAAATCATATAGGTCTCGATTTTTTCCATCTGACTTATTTGGCTTGGCATGGTGTTCTCAAGATTTATCCATGTTGTCACAAATGGCTGTTTGTCATCTTTTCTTATGGCTGAGTAGTATTCTGTTGTATATATGTACCACATCTTTATCCAATCATCTATCAAAGAACATTTTGGTAAACTATCTCTTTTTAATGTTATCCTCCCTCACCACTCTATTTAAAAATACCAATTCTCCATTCTCCCCAATATGTTTTACTTTATTTCTTTATCATCTGTCTTTTCACACCAGAATGTCAGCTCCATGAAGGCAGGGTTTTTTTCATTTTGTTCACTCTTATTTTCCTAGTGCCCAGAATAGAGCCTGGCACATAGTAGACACTAAAAAAAGATTTATTGAATGAATAAATCTATTGAATGGATTCAATTTTGGGAATATATCATAAGGACATTATCAGATATGTGCAAAAAATTAAATGTATGAGAATGTTCATAGTAGCTTAAAATATTAATCGAACATTACTTAAAGTATAAAGGTTATAAGCCTCCTATTTGTGCATTCACAAGATATTAATTAAGTGAATTATGGTGAACATCTACAATTTTGTCTGTTCAGTAGCTCTGTTCTCATAGGAACTACCTTTGCCCATTCACTCTGGGAGTTGCTGTATTCTAATAGCTAATTGCCACAGGTCTGGAAATTAAATAATGAGCCCCTTCTCTGAGATTTTGAACATTGTACCCTAAAAATGATAATCACTACAATTGGAGCAATGTTTCTTGCTGCATGGGGAAATTCATGCTACAGTGAAAGACCATGAAATGGACCCAAGGAAGAAAACAGATCAGGAGACCAGAAGTCTTAATGTTGATTGAGTACCTGGTTCTAGTTTTTCCTGGGGTTCCACTGCATCCTTGCCCTTTCCTCAATTATGCAACCTTTCCTTGGATTTCAAAATCTGATTAGCCTCCTTTTTTGTTAAAGTCCATTCACATTTGTGTTCTGACACTTGAAACGAAATGCACATACAACATAGTACAATGCAGGTATTAGAAAAGGATGATTCATGGATGTAGAAAAAACTCCATAATGAATTTCTGGGTAGAAAAGCAAGTTGTAAATAAAAATAACCCTATATGTAAAAGAGTATATATTTCAGATACACATATGTATTTAGAAAGTAGTGGAAGGGTATATTGCAAACTATGGTTATCTTTGGATGGTGAGATTTTTGAAGACTCTTGTTTTTTGTTTGTTTGTTTTCTTCTATATTTTTGAATTTTTATAGTGCATATTATAAAGATCATAAAAACTTTAGATACGAAAGAATAAACATAAGTTCCCCTTACCTAATTTATTATCCTGATATTTTCACTCAAAATACATTACACGGTATGTAGGAGAGAAAATGGGGGAATTATGCAAAAATTTTCTGAGACTGGACCCATTTACTGTTTTGAATGGTTAATAAATTTCATATCCATCATACACACACTCCCAAACACCACCAGCAATTTACTAATGAAAAACTCAAAATGTAATTAGAACATATATCCTCTGAAATGTTCATTTCTTTTTTTTTTTTTACTCATTTTTGTCTTCTCTTTTTAGAGTAGAAGACTACATGGGACTTTCTTATAATTAAAAAGATTACTTTTTTTTCATGTTTCAGGTTGGGTATTAAGTGCAGGAAAAATCAATCAACCGTTATCCACTGAGCATCTCTTCTGTGAGAAGCCATGCTAGTTTTGTAGGAAATACAAAGAAGTATAGTCCTGTCCTAAAGAAGCTTAAACCCCACCTGGATTATAACATAGAAATCTTCGTAAATATCCACGCCAAAGAGTGAATGCAAAGAACGTGTAAATTTCTGAAGGGGAAGCAGCAGTCTGACAGGAGTGGTCAGGGAAGTTTAATGAAGACGCTGGATTCAAACAGGACAGAGAAGAAAGAAAGGACATTCCAGGTGGGTGTGTGGGTGTGAAGAGGGGCACCTGAGTGAGCACGGAGGAGCACGTGGAACAGTACAGAACATTTCAGGGGGCAGTGCAATCACTCCAAATGCAGCCAAGGGAGTTTGTGACCAGATTGTAGAGACGTTTTATGATGGTATAAATAATTTTAATGTTAGCTGTTCGTCCAGACTTATAAACAATTGCTTTTAGTTTGTGTGCCAACCCAGTTGATCATAGCTATCTGTAATGATGTGAGAAGCACCATGAAGCATCATGATCATTGAATGGTGTCTGTCCTGGGTATGAGAAGTAAGAGTGGCGTTATGTATGCTGTGGTATTTTGGACTGTACTGAAGAGAATGGGAAGCCCAGGCCTTGCTTTATTTTATTCTCATTTTGCCCAGTCCTTTCATTGTGACACATGCTCATGAAGTAAATGTTTGACTCCCATGCAGGTTTTCTTACATAGATATGAAGGTGAAGCTAGCTTTTTGCATTACTTATGTTTCTGAGATATACTCATATTTTTCTAAGTAGATGTACTTTATTTTCACTCTTGTATGATGTTAAAAACCAGTAAGCCTGCCACTCTGACCTAGAATTCTTGTGAAAAATCAGTCATGAGGCTTCTGAGTATGATTTCACTTACTATGTCGTTTGATTATAGGGAAAGGAGGTGCTAAGCATGATGGATGAGTGCGTCCAATATGTGAGAGTTGGGTTTCTCATTGTATTTCCATTGGCATTCTGATGTCTTCTTCTGGCCTATGCATGTTTTAGAGAGCATGAGCAAATCTCTGCTAACAAGTCAAGAGCAAATCTCGAAACTGGAAGTGAAAGGCTGGATCCAGGCAGTCTTCCCTTAGAGGACATCGAATCTGTACAATTTCCAGGAGGTTGTGTCTTCCCTACTGATTTTAATTAACTACTCTGGCTTTATTGGTCACTATTTAAATATTTTCATTATACAACATTTGACACATACAAAAGAATACATAGTAATAAAATATACACCAATGGCCCTTCCTCCCAACTGAAAATAACATATTACCAATGTCTTGCTTCTATCACGTGGTTCCCTTCTGCGTCTCCCCAAGAGGAAAGCATTTTCCTATATGTTGTGGTTATCATTCCCTTGATAATTTTAGCAAGTATGCGTATATAACCATGCAGTTTTGCTTGTTTTGAGCTGTATTAAAATTATGTCATACTGTTTGTAGGCTTTTGGAACTTGCTTTTTCCATATATTGCCTTTCTAAGACATATTCATACAGATGCAGTCTATTTTCACCACTGTAGGATACATCTTTTTCTGACCGTACCACTTTTTATTTTTTATTCTATTGGTGCATATTCATACCAGTTGAGGTTTTTTTCTTGTTTTTCATTTTTTATTTCAAAAACGCTCCTCTAACTGTTCTTATGTTTCTTTCCTATGTCCTGTGCAAGAGTTTCTCAAGGGTATACATCAAGGAATGGAAATGCTGGGTCATAGGATACGTGAATATTCACCTTTATGAGATAATGTAAAATTGTTTTTCAGTATCGATGTTACTGTTTTATTGTTCCAACACAGTTTATAAAACTTTGTGTTTCCCTTAAAGTTTTGGGCAGGGGAATGATCTAACAAAGTGGCATTTTGAGAAGAGACCTGATACTTATACACAAGATGGATTTGAAGGAGTAGAGACTCAAATTGGAAAATCCAATAAGAAGGCTATTAAAATAGCCCAAGTTTGAATTAAGATCCTAATTTAGGGGGTATGCAATGGATTTGGTTGACCAATTATTTCAGTCATTGTACTTGGTTATTAAGGTGGAAGAGAACATTAAATATGAGTCCAGCATCATTAGCCTGAACTGGAATTCATTTATTTAAACAATAAAAATATATTGAGAACCCATAATGTGTTACCTATATTAAGCAATGGGGATATAAAGATGAAATACAGAAGTCTTCTCTTCAATTAAGGGAAAGACATCAAGCTACTGACAACCACAGTTCAGTGTCAGATGATGATGAGGATTACCACATAGGTGCCTAGAAGTTCACAGAAGGGTCACCTAATCCAGTCTGGTGGTGGGAGCCTTCTGGAACATTCCTAGTTTGAGAAGCAGAAGTTATCCAGGAGAAGAAAGAGTAGAAAAGGTCTTTGTAGGCAAAGAATACACATTTTGGGAAGGCCAGCATAAGCAACGAGCCTGCTGCTACATTTGAGACACGGCAGTTGCTTCTTCATGACCAGTGGCTGGTTGGGGTGTAGGGAAATTTGTTTTTATTTTAGTTTGATTTTTTAAAATTGTAACAGTAGGCAGGAGCTGGATCATGCCATACTAAGGAGTCGGGACTTTATAAGGCAGTGGGGGGGCCTTCAGAGTTCTATCTCTGTACCCACACTTGGCTCTCTACCCATCTTTTACTTTTGAATGTGGCTCTCTCAGCTTATACATGCAGGTTACGTCTCGTTATATCCTCTAGTTTTTACTACTAAAGGAATCTTATAAGAGCCTTCCTGGCCGAGGCACAATCTGCTTCATTTCTAAGGTCTTTGTTCCTCCAGTAGCTTACTAGCCCTGGCCTTACCCACCTCCCTGTCTAGTTTCCAACCCACTTCCTTAGCTAGACCATCTGTGTGCTCTTTGGGCCTGCCTGCATTATGATTAGAATGACCGTATCATCCATCATTCACACTGTGGCTCATCTGAGAGTGAAACAAGGTGCTACTAGCAGTTACTCTGGGCCTCAAAGATAAACCAGGATTGTCCCTGGGGAAAGTGGTGACGTGTCATCATCTCAGAATTATCTTGAGTGCTTTATTTTGTCTGTTGTGTCTGTTTGCTTCCTACAAACAACTTGACAAGCTTTTGATCCCCCAACTCTGTCTTAATGTATATTTAAGACTTTCTATATTTCCTCAGACGGGCAAACTTCCTTGTTTAGACTCTTTTGTTCTTTTCAGATTTGCATTAGATCTTCTTGATCTAATTTCATTTTAGTCACTAGGATCTGCTATCACCCCGTCCTGGCTATCAGATTGGAAGACCACAGGCAGTGACATGGGCCAAACCTGAATGGTGAGTTGGTCCTCAGAATGAAATGCCCTCCCAAAAGTGGGTAATATTTTTGTATAACTTCTAGGTCCAAAGCTCCTGACTTGTTACTTTAAATACTTTATTCCATAACAAGATTAGTATTATTATAGCCACTTGGAAGATCAGAGTTTAACAACTCTGTTAAAATCCCATTGCGAGTTAGGTTATGAACTCAAAATTTATTCCGTACTCATGCTTTTTCCACTCTAATATCCACAGGGATTGGTTTAAAAAGGCAGCTAAGGTGATATAAGAGCATCCAACCCAGTAGGCAAAGACTGAATCAGGAGAATGTTGTGCCAGGAGATGCCCAGGGAAGTCTGAGAAGTGTTCAGAGGTCTATCCAGTGGGGTAGGTGGAAGGGCATGGACAACCCTTGAAGATCCAGGCAGAGAGCCAGTTGCGATCAATTTAAGTTGCTCTCCCATAAAGTTGAGATTATAAAAGAAATTAGTAAACGAGTTTACTAAGGTTTAGGGCAACTTAACTTAAACATGTATAGTGTATCATTGATAAGATACAGCTATTAAAAAGGTACAGCAACCAAAATTTCCCCAGGCATTAATTATATAATACTCAAATTCCAGTGGTTAATTGTCCCCACTTCCTGAAGTAGGGCCTGAAATCCCCCCAAATTTCCCTCCCCACCAGCCTTTGGGAAGCCTTCAGGGAATGTGATCAGACATACCATAAATCTGCTCACCTGGAACCTGCTATCTCTCTGTCATCCATCTGTCAAGTGTTGTCTCAAGAAATTCTCCATGGTCTTCTGGTGTCACAGACTATGAACCAACTGCCAGGCACCACCATTGAATCCTGGAGATTGATTTCAAAGTGGGAAGAGGGATCTATAAGCAACCCCCCCCCCGACCCCCTGCAGTGACATCTGGTAGGAGCTCCCAGTCCCAACTTAAACCAAAGCAGTCCACTTCTATCAGGTTCATAAGGGGTTGTTTCTGCGTTGGATTTCATTAAAGCAGACTTTGAACTTCTAACCATTGTTTGAAGACTATTTCTTCAGAGCCTCCCTGTCCTAGGACTGTGCTGTGTTCCAGGAAAAAGTGGGTGAGGAGGGCTCATTTTCCTGTTTGGTGGAGAACTTTGTCACCTGGGGAACAGAATTGCTGTTCAGATCCCAAGTCTCACGAAAATGCTTATTAAAATATTTCTGCCCTTCTGGCTTCCAGCTCCTTTCTCCAGAGGTGTCAGGGCTGATTTTGGGGGTAGACTGCAAATAAACACCCACCTATCTCTCTCAGAGGTCTCAGTTGCAACTAATTGAAATATATTGTGAGCAGAAAAGGAAGTTATTAAAGAGTACAAGATTTTCCTGGATGTCAGGAACCAGGCTGAGAGGCTCCCTGGCCAGGACCAATGCCCAGAATCACGTGAAAGAACTGCTCTGTAGAAACTGCTCTGTTGCCTCTTCCGGGCACAGACTCACTGATGATACATGACCTTGGCCATCCCTCACTCTGGAAACTGCATTTAACTGCTGCTATTCTCACCAGTGTGGACCCCAGATGGTTCTTATTTTTCTGCAACACATGCTTCTGAATCAAAACATTGCTCGGGTAGATGTGACTGTTGGGGCCTGTGTCACAGCCCAGTGTCCTAGCTGTAAAGGAGGTGGGGAATTCTGCAAACGTAGGAAGAAGCATGCTCCATGGTGCTGAGAAGCCCCAAAGAGTGACAACACGTTCATTTGGCCATTTCTACCCTCAGATTTTCTTCCTCTCCCCACTCCGTACTTCCTCCACCCACAACAACCATAGTCTCCTTTCTCTTTATACTGAAAACCAAAAACTTCATTAGAATTGAACTCTCTGAGGCCCATCACCACCAACTCACTAAACATGCCCAGACATGACAACCCCAGTCGTGCAAATACCAGGCTCAAGCTGAAATTTCCTTTCGTGTGCACATTGAAACAACCAACCCTCCACAAATGAGAGTCTATAAAACCACAGGATACTAGGAAAGGATCAGCTATAACTCACAGAGCGCAGGAACATGTTTTCATTGCAGTGAAAGTATTAGTTTATGCCACCACCAATCAGAAAGGCCATACAAAGTTTGTTTGTTTGTTTGTTGTTTTTTTATTCTTTATTCGATATTCAGCTTAGCTATTCATTGAATGGAGCTAAGCACTGTTAATAAAAGCAGTAAATCAAAACAAAACCCTGTCCACAAAGTGCTTGTATTCTAGATGACTAAGGAATCATATACATAAATCACATAATCTTTATAGTGATAAGCATGATATGGAAAACAAAGCAGAGTTAAGGAATAAAAAGTGTTTGTTTATTTTGGGTAAGCAAAAATCTGAGTAATGGGACAGAGTGAGTATGAAGAGGTTTGGGGACAGAGGCCCGGAGAAAAAAACACACCCTGGTGCTGGAATTAGGGAAAGAAGACCAGTGTGAGTGTAGTAGAGAGAAAGTCCAAAGATGAAATGAAAAGTATAAATAAGTGTCACAATATGGAGGGTCTTGTAGGACATTATTACAGTTTGGGTTTTTATTCTAAGGATAAGAGAAAGTCATTGGATAATTTTAAGAAAAGTAGTGTGACATGATCGGATTTACATTTTTAAAGAGCTTTCACTGCAGTATAAATAATAGATTATGCAGAGCTAAATGGGAAGTAAGGAAGCCTCTTAGGAGGCTTTGCTGTAATTCTGGGAGAGAAACAGGTTGGCTTTGCATGTGGAAATGAGAGACAGGAAGAATCCAGTATGAATTTCTGGAAATCTACTTTGTGGTTGATTGTGCTTTACAAAAATGGATATAAGAATATTTCCCATTCCACATCCTTTTCTAGGACCTTGCCACTGCCCCATCAGCAGGTGGCATCTATGTCCTGTCTCTTTGAAACTGGGCAGGCTTCTGTTACAGCTTTGACTATTAGAATATGGTAGAATATATTAGAATGTGGCTTCTGAGGCTAGGTCATAAGAAGTGATGCCATTTCTGCCTGTTTTTCTCTGTGGGATGCTTACGCTGGTAACCCAGCCACCATGTTGTGGGGAAGCCCAGGCCACATGGAGACAAACCAAAGACCCTAACCCTCACCTGAGTTCCCAGCCAACATTCAGCATTGGCTTGTTAGCCATGTGAGTGAGTCATCTTGGAAGTATGTTCCCAGATGAACTGAGAGCTTCTCATTATTAGACTTGCCTGAGTCATTGTCTACACTGGTATCTTGAACTATTAGCAAGAACAAATTTGCAGGCTATTAGTGGCCCTGAGCTCAGCCTTCATTTTACGTGATTCACAGAACTTTTCTCCGTTTTTTCTTCATCTTTGGCCAAGACATGGAAACAACCAAAGTGTCCTTTGATAGATGATTGGATAAAGAAGTTGTGGTAGATATACGGAATGGAATCCTACTCTGCCATAAGAAAAGATGGAATAATGCCATTTGCAGCAAGATAGATGAATCTTGAGATTATTATGCTAAGTGAAATAAATCAGGCAGAAAAAGTCGAGAACCATATGATTTCACTAATATGTGGTATATAAAACTGAAAACAACAAAGGAACAAGAAAAACAAATGAAGAAACATCTTTGATAAACTAATGTGAATGCCACATTATGTGCTTCTGCTCTGTTCTCTTTCCTCTGCTGCCCTCTAGGGGTCACAAGCCACATTGCCCTGTTTAGATCCTCAGTGCCAGCCAAGTAACACTCAGCACTTTCTGCCTGGAGGAAACTACTCTAAACACTTCACATATACTTACTTTTTAGTCCTGATAATCCTATGAGGTAGGTACTACTTTTAGCCTCCTTTTAAAGATGAGAAAACAGAGATAGAAATCAAGTAACTTGTCTAAGCTCCCACAATGCCTAAAGGTTGAATTTGAACAAAGGTGGTCTTGTTCTAGAGCCTGTGTGTTGTACTATCCCAGCCTCCTTCATTATGGCAAAATAGATCCATTAGGCATTCATGTGATGCTCGTTCACTTCTATAACTTGTAAAGATAGATTTGCTTTGCATGTGGTTTTTTTTACCTCCTATTTGGATTATGGCACTACCTGCTTAACTGGTCTCTCCATTGCTAGTCTTTTCCTGCCTAATCTTTTCTCCCCAGTAACCAGAGAAATCTTTTAAAAAGTGATAAATTAATACATGAGCTAAAGAATATCTTTTCATGTCTTCTGTACACAGGAAAAATATAAGAACCAGTCTTACCAAAGGGGTAGATTAGTCAGCTAAGCAAACAGGGCTGAAATAGCCTAACACCCTGAAACCACAATCTAAAATAGAGTCTATTGGTGTGTTGGTTATAACACTTATCATATGCAATGTTTATCTCCAAGTACCTTTAGCTTTTATATTGTGCACCATCACACTTATCCTGCAAGGAAGAAAGCACATCTTCTCTGTTTTATGAGAAGACATTCTACCTTACAAAACGGTATTCTGTTTTTTGTGTGACAAAAAAGTCACATAATTAACATGGCACAGGGTGGGGAATGTTACTTAGAGTAGAACTGGGACTCCTGAAACCTAAATGGTTTCCAAAATATGAATCAGGAGTGTGCAGTGGAATCTCTTAAATATAACCTAAAACAGAAGGTTAATATGTAAAACAGATAAATCTGCTCAAATTGAATAAGGGGCAGTAAATGTAGGGGGTGTATGCTCAGCCACCAGCAAGACTTTGGAAGCACAGTTGAGAAACCTCTCAGCTTCAGGTTCAAAAACATTCCTGGATGTTTCTGTATAGCATGTGTGGTGAAAAGCCATTACCAGCAATGGAGACGGTGGGGGCGGGGAGGAGGGGGAGTTGAGAAGCTGTCAATCACAAACCTATAATCAATATTTGTACTTATTTCCAACATTCCCCAGTTCCTTCCTTTATCTCTGGGCATTCAAGTTTTCTATGGCACATCAAAGAGAAAGAAAAATAAGAAATGTCGAAATTCCCATAAAGTTACCATATGACTTTATTGGGTCCTGCTGGGGTGGGGGAGCTCCAGAACTGCGGTGCCTTCTAGACATGACCTTCAGCTTTGCTTATTTGGTTTTCCACTCCAGGTTGAGCATTAGGAGACTCTACTGAGGTATAAACTTCCATGCTGATGGGTGGGAATGGGGAGAGAAGGTGCATATGAGTAGGCAGCTTATCAAGTGTACACTCTGGGGGTCTTTTATGGAATCAGAGCTGGGCACCTACTGACTTGTCAGCTGATATATTAAAAAGAGCCAAAAGTGCCAAAATAGCGAGAAAGTCAATAAAGGTTCTTAGATCAACTTATACCATTTTCCAAGCACCCATCTTTCCAGTCCTTTTCAACTTAAGTGTGAATCTAAATCACTGGGGGAAATGATTTGAGATGAATATTCCCTTATAATTAAATAGGTATGTGCCTGCTTGTTTTTGTTGTTTTAGGAAACCTTCAGGGTGGTTTTAATGCAAGCCAATCTTATGCAAGCAACATTGGTATCAGGTTTACCAGAGAAATTGAAACTTACTAAATAATATTAACATCATTTCCTGTATTATTCTTTTAATATTGGTCATTTGAGTCCCTCCTAAGTTTGAGTGAGTGTGTATGTGTGTGTGTGTGTGTGTGTGTGTGTGTGTGTGTGTTTCTTTTTAAACAGAGGCTTGAGAATTGTGGAAAAAACAAATTACTATGATTACATTGGCCTTGAGGATTGAACACTTTCAAAACCATCTGTTCTGGCAGACCTAAGTGACTTATTCTTGTTTCATTCTGTGATATACCCCAAATGCATTCACCTGTTATGCCATTTCCCCTCTCTTAATTTTCCACTATGAGCTTTAAAAATGTACAGTTATAAATCTCACATCTCTTAGACTGATGCCGTGGCTCATTCCTGCCTCTGCCTTTCAGCATTGGAAGAGAAGGGTGATATCTTTGTGAGAATATAATTGCTTCCACTCTGACACCCATGCTTCATGGTGACATCTGTAAGGAAATAATTTGGAAGGGAAAAAATACACATGTTCTGAGATGAAAGGCATAACAGGCATGTACTGAAAGTCTCAGAAAATTTGAGATGTTGAAGAGGCTGAAGATGAGGTCACTACCTTGTGAATGTAGCGCTATGAGGAATTTTTGAAAGTCTTATTAAGCAATTGTTTACAGTGTCCCAATACATTTACAAATCTACAGCTTATTGGTGGAATATGTGATGCTCTGAGAGCCAGCCCTGGGGGTGTGGGGGTTATCTCTATAGACACTTGGCTCCACTCATAATGGAGTATTCCTCCCAGCTACTACACTTCCCTTCATTTTTCTAGACTACAGAGTTCCAAGACACCTAGTTTGATTTACAGGCAGTCCTTCATGGGGTCACAGAGGCTTATGAAATTCAAACAGTAGGACTTAATTGGGTAGCTTTATACAGAGCAGCTCAGATTTCATTATCAATGTCAATAGGTAAATCCTTTCATTAATATTAGCCAACAAGTGGACTATTACACACTATAATCTAGATTTTAAAAATTCCACTCTGTGTTCAATTAAGTTTTCTCCCATGTGGTCACGTTTGACACAGTAACCAATTTAGTGCATACTTGCCATTCTGATCCATCACATGAAGGCTTACCTCAAGTCTGGAAGATTGATCCAGAAAGTTCCAATCTATTCAGAGTTCAGTCTCAGATTTGCAGGCTTGTCTATTTATGAATCTATTGTTGGTCCTGACCCACCAATTGGAAGGTGAGGTAGAGAAATATCAGCATTCAGGTCTAAAGTCTTATGACAGGGATAAGAATTTTAGGTCTAAGAAAGTACAAATAACAAAGACTCCAAGCCTAGAGAAATTATACCCCTATTTAGATCCTCGGTCTTTAGATATATTTTAATTTGAAAAAATATTTATTTAGCATATTCCATATGTTAGACATCAGAAATAAGTGACATTAATTTTAAAGATGTAGAGCAGTGAGTTTATCACATGGATTGAAAAGGATACAGCCTGTGTCCTCTCATGTATGACTTTCTTCTGAAGGGAAAAGTTAGAATGGATGGCCCTACAATGGAATAGCCAAATGCCTCCATGCTGAAGGCAGCCGTTGGCAGTTCCTTTTGGTGAACTATTTAAGCAGTTGACTCCTATTCTTTCTGGGATCTGCGTCTTTGCTGAATGTGGCTCAGTGTGCCAATCTTAATGTACCAATTCATAAACATTGGCATAATAACACCCACCGTGAAGAGTCATTGTGAAGATTAGAAATTGTTAAGTGTGATAAATGGACATAGAACCAGGATTTCCAATTTCCTTTGTCTTAGGTTGGGATCTCTAGAAGCAAGGCCTGAAATGGAGTCAGGACAAGTGACTCACTGAGGCAGTGCTCTTCAGGAAAAACCTGTAACACAGAGAGGGAGGCGGAATAGGAAATATATGTGTATATACAGAGGGTGCCAAAAAATGTAGACACATTTTAAGAAAGGAAAAAACTGTATTAAAATTGTAATCCTCAGTATATACCGATAACAAAAGATGAATACAAGTCACGTTTGACTTCTGCAATTACAAGAGGTGCTCAGAGTGGTTACCGTCAGCATAATTTTAATATAGTTTTTTCCTTTCTTAAAATGTGTATACATTTTTTGGCATATATATGTGTGTGTGTGTGTATATATATATACACATACACACACACACACACACACACACACACATTGTCCAACCTCATATATATATGAGTTTGAGTTTGGACAATTAAGTTTGCAAACTCATTCTAGAAAAAGTGCTGCATACCTCATTGCTGAATATCACAGTCACCTTCGAAATACTCCCCTTGGGAAGCTATGCACTGATGCCAGAGCCAAGTCCACCCTTCAAAGCAATTTTGGAACTGTTTTTTTGAAATGGCCATCAGAGCTGTCGTCATATTACCCTTGATGTCCTGAATCCCATAAAAAATGTCTTCCTTTCAATATTTCCTTTATCTTTGGGTAAAGAAAGAAGTCTTTGGGGGCCAGATCAGGTGAGTAGGGAGGGTGTTTCAATACAGTTATTTGTTTACTTGCTAAAAATTCCATCACAGACAGTGCCGTGTGAGCTGGTGCATTGTCGTGATGCAAGAGCCATGAATTGTTGATGAAAGGTTCAGATTGTCTAACTTTTTCATACAGCATTTTCAGCACTTCCAAATAGTAAACTTGGTTAACTGTTTGTCCAGTTGGTACAAATTTATAATGAATAATCCCTCTAATATCAAAAAAGGTTAGCAACATCATTGCAACAAGTTTGTGAATTTGTCAGAATATATATATATATATATATATATATATATATATACATAGTTTATATATGTATGTAATTTATATATATACATTATATATATATACATATACATATATATATGTAGTTGTGAGAGTTGTGAGGTAGAGGTTAAACAAGCATTGTTTCCTTCTAGATAAATCAACAATCATTAACACCATTTATTTTTTTTTTTATTAGTTTCAGGTGTACAAAACAGAATAAAGATTAGACATTTAACACCTCACAAAGTGATAACACCCCAAGTTTACTACTCCTCTTACATAAGACATGCCACCATCTTTAATGTGTTGAGACTGCGCCCACTATGTATGATGTTCTGATAATTTTTTTTTTAGTGTTTTGTTGATTGTCCTTCAGCTTTGTTGGAACATTTTAGTGGTTTCTCTTAATTCTGAATTAGATACAGAAAAGATGTAGTAAATTAAACACCTTCTTGCAATCAAGTTTACATTAATTTCACTCTTATTCTCTGCTATTACCATTCCTAAAGCCCCTTTCCAACCTCTGAGGGAAGAAAGGAAAACAATATATAGGGACTTGTGTGATTGGGGTTTCCTGCTCTCACTTTGTCCAGGACAGCATAACCATGACACTCCTGAACTGAAAATTCCCATGCTCAGTAGAGGAAAAAAAACAGCAGCTGATGCATGAGGATCCACAGCTTTGCAAGTCCTCTACATATTGTATCAGGGGGATAGGAGCTGGGGAAGGCAGGTTCATTTCAATTTCGTGGAACTGATTTGAGAAGTCATTACACACATTATGAGTGATTATCCGCATTACCCACCCTGATACACCTGACTCCCCAGTTATAACCAGGATTATAGTGACCTGATCTTGACGGTCGTATATTCTACAAATACCTTCACAAGACAGCATTCTCTAAAAAGATTTTGCAAAAAGAGAGGTATAAATTTATTCAGTGTAGCTGGCTCAACAATTTTGTGAACCGATTTAAAAAGAAATTAGTTCTTGCTGGATTTTATTTCTTACATGTTTTATACAGACAAAGGGAAATTCTTTAATGGTTTTTAGACCAAGGAATGAACTAGCATGTGGAGTTTTCTTTGACCCTTTATGCCACTTCTCTTCCCCTAACACCTATGCTGAATTTCTTGGCTTTTTGTCCCATCAGCAGGTTGTATTCACCATTA
The DNA here is from genome assembly GCF_964194185.1 of Rhinolophus hipposideros. Lineage (NCBI taxonomy): Eukaryota > Metazoa > Chordata > Mammalia > Chiroptera > Rhinolophidae > Rhinolophus > Rhinolophus hipposideros. Next base: position 64,833,961 of record NC_138055.1, on the reverse strand, counting down.
TTATTCTATCCATCCATTCACATAGATTTCAGTGAACTGTCAAAAATCACCCTCATAACATACCCCACCACTACCATCTCCAACAAAAAATTGTGGAGATGGAGTTATTTTATACGTATTTTAAACTATATTGAAATAAACTCAAATATCACCATAAACTCCTTTTTTAAGGAAAAGAAATGAATGAAAAAAATTTTCTGAAGCACTGTCACACACGTGATCCCTCTCTAGGCAAAGTTCCTAGTAATTCAATCACACTGTTTCTTCAATCACATTACCTAGAATTCTGTAGCACATGTCTCTGCTGGATATACAGTGTTTCAGTTCTTTGTACGTTCTTTTCTACAAAACAAGAATTCTGGTTTTGACTTATAATGGCCGTATAACAACACCTATTTTGTTAGTAAGCATTTCAAACTGATAGAAAACTGATGCTTCTCTACTCTGCTGTCTCAGTAGCTGCTGATGGATGGAGATCACTTTTCTTCACTGAGAGATACTATTGCTCTCGAGCAGACTCTTCAACAATAAGCAGTGGGATTTTTGCTGCCTGTTGGCCCAGGGTACAGAATGATAAATTTACCCCAATTTGGGGAAGTTATTTTTCTTAATTTCTATATGTATTGTCACTTTTTTCAATTATAAAAGTAATAAGTCATCCTTCAAGTGATTTTTAAAAAACCTAGAAGATAAAAGTAATGACAGCTCCATTATCCAAAGACAAAGATTCTCCACTGTACCATTAGTTAGAAAAATACTGTTTGTATCAGCACAACCGTGCTATCTCAGTGTTGTTTTATTCTGTGTTTCTATTGCTAATAACGAATATGAGTTTTGTATGTTTATTGATTAGCTATAATCAATAAATATAATAATTTTTAATTTCCTTTTGTATTTATTATTAGTACTTTCCTCTTTTTTTCCTATGGAGTTTTTGGTCAAGTAATACAAGCTCATAATATAGTAAAGCTATTGATGTTTTTAGTATTTTCTGCAGATATTGTCACAATTCGATATGTCTCATGATTTTCAGAGTTTGTGTATTAAAGTTTTATATTTTCATATAGTGTAATCTTTGATTTTTCTCCCCTATGTCTTTTCTCGCTTTCAAACTTATTAAGTCCTTTTACTTCTAGACATTTGATAAAGATTCTCCTTTTTTCCATTAATTTTTATTGTTTGATTTTTCATATTCTTTAATTTTTCTAAAACTTACTTTGGTGTATGAAACGAAATGAAGTTCTAAATAGATTTTTTTCAACTTGCTAGCTGATCACTCACATATCCTTTATTTACAAACCCTTCGCTTTCTCATTGATTAATGGTATCTCCTTACTTAATACTGTAATGCTTTATATAATAGGTTCTACTTCTGCACTACACACTCTGTTTATTTTTAGTCTAGGAGCGAATTGTTTTTATTTCGGAGGCTATAGAACATATCACAGTAGGTTACATCTGGTAGGATTAATCCAGTCTTAGTTTTTGTCCTAGTTTTCTTTATTTTCTCATCTCTGTTACATTCCTGATTGAGAACAATTTAGTTGAGTGTGTGTATATCACTGAAATTTTGACAGGAATTATTTTGAATATGTAAATTTATTTCAGAAGAACTGATATCTTTATAATAGTCAAAGATAAAACCCGTTATCTTTCAGGCTCAACAAATAGCTGTGACATATGTTAATACCACTCAGAGTACATTGAAAGGTTCACAAATGGAAAATGCAAGCAAGTTGATCAACGTAGTGAATAACCGTTAGCACAGCCACTTGGACACTTTAGTCAAGTTGCATAGCAAGATCCTACTTTGTCATCATTATTATTACCATCATAATTTCAGAATAAGCATATAATGGTCATATCATTTTCAACTACAACCACAAGATCAACTGGTTAAGTTAATTACTGGTTAAGTGCTTGATATCAGGGGTACCAGAAGTTAGAAGGCTTCTTCAGGATGGTCTGTCTATAAGGTTTAACATGCTTTTTGTACTTCCAGGTTTTGTTCCTTCTGCCTGAGATGTCACACTTTCTGCTTCTCCCCTTCAAAAATTATTTCCTATCCATCAAGATCTAGGGCATATATAACATTCCCTGTTAATGTTAAAAAATCCCTGGCAGTTAGTCACTTCCTTCTCTTTAATCCTGAGTACTTTGTTTATACTTCTCAGATCAGCTTGTCTCTTTGAGTTGTAGCTACTCACATATGCTGCTTTCTATCTGTTACCAAATTGAAGTTCTTGAGTGCTGGAACCTAGGTTTTTCATCATGATAGACTCTCTGAGTGCCAATTATTGAGGATAGCCATCAATACATGTTTACTGAATGAATATATAAATGAATAAAAGGAGACAATAAATGTTCTATAAAATTCTATAGGAAAAATATTGAAAAATTTTTCTCAGAAATTTTTGATATGTTTCAAGCATTCTGAACTTGTTTAATAGAAATTGGTGAAATTCAAAGCTCTTAAAGCTGGTTGTGTGTGTGTGTGTGTGTGTGTGTGTGTGTGTGTTGTAGGCAATAATTTCCTCCTACAATCTCACTATGACATGTGTGGGTTAGTTGGCTCATCACTTTTGTTTCCCAAATAATGCTCAGCTATAGAAAACATCTCTGTAAAGCACACAGCAGCCAATAGGTGACTTTGTGAGCTGGACTGAAATGTCACCACCAAGCTGGACTTTCCCAGGTAGAAGGCCTGTGTGCTAAATAGAAACTGCAGAATCTACCTGTGAAAAACATTTACATGTCAGCGGAATTGACTTTATGTGTGGATGAGGTTGACAATTCTCCACGTGGTATTTATTTCCACCGAAAATATCTTCCTGTCACCTGCAAAGGGACCTAATACTGTCCTGCCATTGTATTGTTATTTTAGGAGTATTAAAACAGATCAAACCATTATGATCTATATATTAAGCATGTGTCGGATTATGTACATTTTTTAAACAACTTAGTACAAATGGCCACCCCACCCCTAAGTGTATTCCAAATCCTTTGTAAAAGAAAACTCTGTATTGCATGTTCCATATTCACCACTTTGCCCATGAACTCAATCCTGATTCCAGCCCTCCTGGACATGAGCTTTTTACCCTCTGGTGCTTCACATCTGGGACTTGATCCTGGTTCCATTTACCTGGTTATAGCCTTGGCTCTTCTTTTTTAGTTTTTCTGGTTCTCTACTTCCTAGAAGCTTTAAGTTATCTCCAGCCATTGTAGATGAATATCATTTCCAATGTCTTTTAAGCCCTGGGAACTCATTGCCCTATTGTGCTCAGTAGTAGATGGACTTCTTCTGGCTTACTCTGGCACAAGCAGGAAATCAATCCTCCGAGGGGTCTCAGACACATAGTCAGGAGAACAATGACTGCAGGTGGCTGGTTCATGGGAAACTAGCTCTTTGGAAAAATGTGTAATAGCATGTATTTCTGGCATCACAGTCAAGTAAAGTCCAAGCCCATCACATTAAAGGATGCCTTATTATTCTAGGGTCCTATCATTCAGCATGACATTTTTTTTCTGAAAATAAAACTGAGGGTCATGTAATAAAAAGGTTTGGCAAAATCCATTGTACGTCAACAATCAGCCCACAACCAAACAAGGATCCCCACATTCCTCTGAGAGCCCTCCCCACCAAAATGTATTTTATCAAAAGACTCTTATTTGTACAAAGTATATAGAGAGCAGCTTGTCAGAAATTGTGCACTAAGAAATAACTAAGAAAATGACTAAGTTATGGCAATATTTGATTAATTATTATTTGACTTGTTTGCAATTTATGAAATACTTTGATTTACATATTATTAGTTGGCCTCCCTGATTCTGACCTTTCTCTACTAAAATGTGTTCTCAAAAAATACATTGTTATAACAGTCAAATGAGATCAATCACTCCTGTGCTCAAAACCCTATCATGGCTTCTTAGGAATGTCGCTCAGATTTGAAATCCACTCCTTACGATGAGGGTGACACATTCTTTCTGTGGTATTTACTTTCCTGCAATTCTTCCCTGCCTGCCTATAAAGATGGCCCTTCATCGGGGCCATACTAAAATTCTCACTGTTAGTATTGCCCATTTAGTCTAGGGTCATCAGAGCCAATTAAGTCAGATGATCTGGAATGCACAGTCTGGCCCTCATTGTCTAATTCCCTTTACTTTTCAGATCACATTTCACTTTCCCGGCTCTTTCACTCTAGCCACACCAGCCTCCATGCTCTTTTCCCCACATGTGCTCTTGAGATAAACCCCACTTGGTCCTGAACTATCATCCTATTTATACATTGTCACATTCAACTTGCTAAAGTTTTGTTAAGAATTTTTACATCTGTGCTTATGAGGAATGTTGGTCTTTAGTTTTCATTACTATCATTGCCCAGTTTGGGTATCAGAGTCATTCTAGCCTCACAGAATAAGTTGGGAAGTGTTCACTCCTTTTCAGTTTTCTAGAAGAGTTAGGTATTATGTCTTGCTTAAATGTTTGGGAGAACTTCCCCGTGAAATCTGGTCCTAGAGTTTTCTTTGTGGAAAGGATTTTCATTCAACTTCTTTAATAGATTGCATTTACAACATGGATGGATCTTGAGAGTATGATGCTAAGCGAAATAAGTCAGACAGAAAACGCAGAGAACCCTATGGTTTTACTGATATGTGGTATATAAACCAAAAACAACAAAAGAACAAGACAAACAAATGAGAAACAAAAACTCATAGACACAGACAATAGTTTAGTGGTTACCAGAGGGTAAGGGGGTGGGGGGAGGGAGATGAGGGTAAGGGGGATCAAATATATGGTGATGGAAGGAGAACTGACTCTGGGTGGTGAACACACAATGGGATTTATAGATGATGTAATACAGAATTGTACACCTGAAATCTATGTAATTTTACTAACAATTGTCACCACAATAAATTTTTAAAAAGTAGATCTCATTTCTTAATGAGGGTTATTCAATATCTATCTATTCCTTCTTGAATAAGCTATATTGTCCCATGCTATTCAAGAAATTTATACATTTCATCAAAGTTGAATTTATTGGCACAAAGTTCATAATATTTTCTTAATAATATTAGTAGAATTTGTAGTGTTACTTCTCTCATTCCTGATATTGGTAGTTTGTGTCTTCTTTCTTTTCCTGATCTCCCTTGTGAGAGGTTTATCAATTTTATAGATTTTTTCAAGAACAAGTTTCTTATTTAATTAATTTTCTCTATTCTTTTTCTGTTTTCTATTTCATTATTTTCCACTGCTTTTTATAGTATACTTTCTGCTCCTTACTTTGGGATTTCTCTTCTCTTCCTTTTTCTAGTTTCTTAAGACAGAAGCCGAGGTCATTAATTTCAAACCCCTGTTCTTTTCTAATATAGGTGTTTACTTCTATAAATCTAAGTGCATCTTTTTATACAAATTGTGAACTTTTGTGTTTTCAATTTCATTCAGTTTAAAATATTTTCTAATTTCCCTTTTGAGTTCTTCTTTGATTCATGGGTAGTTTAAAATTTTATATAGTTTCCAAATATTTGGAGATTAACTAGAGGTGCTCTCTGTTATATACATTTATTTTTTAAATTTATTTTAATTTAATTCAGCTATGGTCTGAGAACATACTTTGTGTGATCTGAATCCTTTTAAATGTACTGAGACTTGTTTTATGGTCCAGAATGTGGCTTTGAAAACTGTAGACATGCTCTTGCCTCAGGGCCTTTGCACTTACTGGAACGTTCTTTCCTCAGATAGTCACATGAGTTGTTTTATCAATCCCTTCTTTGAGTCTCTGTTCAGAGGTCATTATGTCTATGAGATCTTCTGTGACTACGAAATATAAAATGTGCGTATGTATTCACCCTCTTTTCTTAATTTAGTTTTTTTTCTGCTTCACATATTACGTGTGCATGTGTTTAATTAAACATCTTTCCTTGAATAGAGCATAAACTCCATGGAAGCTGAAATTTTTGTTTATTTTACTCATTAATGTATCCCCACTACTTGGAACAGTAACAAACACATAATAGGTACTTTATAAATAGTAAATTAATTTAATTTTTTTAAAAAACAATAAACTTGTGAGATAGATAGACCTGATTTTATTACCACTATTTTATCAACATAGAAAGCAACTTATAAAATGTAAGTTCAAGACTTTTTATGCTCTCTGCTTTATATACTAATTCCTGCCACTTAATGCCAGCTGTTTTGTAGCCATTTTGTGCCAGGTACTGTGCTAAAGTATAAGGATTTCAAGATGAGTGAGCAGAGCTCTGACCTTAAAAAGTTGATTAAGGGTTGGAGCTCAAGTTGCATGGTAAGAGAAGCTAGAGGTAAAACTGAAAGGTCGTAGGGCCTTGTACATTATGCCCAATGCTTGGGTTTTACCTAAAGAGAAATAAAAAGTCACTGGAGGGCTTAAGAAAGGAAGTGGCACGGTAAAAATTTCAAATTAGAATGATTTAGATTGCATACATTATTTTCATTTTACTAATATTTGTTGAGTATCTGTTCTGTGCCAAGGATCATTCTCAGTGCTGGAGGTACAGCATAGAACAAAAAAACCTTCATGAAGCTCATAGTCTAGTAAAAAAGACTAACAACAAACAAGTAATCAAATAAAAACATGCTATAGTTTCAGGCAGTTGTAAATGCTTTGAAGGAAAATAAAGGAGGGTAAGGGAATTGAGTCATGGGAGTGGGGTGTATTTCAAATAAGAGAAATACAGAGAAAGCTGTATTAAGGAAGTTACATTTGAGTAGAGATATAAATGAAATTAAAAGGGGAAAGACAAGTCTATGGAGTTCCAGGCAGGAGATCAAGGACAACCACAGGCAGGGGTTGTGACACAGAAAGGAGCTTTGCCTGCTCTAAGAAAACCAAGGAGCCACATGATTGGAGCTAAGTGAATGATGGGGAAGAGTGGTATGCAGTGAGTATAGAGAGGTAGCCAGGGATAGATGATGACAGGTCATAAACTGTAGTTCGGTTTTATTCTGAGTGTAATGAGAAGCCATAAAGTGTTTGAATCAGGGAAGCAATGGTATATGACTTACGTTTTAAGATGCCTCTGGTGAATGTATGGAAAATAGACTGTGGCAGGGCAAGAAGGGAAGAGGGAAAACCAGTTAGGAGGCTATTACAGTTGAGCTGGCATAGGAGGGTAGTAGAAACTGGAGTTGGTAGTAGAGGTGGTAGGAAATTGAATCGTGGGAGTTGACATAACTTGCTAAGGGGCTGGACGTGAGATGTGAAGGAAAGAAGATTTTTAGATGATTTCTAAGGTTTGGGCCCAAGCAGTTGGTCAGTGGTGGTGCCACTTCCCTAAATGGGCAAGATTGTGAAAGGAGTTGTGGACTTTATTGTCTGTCTTCCCCAACCCCAATTCCTGTGTTGAAACCCCAATGTGACTGTGTTTCGACATAAGGCTTTTAAAGGAAGTGATTAAGGGTATTTGAGGTTCTAATTCAGTATACTTAGGGTCTTTATAAGAAGAGACAGCATGGATGTGTGTGCACAGAGAAAAGGTAGGACACAGTGAAAAGGAGGCCATTTGCAAGCCAAGGAGAGAGATCTCGGGAGAAGCCAGTCATGCCAGCACCTTGATCTTAGACTTTTAGCCTCCAGAACTGTGGGAAAATAAATTCCTGGAGTTTAAGCCTCCTAGCCTATGATATGTTATTTTGGCAGCAGTACTACTCTAGCAAACCTAGAAAACTAATGCAGAAGTGAAGAGAAGAGTGAAAAAATTGAGTTCTCTATTAGACATGTTGAGTTTGAAATGCCTATTATTAGACTTCCAAGCAAAGAGGCTGAGTAGGCAGATGGATATATAAGTCTGAAGCTCAGGGAAGAGGTTGAAGCTAGAGATATAATGGAAAGTCGTAAGCGTAAAATGATATTTGTTATAAGGGAACACGTATTCCCCAGTCTCTGTGTTCCTACGAGGAACTAATGTTCCATGAGTATTACACTGCTGATTTCTCACTGTTTCCTAAGTCATTCTTCCCCAGGGGGAAAGGATTGACATAACTGATTGGTCAGCTTGGGAGAAAGAACCTGTATTCATAGTTCATTAATTTTTTTGTATCTTTTTGGGATGTCTGTCTTCATTGAATTTTATAATATTCCATGCTGTGAGTTTTTCAGGAGTCAGTTTGCATTGGGAGAGGTCTGTAGTTGTCCAAATATTCCTATGATTAAATGGGATAGTCAGAAAAATATTAACAAATCCAGTTATCCTGTGACTTAACCATATTCTCTGTGGGGACAGAGTCCCAGAGAGCAGTTTCTAGGCTCTCGGCCTCACGTGGAAAGTTGCTGGCTCGGTTATTAGATGGCCATCAACTATAATCAGATGGCCATCCGCTGTGGCTGGGTGGCCATCAGCTGTTTCTGGTTAGCCATTAGCCACTAATATAACTGCCATGGCTACGTTGCGGGGTTGGTTAATTGGTTGGCGGAGAAGCGGACAGCAGATTGTGACTAGCAAGTGGGGTTAGCAAGTGTGGATGGCGGATTGCAGATCGTGTGGATTCCACTTCCTGTGTCTCACCCGGCCGCCAGCGAGACTGGTGCAGGAAGACTCCCTTTTGGGGTACTGGCAGATGTTTTTGGGTCTCAACCAGCCGCCAGCAAGACTATAGTGGTATGACTCCCCTATCTATGGCTCCGTGGGTGTTCCTTTTTGGCCTCACCATGTCCTGGGTTCTTGTGTGGGGAGCGGGACCAGAGTCCCTGCATGACATTCTCCAATACAAATATTTTAAAAAATTGTAATAAAGGTGACATTTTGATATCTTTTTGACTATATCTATACTGCAGTTAATTCCAAACTTGAGCCTTCACTAGATGAAGTCACCTATCTAGTGGGTGCTTACAAACAAAATCTTAGGGTAAAACATAGAACGTTAGGGCTTTCCAATATTAAGAGAGGTGGAGAAGGAGTCATCAAAGGAGACTGAGAAATTAAGATTAGAGGAAAACCAGGAAAGTGTGATGGCTGAAAACCAAGTAAAGAAAATATTTTAACAAGGAAGGGATGGTCATGTGTTTCAGAAGACACTGATGGATTGACTTAATTGAGGGTATGTGAAATTGGTGGTATGACCACCTCTCTTTCTGGTTAATTTTGTGAAAGGAAGAGAAAAGCCATCATTCCAACTGGCTTCAATGAAGGCAAAACATCAGGATAGCCTTCCTTACACACTCAATCACTTAATTAAACATCCTCCTCAAGAAGGGAAACCAAGTCACCAGTCAGCCTGATTTGCCTGGGAATGAGTGGTTTCCTGGGATGTGGGACTTTTAGTGCTAAAATAGGGAAAGTCTGGGGCAAACTTGGTTACCCTATCCTCAAGCAACTTCCCCTACAAACACACCCTTCGACACACAGGCACTAATAGTCACACATAATCATGATCATACCAGTGTGGTCAATTATCTTGCCCCTCTCAAGATAAGCTACTCTGCTGACATTTTACACATATCCTTCTTAATAGTGATGTGGACATATTGGAGGAAAAGAAAAAGACAATAAATTGAAAAGTGATAGACCCATCCAGTCACAGGTAAGGAGACCAACAACAAGCCTATTTGCAATTGTTTGAGCTAAAGATAATGATATGCCTATGTGAGGCAATGATAGCAAGATGCAGGAGAGAGCATGGATTCTTATGATGTGGTTGCTCATAACCTGTGGGGAGAGTTTCATTTTTGAGCATGTAAGTAAATGGTAATCATTTATCAAATTTGGGAGTATGGGTAATTTGAGGTTTGTGAGAGAAAATAACAAGTTAGATTTTTGAACACGAAAATTTTGGGGTGCCTGGGGTCACCTAGAGAGTATATTTATAAGGACAGTACAATGTAGTTTTAAGGGCACGGGCTTGCGCCTTCATGCCTGGATTTAAATCTTAGCTCCATCACCTATTATCAGCTCTGTGACTTTGAGTAGACAATCTACTGTACCTCAGCTTTCTCTATATATAAATAAAATGAGCCAAATGGCGATCTGCCTGATAAGGTGAAGGTGAGGAACAGTTTCTGGCACATAGTAAGTGATAGCTTCTCTTCACAGACAGGAAGAGCTGGATATATGAAAATTGGGCTAGTTAAAACAACTGATCTGGAAATATAGCAATATGGACACTGAGAAACGGAAACCCAAAAGAGCATATGAGGAGAGCAGGTGGGAGACTAACATGTGCTTGTGCATGCGCGAGTGTGTGTGTGTGTGTGTGTGTGTGTAAATAGAAGGAGTACTAGTGGTGGCAGAAAGGGGGGTTAGACACTAAAGCTTTACTGGTGATTATTAAGAAGATAATATGTTGGTGTCATGGTAATATATGAAGTATTGAGTTTCTTGTCTCAATTTGCATTTGGAGTTTGAATAGCTAGCTATTTCTTCATAACAAACCTTGCCAAAACCTGCTTTAAATAAACAACTCATCTGTTTAGAAATTGCTTGGCTTAACAATTTGGGTGGAGCTCAATTGGGTGATTCTCTTGCTGGTCTTGTCTGGGTCACTGATCTGGCTGCTGTCATCTGGTAGCACAGGTGAGGCTGGAGGACCTCACTCACATGTTTGCAGGTTGGTTCTAACTGTTGGCTGGGTATGATCTCCCATCCTCATAGAGGCTGGCCCAGGCTTCCTTATGTCGTATTCTCAGGGTAGCAAGAGCCTGAGAGAAGAAGAAGAAAGGCCTTTAGAGGCCAAGGCTTTGAAGTCATATGATGTCCCTTCCTCTGCATTCTACTGCTTAAAGCAAGTCACAGGGCCAGCTTATATTCAAGGGGAGGGGAAATAGACTTTATCTCTTAATGGGAGGAGTGGCAAAGTTGCATTACAAAGAGTCATAGACACAAGAATCAGAAGAATTGTAGCTATCTTTGTAAACAGTTGAAAAATGGTCTGATGGCACATTTATCATGTCATTCCTGAAGGCCTACCAAATAAGTCCTCAGATGTGTAACCTCTCCCTACCCCCAATGATGCCCAGAATAAGCTTTGTGCCTGATGGACGATGGGTATGGTAAGGGCAGGAATGAGTAAAGGTGCATCTTGGTGCAGAGTTTGCATTCTGATATGATATTAACTATTGTCACATTTTCCCTTCATGAAAATATGGATAGCTGGCCAAATGGACCAAGTCTAAGGAATAGAACCAGAGAAGGGAGTATTCTGAGACCTGAGAGCTAGAGAGGAGAAGCCAAGGCAAAGCTATATTTTGGAGAAATCAAAGTCAAAACACAGTGAGCAGACCACATAGAAACACAAAGCCCCAAACCCTGGGGCAGAGTGCAGGCAGTAACTGGCACTCATAGCTCAGCCCCACTTTACAGTGGGTAGTTCTGTGCTTGCTTAAAGGACCCAAAGGAAGGCAGGTACTTACTGCAGTGGTTGACAGGGGGCTTGGTACCAAAGAATGATGCCAGACCTGCTGAGGCCCTGTTCTCTGCTCTGAACTCCTCTGGGTCATCAAGGATGTTTCTTCTCCCTCCTTTCACACACCACTCACAGCCATTAGCTAACCAGAAAGTGAGAGAAGGGTTCACAGTTTCAGTAAGAAGTGGATATGTTTTCTGTTTGGGATGCTTCTTCTACTTACTACCACTGTATCTACTTTACTCATATTGATCTTCAGATTCCAGTAAGTGACATCATGTTAAGATAGAGGCAATTCAGTGGAGACAGAGGTCTGGGAAGCCATGTTTCTTTTGGTGTCCATTTCAAAGATGACCCCATGCTATGATGGGCCACACAATCTTGTGGAGACCATGGGAAGATTATTTTTCTCAAACTTTTGAAAAGGCAAGCCTTACTTGACCCCAAATCTTTTCTGCAGTTCCTAGCTAGGACCTCTGATTTTCAAATTTGTTTTCCTTTTGGAATTTGAATTCAAGGGAAAAAATATGTTAAAGCACACCCAGGAGCACAGCTCTGGTATCAGACTGCCTGAGATCACATATTTACTGGCTGTGTGACTGATTAATTCTCCTGTGACTCAGAGTCCTCAGATCAAAACTGAGGGACATAACAGTGTCTACCTCACGTAGTTGTCATGATTAAATGAGTTAATACACGTTCAGCTCTTAAAACAATGCTGAACATGTGGTTAGCATTCAAAAAGTTTTAGTTACTGTTGTTGCTATTGTTTTGTTGGTTTTGATTTTTACATGCCGCATAAGGCATGATGAAAAAATTACAGAAATATACCCAAACATTCTCATTTTTAAAACGTTGACAGTTAAATTGGGGAAACAAACCAGGTATACATAAAATATTTAAAGAGCCATGTTAAAAGGCCATGTTTGAGAAAAATAAATACTTAGACTAATTATGCATACTCATATCGAGGATGATCAATGTCACTTATGAGGGTCTTGGGAGGGTCCTTGAAGAAATGATGGTTTTGGACTTTGTGACAGAATCAATGACCATGGTGGACAACGACATTAAGTTACCCAAGCTGCCATTTCACCAAGGTCAAATGTGTATGGTGGGCAAATGGTATGCTATTTTCTAGTATTCAAATTCGATTCTTCTGAAACATTCTCTCACCCCACTTTTTTCGGTGTGTGAGTCAAAAGTTCAGTAACTTGTCTCTCTGACATAATACCAGTTTACTCATGTTGGGTTAAAGTTTTCATTGGGACTTCAATAGGTGAGTTTACCACAATACTATTAAATTCTCTTTAAGGTAATATGAGAGCTGATTCAAAGAAAACTATGTTGGTTCTTCTTGGTGAAAAACAAGGCACTTCTTAAGCATGGAACACTTTGTTTTCTTCTTTGCTTAATTCACACACTGTGTTCAGATTCCGTTCTCTGGTGGAAATATATGCATAATTCTACACTTACATTTTTTGCATGTCTGAAATCTTATGTGGCAGTTTTGCTTACAGCTACAATTTCTCAGTTCAATCTTCCTTAGAGGTTGTAATGATTTGTTTCCACTTTTAGTCTAGTAACAAATAATTTTGGCCTTTCCCAAGGTTTTAATATTTGTTTAATATTTGATTTGTTTTCACTTTTAGTCTAGTAACAAATAATTTTGGCCTTTCCCAAGGTTTTAATATATTGGTGTATTTTGGTGTGTATTTTAATATATGAGTGTAAAAGAAAACCAAATGGTTCTTTATACTCTCTACCTCAAAAGAAATTTCACTGATACCTATGCTCTCCCCTTTAATCCACATGCAGCACTACACAAATTGTCTTATGAAAAAATCATAGGCCGATGATGTCCTTTCCTTTTAAAAACTCTTGATGGCTTCCAGAATAAAACACAAATTCCATAGTGTGACCTTCAACGTCTGTCAGAGTCTCTTCTCAGTCCAGTTTCCCAGGCCTCCTTCATTCTTGCTATTGTTCAGGGCTCACCCACCCTTCTGTAACCCTGTGTGAAGTTAATTCTGGAATCTGGGTGCATTTGATCATGCAAATTTCTCTCTTTACATTGGCCTTCCCTTTTCTCTTCCTGGAAATGTTCTCATAAACGGCTTTCCTAACTGGCTTCTCCAAGTCTAAACAATTGGTCTCCCTCTGGGCTCTCCTAGCTTTTGACTTGTACCTCTTGATGATTGTCACCTGTGGGTGGGGGCTTCTGTTGGTAACAAAAGCTGCAGTTTATTTAGAAGGATTGAGATATCTGGCTTCATAGGCTAAGATTGTCTTCTGGATCACTTAGAGTTTCTAAAAAGGAAATTTTAAAGCCTTTGCTGTGTCCAGTCCGCCCATACATTTGCTCTTCCTTGGCACTCTAGATACCTCAGAATTTCATTAAAATTCACTTAGAATTCTGGAAATACATTATGAGTCTACAAGTTGAAAATTAAAGGCACTTGACCTAATCTGGGTACACTTTTGGTGTCTAGGACTCTGCTTACATCATCTCCTTCAGGCCTCACCGAGGTTAGCCTCATTATACCCACTTCACAGGCAAGGGAACTCAGATTCCAAGTCAGATGCTGAGCTCCTGAGGCATATAGGGGCAGGGAAATGCAGTGTATACAAGCATGGGTGTCTGGAATGTTTACTAGATTGTACCAGTTACTAAACTTTTCTTTGCCTCAGTTTCCTTCACTGTAAAATATGATAGTAGTATCTTCCTTGTGGGTTTTATTTTTCTTGAGAATAAAACAAGTTAATATGTGTATAGCACTTACAATTGAGTCTGACCTGTAGTGAATACATATAAGTGTCATCATCATCATCATCATCATCATCATCATTTTTTACTTTAATGAGCACAGAACTAAAAGGGAATGAGTCAGTATTTGGACACAAGTATGTTTGTCTCCAAAAACTGTCTGCTTGTACATGTCCAAGTACTTCCTGCTATGCCCATTTGCCTTGAGAGTAAAGCAAAGAGGAAAAAGTCCTTTCCAACTTTTCCCTCAGGGACCTAAACCTTTATCAAATGATTTTAGTTTAAGATGCATGACCAGTACCTTCTGCATACTTTCCAGAGGTTAAAGACTCCAGTAGCATTCGCATGAATGATGTAAAATTCTGAAATAATTTTGGTTGACAATGCATCGTCCGTATGTCATGCATACTTTCTGGAGGTTGAAGCCTCATGAGAAGCATTAGCATGAAAGAGATCAAGTTCTGTTCCCATACAAGTAAGGGCATGGTAAAAATCATGGGTCCTATTACAAAGGTTGTCCTCGGGTAGTTCACTATGCCTGTAATATTATCGATACTTACCCACTGGTGTTTGTACCATCTGTACCAGGCCACATGGTTAGAAAGAACTCAAACCATCCTGAGCGTGCTTGTTCTAGCACATAAAGCAGGTCTTGCCACCTTCCTTCCCCCATCAAGAGGTGAAGGAAGATTTTGTAAAGTTGTAGGAGTATGTCTCTTCCTCTCCAACCCCCCTCCTCCTTCTTTTGTTCCTCAGAAAGTCACGGGCCCCACATTGGTCAGAAAGAAAACAGAGGTGAGAGGTAGATAAGAAAGGTGCTATATTTGGCATGACTGGTTTAGGCTTCAGGTTGGGCCTCAATAGACATTTAGGGTAAACTTTTTATATCCCTCGGGTCTAACTTGCTGTATCTGCATCCATATGATACCATGTAATTAAACAAGAGACTTAATTTGTGAGACGTGTTCCCTCAGGGTATCATGCTTTGAATTTTGTTAAATTCAATTGAATCCAACGAATTCATTCTGAGCTTCAGGCTATGACATCAGACTATGTTCTGTGGATATAAATTTATGTAAGGTAAGGCCAGGTGTCTCCAGGAGTTTCAAGCCTCGTTTAGGAGGCAAACTCTAACATGACATGTTAAGTTCTCTGATCAAGCAAGCAGAAGAAATGGCCCAGATGACTGGCCAGGGTCAGCGGTGATAGGGGGAGCAGTCAAGGAAAGCTGTCTCTGAAGAGAATATAGGGAATTGCCACATGGAGAAAGGACATATGAACACATCAAGCAAAGGGCAGGGCAAGAGCTTAGAGATGTGTAAGCACCTGGCTTATTCAACTGACTGATCTAAAAATGGTAGATTAGAAGGGCTCCAAATGTTTTATAAGATTAATACTTTATAATAACCCTGTGAGGTAGGTTCTTCTGTTATTCCCATTTTACAGATGAGGAAACCAACTTACCCAGTGACAAGATTTGAACAAGGCAAACTATCTCCAAAGAAAGATAATCATTAGCCATTAAACTTAACTATTCTCTACATCACCTCTCTAGGCTGTCTCTTCTCAACAGGGTTAGCCATCAGAAAAACCTGGGAGACTTCCAGGACTGTACATACCCTATTCCTTCCTGCAGAGACTGATTTAGTGCCTCTTCTTGGCAAATGGCTCTACAATCTGACTAGTTGCTTAAACCTGAGCATCAAAGTAACTCATGGCACCTCTTCCTTCTTTATTTTCTACATCCAGTTCATCTCCAAATTCTCTCAATTCTCCACGAAAAATTTATCTCAAATTCTCTCACTTGTATGTCCACTTCCAATTTCAGTACCCAAATCCAAACTTCCCCCCAAAATTGATCTCTCAACTTCTCTTCTAGGCCCCTTCTAATCCATCCTTCAAATTACAGCCACAGTGATTGGCTCAAAGTCCTCCAATGGCCTTAGGTTGCATTTGGAATTCAGTCCAAATCTGCATCATGGTTTGCAGGACTCTGCATGGCTAAGCCCATGCCTATTTATTTCACACCAGCCTTCCTCTTACCCAGTCACACGGATGTTGTTTTACTTTCTTCAATGTGACAAGCTCTGTTCTACCTCAGGGTCTTCCCACATGCTGCTGTGCCTTCTGTGGGAATGACTTTCCATACCTTTGGTCTCACACCTTCCCTGACCCTCTTTGGTAAAACATTCCTTCTGTCGTTCTCTTTTGAGGGCATGCTGATCTTTTCTTTCATTGTAAAATTTGTTGATATGTTTCTATGTGGTTATGTATTGAATCAACATTCCAACACAAGCTTGAAAGCTCCATGAGAGTAGGGATTGTACCTGCTGTGTTCACCATTGTGTACCTTGTACCCAGCCTGGTGCACAGCACAGTTGTAATGAATAACTGATGGACGAAATGGATGCAGAGCTGCCTGAGGTTGGAAATGAGGTCATTGGATTTGGCAAGGAGGCCACTTCAGATATTCGCTTGGCTGTTTTCAGTTGAGTGATGGGGAAGAAACCAAGCACAGTGAATCCCAAAATGAATGAGAAAGCAAAGAACGAGTAAAGTTAATGTTGTGTGGAGGAAGTGATAATTATTACTATGTCCCAGACCTTGACCTTGGCACTAAGCATTCATTATTTAATCATTACAGTAATCTTACAAGGTTCTATTTTCTCCATGTTGTCGATAAGGTAAGTCGTCTTGGAGAGGTTAAGTAATGTGCCCAGGGTCACATATCTAGAACATAGCAAAAACAGGTCCAGGTTTGACTTCAGAGTCCACACTCCTAACCAATAAGACAATGGCTCTTTGATGTGCAGAGAAATCATGGCCCTGGGTGGCACATTACAATTGCTATCATCAAGGGACTGAAATGAAACAGGTCTGGGCGAAGGGATGGGACTCTTCAGTTTTAACAAGCATTTCAAGTGATTCTAAGGCAGGTTGAGCCAGGGATTCTGCTGTGGGAGCACCACTCCATGCTATGCTTCATAAGAGAGTACATTTTAGGTCACTCACAGCTTCTGATTTAAGCCTTTGCACCTCTAAGACTCCATTGCAGCTACATATTGATAAAAATGTTTTCTCATTCGCTTATGATGACTATATGAGATAACTCACAGTGCATGTTGGCTTCCCCTCTCTCTGCTAGCCTTTCCTTTTAGAAACTTTCACTAGGTAAGGAAGGAGAGAAACAGCTAATAATTTGAAGCTGTGTTAATTTCTAGGACATTGTATTTCCCCCACCTATTACTCCGATTTCATAGATATACTGAGGCACAGGGCAGTTAAGTAACTGGGCCCAAGGTCACAGCTATGAAATGGCAGCCCTCTGACCTTCCTGCTATGTTGGTGAAGAAATTAGACTTGAAGAAGAGTCTGTAGTAAATGCTGAATTGTTGAATTTCAAACTTAGCTGTTTTTCTATTGCTTTTCTGTGAAAACAGACTGTGATATTCCTCCCCACCCTTTATTTGTTGACTTTTGTCTTTGACTCCTTTTGAATGTATGCCATTGATTTTTTTTTTTTAATTATAAACATCAAGTCCTCTTTAGGAGACCACACAGAATTCAAATCAAATAAGTATAGTCAGTGTGTCAGGCAATGTGTGGACCATCGTCTCCTTAAGCACAGTAGTGGTGTTCAGATACTTAGAAATTGATAATGGAAGCTGTAAGAACTCGAGGGGCTTCAGAGTAGCGTGTACAAAGAGAGAGTGTACCTCTGCCCAGAAGGGTGTAAGGACTTGCTCTTGGTACCTTGTCTTACTTTGGATGCAAAGATCAGCAAGTGTCCTGGGACCTGGTCTGGGGCCATTCTCTTCCAAACCTTACACAGACTCTGTACTTCAGAGGTGGCTTTTCTCCAGTTTTCTCAGGCTGTGCCTTTATCATGCAGAAGCACGTGACCCCACATCCTTCTCTCTGTGGCTTTCCTTTTAGTGCATGAACACAAAAGCCAGCCCTGAGTGGATGCCTCGGCCTGCACGTCACCTAAAAGCTTCACATCCATCTGGCTTGCCTTAGATAAGGCCTTACTAAGAGTCCAGGATTTTGTTTCCTTTGATGTTTTGATCCCTTAGTTTTTGTGTTGGTGCTTTTACTTTTAAGATTCACTGTGTGTGTTCTGACATGTTTCATATTTGATCTTCGTGCCTGGGTTTTTAACTGCCCTTTGTCTCAAAATTTGTTTCTACAGCACACTAAAAATATATGTGTTCCCCTTGCTCTTTTTTTTACCATGAATAACAATTAGTCTGACTACCTGGAAATAGATTCCATTCTGTTTTCCAAATTTATTAACTAAGTGTTAATATTAACTAAGTGTTCTGGTCAGGGTTTTCCTGAGAAACAGAACCAAACAGAACACAAACACAACAGAATGTGTGTGTGTGTGTGTGTGTGTGTGTGTGTGTGTGTGTATACAGACACACATAACTCCACATCTCTCTTTTTGAGGATTAAATGCATTTAAAGATATTTTAAGAAATAGGCTTATGCGATTGTGGAGGCTTGGGGTGTCAAAAATCTTGTGGGAAACGTCAACAGGCTGGAGAATCAGGAAAAAGTTGCAGCTCAAGTTCCAAGGAGGTCTGTAGATAGAGTTACCTCTTGCTCAGGGGAGGTCAGCTTTTGTTCTATTCAGACATTCAACTGATTGGACGAGGCCCACCCACATTAAAGTGGGCAGTTTGCTTTATTTAAAGTTCATTTTTTTTATTACTATTAGTTTCAGGTGTACAAAGCAATATAATACTTAGACATTTATAGCCCTCACAAAGTGACAATCCCCCTCCCCCAATCTACTACCCCTCTGACATTGTATATAGCTGTTACAGGCTATTGATTTGAATGTAAATCTCATCCAAAAACATGCTCACAGGAGAGTCTAGAATAATGTTTGACTAAATATTTGGCCACTATGGTTCAATCAATTGACATAAAATTAACCATCATCATACTAATTGTTTTTTAAATTGGCCTCTGCAGAACAGTATTCTAAATGTTAATAGATTGGCAGGAAAAAATAAAGAGCCAAAATCCAATGGTTAAATATATTTGTGACATATCACCTATTGTCCCTCCATTTTTGAAGTGTCGTATTTTCCATTAATTTGTTAGAGACTTTGAAATTTTCTGAGGTCAAGGAAACAGCTTACTTTGTATAATTGCTGCCCAAGGAAGGCAGGACAGCCCTATGTGGTTCTTCTCTTGTTCAGCCCCCACTTCTATCAACACATTAGTAGGAAGCGGGGCTGCGTTTCTTTCCCTATAAATCCCCAATCCTGAACCCTGGTTCTCAGATTTAAATTGCACAGAAATGTTTGTCTAAGTGCTAAAAATATGGGCTCCCAACTAATCCATTAAAATAGGACAACCACTTTATGTTCAGCTCTCGGTGAGATTTCAAATAACTCCCAGGCAAATGATTAAGGCCTCTGTGCTGTGGTGAGGCTGAAATGTCATGAGCAGTGCTTGGCCATTCCAGTTGTTTTCACAGTTTTCTCCTGTGATAGCTCCTTTCTATTTTGTTTTTACTTCTGTGTCCCTATACCACTTAACCTCCCTCTTTTGCCATTTCATGTTTCTTGTGTATCCTTAAAGGAACCCTCATCAAAACTGAAATGAGTTATGTCATGGAAAGAGTAAATCTTTCATTGTTTTTATATAATGCATACTGTTTTCCTTCTGCATTTGATTGCAAAGACTTTCTCATCCTGTGCTACACACCATCCACATTGTCTTTAATTAAACTACCCACAGGCTGGAATTATGTTGTGCACGTGAAGTGAGGAAAACAGATATTGTCAGTAGTGTATTCATATATGCTTGTTTAATTTAATTGAGTTTGTACACGATATATTAACTAGGGTAATCCAGACTCTACTTCCTCGAACCACTGGTTCAGGTTATATCCATGGCTTTGAAATGACTTCCCTTGAAATACTTTCAGGAGGGGAAAGCTGATTGTATATGCTCCTCTCATTCCGGCCCTCCCCTCCGTTGTAGGGAGAAGTGGAGGCAGCATACCTTTGGTTAATACAGCCTCTTCCACCCTCCTTCAATAGTAGATTCCTGGCTGGAGCTGACACATCTGCACATACTTGTTTCCTCTTCTCATCCAGTGGCTGTCATATACTGAACTCAAGGTAACTCCTCTGAATGCAGAAGACCTTGATGTCTGTCTGGTGAGGAATGCGCCATCTGAGCTCTGTCCATTGTCTGGATGTTTCAGTATCTCTGGGGATAAGTCACCCAGCCCTGTGGTTCCTGATGCCTCCCATCTCTAAACTGTAGCAGCTGTGATCAGACCCTGTGTCTGGAAACCACCTAGAACTCTTCCATCTCATTCACTGGAGATTGTTTCCTTGTACTTATTTTTCCTTTAAACGTGTTGATACTCCTAAATAGTTTAACACTTCACACTGTTCTCAGAGGATAACTATTGATCTTTCACTCTCCCTCATTCCAACATCTTCCAGGATAGGTGAAGAGATAACTACCAAAGAGTTGCAATGGAGACATCAGAACAAAAATCCTCTGTGGCAATGAAGACTTCTGATGTCTGATGACTGATGTCTGATGTCTGATGTCTGATGACAGCAGGTTAGAAATTCCAGGCTCTTTGCCTCTCCCTGCCTTCTCTTCTTCTGCCCCACTTTGCTACCCAGGCAGAGTGCTGGAAGTGGAAGTTGTTTTAGAGGATTGAGGGTTGTAAGTAGCAGATATCAAAAGGGGTGAAATCTTCTTAGGCTTTGGGGTGGAAAAAAGATCCTTTGGTTGCTGGTTTGGGCCAGATCTAGAGCTGGTGGTGGTTGGCACCACGACCAAGGCACAGCAGGCGGCTCTGACGTAGAGGCTGAGAGTGCAGCACTAACAAGAGGAAGCAGGAACCTTGTGGCTTATTGCTAGTTCATGGCTCAGGACTTTCAGGGAGAGCTAGAGGCAAAGTAGGTTTGCTTCTGGGTCACTCTGTATAGTTCACTAGGGTAGAACAAGAGGCAAGGATTCAATACCATGCCCTGCCCTGGAATCAAGAGTGTGCTGACTCTGGAAGATTCCAGAGGCAGCCTAGCATGTGGTTTCGGTGTGGACTTCGGAGCCAGTTTGTGTGGCTTTGAGTAAAGGCCTTTATCTCTCCTGGCCTCAGTGTCCTTCTTTGTAAAACTGAAATACAAATAATAACAAGTTGGGAAGTGTTAAAATGGGTTGAATGCCATGGCCACTGCATTCCTTTTATTCTCTTATGGTGATAGATACCAAAGCAGTCAGGTAACAAGTACCTGTTAAATGAGTCAGACAATGTAATTTGACTGAAAAGATAGACATAGACACAGAAAAATGTTTGTTTGTTTTAGCAAGCATTGATATGGAGCACCCAACACTTCTAAAATTTCTCTCACACTTTTAGTGGTCTTACAAATGCCTGAGGGCCCCCACTAGATGTAACTGCCAGGGGGATATGGCCAGAGTTGAAGCTTCAACACCTCCTATGTCTGGCATTCTCGGGATCCCTCATGGCATTACTACCAGGGTCAAAAAAGATGAGTCTGAGCAGGCTAACTTCCCCTGAGAGATAAATAGAAGGCAGTGGGTTTCACTCTCTAAAGTTGGGGAACCAGAGCCACGGATGTGTGGGGGAAAGGCTATGGAAATCCACCACCCTGGGAGCGTTAGTAAGGGCCTCACACAGGCAAAGCATGAAGGTGAAGCATTGGCAAACCCATCTGTCCAGTCTTGGCAGGAGCCTGAGATCAGCTTTCCCTGTTACTTCAAAAATACTAGATCTTTACTTAATGCAATTTAAGACACTTGGCATGAAGAATAAAAACAATTAGAAAGAAAGAAAAAGCAAAACAACATGGAAACCACAATCTAGCGACTGGGGCTAAGGAGGCAGAAAAGAAATGTCAGAGTGGGATGTGCTACATTTCCATGCTGCGCTACTGAGAGCAGGAGGCTGGCTTTTTAAATTTTCTAATGACTTGAACACCCCCGCATAAAGAAACATCAAACCTTTCCAAACTCAAAACAGATGACTTGGTCTAGCATCCCAGAGTAAGTGAAGGAGGGCTGTGAAACCCAAACAGAAAACAGAAAGGCAGCAGCTCACTCTTGCTTTGGAATCTGGTGTCTAATCATTGTCTCTCTCTATTAGCAATATCTCCTGCCTTGTAGGCCAGTAGGGCAGGGCAGGGCTGACTCTTGGCTCCCAGAAGTCGGGGCCACCTCTTGGTCTTCTCGCTTGGGCTACATGGTACCAGTGCTGGAGGGAAACACAGCCAGTGGGTGTTGGCTTGCTGTGGTCTGATTGTCCTTTGACACCAGCACTCCTGGGTTCAGTCTGCTTTTCTCTGCAGTTGAGTTTGTATATTCATTAAATGGGCAGTAAACAATATATACTGTTATGGAGCAAAATCCAAGCTCTAACACAAATGCCATTAAGCTGCAGACAAAGGTAAGGGATGACATTTGGAACTTGAATTAGCTGGAATGTCATCTCCTGTTCCATTCTACGATCCCTTCTTAAATCCATGCCACTTGAAACGTGTCTGTAGGAACATAGCTCCCTCTGCATTTGTAGGTTATTTGGGAGGAGTGATGAGGTGTACAAGGCAGTGAAAATAGCAATGTTAGTTTCTAAGAGAGACCACAGAGAAAGACTGCATTTACAGTGGTTGTTAAAAACTGTTTAAATTCTTAGTAATCAATTGTTGAATAATTGAACCACAACCCACATTTTGATTAAACTAGGTCAAATTGGAATTTGTGTTGCTTGTCTTTTGGTAAAGTGGGTTGGTGTGGCAAAGAACTACCACAGAAGTGCTGCAAAACTGAGCACACAATGAGACAATGGTGTTTATTCTAAATGTGCCCCAAGTCATTACAGTTTTCTGTTGTTACTGTACTTTAGAAAGCAAGTAATCAACTGAGTCAATATTATCTGGAAACTCTAAAGCTCCAAGGACTATGCCTAAATTGATTGAGCCACTTAACCTTCCTTTGCCTCAATTTCCTCACCTAAAAATGTAGACATGATACAGAAACCTATGTCCTGACGATGTTGTACAGATTAAATGAAATAATACATTTAGTACTTGGCAGAAAACCAGGCACTTAGTAAGGACCTAAATAAATGACAGTTATTATTTGAGCCTAGTAAATTATCACCATCCTATTTCTCAGAAAAAGAAAAGGAGAATGAAATGCTCAAGTAAAGTTCCCAAGGGCACCAGGGTAATAAATGGAATGACTCCATGAGGCCTGGCACAAGGAAGATAGACCTGATGACCACCTTCCTCCCCCTTTCCTAGTAAGTGGTCTACCCAAAGCAAGAACTCAGAAGCAGAGAACCCACTGATGTGAGATCACAGACTACCATATTGTGAATGAAGCATGTGGGGTGGAGGAAGGAGGCAGATTCTATGGGTTTCTCAGGTCAGCAATAGTTCGTCAAATAAGAACAAGGCAAACTTGTGTGGACTCAAGGAAGTTAGATTGAAGTAGACATATTCTGAGATGCTTATTGGGGAAGACAGCACAAAATGTGTCGGTGTGCCAAGGGGATAGAGGAGTTGGGTTTTGAAATCAGGGAAGTTGGAAAATGGTAGAGAAACCAAGAGGATAAGGCATGCAGGGACATATTTTGCTCTTAGTTATTTTGACTAGGGATGTATTCCTGGAATCTAAAGATGAGAAGACCGGGAATGTATTCTTGTAGCTTAGTGACAATTATTGTAAAAGAAGTCTGTGTACGTAAACTGTTTTTAAAAGAAATCTATAAGTCTGTACATACTCAGCTCTTAGAAATGCTAAACAAGGGATATTCTCTGTTTCTGATAGACAAATCCATTGATTATATAGGGTCCTCACACCAATCCAGACTTCAGAACTATTCTGTAAATCAGTCTTTTCAATCTTAACAGAATCCTCTGTGATGGCATCACTTCAAATGATAAGTACCGCACAGTTCAGGTCCAATTCTGAATCTGAGTGTCCTTAGGTGTAGTGGAACACATTTATATGTGGCAAAAATTAAATCTGAAAATATCTCAAACTCCCTGGATTGAAATTGTGATATCGAATTGTTGTAAATCTCAGTTTGAGAGCTACACTACCAACATTTTCAATTCCTTAATATTTTAAGATAGTTTTTTTCTCCTCTTTCCCTTGCAGTTAGGGGTGACCAAGTGACTGAGTTCTCCTTAATAGAATGAGAACAAAAGGGAAAATTCATGCTACTTTCAGTCTGGCCCATTACAACTTCTCACAAGTACTTTTCCATGCTATTTCTCCTTCTGTCAGGTGGAAGCAAATAACGAAAATGTAGGATAGGAGGGAGTCACAAGATGGAAAGAGTCTCGGTTACTGAGTGACTGCATAAAGCGTGGCCTGCCCTCACTTTGAACCATTTTGTGAGCAAGAAATTAATTTCTATTGTATTAATCTACTGATATTTTGGAATCTGTTTGTTACTCAGTCTACCTTACCTTAACTAATACAGACAAAAAGACAGTTTCCTGATCTGTGCTACAGACCTCCTAGGTCACAATGTCTGGGCTGAAGCCTAAGTATCTATAACTTTAAAGTTCTCCCATGTTATTCTGATGTATCTGGTCTTTTACAATAATATACTTCATTCCACAACCGACTTTTCCCTTTACCTAGTTAAATGCTTCTCGTTGGATATCTTAGGGAAAGGTTTTACCATTTTCAGTTTTGCCTGAATTAAAACAAAAGTTATAGATCAACAATTTTTATTGAGTCAGAAAAAGCTCACTTGTTTTTGATATTTTCTTTAAAACTCAATCCATTTGACCCAGGAAATTTAAGATGTAGTTCTCATGTATCAGGATTCCAGTTCATCTCTTTCCTTCCTGCCTTCCTCCCTTTCTCCCTCCCTTCCTTCCTTCCTTCCTTCCTTCCTTCCTTCCTTCCTTCCTTCCTTCCTTCCTCCCTCCCTCCCTCCCTCCCTCCCTCCCTCCCTCCCTCCCTCCTTCCTCCTTCCTTCCTTCCTTCCTTCCTTCCTTCCTTCCTTCCTTTTTTCCTTCCTTCCTTCCTTCCTTCCTTCCTTCCTTCCTTCCTTCCTTCCTCCTTCCTTCCTTCCTTCCTTCCTTCCTTCCTCCCTCCCTCCCTCCCTCCTTCCTTCCTTCCTTCCTTCCTTCCTTTCTTCCTTCCTTCCTTTTTTCCTTCCTTCCTTCCTTCCTTCCTTCCTTCCTTCCTTCCTTCCTTCCTTCCTTCCTTCCTTTTTTCCTTCCTTCCTTCCTTCCTTCCTTCCTTCCTTCCTTCCTTCCTTCCTTCCTTCCTTCACCTCCCTTCCTTGCCTCCACCCTTCTTCTTCCCTCCTTCCCTCCCTCCCTCCCACCTTATTGTTTATCTTCTGTCCATCTCCTTATCCATCTGTCTTTCTACCTATCATAGCTAAATAGCTTTTCCCAAAGAATTCTCCTTCAGTTTTATTTTGCAGATATAAAATTTTTGCATTGTATAATTCCTTGGAAAAAATATGCAGTAATTATAAGAGTTTAGCAGCTGTTGATGCATTTTAGTAATTACTTTGGAACTGTGACTGACCTGCAGATCTTAGAGGAGGGGAAGCATTAAAATATTTTCAGATATGGCAAGGCCTCCTCCAGGTATTTTTGTAGTTTAAAATTGAGGTCCTTTTCT
Organism: Rhinolophus hipposideros; assembly: GCF_964194185.1. Classification (NCBI taxonomy): domain Eukaryota; kingdom Metazoa; phylum Chordata; class Mammalia; order Chiroptera; family Rhinolophidae; genus Rhinolophus; species Rhinolophus hipposideros. The sequence goes on along the minus strand of NC_138055.1, from coordinate 64,808,153 downwards.
CTTACGTTATTTTATCCATTTTAATGTCTTTTTTTTCTGACTTAAATTGATTACTGAAACTCAACACAGTGATAAATTTGATCTCTTTATCAAATGCTTTAAGTGTTTATAATAGGATGACACTGTTATTTGTTAAAGGGATATATGAAGAAAACCTTTCATATATTTTCACTGATAATTAGTAGAGAAGCATCATATAAGAATAACTAATGTTTTATAGTGTACTTACTGTGATCCAGGAGCCCTTCTAGGGACTTTACATAAATTAAATTCTTTAATACTCAAAATAATCCTATGAGTTAAGCTTTATATTTATCCTCATTCATAATGAGGAAATTGAGGCATGGAAGCATGAAGGAATATGCTGAAGGTTACATAGCAAGTAGGAGATGGTGTTGGGACATGAACCCATGTATCTTGGCTTTAGGCTCTGTGCTTTTAACCATTATACACACTGTGTATTTTAATAGGTAAGTATTGATTCCATGTGATTTCCGTGCCCATTCTGTGGGTATATTGCTTTTCTATTGCTTTATAACAAATTACCACAAATTTTGGAGCTTAAAACCACATACACTATTATTTCAGTTTCCATGGGTCAGGAGTCCAGAGTCAGCTTAGGGGGGGTCCTCTGCTAAGGGTGTCACGAAGCTGCAGTCAAGGTCTGGGGTCTCATCTAAGGTTCAAATTCATCTTCCAAGCTCACATAATTGTTGGCAGAATTCCTTTCCTTGTAGCTGTAGAACTTATGGCAGCTTGCTTCTCCAAAGCCAGCAAGAGGAATCTCTTTCTGACACCAGTGAAGTCTGAAACTCTCTTTGAAAGAGCTTCCAACTGATTAAGTTAGGTTCATCTGGGATAATCTTTTTGATGACTGTCAACTAATTTGAGATCTTTGTTACATCTATAAAATCCCTTTACTCTTGCCATGTAATATAACCTAATCAAAGATGTGACCTAATCATGTGTGTAACAACAGTGGCAGAAATCATTGGGCCATCTTAGAATCCTGCCTACCACAATGGCAAAATGGGTATGTCTGATCCCTTCTTCCACAGGTGAAGATGGATAAATTCTTATACAATGAGATGATATTTCCACAGGTGAAGATGGATAAATTCTTATACAATGAGATGATATTTCCATTAGGACTTGACTCGTCAATCTCAGCTTATAAAAATATCAAGGATTTGTTCAAGGAAGTTTTATACATAAAATTTGTCTTCTTTAATACTTTTCTAGAATTCTTTTGACAGTAAAGGAAGGTTGATGGTATAAATAAATTACTTTTTTGAAATTATCGTAAATTTACTGTGCCGATTATTTTTCCTGGATATTTCTTAAAGTCACCTAATCACTTTTGTCCTATGGTTACTTACTAGATAAAAATCAAACTCCATAGTGTGGCCAATCAAGATCCCTCATACACTAACCATGTTGCCCTCATCTCTTGCCACTGCCTTCTTCTCCCATCATTTTGCTTCAAGTCCCTTTCGTGACTCTGATCTCTGTACATAATGTACCCATATACATGGTTAATTTTACCTGGAATACCATTTATACTCAATTCCATCCCCACCAGTTTGCTGGTAAATTCTCTAGTTCTTCAAGACCTGGCTCTGATGTCATTTCTTTTTCCAAGCTGAAAGATAAGAGTGGAAGCTACAGAAAAACATTTTGAGTTCTAGGTTCAACTGGAGGGTAGAAATGGAGGTTAATACTGATTTGAACCCCTTCTGAAGAGCCCTGTATCATTCTTGATTTAAGTATATTGTAGAAAAAAAATACTTTAGGAGAAAATAAAATGGATTTAGGAAATCAAAGCTAAAGTTAAAAGTAAATATGGACTGTTAATGTGTTCTATCACCAAGGAGGTTGAGCAATAAAACAATCTTAAGTGTTCTCTAATGTCTAGTACGTCACTCTCTTTTCTAACACTTCAGTAAAAGGAACCAGAGCTCTTTGAAGACTAGATGAACATTTCACTCTTGTCTGAATGCAAGGATGCTTTAAAAATACCTGGGGTGATGATGAAAGAACAACAGAATCAGCTTTGAGGCATTTCCACTACCCAACGTGGAACCATTTGAGCATTTAAAAATAATTATTCATAAACAAGTTGATTGAGTTCATGATTCCATGAATCCATAATGATATTTAAAATGGGAAAAGGTAAAGTTCACAAAAGACATTATCATACAAAAGGAAGTTGAACATAAATATACTTAATTTTTATTTATTTTAAGAGAATGATGGTGTTGACATATGTGAGTGTTCTGTTTCTACTCATGTATTATATACGGCTCTTTATAATACATGGATATACACTTTTCTTCAATTTTATATGTAGGCAAGGTAAAGAGGATTATGAGTAATCCCAGGAGTTTTGAAAAAGTCAGAAGTATACCAAGAATAAGAGATTGTGACCAGTAATGTAGGAATACATGTACAGAAATAATGTGTTGAAAGAGGATAGGTTTGCCACATTGCCAAGAGTAAATTCAGTCTCTCATCTTTGAGGAAACAAAACCTCTTGGATGATTAGACCAATTATCATAAGATGCTAACAAGGCATCATAATTTCTAATGCTAGCAGATCACGCCAAACTTATTATAATAATGAAAGGATGACAGTACATCTTGCCGGCCAAGTAAACGTTTAGGAATGCATCATTTCAGAAAAACATACCAGATTGCCAGAAACCAAAATTGTGTGAAAGTTGTGGGCTTGAAAACATCCACTGATGTGATAAGTGCCCGTGACTCTAAAAAGGGTAAGGCAGAAAGTGGTTAGTGGATTAAGTTTTAATCACTCTGGAAGTTTCAACCAGGACCCAGATCCTGACTAAGAATTAATTGATCAGTAACCTGGAATCTGCATACTTAGCTGGTCTGAGGCAATATTTATTTTCTTGGTGGTGAAAAGTTACTTAACCCTGGGAAAATATAAACTTTTCTCTTTGCGCTCTGGCTTTAGGAAAAGAGACTACAAACCACCACTTCAGAAAGGATATAAAAAGAGGACATATGAAAAGGATATAAAAAGAAGTCCCTTATAGGTATTGAAAAGAAGTGGGTTGTTTACCCTTCTGTGCTGGTGGACCTCAGGATAAAGGAAGGAGAATTAGAAAAGTAGATTTTCAGGTCATGCATTCTGATTAGAAAATTCAAAGAAGAATTCAGTTGTTCCGCTATCAGTACTGAAACTCTGGGAGGAAAAGGCCATATTGGAAGGCTCTTTGTCAACACATGAGGTAATAGTATAGTGGTGGTGTTGCCAAGTGGCCAGATGAATGAGGCAGAACTTTGACCCCTAGGGGTTCTGGAAGGTCATGTATGCCTCAATAAATGGATGTGTTGGTGCTTGGAAGACCAGAGAACTGGCAGAGGCCTGAGGACACGCAAAGAAGCTGCAGTGTGGGAAGGCAAACCAGAGGCAAAGGGTCAGAATCAGCGTGTGTGTCAGCCAATGCCCCAGAGACCCAGGTGGACTCATGACACATCAGATGGGAGGGGACCAGACCATTCACTGAGGATGCAGGGGCCTCTGGCATGCCTTGCCCTTGCCACCACACAATCACATGGGCCCTAGCCTCCCCACCTCTGGAAAGAGCAGGGAAAGAGAGAGGAAGCTGGAAAGATTCAGCATTTGTCCAAAAGAAAATGCATCATAGAAGAGTCCATTTAAAAGAGAAGAAACTTTAATACCTAATATTTAATACCTAAAAAAATGTTTTCCACACTCTGGTACCCAGTGAGGTAGACGTTTATGAGAAAGAATAAATCTATTATAGAAAATAAAGAAGCTGCATTTTCTTCATATATCTATGTAGTATTTGAAGTTTCCACTCCTGCTACCTAAGGGGCATATTCAAGGCCACTCAAGTGTGAGGGGCGTGACCTCAATCTCAACTGTATATCTGGGGCAGGATGTTTTCTAGTATAACTCAGCTTCTGTTCTCAGATATAAGCAAAGCCTGGCTGTCCTACAAACTGTTGCTAGGTACATATAAACTAGCATAGCCTCAGAAATTCCTCCAAACAGTATAAATTCTGTGACTATCAAAGCAAGGGAGAATTCAAGTTTGGTAAAGGAAGCCATCCATTGCACCTGAGTTCAGGAAGGGAAGGCTGTGATGGGGATCCCTGAGGGGCACATAGGCATACAAAGGAGTGATAGAATAGGAAAGTAAACTATGCTAAGCTCATGGTGTGTTCTTTTCTCTGTGTCGTTTCCAATATGGACCCATAGAGGTTAGTCAGATGCTCAATGCAAAAGAATGGGATCAACTTCTACGGCTCTACACTCAGCAGGTCCTGGTGGGCCAAATGTGATGTAGGCAGGCTTTGCTTCTGAAATCCACTCAATGCCACTAAAGAATTTGCCTTCCAAATGTGTCACAGCAATAAAAATAGTCAGGATTGGAAAATTCAAAGATGATTTTCATTCATGTATCAGTTTGACACAATTGTGGCTCAACAACACCCACATTGAAAGAGGAAAACTAAATCTTATAATAAAAGACTGATTAAAAAGCTGGAGGTGAGGAAGTAGAAATGAAATAATGAGCTGTATTAGGCAAAATAGGCTTTAATAATTGTAAGACAATACAGAACATTTATATAACGCAATTATTTCTGGAACTATTCTGAAAAAGTAAAAAACAACATTGCAATTATATCAAACATATTAGAACAATGTAAATAAACATTGTAAATAATGCACACCCTCCTTCCAGAAACTTAGCCCTTATATTGAGAATAATTACATAGTATTTTGGAGTCAGACGGGCTACCGTTGCGCTACGAGGTCAGCCAATAGTATTTTGGCTAAATTGTCAAAATGATTATCTCAGCTTTCTTGTTTACTTTTACCTGTTTAGAGAGATTTGGAAGGAGCATGGGAAACTATGCAGTGCACTGGTATGTCCAGCTGTACAAATGCATGTTAGTCATGACCATACTCAAACCAATGATTACTGTTTTGGATATGGAAATGTCAGATTGAGTATAAGTGATATGCACAATTTCCTTCAAAATTCCTCATCTATGAAATGAGCGCTGGGGATTTCTTTGCAATGGGAAGGAAATGACCTCAATGTTAGGGTTAGAGTACCAACTCATGCAGAGGATAGGGATAGAACATTTGGGCTCAAGTTCAAGCTTAATATTACCTGCCCATTCAGGCTGTTTCAGGAAAACTATTGGCAGGATTGAAATAACTTTTTAAACCATTAAAGTCAATAATTCACCACCTTTTCCATGTATGTACCCTATCACAGCAAAAAAAAAAAAAAAGGCGGTGGGTGGGTGCTGGGATTGGGCTTAGGTGAGAAAGGAAATAGAAATAAAAAAGGGGTGTTGGGGGAATCATATAGTAGGAGAAACAAGAGAAGTTTGAATTATTTTACTCCAAGCAATTGCTAATCTCAAGGTCAAAATACTGTCCATTTTTGAGGAGATCGCGTCCAGGCAACATCTGTAGAATGTGCCTTTGAATCTTTTCTCCGGTGCGGAGCTGGATGGGTGCCTATGCACTCTCTCACCACTCCCCCTGCAGCCCTCAACATGCATTTGCTGGGTAGAGTGAGGAGGTAGCCCGGAGTTAGAGAGATGTTCACTGATCCAAACCCAAATTGAACTCAACACCTTGGCCTCCTTGATTCTGAACTAGCTCATTCCTCATTTTCTAGATATGATTGCCTTAACCAGCCAATATTTTTCTCAAACATCACTGGAGAGGAAATATCACAATGTATCACTGCCAATCTTTTTAAATGTTTAATTGAATGTTTAACCTAAATAAATAATATAATTAATAAATGTACATGGGTGAGCAGTCTTGAAAACATGGTTGAGGATTTCATTCTTATAAAAAAGGATAGTTTTTCCCTTCTAACCTCTTCCTATCCTTATTTGTCTTCCCAGTGAGTACCTTTCTGGAAGTAGCTACCTAGAAATTTCAAACCATGAAATCCGTGAATCTCAGAAGCAAGTGGGTTTTGTTTGCTGTATTTCTTAATGTCTTATGCCCTCTGGTGGTAAAATCAGGGGACCTGCTGTATTTTCATCTGAATTCTTCAGAGCAACATATTTTGTTAAAATAGAATTTTAAAAAGCAGTCATCATAATTAGCTACTTACCGTAAGTAAATATATTTTAAGGAAATAAAGTGTTTCAACATAGTTTATTTGATACTATGAATGTGAAGTAACTGTAGAGTAGTGAAAAATTTTATGGTTAGCAAAAGTGGCCTAACCTTTCTAGAGCAGGCCTTTATCCTGGTCTCCATTTCTCCAACTTCCTTTTTAAAATACAAAAGGAAACTTCATAACTGCACATGAGTACTTGTTATATGTGGGCCAAATCTTCTTTGCTGCTAAATTATATCTAAGCTTGGGTAGAAATGGAATTCCTTAAAATCTGTTACCATATATATATATATATATATATATATATATATATATATATATATGTAAAAAACTATATATATAATTAGACTGTGCGACACAGTATCCTCCACTGGGGTGAAATTATCCTTAGGAGTTAATTTACAAAAAAAATTACATCATTAGCTGGGTCATATCCTCTAAAAATATGAACAGTAGTGTGAAAATTAAAATAATGAGTCTAAGACAGGAAACATTGATTTAGGGGAGAATTTATATAAAAATATACTTATATATACATTTTAGCTTTTTATAAAGCAAAATATATTTAACATTTGAGAGGAAAATATCTTTTTATTTTGAGAGGATGTTAAGTTATCCCCTTTGAAACAAAAGTTTGTAATCCTAGATGGCAAGATTTTTAAATGTCTTTTTAATATTTTTTATTTTAAAAGTTTTAACTTTGAAATAATTTCAGACTAACAAAAATTGCAAAAATTGTACAAAATATAATATAAAATTCCCATGTACCCTTTACCCAACACCCCCAAATGTTAACTTTTTACCTAATTGCAAGTTTTAAAATCAGGAAATTAATATTGATACTATACTATTAACTAATCTGCAGACATTATTCAAATTTTGCCAATTGTCCATTAATGACCATTTTATGGTCCAGGATCTGGATTATGATCAAATTCATAGTGATTAAATTCATACTATACATATTTGGTAAGAATACCACAGCAGTGAGATTGTCAGTTTCTTAGTATATTCTTAGTATATATTCTTAGTATTCTTAGTATATTCTTAGTATATCATATCAGGCAGTCCACTATGTTAATATCTTCATATGGGAGATGCTAACTTTGATCATTTGGTTAAGGTAGTGTCTGCTGTATTTCTCCACTGAAGCAACCATTTTTCCCTTTGTATTTAAATTTATATCTTATAGAGAGATGCTTTGAGACTGTGTAAATATCCTGTTTCTTATCCTATATTGGTCCATGAATCAGCAACTGGTGATTTTTTATTTCCATCATTTTTTGACATTTATTGAATTTTGGAATTCTATTGTAAAGAAGAAAGCTTTCCTTTCCTTTTCACTTATTGGTTATTCAATTATATATATACTGGAATGGAGTAATGAATATTTATTTTATTCTATATATTTATTTTATTCTATTCTATTCTAATCTATTGCTATGATCATCATTTTCTTGGTTCTTCAAATTGGCCCAGACTTGACCACTGGAAACCTCTTCAAGTTGACTTCTGTGTCCTTTCAACATGTCTGTCCATCATTTTTTTTTTTTTTCTTTAAGCACTTTTCTTTCTTGCAGTAGAAGATGTTCTAGGTTAACCTTACACTTTCCCTACCCCAACCCTGGGATCATTCATTTCTCCAAGGAGCCCTGGTTTCTATTATTAGAGAAATGCATCTGAAAACCAAAATCTGTGTGCTACTGTGTTGTTTGCTACTGGTGTCATTACTTCTAGACCCTCTCAGCAGACAAGCTAAAAAGAAAATCTGTAAGGCCAGACAATTAAGTTTGAGAGCTCATCTTAGAAAAAGTGCTACATGCCTCATTGCTGAATATCACTACGGTCACCTTCCAAGTACTCCCCTTGGGAAGCTATGCACTGATGCCAGTGCCTAGTCCACCCTTCAAAGCAATTTTGGAACTTTTTTTCTGGAATGGACATCAGAGCTGTCATTGTGTTACCCTTGATGTCTTGAATGTCATCAAAATGTCTTCCTTTCAATATTTCCTTTTTGTCTTCGGGTAAAGAAAGAAGTCCTTGGGGACTAGATCAGGTGAGTAGGGAGGGTGTTCCAATACAGTTATTTGTTCACTGGCTAAAGAGTCTCCCACTGACAGTGCCGTGTGAGCTGGTGCATTGTCGTGATGCAAGAGCCATGAATTGTTGGTGAAAGGTTCAGGTTGTCTAACTTTTTCATGCAGCCTTTTCAGCACTTCCAAATGGTAAACTTGGTTAACTGTTTGTCCAATTGGTACAAATTCATAATGAATAATCCCTTTGATATCAAAAAACGTTAGCAAAATCTTTGCAACACGTTCACAAACTTAATTGTACGTGTAAACATGCACACATACACGTAACCTAAATTTCTGTCTGTCATCTATCTTCTCTCTATCTTTCTCTTACCATGAGTTCCTTTAATTCAATCCAATACCACAAGGTTCATTCTAGACTTCCCCTTTTCCTTATCTGTAACTCCTTTCCCTGACAGTAAGAAATCTGCTTCTTATTACTCAAAGTTTGTTTACTTATTTGCACAATCCAAAAACATATACAAATTAGTTTCAGAATTACTAACCCATGCCACTCTAGGGGAGTGGAGGAACTGACTAACTGGTATAGAATGTTTGTGTGCAGTTCTTTTTATCTGTAGAGTACATAGTCAAAATGCTGTTTTTCAAACATACTTCAGTTTGTTCTTTTTATCCCCACCCCCTTCAGTGTAGTTTGTAATAGCGTTAGACTCCTTTGTTAATGTTTGAATGAGGGTTATTCTCTCATCTTACTTGATTTGAATCATTTATAAATTTTTTTCTATGAAACATTATCATGGTTTCTAAAAGTCAGAACTGTACTTACACTCAGAGCTGTTCCTCCCCCCCATCCCCATCATGTCTTCCGCCCCGTGTCCCTGCCTTTTATCCCCCTACGTATCCTGTTTCTTTTAGCACAAATGGGCAGATACATGTATATTTTATTTCTCTTTCTTTCTTTCATGAAAGGTGGCACATAGTAAGTAGTTTATTTTTACTTAATGTAACTCAGAAGACAATCCGTATTAGTTCATAGAAATCTTTTTTTAAATGTTTCCTCTTACAGCTGTGTAGATGTACATTCCTTATTTAACCACTCTCCTATATTTAGATATTTGCATTGTTTCCTATATTTTGCAACAACAAACAATGCTGTAATTAATAACCCTGTCCAAATGTACTTTTGTTTAACTGGAGGTGTATCTTCTGGGTAAATTCCCAGCTGTGGAATTGCTGAGTTAAAAGGTAAATGTATGTGAAGTTTTCTTAGATATTGCCAAATTTCACTCCAAAAAGCTTGTACCAGTTTGCATTCCTACTAACAGTGTATGAGAGTGCCTGTTACCCTACAGAATGCGTTATCATACTTTTTAATTGTTGTCAATCTGATATTATCCCAGTATAGTTTTAATTTGCTAATCTCTAATTTTGAGTAAGATTAAACATCTTTTCCTGTCTTTAAAGGTCATTTTTATATCTCTTTTTGTGAATTGTACGCTTGTCTTTTCCCCATTCTAATAGATTTTTAAAAATCCTTTTCTCCTCAATTTTAAGAATTCTTTATGTATTAGCAATATTAGTATTTTATTTATAGTTAGATCTTTGATGCAAACATTATTCAAAGTTTTCAGTTGTCTTTGAGTTTATTTTTTGTCATGCAGAAAATTTTTATTTTTATGTAGCCAATTATCATTTTCTTAAATTGCCTCATAGTTAGGAAATCTTTTATACCAAGGTTAAAGAGGAAATCACCCATGTTTTCTTCTAGTACTTCCCTCCCCCCCAGTTATTTTTACATTTAGATTCCTGTTCTATTTGGAGTTTAGGCTTATGTATAGTGTGAGGTATAAATGTAAATTTACTTTATTCCAAATGGCTATCCTGCTGTCCCAGAATCATCTATTAAAATTACAATATTTTTCCTAGTAATTTGTGATGACACCTTTATCATATGCTAAATTTCCATTTGTATTCATGTCTGTTTCTGCATTTTCTGATCTATTCTCTTCATCTGTTTATCTACTCATGCACCAATACCATACTGTTTTTATTATGAAGACTTTATTGTATGTTTTATATCTCACAGAGCCAGTCCTTCCTTTTAGTCTTTTTTTAAAGTGTATTCTTGTCTATTTTTGCATGTCTATTTTTGCATTTTTCCACATAATTAAGAAAAAATATGGAACTCTTCATGAATTTGGGTGTCATCCTTGCACAGGGGCCATGATAATCTTCTCAGTATCATTTTAATTTTAGTATAAGACCTGCCAAAGTGAGTACACCACATGATTTTTAATATCAACTTGTCTACTTCCATAAAAAGCTTATTCATGTTTTTATTTGGATTGTGTTAAATTTTACATTAATTTGGAGTGAATCGACAGTTTGTGATCTTGAGTCATGCTATCGAAAAACTGGGAGTGTCTTTCCATTTGTTTAAGTCTGTCTCCTTTTATAGTTTTCAGGACTGCTTTATTCATATAGTTTTTTCATCTTTCCTTTAAAATTTATTTTGAAATATTTAATCCTCTTTGTTGTTAATGTGAATGAGGATATTTTTCCCGTTATTATGTCTTCTAACTAGTTATTATATGTATATATGAAAACTAACTTCTGTATATAATGTTTTTATCCTGTTATCTTTAACTAATTTTATCATTTTAGTTAATGCCATTTCTTTACTTGAGCCAGAAATAAATTCTTTGAGATTTGATTTATTTGTTATAGTACTTAGCCAATTCAGACTAATACAAGACTGACATAATTTTATTCCCATCTTAAAATAAAGAAACTGAGGCCAGAGATATTGACGGATTTGCTCAAGGTCACAGAGAGAGCAGTGGGTAAAACTGGCTTTTAAATCAAGATCCTGTGTTATTAAGCAGTGCATAATGCTCTCTCCACAAGGTTTGGACTCCCTGGGTATTGCTATTCATTTCCATTTGCAAAAGAGAGAAAACACATTCATGCCTCACCCTCCTTTTCTTTGTTTACTGTGGCAGCCATGTTATTCATTGCAGGGAACTGCTGGGTGGGTAATAGCACTGGAGTGGACCAACCAGCCACATCAACACAGGAAGCTACACAAACTCTTGGAGCTATGAAATTCATAAATGCTCAGCTCTGCTCTACCTTCCAGATTGTTCCCAGTGTGCAACCAGTGTGATTTTTCAAAAATGAAAATATGTAACTGTCATTCTCCTTCCTTAAATCTTTCAATGAATTCACAGTGGTATGGTAATAAAGCCCAGAACTCCTTCACTCGGCCTCTGCTTTACTCTCCAGGCTCCGCTCCCACCTTCCCACACTGACAATCTGCAGTACTTCATCCTTCTGCATCCCATTCAGACAGCATCTCCTCCGGGATGCCTTTCCTCATCTCCTGCCTCATATATTCCCTCCATGCCTTCTGTACTGCCTTGGTCTAATTTTCATTCCATTGCATTTTTATCACTTAATTACTGCCTGTCTTTTAAACTCTTGAGGGTACAGACCATGCTATTTGCTTTTTTAAAAAAATTATAGTTTATTGGGAAGACAATGGTTAGTAAAGTTACATAGGTTTCAGGTATGTAATTCTGTAATACATCATCTATATATCACATTGTGTGTTCACTACCCAGAGTCAGTTCTCCTTCTGTCACCATATATTTGATCCTTTTTACCATGCCTCACATAGTAGGCACTTAATATATGTTTGTTGACTGAATGAATATTTTTTCTTACCTTTTTTGAATTTATGGCATACTCTTATCTCTCTATTTTTTTTATTAGTTTCAGGTGTAAAAAGCAACATAATAGTTAAACATTTACACCCCTCACAAAGTGATAACCCCTTCCCCCAAGCTACTACCCCTCTGACATCTTATATAACTGTTATAATACCATGACTCTCTTCCTTATGCTATACTCCCCCTCCCATGACTATATATATATATATATATATACATATATATATGTATATATTGCATATATATATGCAATTAAGATACATATTTAAATATATATGTAATTATAGTTGACATGCAATATTATTCTACTTCAGCTGCAGGTGTACAGCACATAGGTCATGCATTTATACAGTCTATGTAGTGATTCCCTTGATAAGTCCAATATCCATCTGGCACCCTACATAATCTTTACAACATTGTTGATTATATTCCCCACACTGTATTTTATATCCCCATGACTCTATTGTGTCCTAATTTGTTCTTTCTAATCCCTTTGCCTTCTTCCCCACTCTCTCCCTCCTCCTATTTAGCAACCAACAGTTGTTTTTCTATATCTCTGAGTCTACTTCTGTTTTGTTTGCTCATTTATTCTGTTTTTCAGTTTCCATACATAAGTGAGATCATATGGTATTTGTCTTTCTCAGTCTGACTTATTTCACTTAGCATAATATTCTCAAGGTCCATCCATGTTGTTGCATACTCTTATCTCTTCTTACTACGGTTTCTTCTTCCCTGCATGGGAAATGATTTTCCTGTATATCCTCAGGATTGTCACCATCATGAGCTGTGGGCTATCATGAACTTTTCAGACTCTCAAGAGAAACCTCAAATCAATGATGTAAGATTTTTTAAAAAGAAAATAATCAACTGACATATTTTTTTCTTTTCACTTACTTTCTTTTCCATATGAAATATGGAAATAATTTGCAGTTGTCATTGAGATGAGTAATCCCCAGCCTTTTATAAAATGCAAACCTGAAAATGTTCTTTGAAATCTGACCATGCCATTTCTAAAAGGCATCACTTTCTGTCAAAAGCCTACTCCAACTCTGGCAATCGATATTTTACAAATATCAGATGTATTTTCTGGACCATTTTTCTTGACATTTGGCAGTGATAAGAGCTATTGTTTATTGAGCTCCGTCTGTGTTAGAAACTATTCTAAGCATATTACATACAGATTACTTTATGAAGCATTTTCCAGATGAAGAAACTGAGGCATGCAAAGGTTAAGTAACTTGCCCAAGTTACCTTAGATACAAGCAGTAATAAAAGAAACTGAGATTAGATTTTCAGAGGAGCTGAATCCAAAGTCCATATTCAAAAACTGCAATAGACCACTTTCTCCATTCATATTTCATCCTACTTCTCCTGCTAGAATACGTAGTGTTCTTGGTGTGCTGCATGTGTATCTATTATTATCTCCTAAATAAGATCCTAGGATCTTTCTTCATTGGGTATCTCTTCAACCTTCACAATATCTAGTGTAGTGTTGGACACATGGTGTGACCATTTTATAAACATGTGCTCAATTGCTTTGAAAAGTTTAAATTCTTCCCCTGGCCTTAGGAAATTGTATATAGGGAATTTTAACAAGTTAGGAGGAAGTATAATATTTTTAAAAATCTCTAAATTTGTTGATCCAAGAGGTGAATTTATGATTATGATTATAATAGATGTAATAGGAAATCAAGAAGAGGAGGAGATCCCCATGATAATATCCATCTATAATTTCTCTTCCCTATCAGGCTTCCAGATGGATGTAAAAATGTTTTGATGAATACCAATGAAACTGGGTGCCTTGTGACCTATTTGCTTTGTACCAACACTGATTAATAAAACATTCATCGTCTTTCATAGCTTCCTTTCCTGATGGCCATGGCTCTTCTCTGAAGGAGGTGTAGGAAACTTGTCACTGTGTGAAGGGGTAGCTGAGTCTCTCTTTAGCCCCAGGGACACCCCCACTTCAGCTTGTGTACTCCAACTCTCCTGTAATAATGAGTGCCTTCCTTAAGAATGCCTCCCAGTGTTTGGGAGGTTAAAATATTCATCCATGTCACAATGGATGAGGTTTTGGGAACACAGTGATACCAACCATTAACCTCAAGAAAATAATAACTTTTCATTATCAAGACCCTCTGTCCTTCATGCAAGCAGACCCCAGCAGGCTACCAAACTTGCCTGCATGTCTGAATTTACTAAATGTATGTGTAAAATATACTCATATACATGGAATTTTTCAATTCCATGATTCTCTCAGACCAACTTCAAACTCAAGAAAACAAAAAGGAAAATAATTCTATATATTAAATTTCTTCATCAAAGCTTCTAAAAGACAAAGTATTCCTTTAAGTCTTGTCACATTATCTTTTTTATTAATAAGTATTTTTCTAATAATTTTGAATTACAAAAATAATATATGTGTATGGTAGAACTATTGAAAATCAAAAATATATTTTTAAGTGTCTACTAATTCATAATCTCTTCACTCAAAGATACCCACTGTTAATATTTTGGTATATTTCCTTTATCAAAATGGATGGATTAATAGATTGCAAGATAAAAACATAGCTGCTGTTATATATGTATATCTATCTATTATCTATCTATCTATCTATATCTATGTACATAGATAGATATAGATATAGATATAGATATAGATATAGATATAGATATAGATATAGATATAGATATAGATATAGATATAGATATAGATATAATTTCCACTGACTGAACCTTATTTCACGAACAGAACAATTTTCAGATCACTTAAGATTCTTCAATGACCTTTAAAAAAGCTTTATAATGTCTATGATATAACTACATGATTTCATATTTAATGATCTGACTTTGTTGGGTATTTCGATGCTTTCACTGAGATAAACACCAGGTTGCTCTTCCTAACCTTACCTGAAGAGGAGAGGAAAGTACATCATGAAAGGCACAGAGACAGAGGTTGATTTTCTTAAGTAATGAAGCCACCTTCATCAGCTCAATAAAATCCTGGAATTAAAACATAAAGAAAAAAATCCGTTTTTTGGTAAAAGGCCTCAGAACCTAGATGCTTATCTGAACTTTATCGAAGTGATTCAAGTCCAAGGGAGTCCTGTTTTGTCTCGGAAATCCCTCACCACCATGCAAGGGCAGGAAAAGGACAAAAGGACATCTTTATCAGATTTTCAGCTAATTTATTTTCTTAAGCCAAGCTGCAAATATCACAAGCACAATCTTACATGCAGTATTTTGGCTGCTTGTGGTAGATCAAGTGGTGGGAGGATGAAAGGGGAAGAAAATTGGAGACAAAAATCAAGAGTTGTTTTCTGAACCTTCAAATTGGCACAGTGATATTACCTCTACTTATGCAAATAACTTACCTTTTCTCTGATACTGTGAGAAGTAAACACCTGCTTTGAGATATATTTACCTAGAGAAAAATGGTGACTAATTTGTCAGCCAGAAGATCAGAAACTGAAAGGAATGAGATTATTTCGAAAAGAAATCAGAGTGGGAAACGGAGTAAGAGAAATAAGAGAAAAACTTCACTTAGTATTCTGTGCAATGGAACACACAGAACTTTTATAGCATGGAAATGCAAATTAAAATATTATGTACAATTTTATACCTATTATATTGAAAAGGATTAAAACACTGAGTGTGGACAAGGATGGAAACTCTCACACAATGCAGGGGAGGCACATAGTTGTTACGCAACATCTTGTGGAGCTAAAAGTATCTGTGCTCTCCAGGGGAGGTTAGGGAATGTCAGAAAAATGAGGGTGTTTTTTTTTTTAACATAATGAGATATAAATGATGCTGAAATGTCAAGGTCATAGGTTCTGCCTCCTTCCTAAGGCTCAGGAAAGAGCTAGATAATGGAGCACTGGCTCACAAGGGCAGAAGAGTGGGAGTGTCTACCTCATGCGTAGGTAATAAGAAGGTACATTGTAGCGATTTTAAAAACAGAAATATAACCCATGAAAAGTCATTTTGCTATCTTAGCATCATATGTCAACATTTCTAAACAATATTCCTCTCTGAAAAAAAAATTTGTTTGTCTAAGTTTTTTACAATTGTGATTCTTGCACATTTTTAATCGACTTTAGTTATCCTTTAATTATCATTGTTTTCTACATGGAAGTTAATTAAAAGAATTTTTGGTTATGCAGTCAATCCCTGACACTCATGGACTCACCTACATAATATCTCAGGAATAATGGGATTGAAGGGAAGTTTTCTAGAACAGGGTAGATGATTGCACCAAATTGGTAGGTAAAAGGAAAGGAGTCAGTCAGTGGAAAGGGAGAGATTAAAGAGAAGGGGTGGTATATAAGTAATGCATCAAAGTCTATAGGCTTTTGTAGTTGTGGTTCCCTTTTATTCACACCCTCTGGGCTTGACCATGACTTTGCTTGACCAATAACACGTACTACAAACACAACTTGTAAAGTGCTTGCCCACATGGGCTTGTTCTTTTGTGACTCTTGGGATTCCTGCACTCACTGACATGTGAACAGGCCCAAGCTAGACTTCTGGATGATGAGTGACCCATGTCTACTTACTTTTGTCACCCCAGCTGACATCAGACTAATTTCCAGACAAGCCCATTCTAGACCATCCAGCACAGGACAAGCCTCCAGCTGGCCATTGAGGTGTGAGTAAGTACAGCTGAAATTAGCCAAATGAGCAGAAACATCCACTTACCTTAAGATTTGTGAGCAATGATGCATGATTGTTGTTTTTAAGCCACTGAGTTTTAGGGTGGTTTGTCACACAGCAAAATCTAACTGGTACAAAGTCCTTGAGTAGGTGAGTGAGGATGGGCTGGAAGGCAGAGGTAGAAGGGACAGATTAATCTTGGATATGAAACAATATATACATATCTATGTTTGAATCTCCCCACACTCATTCCTTGCCCCACTTCCCTTCAGGGTGAAGAGAAAGAATGCAAGCTCTGAACTAAGATTACCTAAATTTAAATTTTTTTTGTTTTTGTTTTTTGGCTGAGTGATTTTGGGCACACATGTTATTCATCTGTAAAATATGGTTGATAATATTTAACTCATAAAGTTGTTGAAAACATTAAGTGACAACATATATCACTTAAATGCTAGCTAAGTAGATATCTGTGTGAAGATACACATAAATTTGAAATGAAATGAAAGAGAAAGTTGGGGGAGTATACATCAGCTAATAATATCAAAATCCTCGAAAATATAGGAGGTAGAATATCTTCAAAGAGTAAAAGGTAGAGCAATAAGAATTCGAGTTTCAACAAAATGAATGGTGGTAAAAATTTAAAGGTGGTGTTTATAGAGGAATTTTTACCAATGGTTTCATAGCAGTAACAGTTCAGTTGAGGATGAAAAAAACAAATTTATGGGGGACACACTCAGCACCATTTTTATTTTCTACATTTCTCACTAGCTGAGGGGTAGAATTGGGGAGAACAAATAATGGGATTGTTGGATGGCTAAGAATGTGGCAGATGCAAAAAATACATGATTTAGGTAGCTATACTAGGAATGGTTGGCCATTGGACCTGAGTTTCTGGAGGCAAGAGAGATCATAAGAGACTGAAAGAACAGAATGTGGTCAGAGGGCAAGGAACAGGAGTCATGTAGACTTACTTTGTAAGTAGGAAGGTATAGTTTTTTTAGTTGGTAGATAGTGTCTCTCTGCCCTTTGTGACTTTGCTCCATTGCCTAGAGCTAATGTCTTGTTATCCTATGATTCTGTGTTGTTTTCTTTCAGGAAGATTTATTTTCTGAGCTTCTTTAAGGGACACCACCAGACTATTTAAAAGAAAGCTCTGAGTTTAAAATCCAGCCCATCTTGGTGACTTTCCTCTCAGGATGCTGTGCCTACTGGGTCATCTGTCTCAGATATTAAAACTTTTCCCTAAGTGACCATTATTATCCTTGCATGTTAAGACAACAAGAAACAGGATTTTCTCCAACATTCACATGCTCATCTGGGGGTCTGTCTGAATCTAGCCCTATTTGAGCATTCTCTAGTCTCCTGAGGGAGCCTGTGAACTCCTGCCCCTTTTCTCTGCCTGCTTAAGTTCTTCTGTCCATTTTCTAGACCCAGCGCATGTCTCGCAGTCCCATGAAACTTTTCCCAGTTGTTCCAGCTCCATACAATATCTTTCTCCTCAGAATCATGACAGCAACTCATCTGACACTTAGTATGGGCTGTCTTTTATTCCAGGGTTTCTTAAGACTTAAGAATTAATCTATTTTGGAACTACAAGTGATTTCAGAGAACACCGAATTAAATTCCCTCATATTTCTGATGAGAAAATTAAAATCCAGAGATACTTAGTAAGTGACAGAACCAAGACTAGAGTCCAGCTCACCTTTGTCATTATTTGGTGATCTTTCTACTGTATTATTTGTGTGTTCAGGACAAGCACTTCTTTGAATCTAGAGCATTTACTTTTGGGGATCCTCAATAGATATTCACACATAGTGACATGATACTTTACCAAACTACATGAAACAATTGAAAGAAGAATAAATTCTTGTGCGGAAGAGAATTTACAGTTTTTAAAAAATCACTGATGTTTTTTCACTTCCTTAGGTGTATAGTTTTCCGTAATTAGAAAATTATGTTTGTTATATAAGATGTTCAGGTGCTTCCATCTGTATTACAAGCAAAATGAAGTTAACAAATCTTAGCTTTGTTTTCTTAATTCACTGTTAAGGGTGGTCTTCTTTAGGATTGTACATGGACCATTTCTGACCACTGTGTGACACATACTTGTTTGAATCCCAGCAGAGGAAAATTCTCCCATCCAGCACTTTTGCAGTTAACTGAAAAGGAGCTTACCTTTGTGGTTATTGATTTTCATTTCATTTCAGAAAAAAAAGCATCAAAGAGTCAATTTAATAAACAAAAGCATTTATGCAATTTAACTTAATTTGGCAATATGGACTGGTAAAAATGGAACCAAACAGAAGCAACTATAAGACCACAAATTGGAAACTGAATAAGTATTATTACCAGAAATTACCAATTTCCCCCATTTTTAATTTTAATTATGTAACAAAATCAATCTATTACTCAAGGTTATCCAAGACCTATAATATGTGACTTGAGACTCACGACCTTGAACAACTTCTCTAAATCCATTTGAAAACTAAATACAGAGCCTGGCTTTCTGATTCCAACTAGTCCACCTGCAGCCATGTTAAGAAGACATTCTCCAGAAGAGTTCAATTAAAGCTTCCTTGAACACTATCACAATTTAATTAATACTGTACATGCTTATTTTAAGGTGGTGGTTCTGAACTCTCAGGAAAAGCTTGTGAACTCCCTGAAATAGAAAAATTCTTCTAGTAATTCTTCCCCTGACCTCAGTTGGGGCATTCCAGCCATATGGGCCTCCTTCCTACTCTCCACCTCAGGCTTCCTGCCTTTCTCTCCCTCCCTCACATCGGAGAAACGACAGACGTCACCCACTTGCAGTCAGTTCTCCTAATGCCACCTACAGGAGCCCAAACCTAAAGAAAACCCACTTATTTGTTTAAAAATGTAACTCACAGACACCATTTTCACAGGAAAAAAAATGTTCTCACCCTCTTGGTGGTAGTCCGCTGTGTATTTTCCTTCCAGACTTGTTCTTCCCCAAATGACTACAGCTTTTGCTGGCATTTCTCTGAAAGTAAGAGTCAGAAAAGTTACCTGAATTTGCAGGCAGCTTCCTGTGGGGCTCACATTTTGCAGAATGCATGCTTGGTGTGCAGAAGATGGGCAAAGTGTTTGAAAAAACAGGAAACACTTGTGAATGTGAGACTTTATTCCTAGAAGCAGAAGCTCCCTCTGACATGGCTGTAGATGCTTCCTGCTGTTTCACCTATGGGCACTTCTGCAAAGCCTTTTAGTGCTTGAGAGACCATGGATGAGTGGCTTCCAAATGGCAGGATTATTTGGAAAATCTAGTGCATCTATGGGCATAGTGGAAATCCACAGCTTTTCTATTTTTTCCTATGCAGGTTCCCCTTTTTGCTGGGGATATTGATAAGCAAGGAAATGAAGGTGGACATTTAAAAATTATTATTATTGTGGTAAAAAACACATAATATGAGAACTACCCTCTTAACAAAATTTTAAGTGTACGGTATAATATCGTTAACTATAGACATGGTGGCGTACCGCAGCTCCAAGAAATTACTGCCAAGAACAATATCAAGAAGTTTTTCCCCTTTGTTTTCTGATGTTACAGTTTCTGATGTTATGTTTAAGTCTTTAATACATTTTGAATAGATTTTAGTTTATGGTGTAAAATAGGGGTCCAGTTTCATTCTTTTGCATATGGCTGTCCAGTTTCCTCAACACCATTTGTTGAAGAAATTACCCTTTCCCCATTGTGTATTCTTGATGGAAGATCAATTGACCATATAGCAATGGGTTTATTTCTGGGCTCTCTTCTGTTCCATTGATTGATATGTCTGTTTTATGTCAGTACCATATTGTTTTGATTACAGTAGCTTTGGAATATGCTCAGAAATAAGGAAGTTTGATGCCTTCTTTGTTCCTTTTCAAGAATGTTTTGACTCTTTGTGGTTCCATATGAATTTGAGGATTGTTTTTCCTATATCTGTAAAAAATGCCATCGAGATTTTGATAGGGATTTCATTGAATCAGTAGATTGCTTTGGGTAATATGACCATTTTAACAATAAATCTTCCAATCCATGAGCACAGAATGTTTGACCATTTACTTGTGTCTTTTAAAATTTTTTTCAGCACTGTTATAGTTTTCTAGATGTAAGTCTTTTGTCTTCTTGGAAGTTTATTTCTAAGTATTTAATTTTTTTTTGATGCTACTACAAATGAGATTGTTTTCTTAGTGTCCTTTTTGAATTGTTCATTGTTAGAGTATAGAAATGCAACTGATTTTTATATGTTGATTTTTAAATTCTGCAACTTGCTAAATTTGTTTATGAGTTCTAACAGACTTTTTTGTGCAATCCTTTGAGTTTTTTTTTTTTACATGTAATATCGTGTCATCTGTGAAGAAATATAATTTTATTTTTTTTCCTTTCTAACTTGGATACCTTTCATACCTTTTTCTTGCCTAATTGTTCTGGCTAGGCCTTTTAGTAGTATGTTGAATAGAAGTGACAATAGTGGGCATGCTTACCTTGTATCTGATCTTAGAGGAAAAATTTTCAGTTTTTTACGTGTTGCTATGATGTTAGCTATAGGGTATTTACATATGGCAGTTTTAGTATTGAGGTAATTTTCTGCTATTCATAGTTTTTTTTTAGTATTTTTATCACATAAGAGTGTTAGATTTGTCACATGCTCTTTTTTTGCATCTATTGAAATATCTCGTGGTTTTTATATTTTGTTCTGTTAATGTGGTGTATCACATTGATTTTTGTATGCTGAAATATCCTGCATCCCAGGGACCAAATCCCTTTTGGTCATGCTATATGGTCCTTTTGAAGTGCTCTTGAATTCAACTTACTAATATTTTGTTGAGAATTTGGCATCTATAGTCATCAGGATATTGATCTTTAGTGTTTTTTATAGTGTCTTCGTCTAGCTTTTGTAAGAGAGTAATGCTGGCCTCGTAAAATGAGGTTGGAAGTATTCCCTCCTATTAAATTTTTTGGAAGTATTTGAGAAGAATTGGTATTAATTCTTCTGTAAATGTTTGGTAGAATTATCCAGTTAACCCGTCTGTTCCTGGGTTTTTCTTTGTTGGAATATTTTTGATTACTGATTTAGTCTCTTCACAAGTTGTAGGTCCGTTCAGATTTTCTATTTATTCATGATTCAGTCTTGGTAGGTTTAATCTATTTGCATTTCAAGTAATCATTGATAGGAAAGGACTTATTGACATTAAAAAATTATTTTCTGTCTGTCGTGTAGTTTCGGGTTAAGGGATCTCATAAATTTCCTTCTATATTTAGAATTGTTATCACCAGTTTGGTTATGGGACTCACATATCAGGAGAGTTAATTTTGTCAGAGGAGAAAGAAAACAAACAACCATATGATAAAGGAAGGAGAGATCTGCAAATCGTGATATTATAAGGGAAGGTTGAAAACACTGAGGATATTTTACCTGAATAAAAGAGTATTGTGGAATATTATAATTGTCTTCAAATAGCTGAAGTTTGGGATAGAAATTTTATTTTCCTATATAGTGTGAGCATTCAAGGAAATGGGCTGAATAAATAGGGGGTTAGATTTTGATTTAATCTCCGGGAGAAATTTAATTATCTCTCTGAAAATGGCATGAACTCTCTCTTGAGATAATATGCTCCTTATCACTGGATGTTCCAAATATTATCTGAGAGCCACTTACAGGAGATTTTATAAGAAGATATCATATATTAGATAAAGGGTTGAATTAAGTGAGTTCTGGATTTCGTTTTATCCCAAACATTATGCTTCTAAGAACCATCACCTCAGACTTTTCAGTTTCCTACATTTTGCTTTTCCACACTTCAATTTGTTTAAAGCAAGGCACATTTGTCATGCAGAGCAATAGGTACGCACTTGCACCAGCTGCTAGTTCTGCAAACCTCCAGTGGAATCAATTTGGATTTAGGCTGACACTGTGCTCCTCTCCTGCAAATGAATTCAAACGCAGGCAGCGGTGAACTGACACTAATGCAACACATGGAGTTTCAGCTGCTTTGGGGACTAGAGGACAAGCCACCGAACAGGTGGCTTCAATTAATAGAGCTGCTGCTGCCAGGGTGAAGCAGAGAGAAATAATCAAACCACCACCAAGGAAACAACGACAGGTAGATGCGGTCAGTCTTGGAATCCTCTGGAACATCTCCAGAGAACACAGTCCCACTAGGCCAGCACAGAGAAGATTCATTGAAAAGAAGAGCAGTAAAGCACTGTGTATTCTGTAGGTATATCTATCTGTGGCAAAACTGACTTCCCTTTCAAAGCTTTAAAGCACAGTAAGAATAAAATGAATACAGAGAAAGAGGTTGGATTTGAATAGGATCACAACCGAGATGTGCTTGAGCTAATGACTTCCAAATTGTGAATGGGCCTGTAAACCCCCAGCACAGCCCATCTGACTGTTCGCAGCGTGCTCTGGAGCCTTCCTGCCCCCAGGCCTGCTGGAGCACACGGATTCATTTGCTGAAGTTAGCCTCCAACGCTCCGTTGCTCTCTCTTTGAGTGCAATGACAGTGGGAGTGTTCTCTTAGCACAAGGCCAGGCTGTTTTAAAAGCATTATGAGTGATTTTAAAAGGATGGGATGGAATGGTCAAGGAGGAAGGCAGATCAGAACATCTTTGGTCAGCTGCTGCATGAATTTGTTTCATGTCAATATAATCCTCTTCAGAGCCTCTAACAGAACCATTTGCCAAAATAATTTTTTCTCAGAGCAGATCCGATGCAAGCAAAGCACACGAGAGCATTGTCAGCCTGTGCAGGCTGCTGTAACAAAATGCCACAGACTATACCAGCTGGCTTAGAAACAGCAGACATTTATTTCTCATGGTTCTGGAAGCTGGAAGTCCAACATCAAGTTGCCAACATGGCCGGGTAATGGTGAAGGCTCTCATCCTGGTTCACAGCTGCCTTTTCGCTGTATGGAAAAAGGCTAAGGATCTCTCACGTGGTGGAAAAGGGTGAAGGATCTTTCTGGAGCCTCTTTTATCAGGTACTGATCTCTTTCAGAAGGGCTCCACTCTCATGACTTAAGTACCTTTGAGAAAGTCCCCATCCCTTAATACTATCACCTCAGGGGTTAGAATTTCAATACATGAGTTTGGGAGGGACACAGACAGTCAGACCACAGCAGGGCTGGTGACTTAGGAGCTATGTCAAGGATTTCTCCCTGTCTCCCCTGAAACATAAGAATTAAATAATTAACCAGCCATGACTCTGCAAACCTGGTATGCTAGATAAGTATCTTCTCTATTATTTGGGATTCATATTACAAAGAGTCTGAGAACCTGTGAGTAAAACGCTTAGTTATCTTCTGAGTTAGGAGGCCCTCACTTTGCTCTAAGTTATAACTAAACCTTGTGCAGCTGCTGGGGACACATGGGAAGGTTATGACACCATTTGGTTAGCATTGCAATGAAGTCATGAAGAGCACACTCGTATTCCCAACAGGTCTGAAGTACAGCATTCCATTCCTGTCACACTTTCCTTTCATGGAACTCAGGTAGCTAGGAATATCCCTTTGTAACACTCGATTAGTAAGCACAACAATTTCAGTTCCGGGACACAAAAATTTCTGATCACTTGTATTGGGATAATTGGAAAATGTAGGAAACAAGGGCTGTGAATAGAAAATAAAGAGAAAATAAAGGAAAGCGAGCAGAATCAGAAGTTTATGGGGAGATTCAAGAAGAGGAGATGACATAAACTAGGCCTGAGTTGCCTAAAGGTTAGTACCTTCTGTGAGGATAGACAGAGTATGAACTTTGACCTGCAAGGTATTGATGAATTTAGAGATGACTCCCCTTTTTGAAGTAAAGATATCTTCTTGTATTCTAATCACAAAGAAAGGGAACTTTCATGACACCATGAAACAATAACCAAAGGGTTTTGTTTGTTTATTTCTCTGGTTATTTCCTTGACCATTATTTATTATGAAAGATTCTGCTAAGTCAAATGTTATGCTCATTGCTTCCATTCCTCTGCCAATGAAGGAATTTCTGCCTGTCAATATGGTCTAGAGTTCCTGAGCTCACAAGACTTCCACCTCAAAGAAGCAGACGAGGACCTGGCTCTCCTCCCACAGCTAAGCTCTGTAGAAATGGTGATGTTATTTTTCAAAGGCGGAGGTCTTCTCCCAGGCAGAATTTGTTGGCTCTTGGTTATATCACAACACCCTTACCACCCTTGCCATAGGTTCAAAGGTGACATCTAACCACTTCCCCCCACTGCTTCTTGCTTTTTCCTAACAAAATCACAGGAGACAAATGAGTACAACCCGCAAGGAGCTCTTTACACTAGAGATTCTGTCTGAATTCTTTATCTTTCCTTCCTCAGTGTGGTCCATCTTCTAGAAAGAGGCACTTAGACCTTGGGTAATATCCTTAAGAATAACACATGACAGTCACCCCCTACTAATTTTAGGAGCTTCTCAGGAGAAGGGGAAAATATTACACATGGAATATGAGGAGATCTTTAAGATCATAACATAACACTGTTTGATTTTCTGATTATAGAAATGTACTACATGCCCATAGTGCAATGTTTTGGAAATGTAGAAAAACATAGAAGACGAAATAAAAATTGCCCATAACTCCATCATTTGAGAGGACTCAGCTAGAGTCAAATTCTGCTCATAGTCTGTTTTTGCAAGGTCTTGAATAATGACTTTTACATTTATGAAGAGTTGTAAATACCACCACCACCATCACCACCACCATCACCAGCACCACCATCACCACACACACACACACACACACACACACACACACACACACACAAAGAGAAACATGCAGAGGAGACTTACATGGCCCACAAAATCTAAAATATTTACTATCTAGCCCTTTACAGAAAATTTTTGGTGGATCCAGACGTAACCACAATTATTTTGATGCATCTTTCTTCAATCTCTATTGAGTACCTGTACCAATGTTTAAGAAAAAAAAATCTGCAGTTATTCTATGTGGTTTTGTATCTTGCTTACCCCCCTACTTTAGTATTATTACATTGTAAGCATTTTCACATGTCATTACATTTTTTAAAAAAATCAATTAAATGAATTGTAATTATACAAGCCAAATGTAAACCTCTTCGTAGTTAGTCCCATTTCCTCTAGAGTTCAAACATTCCAAAGGATGAACATCTGTTCATCTTTTAAAAACTATTTTTTGTGTTAAAATACACATAACATAAAGTTTACCATCTTCAGAATTTTTCAATGTACAGTTGAGTGGTGTTAAGTACACTCACACTGTTGTGCAACCATCACCACCGTTCATTTCCAGAACTCTTTTCATCTTGCAAAACTGAAACTCAGTACCCATTAAACAACAACTCCTCATTCTCTTCTACACTCTAAAAACATGAGTTTTAATAGTTATATAACATTTATTTTGGTGTTACACCTCTGGCTCTTTTCATTTGTATTTCTCTATCAATGCAGGGAATAAAAGTCATTTTTTGAGCCTTGTTTTTTGCAGTAATAATGGGAAGGTATTAATAACACAAGTATTATTAAAAAAACATCAACAGTGCTTATGACAAAAAGCTTTAAAAATTTGGTTTATGCTAAAAGGTCACTCATAATTCAACTAAAGGTCAGTTTGGGGTTTAATAGAAAATTGTAGAAATGTGATTAAAATTCTGGCCCTGTAATATATTGACTTAAGATTCAGGATTAGTTAGCACTCTGAGTCTCAATGTTCTTATCTGAAAACCAAGGGTAATAAAACTGATAGGAGTGATGTTTAAATGAGATAAAGTATGTGAAAATAATTTTAAGTAACGTAATGTGATGCAAATATTAACTATTATTATGCTGTAAAGACATTTGCTATCAAAGTAATCACTTCTCAGAGAAGGAAATATTTTAATGGATATTTTTTGAGTAGCAAAGTCATTTCATTGAAATAATAAAGAACAGATGATAATTTCAGAAATTACTTTTTAGCAGCTCAATTTTTCCCTGGAAATATACTATTGTCCTGGGGATATTACATGGTTCAAAAGCTGAGCACTTTTCCATGGTATTTAATTAAAATGCAGCTCCAACATGCTACATGAAGAATTTTAAAGTCTTGCTCAATATAAAATATGTCCAATGTCAGAATATTATGTCTGTTTTTACTAATAGTTTCCCCTATTAGGATGTATTTGGCAGTCAATCTGCAAAACAAATACATTGGAATTATGTAACCTTTGGAATACTTCTTAATGTACTATCTGTTTTGTGATAAATTTGTAATTATTGCCCATTGCATTTGCAATGGTCTAGAAAATAAATAGTTTTTAAAAATATTGCCAATCTTTATCAACTTGATTCTCAAGTTTTCAATATTATAAAGTAGGTTAAAATAATCTAAAAAAAATGTTTTTTGTTCCCAAGTACTATTTTTTGAACACCTTCCTCCATATAGACAAAGTAAAATGGATAGATACAAAAATTGTCAATGTTAATTATTAAGTATTTGCTATATTGTCAATTATTCACACTAATCCCCACTGTTAATAAAGTCTACCAGATAATTGTATTAAGTTGGTGTAAAAGTAATTGTGGTTTTTGCAATGATTTTTAATCTGTTAAACCGCAATTCCTTTTGTACCAACCTAATACAGCTCAACTGCTCTTCATGGCTTCTTATTTCTCCACAGCAATGTGGAAATTAGAATTCAGAAATCAGATGGTGACAAAGGCCATTCAGAACTTCTAGATTCCCCAATAGGAGAGATTAAATCAAATTTGTGGATCCTCAAGTTTATATCATTTCTTTTGGAAAATAACTCAAAAATATTATGAATATAAGAAAATGTAAGAAAGTGAATATTTATAAGAGTCCCTGGCAAGTAACGGACCCATGAAGCTTCAGCCTCAAAATAAATCCATCTCTTTCCAGGTAGACTAGAAAAGGGAGCTTCCTTTCTTAGGAAGCCACTTCTTTCTGCCCATCCGTCTTCTTTCTGCTTCTTGTCTTAGTGTAAAGAATTCAGATGGTGATTATGGGGAGACAAACAAAAGTCATCTTTATGATCAGAAAGCTCAAGAGTGTGCTCACTGAAGAGCGAGCTGTCCTGCTGAAGCAAATGTTTCTAAGATTTCAGGCTATGGTTGGGATACCAACGACATAAATAGAACTTGGATTCAAGAGACATTCCATGGTTTCTTTTTATGCAGATAAGAGAATCTGACAGCCCATGGATTTATCACCAATTCTTGAGCTAATTCCTTACATCATGCATGTATAAATGTGACAGTGCTGGAAAATCATCAAGGTCACTGTTGGTTGCTTGCTGCATACCTACTTGCGGTCTCCGTTAGGAGTGTGTCAAGCTGAACTTTTTAGGAAAATTATGTCTGGCTTGTTCGGTGGGTCAATTTCCACCTTAGCTGTGAAGCAAGGGATCTTCAGAGGGCTATTTGGGTGACAAATTGCATAGATAAGGTGGCATTTCTTCTCTGTCTGAGTGACAATGTGCTGAGTGGCTGTCTGATTGTATGATAACGGCTGGGAAGCTCTAAATAGCAAGCTATTCTCCTTTGAAGCACATATAGCTCTTTAGATGTAAAATGACAGAAGTTACTTAAGCAAAGGAGAGAGAACTTGTTAATAACTTTTAAACTAATAGATGTAAAAATTATGCTGAAAATCATGTTTTGTTGATGTTCATTTATTTAATATTAAATTTTGGTGATGGTTATCCAAAGAATAGATGTGGGTCCATTCAGTATAAAAAGCAAGATTGCATTTGGGGAAAAATAAAGAATTTAATATATTCCGGGTTTGATTTAACTTCATAGTTCTTCCCAACTAAATTCTGGCCTTCATAAATACCATCATCTAAAAGTGTCATGTCGTTATTTCAGCAAAACATCCACTCAAACATGACTTGGGCTGTCCTGGGCATTGCATAAAGGAGGTGTCAGGCAGAAAAATAAAGGTAATTTAAGCAAAGTTTTATCCTTCCATATCCCCCATTTTCCCCATTAGCCTCATTATTTATTTCTCTTTCCTGGTCTTCATACTCTTCCATTCCCCTAACTGTCATCACTCCCTCAGCCCCGTCATCTTCTGCTGGAGTATCAACTGGTAAGGTATTGTTAGTTCATTAAAAAGTAAGCCTAGTTCTCCAATGTGATACTTAGAAAAATTGGCAAAGTCTTTACAATATGAAAAAACAAAACCGTAGTGGTGGAATGACAGGCAGTAGGATTTGAATTTGAGTTTGAATTCCTTTAGTTTTCTCTAAATAGAACCACAGGATTAACTTTTTACTTTACTCCCTCATCTACTGCTGTAGAGAGTCTTTCAGAAGGGACAATCTAAGACAAGGAATAAAATAAATTCACTATAGACAGAGACAGCCAAACTAATTAGTAAGAGTGTATTAGGTGGTGACAAGTACCAGGAAGAAAAGCAGCCAGAGTGGGAGCGAAGTTGTCAGGAAAGGTCTTTCTGATCAGATGACAAAGAGTAAATGATCTCATTTGGTTTCCATGGTTTACATTTTGTAAATAGTTCATTTTAGAGATTCTACCAGGAAGTATCATTGCTTTAAGTTAGGCGATTCTGTGTATGCTTTATTAGTGTTCTATGTAGCCAAACGGGTTGTCTACTTACATTTCCCTTAAAATTTTTCTAGGCTGAAATTATGAACATAATATATGTATACTTTGATTTCTCATTCATCTCTGGCTTATAGTGGATTTAATTAATGTTTTTTAAGGTGAAACATGGCCTGACATATAGTTATTAGCTTAATTCACCTCCAGGTAGAGTTAAGGAATTTTCTGTCTTGGTGGCTGTCCTTGTAAGCACTTGTTTTTTCCAAGAGGAACTCAGCTGTACCCCACATCAATTTTCTATTAAGCCTTTAAGCCATATTTAATTAACAAACAAGAATAGCTGCAATCTGGAAACTAGCCAGGGTATAAAACTTAGAACAATAATAAAAGAGCAAAGATAATAACTAATAGCATTGAGTACTTACGGATATTATGACGTGTTAAACATTTTATGTCGATTTCTTTCACTTCTTATTACAGCCACCCTATGATACAAGTCCCCTTTGATAGACTCTTTGCAGATGAGGAAATAGAGGCTTAGAAAGACTACACCAAAGCTCTATCCCTAAGCTCAGACCATTAGCTAGTGACTGCCCTGGACTAAAATCCGGGTCTGTGAGCTCAACTACATACATTTTCAATGTACATTTTTCTTTTTTCTTTCCTATTTATTTCTGATTATGTTATCTTAATAGATTCAATGTATTCTTATGAACTTCCTTAAAGTTGTCCTTGACTACAGTAGAAATAAGTAGATAAAATGTCTACTGCACAGTTTTTTTCTGTGCTCCAGGATCCTTCTTGGCCTGTGATTGGAAATGTTCCTCTAATAATTATTTGTTTCCCTTTCCCTCTCACTGCTGATCCATGCCCATTCTTCTGCCTGCCCTCTCAGCTACTTTGCCCCTTCTCTATGTCCATCCCTAGCCTATTTTCTGGAACAACTGTTTAAGAACCCTGATAGCAGTTCAAACTTGTCCTGCTTTTGGAGTAGCTATTGACAGTCTGTGTCTTTTTTCCATGTGAATTTTAAGCCCTGCCTTGACAGTGCCCGGAAGTTTTTACCATTTTTACATATTGAGGGATGACTATACCAAAGGTACAAGGTTACCAAGGAATTTAATGGAGCAAGATACATCCTGAAAATGTAAAGTTGGGCAATTCTATGGGTGCTTTATTGGGATTTTGTTTTGGATTCTCTTCACTCTGCAGTTCTTTCTTTTCTTTAGCCTTGTTCCTTAAAATTGTCTTTAGTTAAATTGTATATTTGGGGGTATGTGTATGTATAATTAAAATATTCTTGATTGATTAAAAATTTTAAAGATGTATGAAAGGCATCTGGAATTTGATAAGATGTTTAAATTATAGATGAATAAAAATTTGATGATCTTGAAGGAAAATATGATGTGAATTTGGTTATTACTACATATTCTTGTGTAAGTTGTTTTGAATATAAGGACAGATTCTAGAAACATGACCAACCTAAAAGCCTCTTCTTTCCCCTCTATTTCCAGTCCTCTTTAACTATAGGACCTGAGTAGGAAGTCTTGGGTTCTAGGTGATGGCCCTCAAGAAGCTGGTGTGGGGCTTCCTCCCCGAGGGCCAAGCTACAGCCTCTAAATCCCTTTGAGAAGTGCCAGGGCAAGAATTAGAACCAGGTGCCCTGAGGATTGTATGTACCCCTAGGTGTAAAACTTTGGCTCCATATGAGTATATGTGTTCTCGCTGCTCCCCAACACATGGAAAGAACCCTGAGCAGTTGGGCCAAATCTGTACTGTGTGAAGAGAGATCTTCCTTCAAGATCTCCCCTTTGCCTCTGTGGCCCAAAGAGTTAGAAATGCTTTGCCTTCCTCTTGGTGGACCACCATGACTTATGGTACATCAGACCTGAGCCTAAATAAGCCAACAACAGAAAACACAAGAACACAGCTGCATGGTGTCATCATTCAGAGAAAGATCAAACCGAAGATGTAGGTGCCCAGACAAATACGACTCCTGAGGACCCCTGATGTGACAGCTGTGAGCCCATTCCAAAGGTTTTCTAGAACCAAAACAAACAAGTAAACATGACTTTCAAATAAACAAACACAAAAGCAGTAGGTGAATTAAAGGAAAGGATGGACTCTGTTGATATCTGCATTACTAACAAGAAATGCCAGGTAAAAGAAATCACTCAAAGAACACAACAAAAATATAGAAATGGAAAAGATGAAGTAAAGACAGGGATGGGTCCAAAGATTTAGTGTACAAATAATAGTTTTTCCACAAAGAGACAGATATAGATGATGAGTGAAAGACAATAATGTTACAGATGAAAAATGAAAAATTTCCTCGAATATAGGCAAATTTGAGTTTGTAGTTTGAAAGAAGATATTAAATTCCAAATGGGTTTGCTAAGAAAAAAATCAGCAAAACAAAACAACATACCTGAGCATATTGTAGAAAAATTCTTGAACTACACACATGAATAGAAAAATTTTCATGCTTCCAGACAAAAAAAAAAAATTAGACACCCCATAAAATAAAGTTTTTAGTGAGACAACATATAGAAGTTAAGAATAATGACTCGAGACACACAGTTCAGTTTTGATTTCTGCTTCCTCCATTTACTAATTGTGTGACCTTAAGTAAATTACTTAACTATTTCTGTTTGCTCATATGTAGAATAGTGATAGTATTATACTTAATCTATTAGATCATGTGAGGATTAAGTTAACTAGTAGTTAATTGATACACAGTGCTTAGAACTGTGCCTGACACGGAGTGCAACGATGTGGTTACTATTATTATTAGAGTCTTCATGTGAAAACTGCAAGTCAGATGAGAAAAGAAAATCATCTGCAGTGAAAAGAACTGAACTTAGAGATCCTATACCGAGCCAGCTGTCCTCTGTCCTAATGACAGATATCGTGGCTACGTAAGAATTCAGGGATTACTGTAGCCTTGTAGTATAGTTTGAAGTCAGGTATCGTTATACCTCCCACTTTGTTCTTATTTCTCAAGATTGCTGAGGCTATCCCGGGTCTTTTATAGTCCCATATAAATTTTAGGATTATATGTTCTATTTCTGTGAAAAACGTCGTTGGTAATTTGATAGGAATTGCGTTGAATATGTATATTGCCTTAGGCAGTATGGACATTTTAACTATATTAATTCTTCCTATCCATGAACATGTTATGTGTTTCCATCTATTTATGTCTTCTTTCATTTCTTTCTTTAGTGTCGTATAATTTTCTGAGTAAAGATCTTTTACATCTTTGGTTAGATTTAT
This sequence comes from Rhinolophus hipposideros, assembly GCF_964194185.1. NCBI lineage: Eukaryota > Metazoa > Chordata > Mammalia > Chiroptera > Rhinolophidae > Rhinolophus > Rhinolophus hipposideros. The sequence goes on along the minus strand of NC_138055.1, from coordinate 64,775,747 downwards.
TCCCAGATATTATATAGATATTTGGAGCAATTGTAAATGGAATTGTTTTTTTAATTTCTCCTTCTGATATTTTAGCATTGGTACATACAAATGCAACTGATTTCCGAATATTAATTTTATATCCTGCTACTTTACTAAATTCATCTATCAGTTCTAATAGTTTCTTGGTGGAGTCTTTAGGGTTCTCTATATATAGTATCATATCATCTGCATATAATGATAATTTTACTTCCTCCTTACCAATTTGGATACTTTTTATTTCTTTCTCTTGTCTAATTGCTGTGGCTAGAAATAGACACATAGATCAATGGAACAGAATAGAGAGTCCAGAAGTAAATCCATGCCTATATGCCCATCTAATCTATGACAATGGAAGCAAGAATGTATGATGGGGTAAAGACAGTCTGTTCAATAAGTGGTGTTGGAAAACCTGGACAGACACATGCAAGAAAATGAAGCTGGACCACCTCCTTACACCATATACAAAAATAAATTTAAAATGGCTTAAAGACTTAAATGTAAGATCTGAAACCATAAAATATCTAGAAGAAAATATAGGAAGAAACTTCATGGACATTACCCGGAGTAAGATTTTCATTGATGTATCCCCTCGCACGAGGGAAGTAAGAGAAAAAATAAACACTTGGGATTACATCAAACTAAAAAGTTTTTTTCACAGCAAAGGAAACCATTAATAAAACAAAAAGGGATCCTACTGAATGGGGAAAGATATTTGCCAGTGATATATCTGATAAGGGATTAATATCACAAATCTATAAAAAACTCACTCAACTCAACTCCAAAAAAACAAACAACCCAATTAAGAAATGGGCAGAGGACATGAAGAGACATTTTTCTAAAAAGAACATACAGATGGCAAACAGACACATAAAAAATTTACTAACAATTGTCACCCCGATAAATTTAATTAAAAAAAAATGCTCAACTTCACTAACCATCAGAGAAATGCAAATAAAAACCACAATGAGATACCCCCTCACTCCAGTCAAAATGGCTATCATCAATAAATCAACAAACAACAAATGCTGGCGCGGATGTGGAGAAAAGGGAACGCTAGTGCACTGTTGGTGGGATTGCAGATTAGTGCAGCCACTATGGAAAACAGTATGGAGGTATCTCAGGAATCTGAAAATAGAACTACCCTATGATCCAGTAATTCCACTCCTAGGCATCTACCCGGAGAAATCCAAAACTCCAATTCAAAAATCAGTATGCACTCCTATGTTTATTGCAGCACTTTACACAATAGCCAAGATATGGAAACAACCGAAATGCCCATCGGTAGACGACTGGATTAAGAAGCTGTGGTACATTTATACAATGGAGTATTACGCAGTCATAAAGAAGAAAGAAATCTTATCATTTGCAACAACATGGATGAATCTAGAGAACATTATGTTAAGTGAAATAAGTCAGAAAGAGAAAGACAAGTACCATATGATCTCACTTATATGCGGAATCTGAAGAAAAGAATATGTGAATGAACTAATCAGAAACAGTTTTGGGGACACAAAGAAAAAACCGAGAGTTGTTAGATGGGCGGGGGTGGGGGGTGGGGATAAGGGGAATGATGAAGGGATTAGGAAGCAGCTGGTAATCACAAGATAGCCTCAGGGTTTTTTGAAAATTAATTTGGGGAACGTATTCAATAATGTTGTAAAGATTTTGTTGGGTATCCGACGGACATGCGTCCTATTTGGGAGACCACCTCAGGGATACTGTGGATGCCTGATTATGGCATTGTACACCAGAAGCTAAACAATAATGAATGCCAACTATAATTTTATATATATAATGTGATGGCTCGGTGCGAGGTCGAAGGGATAGTAGATGGGGGAAGGGAGGTTCACAGAGTGAGGAATATAAATGATGAACGTCTAAGTATTACCTTGTCTTGTACACCTGGAACTAATAAATTAAAAAAAAAAAAGAATTCAGGGAGTGTATCACCACATACGCCATGTGAGGAATTTTGAAAAATGTGTGTTCCTTACTTTAAAGGTATATGAAGAAGACAGGATATAGAGACCTCTTTCATCTTACACCTAGGTGAGAGGGACCTCCGAGCCCTCAAGCTTTACAGGGTCCCTCAGATCACAGACAGACCAAAACTAAATTTATTGAAGAACATTTGGATAACTCTAGATGTCAAGAGCCAGTGCTCATAGATGGCACAGTACAAACCATCAGCGTAAATATCCACTCTAGAGATGAGCATTGTCCAGGGAAATGCTACTCCAGATCTCTTCCAGTACATGGAGGATATGATTAACACAAGTACTTAGGTCTGGAAAGAAAATTAATTTATCAAATCTTTCCTCTCAGATAGCATAAATGCAATAGGTTTTCCATATCAAAGTGTTATTTTCCACTAGTACTAAGAGTCTATTTTTAATTCCTTGTCTTCCTGATCCAATTCCTGGCTCTGGAGGTACTAAAAATTAGTATACTATTTGCGACAGTGGCACATTGGGGGTGAGGAATGTTTTACAGTATTAACAGTGCCAATTAGTTTTTAATCTGCAAATATGTAGATTAGACATAACATGACTGGAGTATTTTGAAATCACTGATACTAGATGGATACTGAATACCAAAATTGAGGTTTTATTTTTGTAAAAAGATAAAGATTTATTAAATGTTTAAAATTATATCAAATTCAGCCTTTTAAAACAGTTTGATTTAAAAATTTTGTTTATTGATTATAAATTATATTTTATCTTTTAATAGGTAATTTAAATACAGAGGGTGTCAAAAAATGTATGCACATTTTAAGAAAAGAAAAAACTATATTAAGATTGTATTGCTCCATATATACCAATAACCAAAGATGCATACAAGTTGTGTGTATACAATTTTTGGCACCCCTGGAATATTTGAACAATATTTTTGAAAACAATAAATAATTTTTGATTATCATTCATCTATTTTAATTCTTGCAAAAATTATATTCAATTTTTATGTTTGTGATTAAATTACATTTTATTTTTAGTCTCTTAGGTAATTTTATTGTAAGAACATAATTAGTAATTTTGCTTAAATAAAGGCAAAAAATAAATTTTATGGAACAAACATATAGTAATTTATGACTTAGGTGTGTTTTTATTTTATAATTCCGGCTTATTTATAATTCTGGTTCATCAACAGAATTTCAAACATGTAGAGAAATTTGTATCTGATTATGAGAGATAGGAATAAAAATATTTATATCATCCAAGATAGAGTTTACACACACACACACACACACACACACACACACACACACACGAATACAGAGAGAGAGAGAGAGAGAGAGAGAGAGAGAGAGAGAGAGAGAGAGAGAGTTTTAAAACAAATGTCTGTGAAGAAGATGCAATATTCATCAAGTTGTATGCCATAAAACAATCTAACAGGTAAATATATACAGAAAAAAATTGTAAATGCAAGCAGCACATGACAAAAATGCAATGATAACATCTTACTTCAATATCTCATTCAGAAATAGCTCTAACAGCCCCAAATAAGAAACAATATAGAATGTATTAACTGATCAAGACACTCAAGGAAATAACAATGCATTTGTTACTGCATTCATGAAACTTGGATGAAAATCGCTCACTTGACAACAAAGAAAATCTTAATGAAAGTTTCAATATATATATACAATAGGCCATAGTTCTGATCATATTCAATAAAGTTAGAAATAAATATTTAAAAAGGTGACCAAAAAATCTCCAGTACTTAGAAATAAACAAACATATTTTGAATAACCTTCATACAAAGAAGAAATCGAAAGTGAAGGTAAAATCTATCTATATAGCCATTAGTAAGAGAATGAGATTCTTCATCAACATAAGATTCTGGAAGGAGTTAGAGTGGTTCCAAATTTGAAGTACCTCCTAGATCCTGACAGAAATAGACACATACACTCTGGTGGAAAATATATCCACTTTAGGCCTGCAGGATTCCTACATATTAAGACAAATAGAAGATTGCAAGAAAAGATCGCCAAGCTCACAAGGAAGCACGTCACCATAAGATATATGCAATGGAAACCACAAGACTTAGAACTCTGAGAACTTCAGATTTGGAAGCTTATGGAGTACTTAAAATAAATAAATAAATAAAAGGTAAAACCACGAAGACGAACAAGCAACAAAGAACGTTTTTGTAGAAAATTTTGAATCTTATAAATGAATCAATATTTGTTAAAGTAAAAATTAAACAGGGAAAAAGTTAACCTGAAAATTAGACACTAAAAAAAATCAGAAGAAATTATCCAGAACTCAGCACAATGAGACAAAGATATGAAATATATAAAAAAGAACGTAAGATATATAGAATATAGAATAAGTTCCAACAAATCAAATCAGAAGCTCAAAGGAAGAGAATAAAAGAAAGAAGAGCACTATTTGAAGGGATTATGGCTACAAATTTCAGAAAATTACTCAGAATAATTAAGAAGAAATGCACATCTAGACACATCATAATGACACAGATTATTATCAAAATAATCAAATCATAATACATTATTACAACAATAAATAATCAAATAAAAATAGCAATAATCAAAATAATCAAAAAGAATAGCCAGAGAGAAAAGAGCAATGACCACAAAAGAGCAATAATTCAATCAACAGCAAACTTTAACAGCAACGATGGGAGCCATGAGCCAGTTGAATAATGTCTTTAATATGTAGAGGGAAGATGACTGTCAACGTAGAATAGTATACCCATCAAAACTCTCTTCTAAAAATGAAGGTGTAATAAATATATTTTCAGATTAAAAACTGACTTTTATCATCAACAGACATTTATGAAAACACCTTATAAAATATGTACTCTGGGAAGAAGAAAAATGATCCCAGAGGGAATGTCTGGTATGGAAGGAAAGAAGGTGAACAAAGAACATGATAAATAGAGATATAAATCTAAAATAAACATTGCCTGCTAACTTGACAGGTTAAAATGCAAACCTCAAGTACTGGGCAGGAACGGTATGTGAATTGGGAGTGGAGTGGGAGTGAGAAGATTTAAAGTGTTTCAGGATTCTGGATTACTTAGGAAGGGGAATAAAGTAGTGTTTAATTTTAGACCTTTAGTTAAATATTCATGTGGCCTGTGATTGGGAACATGAAGTGAAACAACTGGATAGAATATATACTTTTCTAATCATAGGCAGAAAAAGGGGAAAAAAATCCTAGAAAAAGTGGGATATGTAGAAATCAAGATTCAAAAGGATAGAAACAAGTCAAAATATACTCATTATCACAAGGAATATAATAAAACCATGGCAGCCAGTTAAAAGAATGAATGGTATATTGCATTTTAAAATCCATATGTAAATTATTTTACAAGGAACACAGCCTGTTCTTACACTGTCAGAATTTTCTGAGAAGCAAATACAAAGAAAGAATCAGATGGGTAAGAGAGCTTTGGGGAGAAATGCCTGTGAAAGATTTAGAGAGAGGGAGTAAGTATATGAGGTGACAGCCTTCAGATGATGAAGCAGGTCTGACACATGTAAAAAGAGAGAAGGCGGAAAGGATAATTGATAGGAAGAGCCTGAGACAGCAGCACAGTTCTGAGAAAACCTCAGCCAGACTGTTGGGGTCCATGGCAAAGACTGACCACTAGATTGAACCCACATTGGGTTCAAATGGCCAATCTCTATTACCCCTGCTGTTCTTGGTCATTAGCTGAGAACATCCCAGGTGAGGCATATCATCAGAGGGAATATTATGGTGGATCTGAAAGTATGGCAACCAGAGGTCATCAGTCAATTATCTCCCTGCATTAGATTCTCTAAAAGGAAGATTTGAGCAGTGCATTATCATGGCTGCCACACACAGAAATGCTGAAACTAAAACGATGGGGAAAGATATACAAAGCTAATACAAACAACAAAAATAGGTGAAGTAACTGTATTAAATATTTAAAATATTAATCTTTAAGACAAAAGACTATGAAAAGTCATCAATCTCATTAGTTTCTGGTTTATCCTTCTTATATTTCTCTTTGCAGAAACATGCATATTCTCATTTCTTTCACAAGAAGAAAAGTTAATATACTATATTCTATTACTAGGTTAACATACTATAATTTATTATCTTACTAAGAACTATTATTCTCTTGCACTTTGCATTTTTCACTTCATAATATGCTGTGGAAGTCACTTCATATCAGTTCATAGAAAAAGTCCTTTTTTTTATACCTACAGAGTACTGAATTGCATGGATGTACTATAGTTTATTCAACATGCATCTGTAAAAAGAAACATAGGAAGGACAAACCAGAATAGTGAGATCGGTTACCTGTAGGAGTGGATGGGAAAAGGGCAGAAGATATGAGGTGGATGAGGGAGTAACATTTCTCTGAGTGTACCTTATTATGTAATTTTGACTTTTGGGACATAGTAAAAAAAAAATCTAAACACATCAACAAGAATATAGAAAAGCTTTTCAAAATGGAATATAAACAGAAACATGAACCTAACTTTATTGCAAATTAATAACAAAACCACACTGAAGGGAGAAAATGAATAACCAAGCAACTTTTGATACAGTACATTGACTTTCTATCTTCAGTCTGAAGATAAAAAGAATTGTAAACAAATACGAATTCCAATTAGTTTGATTTTCACAGTAGTATGGGTTAGCAATCCTGAAATTTTGGGTGTAAAAGGGAGATTGAACAAATGAGTAAATATATTAAGGAAATGGGAACCATGGTTTTCACTTTGAATAAAAGCTACAATATGGAGGGAAGGATGATTAAACCATCTGGAGTTGGAGATATTAGCATAAACTCATGGATTTTAAGATAAGTGATAGTTAGAGGATAGAGATAAGTAGACATATGTGTGTGTATCTCCTACACCTTTAGTACCCCAGAAAGGACCTAGAATTAAAGATATCCTAATAGCAATGAACAAACCAAATTTTGGTTACTAAATGCTATTTACCAGTAAGAGGGAATTGAGTTCCTTGGAATAATATCTGATTCTAGGGCTGTGAACAAGCTTTACAAGGAAAAGTACAAGATGAGCCAGAAAAAGCAAAACATAAAAAAAAAAAAAATAATGGAGACATGTCAAAATGATCCAGGAACCAGCTTAAAGGGGAGGGGAGTTCCTTAATCTGCTCTCTGAGAGAAACTCTATTTCAATTGTTTTCCATGGAGGCTGGTTCCATTCTCTGAAGAAAAAAAAAATTTTTTTTCTAATATTCTCCCTGGGCAATCTGAAATAGGCATTAAGAATTATCCAAGGAATCTTGAGATTATTATGCTAAGAGAAATAAGTCAGACAGAAAAAGTAGAAAACCATAGGAGTTCACTGATATGTGGTACATAAAACTGAAAACAACAAAAGAACAAGACAAATAAATGAAGAAACAAAAACTCACAGACACAGACAATAGTTTAGTGGTTGCCAGAGGGTAAGGGGGAGGAGGATGGTAGATGAGGGTAAGGGGGACCAAATATATGGTGATGGAAGGAGAACTGACTCTGGGTGGTGAACACACAATGTGATATATATATGATGTGTTACAGAATTGTACACCTGAAATCTATGTAACTTTGCTAACAATTGTCACCCCAATAAACTTTCATTTAAAAAAATAAAGAATTATCCAAGGGGTCTGTGGAATTTTTGGTACTTATGTTTTGCCTGTGGAAGTTTGGGGTCCTAAGGGTTCTAAGACTTAAATAATCAGTGAATTATTATAGTGGTTTCTTTGGCAGTAAGGATCCCTCAGAAATATAGTAGACTTCTGATTTATTTGTTTCCAGTCCGTTCTATGTATCAAGAATCACATCTCAAATTCATTCCTAATGGTAGAATTATATGACTACTTTATCTGTTTCCTCCCCCCAAGTCCTTACCTTTCAACTTAATGGTGTCTGAAATAATAGGGTTGGGTGGGACTTCAGCAACTTCATAGTGATTTTTTAACATGGGACTGAATCACTTTATTTAACTAAGGTCTCTTAACAGGTTTCTGTTGCTCAGATTTTATTTTTCAGGTTTTTGACTTCTTAGATTCTGGAGGAGTTAGCTTTTTCACCCTTGTGATTTCCAACTGTGATTTCAAATCAGCCAATTTTTGCATAAGGTTGTTTTTGTAATTGTTTTGTAATACTCTGCTAAAACAAGCAAGAAAAGCCATTACATATTAATAGTCTTTCCAACAACTTCTAAAGATACAGGCCCAGTAGACATATAGTCTGTACAAGTTACAACAGGTGGCAATTTTACCAAATATTTCACCTCTGTATAATATTGGTTTCTACTTTTTCCATTTGTATGATCTGTTTCCTCACTTCCTACACTTGACTGCTAAGCCAATGTAATTTGTTTTTTGTTGTAGTAGCATGCCATGTACTACTGCACATAGATTAACTCCATAAAAGAAGCCATAGGTATGAGTCTACAGGGGCTGAGTAGGGCTGTTGAGGGCAGACACTCTGGACCTCACTCATTCATAGGGTCACCAGGAGTCGGAGCTGACTCGATGGCATACAATACAAACAGCACCCTATAGTAAGGTGCAACTTTCTGTATTAATTAGGATATCACCACCTGCTGTACTACATTAACCCTAACCTGCTAGTTATACCTACCTAACATAATGATCCAATGAATACCCTGGTTGGTAGAGAGTTTCTTTATATCCTTCTACCTTATGCTTGCAGAGCTTTGGTGTCCTAACCTCCAACTAAAGGATGGGAAATAAGATTAGGAAACCTAGGAGTGACAGACATCATTTCAACTCACATCCCATTAGTGAGCAAGAGTCACATCATCCCTGGCTGAGCAACAACTACATACTCTGGAAGAGGAAGCACACATTGTTCATGGAGAGTTGACTTTCTCTACCACTCTTGACAATAAATACTTCATAACTCTTTGGTTATACTTCGACAATAAGCTGCACAAAACCTGACTCACTTGTCTGCTTTCACTCCCAACATTGGTCAAACTGACCTTTCTTTCTGTATAGTGAAGTCAAATCCCTAATGTAAAATGTAACATTTTTTTGTTAAACTTTATCACAGCAGTAGCATCTCTATTGAAATGGTAATAGTTTGAAGAACCTATTTTATTGAATACAATACACTGAACATCGTGACAGAGAGTGAAAACAATGAAGCTGGTTGTTTAGATGAGATTTTTAGAATTCCCTCTCTACTTTGTTGTGTTATTCATTGTGCCCCTTCAAAATAACTTGTTCTCTGTGTTCTCAAGGTCAAGAGAATCATGCTTAAATTACTCCCACACTTCTCAGAGAAGCAGCATAATAGTGGGTAACTGTGTTATGGGTTTAATTGGGTCTACCAATAAGATATGTTAAAAGTCCTAATCCCTATTACCTCAGAATGTGACCTTATTTGGGAATAAAGTTATTTCAGATGTGATTAGTTAAGATGAGGTAATTAGGCCAGGCCCTAGTCAATGTGACTGGGGTCCTTATAAGAATAGGGATGGTGATATGAAGACTCACACACAGGAAAATGGCCATATGACAACGGAGGCAGAGACTGGAGTGACGCAACTGCAAATAGGAATGTCAAGCATCAATGGTCACCATTAGAAGCTAGGAAGAGGGAAGGAAGGATTCAACCCAAGGTTTCAGAGGAATATTGTCTTGCTAACACCTTGAGTTTGGACTTCCACCTTCCAGAACTCTAAGAAAAGAAACCTCTGTTTTCATAAGGCACTCCCTGCTGCCCGTTGGGATAGTTTGTAAGGCAGCTCTAGGAAACTATCATAAGGTGCAAGGCTGAGGACTATGCAGGTCTGTGGCTGAACATCACGTTTCCCACTTGCCATCCTGGGCAGGCCACTTTACCTCTCAGAGCTTATTTCTTCAACTATAAAGTGGGAGAGAATAATGTCTACCTTTCAGGACTGTCAGGAAAACTCTTTAACACAAGTCCTGACATACTGTAAATGCTAGCTTAAGGGGGGATTATTGTGGCCTATGACTTGTGAGCACACCGAGTGGCATAGTGTTTGGATGTTCTTCCAGGTATCACTGTTGCAGCTTTGAACCCAATACAAATAATTTTCTGTACAACATGTATTTTTACATCCAGGTATCTCTGTATTCTATCATTCAGACAACAATGACTCCGTGCATAGGCAAAGTGATCTGTTTGGCTTCGGCCTTGGAGCACGCAAACTCCTCTATGCGAAATGATCAAGAAGGATACAGTGATGCAGTCAATTTATAAATTCAGGAAATATTTACTGAGCACTCAGCATAGTCCTTGGCACTATGCCAAGCCCATGTGATGCCACAGGGAATAAGGTAATATCCCCTTTCAGATAAATTACAGGCAGCATCTTGTGATGAGTCTTTTGAGGGCGATGTGATGAGAGCGCTCAGGGCACTCATAGAAGAAACATCTATTCTAGCCTCGGGAGCCAAGACACTTCTTCCTGAAGAAGATGTGTCTTAAGATGTGTCTTCAGCTGAGCCCCCAGGTATCAGTACTAATTATTCAATGAATGGGAATGTTTTAGGGTACAAGTACTCCAAACAGAAAGTGCAAACTAGGTGCAATGGCCCTGTAATAGTCATTCAAGGCAACTGAGCGTTGCTTTACAATCTTGCCATTATTCTGGTCTTCAATTTGCTTCTAGAAATGCTTTCACTATAATTTTTCAGTTGAAAAATCATCCTTTTGGATAAAATAAAATAAAACAAAAGAGCAGTACAGTCCTTTTGCTTTTACTCTGCTGTTTTTAACAGAGTACCATCTTGTCTAAGGAATGGACTTATTCCTCCCTTTTTCTTGCATTTTCCAAGCATAGCTTTTAAAAATCATCCCTCTTTTCTCTTGAGTGTTTTTCTTAAACCTTGGTTCATGATGTGCCTCAATTTTCTGAAAGCTCCTTATGTAGAATTGTTTTGCTCATTTGCATTTGTGCTTGCTCATCCCCTCCTGCTACTGTGATGTATGTGTGTGGAGATGTCCTTTTCAAGCATGAATCCATCAGAGATGTCTCCCTGGATGACCACATTGCTCTCTTTAAATGCCCCTCCCCATGATCTCCATTTTGTTCTTCATTTAGACTTGAGATTCAAATTTTCATTTATTTTAGATCTTTACATGTCTCTTGAGCTATATCCTTTAAAATCTCTTGCCTTGAGATCATACCTCAGGTTTTGAAAATTGCCTTCCTACAATCGGAGAAACAGGCCTAATAATTCCCAGAGTTCTCTCTTCTTTCCTTATTGTAGCCACCAAAATGTACTAGAAATATAGATGCTGGAAGACATTCCTTAGCATGTGTAACAGGATATTGAATACAAGTTTTCCATTGTCTTGGAGCTTCACAAGGGCCCTGAGGACTACAAACAACTGGTAACACATTCTCCCACATTCTAAGGGAAGGGTCAGACACCTATGCTGAACATGCAAAGAACACTGTCCAAAGTGACTTATGCCGCAAAAGCTCTTCCCCTGTCTCGTGTAAGGCTGTATATATACAACAAGATGAAAAACATGTTGAAGAGATGTCGAAGCAACTGGTAAGCAAGTTTTTTTTGGTGAGAATAGTCAGCATCCTGGGAGTTTCCACCTAACTTCCCATGAAAAGAGAAGGGAGAGTTGAGCTTCCCCTTCCTTAAGCCAATTGAGAGTGGCTTCAAAATCCAAAACCAAACCAAACCAAAACAAAACAAAAAAAGCTTAAAGAGCTTGGCATGTGATCCCTATAGCTAACTGCTCTTTACAGTTTAAGATGGGGCAGTATTGACAAAGGTCCACAAATTCAGATGCTGGTGAGCCTGCCGTGGGTCACATGGAAGGGGATGGATGGTTTATCTTAAGAGGGCTTTTTGCTCAAGACACAAATCCCTTGTGGGTTTGTGCAAGGGAAATTCAACAAAGCAGGGACCACCAGCAATCAGGGGCTTGGAGAGAGTTATAAGACCTACCAGAGGATTCGTAGCCCACATCCATGGAATGGAAGGTGAGATGTCACCAGCACTGTGAGTACTAAAAAACCCACAAAATTACCCCATGGAAAAAAAAGTCAGTGGGTGGCATTACCACATCAAAAGAGCACTAATAACAGATTTCAACTGAACCGATCAAATATGAAAATTTGCCTTATATCTCCTCTCCTTCCTTCAGGTCCAACCCTGAAGGAATGAAGTGCAGGTGAATGAATAGGGGTTGAAAAGTAGAAGGACAAGATGAATAAATGGAGAAGAAGCAGGCAGGTGTGAAGAGACAGCTGGGAGTATCCATAAGTATATCATGCAGGAAAGTGACTACCCACCATGGGGTTATCTTTTCCAAAGGCAATGCCCTTTACATCTAGATGGGGGCATGTGACTGAGTTCTGTGCAGTGGAATGTGGGTGCAGGTGATGTGTTACTTGCTACTCTGGTCTATATTAACCTCCCATTAAATCTTCCGTGTTTTCTCTTCCCCCTCCTAACAGCTGGATGTTGATATTTAGGATGTAGCAGACACTGTAAATGACTTACCCATGAGCCCTTAGCCCTTAACATTTGAATACACTCTAACCTATATTCTAACTGCCTGTACCTGAGTTTCTTTCCCTGAAGGCTTTCTCTAGCTACTGGAGCTGTCTTTGCCCACATATATGGCAGGCTGGAAATGCCAGGGAATTATCACCTCCCCCAATATTGGGACAATCTTAAGCCAATAACTTTTTGGAGTTGGTGGATAAATACCCCACTTTCCTTCTCCTTTGGTGCTATAACATTGAGGCACATGTTTCCCAGCATGATTAAGCTCTACTGCTCTCTTTTGTAACCATTATTGTCTTATTTCCTTTTCCCACCTCACTTCCCTACTCTTTAGTGATTGGCTATAATTGACTTCTAAATAAAAACGACTTTTATTCGAATTCTTATTTCAGGATCTGCTTCTGGAGAAACCCAAACTAAGACCAGGACAACTTTGCAAACCACATTTTTGACGATAGATGAACCTTAGCATCTTGGATCCTTGAATGACTAGGTGGAGCAGAGTCCCCACGCCCCAACACCACATTGCTCCAACCCCACTACAGTCGATTCTACGTGTTATGAACAAAACCTAAATTTCCATTGTAGTGAACTGCTGATATTTTAGGATTTATCTATTATAGAACATTACATAACATGCTATGTAGGCCCCACCTTCCTTTTGGCAGGTTTCCAAACATAAAGCAGATCCAGACCAGGGAAAGGGAAAAGTTTCCAATTGAATGAGAGTTTGAAATTTTCATATTACTCTGGCTGGATTTTTTTTTTTTTAATTGTGTTGAAAATGAAACAGAAGATTTATTATCCAAGAGTAACCAAGATAACATCTGGGGTGGGGAAGAATAAGTTGAGAAATTAGGTAAAAATTTAAGTTGCTTTCTGCTTGCATCCTACTAAGTTCAGCTTTTTCAATAAACTGGTTATAAGTTATATATATTCATTTGATTCAGTACAAGTAGTTATACTGATAGTTCAGTGTGAGCTAACAAAACAATATAAAGAATGCTTTTGCATTGTCATGTTTAATTTTATTAGTTTCCAACAAAATATATATTTATATGAATAAACATTGCTCCATCTGTGATATTAGCCTACCATCTTATTTCACCTATATGAAGAGAAGGAACTATTACTTATGAACTTTGGGTTTGGGAGTTCTCATGAAAAATTCAAAGCGTCCTACTCTCTCCTTCCTACTGTCTAAAGCCCCGGTCCCTAGATGCTGTGTTTCTTTATAGCTGCTTTGGGATGAAAGTTTGGTTGAAACAAGTGCTTTACTGTCAATTTCTCTTTAGCTCTGGATACAGTCTCTGCTTAATACATGGTCCTTGTCTGTAGTTCCTTTCCCAACCCTTCATCTCATTAATAAGACAGGGACCTGGAGGTCATACCCAGATGTAGCCCCAGTGGGGTCCCACTTTCCTAGAAGACAGTAATGACAGCAAGAGAACAAACTAGAACAAGTTCTGAGAGCTCATGCAAGGAAAAGCAAGGATAAAAAATAGCTATAGTTCATGAACGCAAAATAATAGAAAAGCAAAGATCAAAATGGAAGTTAATAGTTAATGAGTCTTAGTTTTATGTTTTACACCACAAAAAAGGCACTTCAAATTAAATGAGATTCATTCAGTCCGCAAGGTGAGATTAAAAGTCTTAATTTCCTTGGAAGAATAATAATATATTACATTTATTGAGTATTTACTATGTGCCAGATATTGTTCAAAGCAGTACATATATTCTAACTCATTTTATCCTTACAACACACATTTTTAGGCCAGAACTCTTCTTTTTTAAAAATTTATTGGGGTGACATTTGTTAGTAAAATTACATAGATTTCAGATGTACAATTCTGTATTACATCATCTATAAATCCCATTGTGTATTCACCACCCAGAATCAGTTCTCCTTCCATCACCATATATTTGATCCCCCTTACCCTCATCTTCCACCCCCCACCCCCCCTTACCCTCTGGTAACCACTAAACTATTGTCTGTGTCTATGAGTTTTTGTTTCTCATTTGTTTGTCTTGTTCTTTTGTTGTTTTTAGTTTATATACCACATATCAGTGAAATCATATGGTTCTCTGCTTTTTCTGTCTGACTTATTTCGCTTAGCATTATACTCTCAAGATCCATCCATGTTGTCAGAAATGTTCCTATATCATCTTTTCTTACCGCCGAATAGTATTCCATTGTGTATATATACCACAATTTCTTTATCCATTCATCTATCAAAGGACATTTTGGTTGTTTCCATGTCTTGGCCACCGTAAACAAAGCTGCAATGAACATTGGAGCACACGTGTCTTTATGGATAAATGTTTTCAAATTTTTTGGGTAGATACCCAGGAGAGGGGTTGCTGGGTCATATGGTAATTCTATTTGTAATTTTTTGAGGAACCTCCACACTGCCTTCTATAGCGGCTGCACCAGTCTGCATTTCCACCAACAGTGTATGAGGGTTCCTTTTTCTCCACAGCCTCTCCAACACTTGTTACTATTTGTCTTGTTGATGATAGCCATTCTGACTGGGGTGAAGTGATATCTCACTGTGGTTTTTATTTGCATTTCTCTGATGATTAGTGATGTTGAGCATTTTTTCATATGTTTATTTGCCATTTGTATGTCCTCTTTGGAGAAATGTCTCTTCAGGTCCTCTGCCCATTTTTCAATTGGGTTGTTTGTTTTTTTGTTGTTGATTTTCATGAGTTCCTTGTATATTTTGGATATTAGTCCCTTATCTGAGGCACTGTTTGCAAAAATCTTCTCCCATTCAGTTGCCTCTTATTTTGTCTATGGTTTCTTTTGCTGTGCAGAAGCTTTTAAGTTTCATATAGTCCCATTTGTATATTTTAGCTTTTACTTCCATTGCCTTTGGAGTCAAATTCATAAAATGCTCTTATAACCCAAGGTCCATAAATTTAGTACCTATGTTTTCTTCTATGCAGTTAATTGTGTCAGGTCTTATGCTTAAGTCTTTGATCCATTTTGAATTAATTTTGGTACATGGTGACAGATAGCAGTCCAGTTTCATTCTTTTGCACGTGGCTATCCAATTCTCCCAGCACCATTTATTGAAGAGGCTGTCTTTCCTCCATTGTATGTTTTTAGCATCTTTGTCAAAAATTATCTGTCCATATTTATGTGGTTTTATTTTGGGGTTCTCAATTCTATTCCATTGGTCTATGTGTCTGTTTTTCTGCCAATACCATGCTGTTTTGATTATTGTAGCCCTGTAGTACAAGCTAAAGTCAGGGAGTGTGATACCTCCAATATTGTTCTTTTTTCTTAAGATTGCTTTGACTATTTTGATTATTGTAGCCCTGTAGTACAAGCTAAAGTCAGGGAGTGTGATACCTCCAATATTGTTCTTTTTTCTTAAGATTGTTTTGGCTATTCGGGGTCTTTTGTGATTCCAAACAAATCTGATGATTTTTTTGTTTTATTTCTTTAAAAAATGCCATTGGGATTTTGATGGGGATTGCATTAAATCTGTATATTTCTTTGGGTAATATGGCCATTTTAACTATGTTGATTCTTCCAATCCATGAGCACGGAATGTCTTTCCATTTCTTTGTGTCTTCAATTTCTTTCAAAAATGTCTTATAGTTTTCATCATATAGGTCCTTCACATCCTTGGTTAAGTTTATTCCTAGGTATTTTATTCTTTTTGCTGCAATTGCAAAGGGGATTGTTTTTTGTATTTCTTTTTCTGAGATTTCATTGTGAGTGTATAGGAATGCAATGGACTTTTGTACGTTGATTTTGTAGCCAGCAACTTTACTGTATTCATTGATTATTTCTAATAGCTTGTTGGTGGAGTCTTTAGGGTTTTTATACATAGCTCATGTCATCTGCATAGAGTGATAATTTAACTTCTTCATTCCCAATTTGGATGCCTTTTATTTCTTTCTCTTGCCTGATTGCTCTGACAAGGACTTCCAACACTATGTTGAAAAGCAGAGGTGATAGGGGTCAGCCCTGTCGTGTTCCTGAACGTAGAGCAAAGGGCTTCAGTTTTTCACCATTAATTATGAGATTAGCTGAGGGCTTGTCATAGATGGCCTTTATTATGTTAAGGTATTTTCCTTCTATACCTATTTTATTAAGTGTTTTAATTATAAATGTATGTTGTATCTTGTCAAATGCTTTTTCTGCATCAATTGATATAATCATATAATTTTTGTCCTTTCTTTTGTTTATGTGATGTATCACATTGATGGATTTGTGGATGTTGAACCATCCTTGTGCCCTGGGGATGAACCCCAATTGGTCGTGGTGAATAATCTTTTTAATGCATTGTTGTATTCGATTTGCTAGAATTTTGTTTAGGATTTTTGCATCTGTATTCATCAGAGAGATTGGTCTGTAGTTTTCTTTTTTTGTGTTGTCCTTACCAGGTTTTGGTATCAGGGTAATGTTGGCCTCATAAAATGAGTTAGGGAGTATTGTCTCTTCTTCAATTTTTTGGAAGAGTTTGAACAGGATTGGTATCAGATCCTCTTTGAAGGTTTGGTAGAATTCACTAGTGAAGCCATCTGGTCCAGGACTTTTGCTTTTGGGAAAGTTTTGGATGAGTGATTCAATTTCGTTACTGGTGATGGGTCTGTTTAGATTTTCCATTTCTTCATGGTTTAGACTTGGAAGGCTATATGTTTCTAAGAACTTGTCCATTTCTTCTAGGTTATTGAATTTGGTGGCATATAGTCCTTCATAGTATTCTTGGATGATCCTTTGTATTTCTGTGGTGTCAGTGATAACTTACTTCCCCATTTTCATTTCTGATTTTGTTAATTAGTGTCTTCTCTCTTTTTATCTTAGTGAGTCTAGCCAAGGGTTTGTAAATTTTGTTAATCTTTTCAAACAACCAGCTCTTTTTCACATTAATTTTTTCTATTGTCTTTTTGTTCTCTATTTCATTTAGTTCTGCTCTGATTTTTGTTATTTCCTTTCTTCTGCTGACCTTGGGTTTCACTTGTTCTTCTTTTTCTAGTTCTTTAAGGTGTAACATGAGGTTATTTATTTGGGATTTTTCTTGTTTCTTGAGATAGGCCTGTAATGATATAAATTTCCCTCTTAAAACTGCTTTTGCTACATCCCAAAAATTTTGGTAGGATACATTTTCATTGTCATTTGTTTCTATGTATCTTTTGATCTCTCATCTAATTTCTTCTTTGACACAATCATTCTTTAATAGTATGTTGTTTAATCTCCAGGTATTTGTGTTTGTTCCTGCTTTCTTTTTGCAGTTGACATCCAATTTCAAAGCCTTGTGATCAGAGAATATGCTTGGTATGATTTCAATATTCTTAAATTTGCTGAGGCTGATCTTATGTTCCAATATATGGTCTATTTTTGAGAATGTTCCATGTACACTAGAAAAGAATGTAAAGTCTGATGTTTTAGGATGAAGTGCTCTGTATATGTCAATGATGTCCATTTCATCTAATGTGTCATTTAGGGCTGCTATTTCGTTATTTATTTTCTGTTTGGATGATCTATCCATAGCTGTCAATGATGTATTTAAGTCCCCTAGTATAATTGTGTTTTGGTCAATTTCTCCCTTTAGTTCTGTTAGTAGTTGCTTGGTATATTTTGGTGCTCCCTGATTGGGGGCATAAATATTGATGACTGTTATGTCTTCTTGTTGTATAGTCCCCTTTACCATTATAAAATGTCCATCTTTGTCTCTTATTATCTTTTTCACCCTGAAGTCTGTTTCATCTGATATCATTATGGCTACATCTGATTTTCTCTGGGTACCATTTGCTTGCAGTGCCAATTTCCACCCTTTCACTTTGAGTCTATGCTTGTCCTTATAGCTGAGATGTGTCTCTTGGAGACAGCATATGGTTGGATTTAGTTTTTTGATCCAATCTGGTACTCTGTGCCTTTTTATTGGTGAGATCAGTCCATTTACATTTAGGGTGATTATTGATACAGGAGGATTTCCTGTCATTCTATCTTTAGTTTTCTGGTAAGGCTGTGACTCCATTGTTTCTTTGCTTTTTTGTTGTCTATTATTTCTGTGTGGTGGTATTCTATGATGTTTCCCTCTGTTTCTTCTTTTATTACAGTATATATTTCAGTTCTGGATTTTTTTTTGAGTGGTTACCCTTAAGATTATGTAAAAGAAAGTTTGATATTTAGAATATTCCATTTTCTTCACCACGCTTACTTTCTCCATTCCCATATTCCAGTTCAGGCCTTTACGCTCCCCCTTTTTATGTTTTGGTTGCCACAAATTGTCCCTGTTGATGGTGGTCGAATAGCCTCCTTTAGTATTTCTTGTAGTGCAGGTCGGGTATTAGAAAATTCCCTTAGCTTCTGTATGTCTGGAAAGGTCTTTATTCCTCCTTCATATCTAAAGGATATCTTTGCTGGATATATTATTCTTGGCTCATGATTTCTCTCTTTCAATAGTTTGAATATTTGGTTCCACTCCCTCCTGGCTTGTAGAGTTTCTGCTGAAAAATCTGATGATAATCTAATGGGCTTTCCTTTTTAGGTTACCGTCTTCTTATCCCTGGCTGCCTTGAGGATTCTTTCTTTGGTATTAATTTTAGACAGCTTCAATACAATGTGCCTTGGAGAAGGCCTGTTGGGATTGAGATAATTAGGTGTTCTATTTGCTTCTTGGATTCAAGGATCCAGTTCTGTCCACAAATTTGGGAAGTTCTCATTAAAAATTTCTTTGAATATATTCTCTGTTCCCTTCTCTCTTTCTTCTCCTTCTGGTATGCCCATTATTCTTATATTGCTCTTTCTGATGGAGTCAGAAAGTTCTTGTAGAGTTCTTTCACTTCTTTTAAGTCTCAAGTCGTTTCTTCTTCCATCTGTGTAATTTCCATGTTCGATGTCGCTGATTCTTTCCTCCATCTGGTCAACTCTACTACCTAAGCTAGTTATTTCATTCTTAATTTCTTCTATTGAGTTCTTAATCTCCAGAAATTCCATTTGGTTCTTTTTTAAAATTTCAATCTCTTTCATAAAATGCTCATGTTGTTCTTTGATTACGTTTCTGAGTTCATTAAATTGCCTTTCTGTGTTTTCTTGCATCTTGTTGAGTTTTTTCAGAACTGCAATCTTGAATTCTCTGTCATTTAAGTCACATATTTCCATATATTTAAATTCCTTTTCTGGAGACTTTTCACTTTCTTTCTGAGCTGTTTTGTTGCCTTGGTTATTCATGGCAATTACTGATTTATTATTTCTTTTCCTAGACATCTGCAGGAGTGACTTCTTCAACAGGTTGATAGGAAGACGTCTTTCTTTTGTTTTCCAATACTTGTTGGTAGAATGTTTTATTTTCTCTCTGACTGCAGCCTTTTTTTTTCTCTCCCACACAGTAGTGCTATGTTTTCTCTGCACTATTCCAGGTTCTCACACAATGGGGGGATTCCCTTGGAAACGGGCTTCTCCTCTGTTAACAGTTCGCCTAGGTCATAGGGTGCCACGTCCCTGTGGGGATGGGGAGAGCTTCTGAAGTTCCAAAGCTCTTTCTGCACCAGATCCAGAGCCAGTATGTTTCAGTAGTTCTGTTTACTCCTTCAGGGATCCTCCCAGATAGGTGGGGCAGAGGCAGGGTGAGTTGTGAGAGGTGGCCCAGAGCAATGACAGCGACCACCACCACAGCCGGTCCCGCTTCCACAGCTCCCTCCCCTTTGCTGGAACTAGTTGGGCTGCAAATCTGTGTCTGCGGTCCACAGTTCTCAGAACAGCAAATATTCTGTTCTTTTGATCTGACACTGCTACTGTTCCGCTTCTATCACTGGGCAGGTGGGGGTGAGGCGAGCTCTGGGAGGGTAGGAAGGGAGCGGCTAGTCTCAGTGCCTAAGGCTTCTGTTCTCTGCTCGGCAGTGAGGGCTTAAACCACCGTTTTCAGCCTTCTTCCCTCAGTCTTTTCTCAGATGTCTCTGCCGTGAGCGTTGGGTTCAGCCGTGTTATATGCTTCCCCCCTCAGCCCTCTGGGCCATAAGCGGAGCCCAAGCAGTCCGAGTTCTTCCCTCTCCCGCAGCTGCAGTAGTTCTGGGGTGCAGCGAGCTCGGAGCACTGAGCTAGGTCCGCGTCCTGCGCCCACGTGGCTCCGACTCCACGTGGCACTTCTCCTTTCCCTCCTCCGCTGCTGGGCTCTTCGCCCACCTTTAGGTGAATTCAGTAGTGGGCCTCTTGGTCTTTCCTGTCTGCTGTGCAGGGAGTCCTTTGTGGAGTTATTGTTGTTCGATTAGTTGGAAATTCCAGGGGAGCTTTACAGAGGCTCACCTCACGCCGCCATTTTGATGACATTTCCTCAAGAACTCTTCTTATATCCATTTTTACAGATAAGAAACTGAGGAATTATTCCAAAATTGTTCCAAGTCACACTGCTCAGAGGTAGTGGAATCTTGATTTAAATCCAGACAGGCTGGCATCTGAGCCATGGTAGTTGCCCTGGTACTAACCTCTACTGTTTGTCGAGCAGCTACACAGTGCCAGACTTGGGGCCAGGCATCTTGTCTTGATTTACCCCTCACTGCAATGTTCAAGATACATTCTCAATTTACACATAAAGGTACATTGTTCCATTTATTGATTAAAGCTGTGTTAAATAGGAGGGATTTTGAAGGGAGAAGTCTTTTGTTTCCCTTGCTTTGTTTTAATTGACAGTATATTCTTTGCCTGTGATAGTGGGAGGTGGCAGGGGGCGGGAATAAAGGTAACAGAATAGAGCTGACAAAATGGGAGGAGAGCATGGCTTGGAGATTAAAAAACTTGTCAAGTCTATACTTATAATCTGATTCCCTAAACACTCTTCCTTAACCTTAGGATAACCATGTAATTCATTGTCTAAAGTCCAGAGTATGTTTGAGAGTGGAAAGGGACGTTATTAGCAATTATGCAGGCACAGTAGGCACAAACCAGGATTCTACCAGGCATATTGCAATGCATGATCACCCTCTCCTCTTCTGCCCCTGACTAGCTGATGATATTCTACCTCGAATCTTTGAAGAGTTCTTCCAAATGATGAAAGAGTGTTTCCCCAGGGTTTTGTAAACTGGAATCACCCTTCTCATTCCCTTTCCCTACATGTTTATAATCTCTTTGGGAACCCCTATTTCCCCTTTGGACACTTTGACCAACTTTCTCTTCTCTACTTCAAGTCATTTGAAAAAAAAATAAAAAGACCACAATTAGAACTTATAAATGGATTTTCTTCAAGTGTGAAATGACAGTTAATGAAGCCTTGAAGAAAATAGCATCCTTTCAACTAACAGAATAGAGCTGAACAAAATGGGAGGAAAGCACAGTCAGGCCCAGTAATTTAAAGAGAAATTTATAGGTCTGCTGATCTCATGACTAAGAAACAATTTTCTGTCTGCAGCTTCAGGGACAAGGAAATAGTGCTCAAAACCAGCTGCACAGGGGAATTCTCCTCCGGCACTGAAAACAATGCAGATGCCCAAGTCTTATCCCAGACTCACTGAATGAGTCTCAGAGGGGTGAGCTCTTCAGCGTCTCTGTCTTCTTAGAGCCTCACCAATGAATCTGACTCACAGTCAGGGAGAACAAATCAATATTAAGTCCCCCTGACCCCAATAGGCCTTCCTTATGAAAACATGGAGCACACCTATTAACATTCATCTCTCACCATTATAGTTAACAAACAATTCATCCTCGGTTTTTTTCTTCAACGTATTTTAGGCAGAACCTTTTTGGTTACTTTTCTAAACCAAAATGGTCAAATGTGATCTTTCAGATCTTTGCTTTTGCAATTTTTCATGGCTCCTTCCTCTTATTCTCTAACTCCTCATCATTTTTTACATGTTCTAATATATATTCGTATATGTACTCGTACACACATTCATATCTGTGCTTATAGGTAACTCAGGTAAATACACATATATATAATTTAGGTAAATACATACATACATACATACATACATACATACATATGGGAGTATACTTGTATTCATCTATCATTGCTCCCATTGGTCTACTAATTCATCTTATTTTCAATACATTTAATACTATATTTATGCATTGATTTTAATAAATGTTATTGCTATTACTAATGTTGATGGTGACAAAATACTTCAATTGCATATTGTCATTCAGTCAAACAGGTCTTCAATCAAAATCTTTCATGGGAAAAGACAGCACAGGTCAGGTTCCATTGTGATGAAAATAAAACAGTATTATCTTTGGCTGGTAAGGAGATTTAAGGGTTAGTATTAAATCTCTACATAATGTAATGCATATTTTTTATTTTAATATTTGATTACTTTTATAATACAATTTGAAAATATTAACCTTCTGACCACATATTGATAAATGATGATTACTTGCCCAGTATCATTTAGGATAAAACATCTGTTGAAAGTAGAGCTGCTAAATGTTAACATGCATCTGATTTTTGTCCTTGTACCCTTAAATATAGAAAATAGAATAACAAAAGGTTTTCATAAAGTAAGGACCTTTGGTATCAGTTTTAAGGACACCATACAATGGTTCTTTTCTCCCCGAAATATCTCCCACACCTGCCTGAAATCCTAATGTCACATTTCATGGCTTTTGGGGAGATCCTGTAAAAATGCCAAGAATTTTAATGGTCATTCCCTGCTCTCCTCAGTCCTTTTGAACTACTTGACCAGGACGGGGAGACGTATAGGGGATGTATAGGGGTTGCCACACCCCCACCAACAGGTGAAAGTTAGAATCAGTCTTGCTGCCTGATAGTTTGCTGTCTTGGAAACACTTGGGTTCACCTAGGTGTCCACTAAATCATCCTTTTACCAGTCCCCATGTACTTGGTGTCTACACGGGCTGGATTTTCATACCAATTTTCTGCCTAGTGCTCCAGTTCCTGAACCCAAGTCAGCTTGACGATATGTAGGGAGGGCAGGACAGATGGCTGCCTATCCCTTCTGTTCCTCTTTATGAGTTGGCCAAACCCTGGGTCTCCTCATCCCAGTTCACTTTGGAGATGCCATTTCCTACAGACAGGCCACTTGAAATTGTGACTGAAGTACTAGTATGAACTTGAGAACAGCTTATATTTGGACTGCCTTCCATCCTGCACCCCCAGCCACTGGATCAGATTCCCCTGCATGTAAATGCTGATACTGGTTTGAATGGAGCTTGGACCCAGGACAGTAGAGATTAGGTTTCTGGTTGCTGTCCCTTTGGGAGCCAATCCCCGTATCATAACCTAATTGGCCTTGATTCCGCCCTCCTCTGATCCATGTGAGGGTCTAGACCAAGTCACTGTGATTAGCACACCCAGAGCAGTAAGAACGCGGATGCTATAGTGCTGGGGTCAAATTTTGGATCTAGCACTTATCAACTGTCACAATTTGCCAGTCCCTGAACCACCTTAAATTTCAGTTTCTTCATCTGAAAAACAAAAATGCCTGAATCTCTTCCCCCATACAATTCACTAACCATTTACTTAATCTTGTACTAATTTATTTATTCATCCCAAAATATTTACTAATGGGCACTGTACCAGAGTAGGCATGATAGGACATATAGGTTATGCTAAGGACGTGGATTCTTCCTACAGGTGACAAGGACCAATTTAAAAAATTTGATCGTGAGAAACTTTTGTCGTATTTGCACATCTGTCTATTAAGAGGACCACTCAGGTGACAATAAGGAAGATGGATTAGTAGGGGTGGGTCCAGCAACAAGGAGACCACAGGCCTCATGTGTGATAGCACACACTGTGCTGGTTCATGCTCTGTGCCTTTGCACTGCTTTGATGTCCTTCCCATAGTCCTTCCCCACCCTCTCCTCCTCCAGGAAGCCTTCCCAGACTCTTTCACAAACGTAGTAGTCCTCAGAACTCTGTGTTTACCCCAATATTTGCACTTACTAGAACTTACCAAAAGTATCTATTTTCTTGTTTGTCTTTCCCACCAGATTATAAGCACTTTGAGGGAAGAACCTGTATCTTACCCATCATTGTATCCCCAAGGTTCATGTCAGTGCATACTGCATACCAGGTGCTCAAGAAATATTTAATGAGTAACTAAACAGTCTGGACTGGTAGGTGATGGCTACATTGCATGGCTCTATCGATGGAGGTTGTAAGCTAATAGAAAACACAGACATAATAATAAATTATTACAAAAACTGGGTTATTGTTTGAATAAGAATGAATGATTGGGTGGGGAAGAAATTAGGGAAAAATTCCCAAAGGAGGGGATAGTCTCTTTGCATCTTCAAGGTGAACAACAATGTTAAGAGCACACTTCACATAGAAGGAAGAGCGCATACAAAGAAGAGATGACTAAAGATCGACTGGCTAATGTCCTCTGTGCAGCCTGGGAACAAGGGAGCCCACTAGCTTTTGGGCATCAGAACCAGGGCTACTCTGTACAACATGTCTCTGGATTCCACCTCCAAAGGGCAAGCAGCTCCTTATGTTTCAGATTAAGTTTGTGGGGGCCAGAGCGTTAAAGGGGCTCATCTTGTGGGTGACGAAAACCATTGTTGGAAAGTGAGCTGGATGGTGGAAAGCAGGGGAAGGCCACTGCTTAATTCGCGGCTCTAAAATTGTGTTGAGGGCTTTCTGGTCTGAATTCTTACAAGTCTGATTAGGTTTGTAAATTGAGTCCAGTCCTTTAGCATTGTTCCTGGTCTCTGTGTTTTCTCACAGGTTGAAGGCAGTGGTTTCTCGTGTGATTTCCCTCAGAACCCTGCGGGGAATTTATCCAAGATTGGCACCTTCAATTCGTGTAGAGCTGCCACATGCGCTCACACTTTCTTCTAGTAGTTGTGTTATATTTTTATGTTTAAAATGAAGTTTATGAATGGCTCTGCTTGTTTTGATTTTTTATTACTTGGTGGAATGATTGGTTTTCTGATAGTATATATTAGGGTAGCAAATCTCCACTTTATTTTTAAACATTCAGTATTGCTCTAAATGGGATCAATGTCCAAATCTCAATATGCTCATTTAGTGGAAAAACAAGTTGCCATGAGAAGGTGAAAAAGGAAGGAATGGAGGGAACAGAAATTGAGAAGTGGGAAAGGCATTTTATGATTTATGAAAATAAGAACTATCTCTTTTTGTTTAAAAAAATCTAAATTTGGATGTACCTTGGACTTGAAAATCATCATAAACATGTTTATTCTATACTTCCAAGCCTGAGTGGAAATGACAGAAACAAGATATTAGGTCGGTGCAAAAGTAATTGCAGTTTAACAGGTTAAAAATAATTGCAAAAACCGTAATTACGTTTGCACCAACCTAATATTAATTGAGCCTTTCTCCTTCAGATTGCCACAGGTTCTCATTACCTCTTCTGCATTAAGGGGTAGACTTGCTTTTAAAAAAAAAAATCAAAAAAACATGGCCAAATAAATCAATAAATAAATACCGTCATGACTGATCTCGACTCCTCTGCAATTCCAACACATCCCTTCAACCACTTGTCTCTATTCCTCTCTCCCTCCCTCTTGTCTTTCTCTTTCTCCTTTTCTCTCTCTAATCAATTATTTCTCAGGTCAAGCTGCCTGCTAGGGTTTGCGTTAGTAGCACGTAAAAGTCAGTGTTCTCCAGAGAAACAGAAATAATGAGATATATACATATTTGTGAAAATATTTATTATGGAGAATTGGCTCACACAATTATAGAAACGGAGAAACCCCACAAGCGTCTGTCTGTAGTTGAATATCAATGTCCCATCTCAAGAAGGCAGGCAGGAAGCTAAAGGGGTGAATTCCTCCTTCCTCTGCTTTTTTGTTCTATTCAGGTCCTCAAGTAATGATGCCCACTCACATTAGTGGGGTGACCTTTACTGAGCCCACTGATTCGAATGTTAATCTCATCCGAAACACGTTCACCGACACACCCAGAAATAATGTTTAATCTGGGCACCTATTGGCCCAGTCAAGCTTATACATAAAATTAACTATTACGTATCACTCGGATGGGTTGGGCTGAAAAGAGAGCTTGAAATATGAGGGCTTTCTTGGACCAAAGTAGGTGAAGAGGCACAAAATCCTGTTAAAAATATTTAGTTCCAATATCTGCCACTAGGTGTCGCTATGTAATCTAATTAAATACCTAATTTATGACCCTCACAAATGAGTAGATATTGAACTGAATGAGGCAGAAATAAAAATGAAGGTCATGTGGCCTAAATAAAATCCTGTAGATTATCTGTAATAGCTATTTCAGAACAGCAGAATGAGTCCTAGAATATGAATTGGAAAGTTCATGAATTAACAAGAGTACCTGAAGGGGCTTAGTCTTTGTTGGGGAAAATCAATAAATCCCTTATAGTTTTTATGTCCTTCCTTTTTATCTCTCTTACTAATTTGGACATCCTGCTGCCTGCATTTTCATGAGCATAACTGAATTGTATGTTGTGGGGACAGAGTCCCAGAGAGCAGTTTCCAGGCTCTTGGCCTCACCTGGAAAGGTGCTGGCTTGGGTAGTAGATGGCCATCAGCTGTAATCAGATGGCCATCCACTGTGGCTGAGTGGCCATCAGCTGTCACCCATTAGCCATTAGCCACTAATATAACTGTTGTGGCTACGCTAGGGGTTTGGTTGTCAGAGAAGCAGTCGGTGGATTGCAGCTGGCAAGTGTGGTTAGCAAGCGTGGATGGCGGATTGCGGATCATGTGGATCCTACTTCCCATGTCTCAACCAGCCGCCAGCGACACTGGTGCAGAAAGACCCTGCATTGGGGTACTGGCGGATTTTTGCTTTGTGTCTCGACCAGCCGCCATCGAGAATATAGCAGTATGACTCCCCTATCTATGGTTCCGTGGGTGTTCCTTTTTGGCCTCACCATGTCCTGCGTTCTTATGTGGGGAGCGGGAGCTGAGTCCCTGCATTACGTACATATGTAGTCTAAACATATTGGGTGGGCTGTTAACATCTGCTGAGGCAGCTCTACTCCCCCTGATCCTTTATCAGTTTATATGTTTTATTGCTAAACTTTTTGACAGACTATTTTTGTGTAGTTTGACCTGAACTACGTAACAGTAACCTTGATAAGCAAAATACCTGTTCTTAGGAATAACTGGATGAACTTCTATTAATCCTTCAAGACTCAGATCAAGTATTTTCTAGTCTGTCAAGATTTCAGACAGCTCTTCCTTTCCCTTCATTCCTGTAGCATAGCTGTGTATTCTTCCATGAGGCATGTTTCAACTTACCTGGTAATTGATTGTCCATGTATCTCTCTTCTCCACAGACTGTGAGCTCCCTAGGGACATGGGAAAGTTTATGGAAGACCCTGCTCCACAAAACTCAATGCTGCTGCTGGCACTTTGCTTCTGGTTCTTCTACTAATCTTGTGTGTAGCAAAAGCAATTACTGATTCCCCCTAAGCACTTCACTGGAATCTTCTCTTGTGTCATTTCAGCAAGAGGTAAGCTGCCTGTGTATGTTCTGTGTTTTATAATACTGTGTGCTTGGAAAGAATAATTAAGGGCTCACTAGATTGACACGAAAAGAGGTTTATGGTTTGGGATTTTGTTTTTGGATAGTATCTTCAAATATTTGTAAAAGGAGTTGCTTATTATCCATCCATTGTCAATCCATTTAAAAACAGTTATTCAGCAGAGGAGAGGGGATTGTATTTATAAGAGAGGCTAAATCAATATTTAACTCAAAGAGAACTTTTCAAGTGAATTACTTCTCATTTCCTTTCTAAGAGAAATAATGAGATTAGGAAACATCTCTTCTTAAAGAGGTTAATGGATTTGCAGATTCAAATAAATATTTCAAATATTGCCAGGAATTATGTCTAAGTTTTCTATATATTCTTGCTTTTATAAGATAAGTGTAAATTAAGAAACTTAGAGTGAGGTACAGCACACATTTCTTTAATGTTTACTATGTGCCTGGTACTATGTTGAAGGGGGAAATCTCAGCGTGCTAGGTTCTCCCCCTCCAGAAGCTCACAGTTGGTGGGGCCATGTACACAATGAATGTAAATAGTTTGCTAAGAGCCAGGAACCAAGAGATTTGATTAATTCTACAAGGGTGGATGAGGTTGTCAGGGAGGTTTCACAAGGAGGCATGACATGTGAACTAGTATTTCCCCATCTGTGAAGTCAGGAATCTTTAGTTTCTACTCCATGGCTTAGCTAAATTGAAGCACTAAGGGATTTAAGCAATATTTACATAGAGTTTTGTAAAAGCCTAGATTTGTAAAATTTTATTAACTGATCGGATGTATCTTTTAATCTACTTTAAAGGTAAAATTATTAGAGTAAAGCAAAATGACTGTTGTCTGCCATTATGTTGACATTGCCCTAACCTATTGGGTTTCGCGATTTGGCATACTTGGAAATCATCAGCAAGGTTGTTACAGTACAGATTCCTCCCAGACTTACTGAATCCAAACCTCCCGGTATAGAGAGGCAATGTGCTTTTTAACAAGGCTTCCATGTGGTTCTGGTTTGAGTACCATTATTACATAAGCAATTGGATAAGTCAGAGGTAAAATTTGGCCTTATGGGACATGCCGTGGTTACTAATATTATCTTCTGATCTGTTAACAAATGTTCCTCTTGAGGGGAAAGAAGGAAACTTAACATTCATGAGGCACTCTGCTCTTTGTTCTAGTGCTGCATTTAGATCATTTTTTTCCCCAAAAATTGCAATACTACCAAAACTCCCATTTTAGAGATAAGAAAATTTAAGGTTTAGGGCTGTTAAGAAAGTTAATCAGGGTCACACATCTAGTAAGTGGGGAAACCAGTACTAAATTTGCTGACCCCTGCTCCTTGTTCCCTTGAGTGTATCCAGTTTTTCTCAGCCCCGTACAGATTAATTTTTAAAACACATTTTCTGCAAGATAACTATTTAAGTCATTTCGATTAAAAAGAAAAGATGGTGGTGATTTTCTCGGTTATGTGCTGTAACTGGGCTGCTTACAACTCAATTTCTAAGAAGAAGGAGAGAGCCAACTTCTGTAACTGACAATCTCTTTCACCTTCATCCAACCCTTGGGCCTTTTCCTGACATCTCTGCATGAGAAAGTAAATATGGACACATCTAAATCAGTTGTGGACAAATCTAAACCTTCACACTCACAATTCCTTATAGCTGGTGCTATTGAGTTCTCCTGAACATTCATTTTAGAGGAGGGATGGCCCTTAAAAGTAATCAATTTACTGACATAATGCATCTATTACATTTGCACAAACCACTCCTTTTGCAAATGGACAATTGGGATTTAGCCAAATGGAAAGAAGAAAATTTCTGACACAAGAGATCCTTTCCTTCGGCCAATTAATTTATCCTGAGGACAATCTTGGGTGTAACCCACAGTGTATGCTTGGGATACTAATTTTTGCTGGCCTCTAGGGAGTTAAGAGACCTCAGGGCCTGAGATGGGTCAGTCTAGTTCAACCCTGAGATGTGACCCCAGGAACTAAAGGCACAGAATTTCTGATCCTTAAGCTAGCTACAGGGACATTGATGGTGTTATCAGAGATGGGTGGCATTCTAAGCTTTGTTGTTATTTCATTTATATTTATATTGGCAACTGTAGTCTTGGAGGATCCTGAGACACATGAAAGCAGGCTTTTTACTACTATTTCTTTGACAATGAGAACCCTGAGTTTAAAAGCTGAGACTCTTAAAGACACCCGTGTTAATAGTTATTGAAAACCAATGGGACTGAAGACTACAACTTTAAAATGCAGCAACTGAGTTTTCTTAAAAAAAGAAAATATGTTAGGCAGATTTAAGTTTTTGTGTCATTTTGGAAAAAAATAAACATCATCCATTATGGGTCTATAATCAAACTTTTTCACTCTCACCCTTGCCCAATTTAAAATGGGTCAGATTTTGCACATGCGTAATAAGTGTGTGTGTGTGCGCACACCTCACTTCCAGTAACAATAATTTAATATGTCTATATTAATAGAGTTATATAGCAATGGTTCCTCACCTCTGGAACAAAGATCATGAGACGTTCTCACTGCCTCCTCCAAAGGGTACCATGACGATGTCTGTGCTACGTTTCTTCCCAGAAACCTTTGTTATTTCTGTTTACAGTATCATCCAGTATTTTCCTGAAAAGGAGGACCAATAGCCTAAGCTTTAACATTAGTTTCGCAACTTCATGTTTATGAAAGCTACTATTTCAGTAGCCAGAGGAGCTGATTTAGCTGTCACCTAAAAAACTTCCTCTCTGCATCCCATGCCAGCAAGATAAACCAGCTGATGTGTAACAACAGAAATCAGTTGTTCAGCAGTTCAGGAGCTGACAGAGGTGGTGGGAATTTGGAGGGCAGTGCTCCAGACAGCCTGTGCTGTCTGGTCTGTCTCTGTCCCTCTCTTCTTTACTATATACTGTGTCCCATTGTTCCTCAACGCTTGGTCTTCCTGCTAATGCCTCATACTGTGAGGGGCTGCTCACCCCACATGTACTAATTCCGGGAGTTACCTTAGTGATAGGACCCAGAGGAAATGCTGAACCCCATCTGTTCTTTAGGAATCTTCTGGTGTAGGAGCAAACTTGGGTTTCTTGGGTTATTAATTTTTTTCCCTTTCCTTTTTTTTGCTTTATTTTTAAAAAAGATTTTTATAAAAATACATTTAACATACAATATTATATTAGTTTCAGGTGTACACAATAGTTATTCAACATTTATATACCCCAGGAAGTGATCACCATAAGTCCAGCAACCATCTGACACCATACCCTGCTATCACAATATTATTGACTATATTCCCCATGCTGTACATTATACCCCCATGACTTATTTGTTTTATACCTGGAAATTTGAACCTCTTATTATTTCCCTTCACATTTCCCCCCCGTTTTAAAAATTTTCAATTACAGTTGACATTTGATATTATCTTATATTAATTTCAGGTGTACAGCTTTAGTAGTTAAGACATTTGTATAATTTAAGAAGTGATCCCCTTGACTAGTCTAGTACCACCTGGCACTATACATTGTTATTACCATTTTATTGACTATATTCCCTATGCTTTACTTTACGTCCCCATGACTATTTTGTAACTAATGATTTATATTTCTTAATGCCTTCACCTTTTTCACCCTGTCCCCTAACCCCTCTTTCATCTATCACTCCAATAAATTTAGTACCCATGTGACACCATACATAGTTACTGCAATATTACTGACTGTATTCCTTCCGTTTATACCCTACATCTGCATGACTATTTTGTAACAACCAATTTGTACTTCTTAATCCCTTCTACTTTTTCACCCATTCCCAACCCCCCTCCTGTCTGGCAACCATCAAAATGTTCTCTGTATCTATGAGTTTGTTTCTTTTTTCTTTTTTTGTTCTTTAGATTCCACATATAAGCACAATCACATCACATCTGTCTTTCTTTGTCTGACACACTCCACTCAGCACAATGCCCTCCAGGTCCATCCATGTCGCCACAGATGGCAAGAACCCATTCCCTTCCATGGCTGAGCAATATTCAATTATATATATGTACCACCTACCTTTTATTCATTTGATGGACACCCAGGCTGCCTCCACATCTTGGCCATTGTAAACAATGCTGTAATGAACATATGGATGCATAAGTCTTCTCAAAGTAGCGTTTTGGGTTTCTTTAAATAATTACCGATAGGTGGAATTACTGGATCCTTCTTTGTCCCTTGTTATAGGCTTTGTTTTAAAGTCCATTTTATCTGGTATTAGTATTTCTTCCACAGCTTTTTTTCGTTTGTTTCCATTTTTATGAAATATCTTTTTCCGTCCCTTTCTTTCAGTCTGTGTGTGCCTTTCAATCTGAAGTGTCTCCTGTAGTCAACATATGTAAGGGTCTTGTTTTCTTATCCATTCAGCCACCCTATCTTTTAATTGGAGTCTTTAAACCATTTACATTTAAAGTAATTGATGACAGATATGTAGTTATTGCCACTTTATTATTCATATTTTTGATCCGTTTTTTTTTTTTTTTTTTTTTTTTTGTCTTAAAGAAGTTCCTCTAACGTTCCTTGTAATACTGGTTTGGTGGTGAGGAACTCCTTTAGCTTTTTCTTGTTTGGGAAGCTCTTTATCTGTCCTTTGATTCTAAATGATAGCTTTGTTGGGTAGAGTAATATTGGCTGTAGGTCCTTGTCTTTCATCACTTTGAATATTTCCTGCTAATCCCTTCTGGCCTGCAAAGTTTCTGTTGAGAAATCAGCTGTCAGCCTTATGGGAGGTCGCTTGTAAGTAACTGCTTTTCTCTTGCTGCTTTTAAGAGTCTCTCTTTGTCTTTAACCTGTGTCATAATTATGATGTGTCTTGGTGTGGATCTGTTTGGATTCATCTTGTTTGGGGCTCTCTGTGCTTCCTGGGCTTGTATATTTATTTCCTTTGCCAAGTTAGGAAAGTTTTCAGTCATTATTTCTTCAAGTAGGTTTTCAATTCCTTGCTCTCTCTCTTCTTCTTTTGGTACCCCCATGATATGAATGTTGGTATGCTTAATGTTGTCTCAAAAGCCCGTTAGACTTTCCTCAATCGCATGGATTCTTTTTGCTGTTCTGATTGATTGGATGTTTTCTGATACCTTATCTTTTAAATTGCTGTTGATTCCCTGTAATTTATTCTTCATTTCGGTTATTATATTTTTTACTTATGACAGGTTTCTTTTTTTCTTCTATCTCCATTTTTATGTTTCTTATCTCTGATGTTGAAGTTCTTACTGAGATCATTGAGCAACCAGTATTTGGGACTCTGTGCCGGGATTGCTTGTCTCCATTTTGTTTAGTTCTTTTTCTGGAGCTTTGTTCCAATCTTTTATTTGGAAGATGTTTCTTTGTCTTCCCATTTTGGCTGCCTCCCTGTGTTTGTTTCTATGTAGAGCTGCTATGCCTCCCAGTCTTAGCAGAGTGCCCTTATGTAGTCGTTGTCCTGTGGGACCCAGTGGCACAGTCTCCCTAGTCACCAGAGCCAGGTGCTCCAGTTTTGTCCCTTGTGTAGGTTGTGTGTGCCCTCCTGTTGTAGTTGAGATTTGGTTGCTGTTTGCACATTAGTGAGAGGGAGTGACGCTTAGGCTGATTCATTGTGAGGACTGGCTGTGACTACAATGGAGGAGCTGTTGTGCAGGGGCTGACCTATAGGTCAGGGTTCACTTTAGCACAGCTCTTTTGCCTGCCCAGTCTGCCTTTTGAGTGTGTCATCCTTGGAGGTGGCCAGGTGATGCTTTGGCCCAGTGCAAAGATGGCCACTCGGCCTGCCAACCCCAG
Organism: Rhinolophus hipposideros; assembly: GCF_964194185.1. NCBI lineage: Eukaryota > Metazoa > Chordata > Mammalia > Chiroptera > Rhinolophidae > Rhinolophus > Rhinolophus hipposideros. The sequence goes on along the minus strand of NC_138055.1, from coordinate 64,742,049 downwards.
GGCATCCTGGGAGAGGACCCACTGCAGGCCAAGTTCAACCGCAGTCTGTGCCATGCTCAGGGCCACTTGGCATAAGCCACAAAACATTCCAGAGATGGCTTCTACCCAGGCTGTGCTTGGAAGTGCCTTAAGATGCCAAGTCATGAGCCAAGGCTGGCTGTCACTAGTGTTGGGCTTAGGTCTTCTCAGCCAGAGGTATGGGACATGCCAAAACAAGATGCTATTTGTTTGGGTTTTGCGAACCTTTGAGAGATTTTAGGAAAGTCCACAGCATGAGCCGAGGTGGCTTTTTTATACAGAAGAGCCACTGGAAGTGGCTTGGTTGTGACTAAAAGTTGGGTGGGCATGGTCTCAGGGAATCACTAGGGTGAGGAAGACAAAAGGTGATAACCAGTTTGATGGTGACTCAGATATAGTGTTTGCATGTGTCTGCCAGCAGGGAGTGGGAGACTCAAGAAAGAAACAATGGCTTCTGTTAGCAACTCCATCTGGGAGAAAGATGCCCCTGTAGCCCTCACTCTGATGCTAGATAATTCACTTCCTCCTTGTATGTCCCTGGCACCTTTCGAGCTGCTGCTCCAGTGCTGGAGCTCAGAGTGAGTGAGTGTGAGCCAGTAAGTTTGTGCATGGGCCCTTTTAGTGGATTGCTTGGGAGTGCAGTTGCCCTCTCTTTCACTCAGCTACAATCTCTGCCGGTTTTCACAGCCAGAAGTTATGGGGATTTTTCTCCCTGGCACTGAAACTCTGGGCTAAGGAGGGGCTGGAACTCCTTGCTCCTCAGAGGTGGGGAAGACCTTTGCAGCCAAGATATCCCTCTCAATTTTTAACGGTCACACACAGGTGTGGGACCAGCCCATTTCACATCTCTGCCCTTCCTACCAGTCTCCAGGTGGCTTCTTCTGTATGTCCTTAGTTGTAAGGCTTCAGTTCAGCTAGACGTCAAGCCATTCTCAATGGTTGTTCTGTGGTTTAGTTGTAATTGATATAATCCTGAGAAGAGGTGAGCACAGCATTTACCTACTTCGCCATCTTGACTGGAAATTCTTGGGTTTATTAATTTTTATAATGGGACTCAGTAGGGTTGGACAACATTAGTACACACACACACACACACACACACACACACACACACACACACACACACACTTGCCTGGAAGATACATCTGTAAAGGAGAGCGTTGTCCTCCCTAATCATGTTCTTTTCTTTGCATTTGCCTATGAGAAATGGCTCTGTCTTTGCATGTGTCTGTATGTATATGTAAGAGGGTGACGGTCCTATTTTATTCAGACAAATGCCTGTCTGTCATTTCTACTTTTCCCGTTGTTTAAAAGGGAGGGAAAGACTGGAGTGAAGAGTTGAGTCACTAGATCCAGGGCCTTTCAGCCCAACATGCAATTCAGCTTTACTTATTTTTTAGCTGCTGGCTCTGAGGAAGTAGGCATGTGTTTCTCTATGCCATGAAAGTACACAGGATTTCTCCCATGTGCATCTGCTTTGCAGCGAGGGGCAGGAGAGGCACAAAGCAGCCATGTAGGGAGACTAGACTGTGGGTCTGTCTACCTGCTTTAGGTTTTACATTGTGTGAATCCTAGAACTTTTTGTATAAATAATGAATTAGGGGCAGGGTGATTCTTTTGTTATAAATGTATTTGTTTTACAGTGAATTAAGGATAGGCAGCCACATTTGCAATGGCTGCTTAGAACTCAGGATTCAAGGCATGGCCCTTCCTAATCTGCCTCTCCCTGGCGTAAGAGGTTAAACTAAAAATGTTTACTATCTAGACAGTAGGGTAAGCTACCCTGTCCTCATGTCAGTCTCTTATTCTTCCTGTCTACTGTCTTAAAAGAAATTCTGAAGGAACAGGATTGAGATCCTTTGGATGGCACCAAAAGTGATGTGAACAGCACTTCATGAGCACCATTTTTCTTTGTGGTAGGATGAAGAATGTTCTGCATTATATTCTAAGAGTCATCAGAGTTGATAATTTTGTCAAGATTATCTATTTTGAAAACAGAATTTAATATTCAGGACACCATGATGACTGAAGTAATAACCTAGAGCTTGAGTCTCAAAGCAGTATTTATGTGTGCTAGTGTGTGTGTGTGTGTGTGTGTGTGTGTATGTGTGTGTCCCAGGATTTGCCCTCAGGGGTGACTGATTTAGAGCCCAGTGCATCAAATGGGCTAATCCCTGGCTGTGAGAAATGAATACTGGCCCCCATGTTTAAGATCAATTGCCATATTCTGACTCTATTTAAAGTACTTATGTTCAGTGTTGTCTGTATTTGTTGCCTTGTATTGTATAACACCTTTTTTCTGGAAAACACAGGCTTTTTAAAAATACACTCAGGTCTTATCACAAATGTGGGTGGCAGGTGTTGTTTCTTCCTCCAGTTGAGGAAAATGAAAAACAGAAAGGAATTATGTGACTCACGTGGGTTCACTAAAATCTTTGTAAAATTTAAGCCCCCATTTGCCTTCAACTTAACATAGTATAGTTTGTTACATTAGCAATTGATTTTTTTCTTGCACAATTTTTTTATTGAGATCTAATTCATATACCATAAATTCACCCTCTTAAAGTATACAATTTCATGGATTTTAATATATTTACAAAGTTGTACAACCATAACCACTATCTAGTTCCAGAACATTTTTATTACCTCTAAAAGAAATCCCATGCCTATTAGCAGACAATCCCCGCCCTCATCACCTCCTCGAACCCCCAGCAACCACTAATCTACTTTATGTCTGTATGGATTTGCCTATTCTGGACATTTCATATAAATTGAATCCTACCACATGAGGCATTCTTTTTCTGTTTCCTTCACTTAGCATAATTTTTTTTAAGGTATTTCGTTCCTTTTTAAGGTTGAATAATATGTCAGTGTATGAGTATAGCACATTCTGTTTATCCATTCATTAGTTAATGGACATTTGGGCTGTTTCCACTCTGGCTATTATTAATAACTTCGATGAACACTTGTGTGCAAGTTTTTGTGCATATGTAATTTTCAATTCTCCTGAGTATACATCTAGAAGTGGAATTGTTGAGTCATATGGTAACTCTATGTTTAACTTTTTGAAGAATTCCCAAACTGTTTTACAAAGAGGTTGTACTATTTTACATTCCGACAGCAGTGAGTGAGAGTTACACCTTCTCCGTGGGCTTGCAAACACTTGTTATTGTCTATCATTGTGATTATAGCCATCCTATTCACTGGGGGTAGCTATTGATTTTTAAAAAAATAACTAAAAGATTTGGAAACCTTGGGTCACTTTCCAAGCTGAGAGAGTGGCTTATGTGTCCCATGGAACAGGAACCTCTGTCTTCACTGGACTTCCCTCATTTTCATTATCCTATTCTTTTATTATTATTATTATTATTATTATTAAGAGATTTTATTTTAGAACAATTTTAGATTTACAGAAAACTTAGAGCAAATAGCACAGAGCAAATATACATTTTCAACTAATATAAGTCCACCTTCAAGTAACATTGTTCCATTTCTCATATAGTACAGGTAACTGAGTATCCCCAATTCCTTCTTCCCATCCCTTATGGCATTGCTATTATTCATATCACTTATTCATATGCTATAATCATCCAATACATTGAGTTTCTAAGCTATGTCATTTTCCTTTTCCTAAAAGAACTTTTAAAATTATTTTGTAAAGCAGGTCTGCTGGTAATGAATTCCCTCAGTTCTTGTTTTTCTGAGAAAGCCTTTATTTCTCCTTTACTCTTTTTTTTTTTTAGGTATATTTTTTTAATTAATTTCAGGTGTACAAAACAATGTAATAGTTAGATATTTATACCCCTCACGAAGTAATAACCCCCCTCCTCCAATCTACTACCCCTCTAACATAGTATATAAGCTGTTACTATTCTACTGACTCTATTCCCTATGCTGTACTCCACATCCTGTGGGGGGGAAATATATATATATATATTAAATATATATAATATATATATATATATATATATATATATATATATATATATATATATAAATTATAGTTGACATTATTCAGCTTCAGCTTCAGGTGTACACTACAATGGTCAGGCACCTACACCATCCATGAAGTGGTCTCCCTAATCAGACAAGTGTCCATCGGATATCCTATAAAATTTTTACAATATTATTGATTATATTCCCCAAACTGTCTTTCATTTCTCATTATCCTATTCTTGATCCGTGACAGGCTTTCTAGAGTCTGCACTTAATAGGGGAGGGAAGATGCTGCTTAATGCCTGATCTTTGTCTCCATTCCCAGAGTCCCATTCTCATTGTACATGGAGCCTTTGCAATTTTAATTTCCATCTCTGCACTTTTCTACCATTAACACCCAACTTTTCTACTGTTAACGCCCAACTCAACGTATTTACTACATCATCTTTTCCAGCTGTTCTGTAATACTCTTTACATTCCCGTTTGATGCATTACTTGTATTATAATGCTAAATACCAAATATACCCATAACACTTACTATACATGGTATCATTTGACCATTATAAGAACTCTTTGATGCCTGTTATCGTCCCAGAATTTTGGAGATGAGGAAATTGAAGATGAAGAGTGTAAGGTCAAATTCCTTGGCTCCACAGCCATAGGTAGTAAAGTAGAACTGACTACGAAGTGGTGTAATGTTGGCCTCATCTGCCCTGGTATTGATTTCTTCTTGGACTTTTCTCAGGCTTTGAAAGTCTGGAGGACTCCCTTACACTACAAAATCCTGAAAAGTGATTTTTCCATGCCCCAACCCTCAAATGCCAGAATAATTCTGGAGGGACTTACAGAGCTAAGTAGGCTTGGGATCACTTGGTTTAATTTAATTATAATTTTAATTATTCCATTAGGCCATTTATGTCTCTGGAGTTAACTCTCCTTCTCAGATATTTTATGATAATTAGAAAATAAATTTATAACTATTTTCTTCATTATTTTAAGCAGAGTCTTATCAATTGGGTCAATTTAAGTTTGGGGTAATTTCTTGGCTTGCCAGAGAGGAATAATCAAGAATAACCCCCTACACACAGCTCAACAATCATAATTTTTCTTGCCTTGAAGTAGAAGCCAGTATTGTCATTTCATACCAGATGAAGGATGACTCTCACTGAAACAAAATATTCTCCCACCACACATTCTATGTTTTTGCTGGTTAGTAAAATGTATTATCAGAATAGATAGCAACAAAGCTAGAGTAGACTTTGAATTTTTGGTGCCAGACTGCCATTAAATAGGAAAAGACGATGCAAATCTCAACATTGCATAAGGAATGATAGTAAAGTAGCCTATATTTTTAAGGTTTTTTTTAAATTGAAATAATATTCTCTTTTGATATTGAGTATTGAGTCATGTATTTTCTTGTAGTTTAAAACACCAGAATGAAAAATTCAGGTCCCTAGCTGCTTTAAAACAACAACAACAACAAAAACTATTCAAACTTCAACCCTTTTAAGAGCAAGAGAGAGGGACTGAATAGCTGGAAAATGTGGACATTCCCTTTTTGCATGTGTCTTGACTATACGTTTTACATTGTATGACAAGTAGACCTGTTTTTCTTTCTCATTGTTTGATCCTTTCTACTTGCAAAACTAGAAATTGGTTCTCTTCTTAGTGATAGTATATGATAAAGGTAAAATATTTTCTGTATTTCTTCTCTGGAAGGGAAGTTTGTGTGTGTGTGTGTGTGTGTGTGTGTGTGTGTGTGTGTGTGTGTGTGAAAATCTTCAAGGAAAGATTAAAGAATAACTGTAGAAAATAATGGCACATTTATTTATTTTAATTAATGTACTATAATAAAGCCAACCCCAGAGAACTATTCTCTTAGATGTTGTCATAAATGACACTCTATTCATTATATAAGCAAAAATGAGCCAAAATAAATGAATTCATTGAATTTTGTTAAAAAGCCGTTTAACTCAGGAGTTTACTCAGGTTTATTGTATTTCTTTTTTAAAAATGCTCCTTTTTAACTTTAGTTCATAGTAACATTCAGGGGAAACGTGTTTCTGAGTGGCAATGATCATTCACTGTAGATTTTTTTTCTGATGCTCATCCTCTGACATAAATTGCATATGACTGACATTTAGATGATTCTTGTAACTGGCAGTTTTAAAATAAAATGGACATGAATTGTTTTTATTTGAAATCTTTTAAATTGGCATATATGTCAATGATTGAAACATTTGAGGATATATTCAACCTTGAATACAACCTTGTTGTATTTCTTACTAGAATACACAAAAAATAACCCCCCCTCCCCAGCCAAGGTCTACATTTTTCCTCATGCCTGTCCACTTGAATGTTGCTTCACGCTCTCTGTTTCCAACTCTTCCAGTTTCCATCTTCTTAATACTTCAATAATCTCTGAGGCACACAAATTCAATGGAGATGAAGTCATAGGACCTGAACGGAATCCAAGCTCTATCATTTGCTTATTTTGTGACTCCGGGTAAATTATTTGACTTTGCTGTGGTAATTTCTTCATTTTTAAAAGTGGAAAAATGCGTAATATTTATTGCTACTCTTAGGTTTTTAATTTTCTATAAAAAGCTTTACCATCATAATTCATTTAGAATCAATGATGGCTTGAAAAATTAAATATACCAGTAATTTCCCTTTGGTCATTCCACTCCTGCCCCATCTCCACATTCACTGTTGGTATCAATATATGTCAGTGTTTAAACAAATTATAATGATCTTTCCCCACCAAGGGATTTTATTATTTCTGTTGCTCAATATTGACATTTTTCTGCTTTATATCACTTTTGAAAGTGGTTGAGTAATGAACAAAATGAGTATTGATATATCCTTACAAAACAAATTGACCACTTTTTTTCAGAGTGCAGTGCTGGGACACTCAACAGAGTTTCTCAAAGGATCCCTAGGAAAGATGTTATGGACAAGATTGTTGCAGGAGATCACCAAGAGGCAGAAGAAGGGTTAAAGAAAGGTGAGAAAGGGTCAAACAACCACCTACTACCCCAGTGAAAATGAGCCATGAACAGGGGCTAATCCTCATGGGACAAACACAGTATCCTTGGATCTTTGGGGCGCACTGAATTGATCAGGAAGTTCTCTGATGCAGTTGATTAGAACTGAGAGTGCCTATTCAGAAAGATGGCACTTTCTGAATAGAGGGACCAGAAAAGGTCCTGAGAGGAGAAGGAACTGAAGCCCCACGCTGATACAGGACACTTTAGCCAGTAAGACCAAAGGAGGGCAGTGTGTGTAGCTCAGCCCACACTGCAGTGGAATACCTGTAGTGAGGATTGGAAGCTCATTGCCCCAGCAAAAGCAATGCTGACACTCAACTCAACCCTGGTGTGGTATTATTTCAGCCACCTAAAGTAACAATATTCCTTGTGGACCACTGAGACACTGTAAAACATTTTGTTCCTAGCAAATGATATAGACTTAGTAAATGTCTGATGAATTTATTCATTCTTTTCTTCATTCAAAAATGAATGAATAAGCAGAACATTGTAAGCAGAACATTGTTTTAATTTGTAAGGATATAGTAATGAATTAGTTAGGTGAGTCCCTGCAGTCACAGCATTTATATTCCAGGAGGGAAAGGCAGACAATAAATAGGTACAGAAACAAGCAGGATAACATCAGATATTGATAAGTTCTATGAAAACTTATCTAGAGTGATATTTTCAAAGAGAGGTCAGAAGAATTGTCTTTGACGCCTGAATCATGAAAATTAGCCATTCGTTCTAGGGTCCATGCAAAAAGAACCTTAAGTAAATTCAATAACATGATAGTTGCTGGTTTTCTATCTTGTAAGTAAACCTCATTCTCATGTACTATAATCAAAATGCATCATTCAATATAGTTACTGAACATGCTCTGTATTCCAAGCAATATGTTAGGTGCTAGGGATATAAAAGTAAAAACTAGGGCTTCTAGGCAGTAAAAACTGCCTTCAAGGAATGGACATCCTAGGTGGAGAAACAGAGGTGTAAACAACTGCAATAAAAAGCCGCTATGGAAGGCAGTGTGGAGGTTCCTCAAAAAATTACGAATAGAATTACCATATGACCCAGCAATCCCTCTCCTGGGTATATACCCAAAGAATTTGAAATCATTTATACATAAAGACACGTGTGCTCCAATGTTCATTGCAGCTTTCTTTACGGTGGCCAAGACATGGAACCAACCAAAATGTCCTTCGATAGATGAATGGATAAAGAAGTTGTGGTATATATACACAATGGAATACTATTCAGCGTTAAGGAAAGATGATATAGGAGCATTTGTGACAACATGGATGGATCTTGAGAGTATAACACTAAGTGAAATAAGTCAGACAGAAAAAGCAGAGAACCCTATGATTTCACTGATATGTGGTATATAAACCAAAAACAACAAAAGAACAAGACAAACAAATGAGGAACAAAAACTCATAGACACAGACAATAGTTTAGTGGTTACCAGAAGGTAAGCGAGGTGGGGGGAGGGAGATGAGGGTAAGGGGGATCAAATATATGGTGATGGAAGGAGAACTGACTCTGGGTGGTGAACACACAATGGGATTTATAGATGATGTAATACAGAATTGTACACCTGAAATTATGTAATTTCACTAACAATTGTCACCCTAATAAATAAATTTAAAAAAAAAAGTGAGAAGTGCCGGGATGGAGGCAGGGTCAGGGTACTATGGGAGACTTGTTGAAGAAGTGCCTTCATTATAATGAAAATAGCAAGACTATCTGTGGTTGGGAGAAAATTCTCCATGGGTCTCTCCGTTTCTGCCTGCTTTGTCAACAGAGAGACTGACAGCCTTTTGTGGAACTATCTTTTAAGAACGTTGTATAATGAGCTAACAACTTGAAGGAGGTTAGAGATAGTTTTTACTCCTGAATAGAGAGATTTGGGTTTTTTATTAGGATACTAAAGAAAGTGTTTTCCTCCAAGGCAGGTTTTCTTACAACCTCTTTAAAAGATTGTCTTTTCCTAAGCTCAAATTTCCTCAAATGGGATGTAAGCCCACTGCAGGGGCAGCATCTCCCTGGACCATTTCACATCACCCATAGGATTTGAAGGGAAAGAAAAACCAATGGAACATGATGCTTATGCTATCTGCTGTGCTGTAAGTAACAAAGTCCTGTGTCTTGGACTCAGGAGTCTTGTGTCTTCTGGCAGAATCCATGCAACTGTGGCAGGCTACATTATTAGCTTGGGAATAGATGAAATTCCAGACCCTTAATAGTTCTTGACACGGTGGCAATATGTGAGTTATTTAAGCTTTCTGAGCCTTAATTTTCTCCTTTGTAAACTTGAGATAAAAATCCTCACCTCAAAAAAATCATCGTAAGGATAACATGCGATGTCATGAGAGTGGTAGAGACTGTTAGCTGTTCCCCAATATCCTTTGTTTCTTTCTTCTATAACATAGAAACTTTCTAGTGTGGCAATGGTTATCAGATTAAGAAAAAATTAATATTTGGCCTCTCTTACAGCTAGATGTGATCAAGAAATAAAGTTGTGGTTAATGGGCTGTGAATAGAAGTTATAAGTGCAAATTTCAGATGATGTTCTGGAATGGAAAGAGAATTTCCTGTCCTGCTCTTTGCTCTTTCCCATTGCCTGGAATATAGACAGATGTGAGACATGGTGCGCTATGTGGAAGGTAAAACACTCTGTGGTAGAGGAATAAAATAAAAGGACTCTGGGTCTATCTTTTCAGAGAAACCATTCAAATCCTGGACTGCTAATGTGTAGACAGTTATGTGAGGGAAAATAAATTTCTGTTTTATTTGAGCCACAGCTATTTGGTAGCTCTAGTGGAGCAAAGAGCTTATATCCTAATTAATACATCAGAGTGATGCATTAGAAAGCTCCTGTTGGTGATGGCAGAGAGCAGACAATAGAGGCAGGAAAATTAGAAGGAGGAAGACCACTTAGCTATCCAGTTATGCGGGTTTTTTATTTTTTTTCCCAAAGACTTTGATTGTTGGCAAATCTTACCTGGCCTGTAGATTCTTATTAGAATTTTGAATTCAATAGTCAAATAAATTAAAGATACTCTGAGTTAAAAATATATTCTTTATGTAGATATGACAGATGTTTTCAGCATTATAGAATTTTCTGTCCCTTAAAAGGAAGGGCTGAAAATAAAATGTTCCAGAAAGTTTTTTGAAAATGGGCCCTTTTATTATAGAACTTCTAGTATTCGTGGCCACTAATATTCTAGGGAACACAGTTAGGGAAACGTGATCCAGTGTCTATTAGATTTAAGAACATACTATCCAGCTCTGTAGAAATGTTTAATCCGAGATAACATTCAAGTAAAAATAGTCCATCATGCATTTCACAAAGAAGGATGTTTGTTAGAAACAAGGGCTAAGTAAATAGGAGGTATGATAAAAAAAATATAGTGAATGTTTAAATAAAAAAAAATTAATACAGCAAAAGACCCATTGCCATTAATCCCCCTCTGTTCATTTTGCCTCTTGGATTGTCATGAACCCCCTGAGCAAGGAGGCCTCTTTGCTCAAATTACTGCCCCTTGTTTGGAACACATCCCATCGTTCTTGCCACTTTATGAAGCAGTTCTGAAAGTCCTCTTTCGTGAGCATCTTTAGTTGCACTCTTGTGACTGCCTCAATATCTTGAATCGATTCAAAACATTTACCATTATACTAGGGGACTTAAATACATCATTGACAGCTATGGATAGATCATCCAAACAGAAGATAAATAACGAAATTGCAGCCCTAAATGACACATTAGATGAATTGGACATAATTGACATATATAGAGCACTTCATCCTAAAACATCAGACTATACATTCTTTTCTAGTGTACATGGAACATTCTCAAGGATAGACCATATATTGGGACACAAAATCAGCCTCAGCAAATTTAAGAAGATTGAAATCATACCAAGCATATTCTCTGATCACAAAGCTTTGAAATTGGATATCAACTGCAAAACATTTACCATTCATGGTGATTTTGACTTTGGGGAAGAGCCTGAAGTTGCATGGTGCCAGATCCGGTGAATAAGGTAGATGAGAGAATACCATATGTTTTTATTTGTCAGAAATTGCTGTATACCAGGAGCAAAGTGTGACATGGAGCATTGTCATGATGGAGGATGAAGTAAAGATATTCGTAGAAAAGGACTTCCAGAACTGCTTCAGAAAGTGGCAAGAAGGATGGGATAAGTGTGTTCAAAGTGAGGGGGAGTATTCTGAGGAGAATTAATGGCAATGTGTCTTTTCTGTAATACACTTTTTTATTTAAACATTCACCGTATTTTATGATCACACCTCATATGTACACATGCACACACCTCCCTTTCCACAAACTAGAACTGGAAGTTGTAGGTACACCAAATACCATTGGTATCATTTTTTTCTATACAGTTTTAAGCTTTCAGTTTTGTTCCAAGGTGCGAATAAGACAATGACAGAAAAGAAAATGACAAAGTACTACCTTGATTGCACTTGGGATGATTTTCACGTGGAAAGTCCTTGCAGGAACCCAAATGGCGTGACTCCTAATTCTCATAGCAAGAGGTCAGGTTTCATGGTGGAAGGCCTCCTTGCTCAGGGGGTTCATGACAATCCAAGAGGCAAAAGGAACAGAGGCAGAGCAGAACACGGAAAGTCAGAATCCTGTGACTTTGGCCTTGAGCGTGTTTGATCTGGCAAGAGCTGTTTTCCATGAGTAACCGAGTCCTGTACAGCACTTCTGTGATCAGATGGCAGTATAAATTGGATCAACAGTTAACATCCTAATTCTCTCCATGACCAACGTGAGGAAAAGTAACTCTATTCAAACTCTTCATAGAAAAATACTCTGTGCAGAATCCTTGGGGGAAAAAATGTTTAAATCGCCATCCCATGCCATATATCCAGACGGTTTTCTCAGCAGTACAGTTAATCCTCTGTGCCGGCAAAAACCAGTTTTCTTTTATTATTCAGTCCATGTTGGCCAAGTGGTGCTTAGGTGCAAAAGAAACACACACAGAGGTGTCACGCCACACTTGACACTGTGACGGTGGTGACAAGATTTTCTCCAGCTGTCAGTTTCAGAAGCACTTCATTGCATTTGATACTGCACAGCTCTGTGGTGAGAAGTGAGAGCCAAGCCCTTTTATCCTTTGCAATGTTTCCATTAGTAACAGCAGTGATAAATTACCCTGGAGGAAAGGGGTGCAGAATCAATGCTAAACATTATAAGCTAGGGTCATTATGTGGCTCTTCTATATTACTTCCTCCAACTGGACTTGAATTCTTGAGCTGTAGGAGTCTTAAGTGCTGGAAAGGTAGGGAGAAGCTTCCATTGCTTCTTTACATGTCGGTCAGATAAGGCATCCCAGTCTTCCTACACAGTTTCCTCATTCTCTTCCATGGGCTGGGTAACAACCCCAAATAAAAAAGTACAAATTGTGTCTCCAGGTCTATCCCATGAGAAGGGGACTTCTTTTTAAGAACCACGGAGAAATCCTCAAGATAAAAGAGAATCTATTTAGAAATTACCAACAAGATTTCCCAGCAACTCTGTGGGACGCAAGTTCTGTGGTATGATAAGATGCATCATGAAAAACTTAAGGGTTTCTCAATCAAATCTTACTTGGGAGAATGCCAGTTTATGTAAAATTAATCAGATATCTTTTTTGTAGGGTTTCTGGACCATTTAATATGACAATGGATATTTTGAAACTTCAAGAGAAAAAGAAAATATAGATAGTTCCCTGAGTTTATTTCATCCCAGAAACCTTTGCTATGAGCCTAGATATTTCCATAAAACATCAGTTTTTGAAAAGCTAGAGGAATCAGGTTATCGTCAGCTTTTATGACTAAGGAGCACACATCTGCCAAAACTATTAGGTTGGTGCAAAAGGAATTGTGGTTTAAAAGGTTAAAAATAATTGCAAAAACCACAATTCCTTTTGCACCAACCTAATAGAAAATTTCAGGAGAAGCCCAATAACCTGGTAATCTGACCAAAGTCGACATTCTTGACAAGAAGTTTAGGCCTAACAATGTTTTAGCAGACAAATAATTTAATCCTTGAGTCTATGAAGAATATAGCAGTAAAGGTTGCTCACTCTGAACTGTGAAAGAAATGGGCTACAGGATTTGTGCAATTTCTACCTCACTGGTTCGAATTCTCCCTTCTCTCCTTTTTAAGAGAGAAAATGCAAGTGTGCAAGGGAAGTTTCACAGCTAGAACTCACCATCATATCTAAACTGTGAAATAGTGATTCAAAAGGTTTTTACTTTACTGTTTGAATAACATCTTACAATTGCGTGTCATACTCCAAAATGGCCCTGTCTGTCATAATTGGTAGGTAGCCCAGAGGATCCTGAAATGGATTTGCAGGATTCCAACGGGCGTTTGCTGTCAATGAGTGTGTGTGTGCGTGTGTGTGCAGGAGTGCATGCTCAAGTTCACAAACATGTGCCAAGTGCTGGATTGGAGGGTTGGGAGGAGAACCCAGAGAAAAGAAAATCAATCACACTTCCCAAAGTTTTCAAGGCTAGTGAGAATCTCGGGGACTGCAAATCTTTTGAAGCTCTCTATGTCATGGTTGTCACGGTTTATGATTTTTGGTTTTCAAATGACTGTAGACCATGGACATTTGAATTCAGTTTTGTGGATTTGTGCCCTATACTATAGAAAAGTCTTCACTCAACATATTGGATTTACTGCAACTGAGAAAATGTGATAGGCAGTTAAATATCTTTTTAGTTGTAAGCTCAACTAGGAGTAATATTTTGAAAACATGAAACAAATGTGACAGGCAGCTTAGCATAGTGATCAAGAATATGGATGTTAGAGCCACCTTGGGTCTGAATCTATGGTCTGTGCTCTTGGGCCCACGTGTTTATCTGCTGTCTGCCTCAGTTTCCTCATCAGTAAAATGGGAATGATGACAGTACCCACTTCTCGTTGTCATAGGATTAAATGATTTCCTATCAGAAAAGCTCTTGGAATAGTGCCTGATACCTAATAAATATTTATGGTTTATTACATTTAAAACTATTTTTAAATGTGTTTGTTATTTTCTCTTTTGCACACCGTAATACTCCTAAGTCATTCCGTCACACGCCCCAGGGAACATTGGCAAGTGCTGCCCCCTGAGGAAGGCAGTAGAAAGGGGCAGGGGACATGTGAGCCACATGGAGAGAAGCAGCAGGCACCCAGTGGCCTACAGCATGAGCGAGGGGAAGTGGGCACGGAGTCGGTTCTCTCTCTGTTCCCTTCCACACTTTGAGTTCTGGGACTCCATAGAGACACATGCAGAAGCCAACTAACATCACCAGGGGATGAATTTACTTGGGATGTTGCTGTGGTGAAAATTATCAGAGATCCTCTATCTGAGGGCTGCAGGCCAGACCACCAGAGCCAGAATTCAGTAGGTCACTGCCATTGACACAGATGCCTCTTGCTGGGAGCAGAGGAAGGGGGTATCTGAAGACTTAATATCCCTCAAAAGATGCTAGACTTAGTTCCTAAAGAGACTTTCCATTATGTTATGCAACTGAGTTTACAACTAGATTGGCTTTACAGAGGGGTAAATGTTTGTGAGGAAAATCACAATAAGCTACAAAGCACATCTTAGTGCAGTGTGGCTTAAATGCATAATAGAAAAAATGTATTCAGATAACTAAAGATGTTTATTGCTAGTCAGCAGCATGCAAAGGGTTGTGGGAAATGTTTACAGGGATAGACAGTTGAGTCAAATGAGGGTCTTTGGGCAAAGAAGAGTCCAGGACCAAAAAGGTGGCTGAGGTCAGTTGTGCTGAATTGAAGGGGTGATGGAACCTCATGTGAAGGTGTCCAGCAAAGAATTGGAAATGTAAGGCTGGAGCTCGGGAGAGAGAAGAGAGTTGAAGATATTGGGAGCCCGTCCACTTGTAAGGCATGACTAAAACCACAGGATCGCCAAGGGAATTGGAGCGAGCAAAGGACCAAGGTGACATTTGTTCAGTGAATGTGCACCAACTCCTCTTGGTACGGGTGTAGCAATCGGTATAAAGAGAGGTGATGAATGTAGAAGTGGTCATGGTATTACCAAAAGGAAGGTTTAGAATCTCACTTTGTTGTGCCCCTGTGTGGCAGAGACTACTTGGGCTGGCCAGTCGCCCCTTTCTCTTCTACCTGAGCATGTGACTGGGCCACATGTTTCAGTCTCCCTCACACTGGACTGACCATGTCACTGAATTCTGGCTGGCTAAGAGTGTTTGCAATGTGGGTCACTTCTGGTCTAGACCTGTATACATCTCTCAGACCCCTTTTATCTTCTGAGTTGCTTCCCCCCCCCTAACAATGACGAGTTTAATGAAAAAGAAACACTGAGGAGCTAGGACTGAATTATTGTGTGGGGCAGAGTCCTCGTCCACCCCAACTTGCAATAGATGTGAGGTCACATTTGAGACATACACTTTTATTGTTAAACCATGAATATTTAGGGTGTTTGTGTGTTAGCAACTAGTGTTGCTACTTTCCTAACAAATCACAAATAAACATTAATTCGATTTTCTAGCTCACATTAACCAAAACCCGTGGGAGATGGGGTAGCTACCAGAATGCCAGTTGATTCATTCAAATTGACAAGAGTAGCTGTCATACAGACCAGGAAATCTCAAGTTGGCATAAACCAAGCCTTTTCTCCCTGTCACCAGACTGACTGGGGACCAAATATAATCCAAAATTACTTAATCCGATTGCCATGAGAGATCACTGCTCAAGGACTAGAAGCACACGGAGTTCATACCATACATATTCTTGGTCTATATGGAGATGAAAAAGGAATGAGGACATTGTTTAGTAAGTACGGATGTACAACACGGGCCATGAGATGAAGCCATTGTTCGATGGCAAAGAGACAAGGGACTCTAAAGAATCCATCTCTGGACATCACTTTCCCAGTGTGACTAAAAAGATTTGAAACCTAAAAACTAAGATTACCCATCAGACAATTTTTTTTACTCTTTTTTTATTAGTTTCAGGTGCACAAGACAAAGTAATACTTAGACGTTTATCATTTATATCCCTCACACTGTGTGAACCCCCTCCCCCATCCATTATCCCTCTGACATCACACCGAGTCATTACATTTCCACTGTCTCTATTCCTAATGCTGTACTCCGCTTCTTGTAAGTATATACATACATATATATAAAATTATAGTTGGCATTCATTATTGTTCAGCTTCAGGTGTACAGTGCAGTGATCAGGGATCTACATCATCCCTGACGTGGTCTCCCTAATGAGACACGTGTCCATCGGATACCCTACAAAATCTTTACAACATTATTGATTACGTTCCCCAAATTAGTTTGCAAAACCCTATGGCCATCTTGTGGTTACCGACTGTTTTCTAATCCCCTCACCTTCCCCCTTATCCCCACCCCCCTGCCCATCTAGCAACCCTCAGTGTTTCCTCTATGTCACCAAAACTGTTTCTGATTAGTTCATTCACTTATTCTTTTCTTTACATTCCGCATATAAGTGAGATCATAGGGTATTTGTCTTTCTCTCCCATCAGACAATTTTTGGATAGGCCCTGCCACTTCGATTTTCTCTTTTTTATGCTTTCACAGATGCTTCTTTTCCGCTTCCATCCCCAGAGGAAGGACACATTCTTTTACTAGCAGTGCTCATGCATTTAATCAGGGTACCATTCTGTCTCCTCTCACTGTGTGTCCATATTTTACAATCCCTTGGATTGTGGTTGGGGAAACCTGTCTAAGGATTCCAAGGAGGATCAACACCTGGCACCATCTTAGTACTGGGATATAAAAAGGAATGAGGTGGGCACTTGTCCTCCTAGGGTAGAGGACACAGACAAGTAAGCATATAAACACCCAGGTTACAATGTGGTATGTTAAGAACAACCTTAGGAGCAGGTACAAGGAACAGCTATGGCACAGAGGAAGGTGTGATGAATTTTTCCTGGTGAATGGGCATAAGAGGAAATGAGAGAAGACTTCCTGTAGGAGGTGGTAATTGAGATGGAACAGTGATGGAGGTGTTCCAGAAAGGGGAAATATCATAATGAAAGAACAAGGCACAGAATGGCATGGGGTATCTGGGAAACTATAACAGTTGTTTGGTGGGTGGAAGAGGGGCTGCTGTAACTAAGTACCACAAACTAGGTGGCTTAAACAGAAATTTATTGTCTAACAATTCCGGAGGCTAGAAGTCCAAGAACAAGGTGTTGGCAGGGTTGATTCCTTCTAAGGGCTGTGAGGGAGAATCCGTTCCATGCCTCTCTCAAATCTAGTGGCCATCTTTGGGGTTCGTTGGCTTACAGAAACATCACTGATCTCTGCTTTCCTCTTCACATCCTAGTATCTCTGTGTGCATGTGTCCAAATTCCCCCTTTTCATGAGGACACCAGTCATATTGATTTAGGGCTTCTTCTACTGACCTTATTTAAATTTTATTATTTCTGTAAAGACCCTCTCTCTAAATAAAATCACATCTTGAGGTACTGGGGGTTAGAAATTTAACATATGAATTTGGTGGGGGAAGAACACGATTCAACCCATAACAACCTGCATTTAAGAACAAGCTAAAGAGGAAGAGCAAAAGAAGCATTAACCAGGAAAATAGGTAGAGAATGCCAGTGTCAGAGAAGAGCAGGATGAGGGGGTGCTCAGTAAAGCTCCTTAACGGCAGTGAGTAGAGGTCCCAAATCCCAGCTCTGTCTTGTGCACTTCACTTCTCTGCACCTTATTTTTCTCATTTGCAAGATAGGCTTACTGTGAGAATTAAATGCGACTATACTTGTCCATTATGTGATTATGTCCAGGACCCAGAGCCACATCACATAATACACACATGTACGAACTCTTTGCACACAGTAGGCATTCAATGAGTAGTAAATAAATAAATAGTAGCACAAAAAATTGGATTTTGCCACACAACAGTGACATCTTTCATATGCACATACTGCATAGTGCCGAAAGGGTTCTAGACCATCATCAATTTACTTCCTAAATGTACAAAGTCATTTAGAAGCTGACACCTTGGAAGGCTGCTCTTACATCCCACCATGTGTAGAGCTCATTAAATTCCATATTTGCTTCATGTGACCAAAAACCTATGGGAATATACAAGTACAAAGAGTGTGAATTATGGCTGTGAAACAGGATTTCAAAATATTCCCCTCATGTGCTTTTTGTAGAAATTAAACATCCTGTTTGACGTGTTATGAATGTTTCTCTCCAGGTTGTTTGGTTTGGATTTAATGTGGTAACTGATCTACTCAGGAGATCAAAAAACAAAAACCTGCCTGGCTCTGTGCCCTTAGCTGATGGGATATCCAAGAGGTAAGTTCCGTCTTTAATTATTTCTACCACAAAAGAGATTCCAAGATCCGTCATGTAGCAGAGACTTTTTTTTTCTTGGATGCAGGTGAGAACTAGCTTACATGGCACAAAATCTCTCTTGGAAATGTATTTTCTGATATTCATGGCACACTCAAATGATGCTTTAAAGGAGCATACACTTCATGGCTCGTGGTGTTAAACCAACTCAGTTCTCCAGGTGTAGATCTGGCTCTTTTAGATTTCCCCAACCTCCACGTCCTGGCACTACTGATGTTGTGCAGAAGCCCAGGAAAAGTAGCCTTATCCCGTCTGCTGAAATCCATTTAAGCAATGTTTCTGAAAGACACAAATGTTCTGAAACATGCCCCTTGTCTAAATAAAGATATGGAGATACATATTGCTTTCAAAACAACTTTACTCTATTTTCTCTCAGTCTGAATCCTTTTTGTTATGAGACTAGAACCATGCTTTGCTTTGCTCATCCTCTGCTACTCTAAGCATATTGACAAACAGCCTATTTGGAGTAAAGGGACAATTCCCAGGCTCTGTCAATGATCCCCAGTTACCCACCTCTCTGCTCTGGTCTTACTTTGCTGGAGAGGAGCAGGATGCAGGAAGAAACCCCTCCATGCTGGGTTTTCCAGCTGTGGGCTTCTGAGTCACGGAACATCAGGCTAAAGAAATGCATCAACCCATGTTCATTTGCTTCTCCTACCCCTTGCTCTCATTCTCTAGCCCTACTTCTCCCGAGTTAGGCCCTCATCCTTCTCGTCTAGATTCCTGCAATAGCCTCGCAATGATCTGTCCTTCTCAGTGTCAGAATCTTTGTTAACTTGAACTCTTAAGGCCTGGCTTTCGCCTTGGGCTTCTGGACCCACATTGGTCTCCGTTGCCCTCAGAATAAAGTCCCAACATCCTCACATATCTTTCAAGGTCTTTCAAATCTGACCCCAAACACAGCCCCACAGTCTTGCTCCTTGAGAACCTTCCATATACCCATTTGCTCTTGAAGCTGAGTTTCCGTGGACACCTGTGCCCTGGCGTGTGCTCTGCTCATTCTCTTCTCTCTGAATGGAGTGCAGGATCCATTTCCCTCAGGGCTAAACCTACCTCCTTCGGGAGACCTTTCCTGAAAGCTCTATTTCGAATGGCCTCACTCTGTGAATATCCGTAGCCCCATCTCTCTGCCTCTCCTAGGGATTGTGTGGCTTTCTACTTGGTGTCAGATGTATTTGTGTATCAGCTCAGCTCCCTGCTGGACTGTGAACTCCTTGACTACAGAGATGTCTCTGATTCACGTCCCCAAAGCATCTGGCACCATTTCTTACACACACAGCGAGCACCAAATCAATGTCTGAGAGTGACTGGACGCCAGGTAATGGGATAGTCATGGGGGCAAGGAAGCCTTACAAGAGGTTTTTCTGGTGTCTCAGCAAGTTTTTACATATTGTGGCTGCTGAGTTTTCTCAGCTGAAATTAATCTGGCAACAGGAGTTTACTGAGCAAATTACTTTCACATGAATTCAGACGTGCAGCTCATGGGTGAAGTGAAAACCTCAAAAATCTCCATTGCACATTGTCTAGCCGGGCATAACCTTAAACCACACTTTCATAAGCAACACTTCCATGCAGATCTGCTGGATGAATTAGCCCCCTGTGACAGCCCTCTTTTGCTTTCTCTCATGTATTCTTAGCACGGTCCCCATGGTAATAGAACCTTATTCTGAAAGCAAGACCAGCGTGTGGGGGAGGAAAGGAAGTGAATGGTGTTTTTCCATCTGACCTGTCCTTCTGTTGCTTCAAGTTCATTACTTGCATTTTTCTTGGTTTTGATAAACTAAATTGCTTATCAACTATCTTGTTTTCTATAAGCTCTGCTGAAACACATTTGAAGGTAGCGCATAGCTGTTGGTGTTTTAGGCCCCAGAAATATACCCTATTTGGGACCCTGTGATTTTTTTTCCCCTGGAAGGCAGAAGGGCCCCACTGAGTTTGTATTCCTACAGTGAGCAAGTAGTTTCCCAGGGACAGAGCAACAAACCGAAGCAAGCATCTTGGGTGCTCTGTTATGCCTCTGTATCTGTGTGTGTGTGTGCACATTTGCGTGTGCATGTGTATGTATATGGATGGATGTGGGTGAGTGGAGGGAGTAGGAGGCAAGGGTGAGGTACTCGGTGGTGACTTAACAGCTATGGGTGGAGGAAGGAAGAGGCACTGCCAACTGATACTAAAAAAAGATCTGGGGTCTAGATAGCTCCAGTCAACCCACAAACATTGCAGATAAAGTCCAAGTAAGTGAAGCTTGACCCCCAGATGCAATATCCACTGACTGCATATTTGACTTGGGGACTTTCTTTCTCTTTAAATGTTGATTTTAGCCTCTGCTATTGTGTATTGTCTTCTATCACTTGAACTAATGGTCCAGGAGGAAAGAAGGAAGATGTATAATATAATGTGTGTACCCTTCCCTCTCCTTTCCTTATTCTCTTCTGGTCATCTCCCAATGTTCAGAGCTGTTCTGCCTAGAATTTCAAAATTTTCTCTTTGGTTCAGGTACCACGTCTCTGAGAATCTCTTTTAAAGTACTGAGTTAATGAGTCTTTGACTGTTAACACACAACCTCAACACAGTGTTCAAGTTTTTTTCATTGAGAAAATGCAAGGTGAATAAAATCGAGCTTACCTGGCTAGAGTCCCCTGACACTTCTGCTCTTTCCTTTACAATGAGGCTGCTTAAACTCCTGGTCTGTTGCTGGTTTTGAAATGCTCAGATCTGAACACTCTTTCTCTGCCCCTCTCCCACCTCAACATGCCCAGTGTCCTAGAATTGTCTCAGGCCCTATGGCATGGCATGGCCATGTAGCATGCCCCAAACTATCCTGGCGGATGCCCCATACTTCATATTTCTATTTTCTCCCAGTTTCAATATTCTTGACTGTGGTTCCATCTCCTTCAAATTGATTGGATAGGTATTCTGGTAAAATTAAAAATCTTATTCTGATGACTCATAATGGTTTAAGGACTTCCCTTTCACCTCAAATATGTATATAAATCAGGATCTTCAGTTAGTTAACTCCAAGTGATATCTATTTGGATAAATTGTGTGTGTATGTGTGTTTGTGTGTGTGTCTGTGTGTGAGAGAGAAAGACAGAGACGGAGACAGAAAAAGGGAGAAAACAAGGGACTTTTGGCATCCTTTAAGCTGGACCAGATCTACCATCATGCCACCTAACTTTACAATGTGTCATGAGAAGGCCCAGATGGATGTTATTTTAACCTGGTGAGTGGAGATCCCTGTAGTTTACACGTGGAGCTGGAACAATAGTAGAACCGGTGTTTGTAAATCTGTTGAACACTTGCTCCTTTGCTAGTCGGTAACATGTGTGTCCTGTACATCGTAAGAAAGAATTAACTTGTTCTCCAAAATTTAGTAGAATTGCAAAGAATTTTGTCATGTATGCTCACGTAAATTTTGAATATACCACTGTCTTCTGTGAGGAAACCATCAGCTCTTCAGTCAAGTTCCCTGCAAAATTTATAAAAATCTGTTTCAAGTGTTGTGAAGCAATTTTTTTATTTGCTAGTTTTGCGTGAAGGTTTCTAACTGAAGTCCTGAGACACGTCTCTAAGATTAATTAGTGGTAGTGATGGAGGTGTAAGTATGGCATTCTGTCTAAATTATTTACAAAAACAGAGTTTGGTAGTTCTAAGAAACATGATAGCTAAAACTAAGCAAATGGTATTAGTTTAAAATTAGAAGGCTGGAATTAAATATTCCTCTGGAAAGACAGATTGTCACTCACAGATCTTCAATCTAAAGCACCTCAAGCCCAACATTTTAAAATATAAAAGTAGAGCAATGCAAAGTTATTTTTTCCTTTTGGTGTCATTTTTCACCAAAGGAAAATAATTCTAATAAAGGTAAAAACCACGTTAAAAATAAAGTACTTGAAAGGTAATTTTTAAAATAAATAACACTACCATATTTCATACAATTGATTTAGCATTTCAAAGTTATTGAATAGCAAATATCTTATTTTATCCCTCATAAAATTATCTAAGACAGATTTTCTCATCCCTACTTGATATCAAGGAAACAGTTACCAGATAGTAAAAAAGGCAGAGTTAGAATCTAGATTTTTTTTGATTTTTTTATTTTGTAATTCTTTTACTAGTTCAAAAAAGAAAAGATAAAGAAATAGTAATAGCTGAAAAGTCCTAGCAGAGGTCTACATTTCCTTAATCTGTATCTGATAGTACCGGTACTAATGCATACCTTAGAGGGTTCCAGTCCAAATTCTTTCTCTGCTTTTAGGAAATTTTCTGGTCATAGTTGTGGTAATTTAATATAGTGATAAATAACTTTTTTAAATCTAAAATTTTTTTAATAAAGCAGCAAAACAAATTATTTCAACAAGCTTTTCTGTAAATAAATGTCTATCTGTACATTGAGACTTACTGGAAAATACTAATTTATTATCAATCAAATCTTAATTTAGGCCTCAGATTTCCTCCGGATTTTTATTAGAACTCTCCCTCTTAACTTATTTTTAATTCTACAGAAGGGATATACTCCTTTCTAGGTTAGCTCAGGGTTCTAGTACTTGAGGTTATCTTAGCTTTAAGATTCTTCTTAAAATATATTAATGTGTGAGACTGGCAGAGTGGTTAGTTCTGAAATGGTAAGTCTGTGGGTCTTTTTGTTTTATACTTTTTTATTCATTTGGATTTTCTCATTTTATACAATAGGAACCTGTTGTACTTTTATAACAGGAAATATTTTGATACTATTTTAGATAAGTAAAATTATAAAAAGGAAAAGGGAAAGAAGAAAAGAAGGCATGGGGGAGGGAAGGAAGAAAGAAAGAAGGAAGGAAAGAAGGAAGGAAGGAAGGAAGGAAGGAAGGAAGGAAAGAAGGAAAGAAGGGAGGAAGGAAGGAAGGAAGGAAGGAAAGAAAAAAGGAAGAAAGGAAAGTAGAGAGAAGGATAAAAAGAAGAGAAAAAGAAAAGATGCTAGCCCAGGCCTTGAGAAGTACATTGTTGGACTGCTGTGATTACCTTGTTAAGGCCGCAGGATCAGACCACATCCTTGTATGAACGTAATGTTTCCATAAAGGGACATGTGTTCCCACTGTCAGCCATCCTTGGGAGAATAATTGTGGAACTGAAAAACCTCCATTTGGGGGTTCAGTTGGGCCTGTACTTTAAGGTGTGGAAATGCCTACTGAGTTCTGATGGGTAGGAGCTGAGTTAGCCAGGACCACAAAGAGGAAGGACACTGGCTGTGCATTGGGCTCTATAGACTCTGAGTCACTACATCTCATAGCAACTGCTGGGTGAAACCTGCAGAAGCCCCTCAGCTGGGCTAGAGTGAGGATATATTTGCTGCAAGACCAGTGTCCCCAAAGAGCAGGGATATCATGAGGATGGTGGGCGTCGGGGCACAATGAGGAGGCAAGGTGAGAGCCAGGTGGAGGAACTGTGGGGGGTGGGAGGTGGCGTGTTCCTGAGACAGCAGGAGACTTGCCAGGATAACTTGCCAGGAGACCCCTCGAGGCAGCTCGTTCCTGGGAATTAAGCTGCTGGGGGTGGGGCTCGTATCATGACAAGTTAGACATAAAAAGCAAACATAACATTTGCTCACACCTCAGACTTGTGAGACCTGGGACATTAAGTGGTGGGGAGTAGACCTGGCTTAAAAGACTGGATGAAAGGAAATGCATCAAAATGTGGACTAGAAATACATTTGTTGAATTATGGTCAATTTCTTTTTCCTTTGTTTTCTCTGTAATTTCCAAGTCATGTACAATTTTTTTCCACAGTTAAAAATAGCATGTGAAAAGTTGTTTGTTGTGTTTGATCTGATCTGAGCATCATGGGCACTGCTCAGTCAGGGTGTTCTTACAGCCGGTCCTAATATTGCACTATATGGAGTTATTCCTATTATTTCAGTATTCGCAGTTCTTCTTCTGCGTGCTCCCAGGTGCCTGCTTCTAACCTGACACCCTGTTGGCTTCAGCTCCTTCAGAGCCCTTCTTTCCCCCTTCTACACAGGAAAGCAAAGAGACCAAATTGTATCATATCTGTACACGCAGAAGAGGCAAAGCTGATTGTTATTCTGTAAAGCAATCAGCAAGTAACTCCTGACTCTACATCTAACTAGAGTCTAGAAACATCTTCAAAGGATCTAGAAACATCTAACTCGCACAGCATATTTTAAGGATTCAATAAATATTTGTTGAATGAACAGTGTAATCAATCAATACATTAATTAATTCTGTAATTGCATGCTAGATATTACCTAGAACTTAAATATTGGCTCCTTAGTAAAAGCTTTTCATTCATAATATTTTCAGTACTGTAGACTGAGGTTCACCAAAATATTTCCTGAGAAACTTGTCATAAATTCTAGAATTATGCTGTTCAATATGGTTTTTCATGTTGATGACATGTTGAAACAATAGTCCTTTGGATAGATTGAGTTAAGTTGCATATATTATTAAAATTAATTTCACTGTTTTCTAAATATGCCTACTAGAAACTTAAGTTGCATAAATGGCTCATAATATTTCTACCAGATAGTGCTATTGTCACACAATCATTTTTAAAGGGAGGAAGATGTACCACGTAGTTTTCATGTGACTTTATTACAGTACTGAAAATCTCCTTTCCCATCCTGCTGTAAGTTCTAGTGTAAATCCTCATTTCTTCTCTTGGTAATGTAGTGATTATTTGACAGGAAGAATATAATAAGGCTAGGCAGCAGTGTGAAAGCAATGCCATACACATCAACCGACCACCATGGGATACGTGAGAAGTTCAGAGACTAAAAGAAAAAGAATTTTGTTTAGCAAAACTGAATGAAGGGTAGTGAGCCCATATATCTCAAAAATATGAATAATGGAATGGCAATGACTACTTGCCTGTCAATGATTGCTTTAAATGTAAATGGATTAAATATTCCGATCAAAAGACATGGGATAGCTGAATGGAGGAGAGAACAAAACCTTTACATAAGCTGCCTACAGGAGAGCCATTTCAGATCAAAAGACAAGCATAGACTGAAAGTAAAGGAATGGAAAAAAGTATTTCATGCAAATGGAAATGAAAAAGAAAAGCTGGGGTAGCAATTCTTATATTGACTTTAAAACAAAGGCTGTAAGAGACAGAGAAGGACATTTCATATATAGTAGCCAAGATATGGAAGTATCCAAATGCCTGTCAATAGACAATTGGATAAAGAAGATGCCGTACACATACAGAATGGAGTATTACTCAGCCATAAAAAGAATTAAATCTTACCATTTGTGACAACAAGGATGGAGCTAGAGGTTATTATGCTAAGTGGAATAAGTCAGAGAAAGACAGATATCATACGATTTTATACTCATATGTGGACTCCAAAAAAGCAAAATAAATGAATGATCAAAACAGAAACAAACTCATAGATACAGAGAGCAAACTGATAATTGCCAGATAGAAGGGGTGTTAGAGGGATGGGTGAAAAAGGTAAAGGGATTTAAAAGTACAAATTAGCAGTTACAAAATAGTCACAGGGATGTAAAGTACAGCATAGGGAATATAGTCAGTCATGTTGTAATAAATATATATGGTGTCAGGTGTGTACTAGACTTATTGGGGGATCACTTCATAAGTAACATAAATGTCTAACCACGATGCTGTACACCTGAAACTAAGAAAATATTGAATGTCAGCTGTAATTGAAAAACTAATTAATTAAAAAAATTTAAAAGAATATGTGCAAACTGCCAAAGTGAATATTAACCATCCATCCAATAACATTCTGGTCAATAACTATAATACGTTTGAATCATATAAGCCCAGTGCCTCATCCAGATGTCCTCACTTAACCACAGTTATATACCATAACCTGTAACTACTTTTAGTCAAGAGCTGATATAAGAAATGCCCATGTGAATGACACATGAACTGTTTTTGCGAAACAGACATTTTCCATCCGATTTCTCAGCGTTTCTGTGATTAGTATCCATAAGAATAATTCATCCTTGATTTTAGAACCTTTAAAAAAAGTTTTTGTCTCCTTAAAAACCCATATCTTTCCTTTGACTAGACAAAGAGGTCTCATGACACTGCTCTTTTGCCTTGGGTAATCGTAAGCTCAGAATTAATTTAGTACTTAATTGTGGTAATAGTTTAATTTCTGCTTCTTGATTAATTATCTTTTTCTAGCTCGTGCTCACTATCTTATCTTTATCTGAAATGCCCTGGGTTCATAATTGTAGTGGTGGGTCTTCGTGGGCTGGGGCTCATGCTCAGCTATCCTGGCATGAAAAGTAGCCAACCCCCACTCTCTACCCCCAACCCAGCCACACGTGATCCCAGGAAAAACTTTCACTCTCTTCTCATTTGGGGTTTAGCTGTGCATTGGTTTTTCTGATGGAATATGTTGGGGGCATCAGAAGCCAGACTAAATAGAGATATACCATATTAAGAGATGCCTAAATACATTCCAGCTTTAATTCAAGGAAGGAAAAAATAGCGATGTATTTTTTTCTTCTATAATGAACAAAAGCCCTAAAAGAAAAAAAAAACAAAACTGTCTCTGGCTGGACTAGTGATAGAAACAAGGAAGAAATACAAAATGAGAAAAGTGAGAATTATAAAACTTTGACATTAAAAGCTCAGTTGTATCCTAATACTTTATACAAAATCCTTACCACTCTACAGGACCCTCTGTGACCAATTTCCAACTTTCACCTCCAGCTTTATCCTGCCACTCTTCTGCTCATTCATGGCTGCAGGCATGCTGACCTTTATGTTCCTGAATGGTACCAAACCGATTCTTGCCTCAGGGCCTTTGTACTAGCTGTGCCTTCTACCTGATACACTCTTGTCAGATTTTTATATGTCTGGCTCTTTGTTATTATGCAAGTCTCAACTCAAATAACACTTAATCAGAGAGGCCCTTTCAGACCTATCCATTTGAAGAAGGCTTTGCACTTTCAATCTGTCTCTATCACATCTTGTTTTCTCATTGCCCTCATCACGATCTGAAATTATATTTGCTCCCTTTTTATGTATTGCCTCCCTTTTTAGAATGAAATCTACCTGAGATTAGAGCCATTGTTTGTCTTGTTCATATCTCTACCCTCAGCACCCAGGACAGTGGCAGGCATATAGAAGGTCCTCAATACATATTTGTCAATCCACTCATTTACTCATCATTAGTGTCTTAGGCCAGGGTCCCCATGAAACAGACTTTCAGACAGTTTATTGACAGGAGCCTTTGGATTCAACACCTGTGGGCAGGGAAGGATGTTGGATGGGACAGAGAGAGGAGCTGAATTGTAATGTAGTCATAGCAAAGCTTTAGTCACTCCCACAGGAAATTCTGGAGCTTGGATGGCCCTTCAGGCTTCTCCCACCTTAAAGCAAGAGGACTGAGTCTTTATACCTCTGGAAAAAGGATGAAACCTTGTTCTACTCAGCTCTCTTCCGTTGGGGCAATTTCTGGGGTGAGACAATTGTGAGCAGCAGCTACCAGGGCTTGATCCTGAAGCGGGTGGGGGAACTTGGGCTGCACACCGCATCACCCACTACAATTCAAAACCTACTGTGAGCCAGGAATGAATGCAGATGCTGATAATACAACAATGAACTAAAGGAATAAAAATCCTTCGTCCCTTGGAGTTTATATGCCAGTGGATGAATGAATCAGTCAGTTTGTCAATCTGTCAATCTGAATGTACATCGTATGGCAACATTCTCCTCACTTTAACAGCACATCTTTTGAATAGGAGACAGTTGAAGGACCTTCATCCTTAAGGGGCATAATAAAGCGTGGAAACTCCCGAGTCCTTTGATACAAGCTAGTGTAAGCTTGTCAGGGCTGTTGTCCTCGTTGCAGGGGGAGGTACTAGGACCCCACTGCATCACGCTCTTATTAACATAACTTGTCAGAAAGATTGCATGAGATGATTAATGAACGAATGGATGGATTACTAGTTATCACGTGGCTTCTGTGCCAGGTGCTGCCATGAGGTTTAGGAGGAAGGTGTAAGGCCAGCCCCCACCCCAGCCCCCACCCTGAGCACTCAGCCCTCACAGAATTTAGCCTTCATGGGAGGATATGGAGGGGCACAGCAGCAACTGTGATCAAATGTGATGGGAATTCAGGGACGATGAAAGCATGGGGTGGCAGGGGTGGGGAAGGCATCTGACAGACTTCATGATTCACTCACAGAGGGAAGCTTCCTAGAGAAAGAAACATTTAAGCTGAAACTTGCATGATGACCAGGAAAAGAGGCTGGGAGATGTGTTTTAGATGGGTGCAGCAACACACTGAAATGTGTTATTCAAATGGCACTGAAATGACAGTTATTCAAATCCTGGATGTATTCAGGAGTGACTGGAACAAAGAGAGTAAGGAGAGAAGGTAGTCTGAGATGAGGCTGAAAGTGGGCAGGGTCAGATCACAAAGGGCCTTATACACCTGGTTGTGGAGTATGAAGTTCACTAACATGTTTTCAAAAGCAGGTGCATGATATCTCCAGCTGAGTGTCCTATCACCCCCTAAAACCCTTCATTGGGAGTGGAATCAATCCCATCCAAGCTACTGACCAAAGTTAAGGGAATGGTGATTTAAAGGAAATTCAAGCACTGTTAGGAAAAGGAGAGGTTATGGATGCCTCTACTACTTTCTTTGGTGTTCTGAGCCTTCCTTTTCTTTTTTAAAATAGTTATTTTTTAGAGCAATTCTAGATTTACAGAAAAATTGGTAAGATACCACAGAGGGTTCCCATATACTCCACACCCAGTTTTCCCTATTATTAATAGCTTACCGTATATGGTACATTTGATATAATTAATGAACTAATATCGATGCATTATTATTAAGTAATGTCCATACTTTATTCACGTTTTTAATTTTTACCTAATATCCTTCTTCTGTTCCTGGATTTTATTCAAGATACTACATGACAATTAGTTGTCATGTCTTCTTACACTCCTCTTGGCTGTGGCAATTTCTCACTTTCCTTATTTAGTATCCCCATCCTTCACCTTGGGACTTAAAACCACGTGTTACTTTTATCAAATCAGTGTGTCCAGCTCATAGTAGGAGTTGAAGAACTTACTTGTTGCGTGGTTGAATTCGTAAAAGCTAAGTGTTATAGTCTCAGTTCATTTAATGGTTTTAGGAATTTTCCATCTAGGGGGATTTACATCTTAAACTGGAATTTTATTTAAGGCAGAGGGGATGATGTTCTAAGCATGAAATTATAGGTTCAGTTGGAGAAGGTGGTGGTAATGGGATTGCGGGAGAAGGAATTTAGCCATTGGGGACTCATGGCACATCTGAATTCGTATTATAGAGTCAGGCTTCTATAAACTCCCTTGTCATGAGGAGAATTTTGATGTAGTAGAGGATAGGATTCAGAAAATAGCAACTGTGGTGGAATGTTTTTTTGGGGGGAAATTACTAGTCAAAGAAATAACAACAACAACAACAACAACAACCCTTCAAACTGACAATAATGTGATTTTCTTTAGTTCAAAATGGAGACATTCCACACGTATAACTTATCTTTTTTAAATCCATATGTTGTTCTTTTCAGTTGTCTTTTACCCAACTTTTGATTTATATATCTATTTATCTATCTAGAGAGAATATACGTATTTTCAGTCATCCTGGGCTTTGAAGTTCTTCTCTTTCATTTCTATAATATGCTTAAGTTCTCCCCTTTTCTGAGAGACTCATTTTCAAACTCATGTGCTATGGAACCCTAGTTCTAAGAGATACTATGAAAAAAAAAAGGAAGGGAATCTTAGGCCAAATGTGTCTACCTGGAGAATCACAACCCACATCAGTCTCTGGGAAGTCCTGCGGAAAAGAAATATATTTTAATTGTTTGGACACCTGTTTCTCAAATTTATTTTACCACAGAATTTACCTCCCTAACTTTTTTGTTGTTTTTGTTGGTGGTGGGGTTCAATGTGTAGAACATCTGTCAATATCCCTAAAACAGAGAGCATCACTGAGAGATGCTGTCCTGGTGTCTGTCCCTTCAGCTTCTTTTCCAGTGTCCCCTTTTGGTCCAGTACATCATGCTTAATTGCTGCAATCTCGTCTTCCCTCCTTAGTTTCTACCACTCCAACTGATGTTCCATCATGCTGCAGGGGTATCTTATACTTAAGATGTAGTATATTCCTAACTCATGAAAATAGCGAATAGATTGGTGGTTACCAGGGGGTGGGGGGAAATGGAGAGATGATGGTCAAAGGGTTCAAACTTACAGTTATAAGATGAGTAAGTTCTGGGGATCTAATATACAGCATGGTGACTATGGTTAATAATACTAAATTACATACTTGAAAGTTAAGAGATTAGATCTGAAATGTTATTACCAAAAAGAAAAAAGGTAATTATGTGAGGAGAGGGAGGTGTTAACTAACTTTTTTGTGGTAACATTTCATAATATATCAAATCATCCCATTGTACAGCTTAAACCTACATATGTCCTACAGTATCTTTTCTATATTAGCATGACTCTACCTCTTTCATAATCAATACTTATATAATACTGAGTCAGAGGGTTTGGAGATATTGGAAGAAATATCTGAATGGGAATAGTTCCAGGCCTAGTAGGTGCTGGTTTTTAAGTACTTTCTATGTAAATGAATAATACTACATATTGTGTATTGTTGCAACAACAATAAAAAGATAAATGCATTTTTTTGCCATTACTAAACTTGACTCATGATGTACTAAAGTTAAAAGGGGAAAAATAGATTATCTTGTCCAATCATCTCATTTCCAAGATGAGCTAAACTAAAGCATGGTGACATTTAATGAAATGTTTAAAGTCACGTATCTGGCCAAACTGAAACAAAAGTTCAGGCTACTTGATTTTTAACCCAGTACACGTTTCACTTTCCCTGGCTGGCTTTCCCGATAACCAGTTGTTCATGTGAACAAATGGCCACCCACATCATTACACGGGAAGTAACAGATGATAAGAACGTGAGGTATTCACAAAGGGAAGAGAACACTGGGTCGTGGTATTCAGTGGCAGCTAGGGACAATGAAGCCTCAAACCAAAGAACTGTCATGATTTAGGAAGGTGGAGGTTGTGGGGCGGGGCCGAGCATGCATTTAATTGATCAGAAACCAAAGGAAGAAAATGTTTGGAAATGAGAGAGTATAAGGTATGCCCCAGAGGAAACACATAGACAATCTAACCAAAGATGAGAAAAAGGCTCAAAGGTAGCCTGTGCTGTGTGCCTCTTGCTCTTTGCAAAGCATCAGGAATAGATGCTTTTATTTCTCCCACCAGAACATGTAACTTGAAGCCTGAAAAGAGTTCTATAATTATGGCACTAAACATTTTCTAAAGGGAGAGAAGGAGTCACCCATTCACTGCCATGCTGCTGTCACAAAGAGACCTGATGCTTTTGTTTTATTTGTCAAGAACTGGAGGCTGGCTTCACAATTCCACTTTCAACTTGGCCTCCATGCACTGTTTCCTCTTGCTATGAATACTCACGTGAGAACATTGCAGCTATTTTAGGTACTTGGGTAAAGTGTCCTTCTTGGGTGATGCTGGGACTTCTTGTATTCTTAAAATTAGCTGTTGGTGGCCATCTTCAGGATGAAGTGCTTACTGGCAATTAAATTCTGATGAATAGTTAAGAATGGAAGGAAAGCAAAGCTCTGCAGAGGTTAGATGTGCACTGGCCTTGCCAGGGTGACCTGCAAGTGTCACATTCATCTCCATGACGCCATGAATGCGCTGGCATTGAGGGATACAACCAGTGATACTGAATATTGACAACAAAGCCAGTTCTCCCATCAGCAAGGAAATCCCAAGGCTATCCAAAATCACTTGTCAACACACACACGTCAAAGCCAAAGACTGAAATTCATTTGCAAAGTGGGAATGCCTGTTCTGTGTCCTTGTTCCCAGACAAAGCCCTTGC
The DNA here is from genome assembly GCF_964194185.1 of Rhinolophus hipposideros. Classification (NCBI taxonomy): domain Eukaryota; kingdom Metazoa; phylum Chordata; class Mammalia; order Chiroptera; family Rhinolophidae; genus Rhinolophus; species Rhinolophus hipposideros. The sequence goes on along the minus strand of NC_138055.1, from coordinate 64,709,772 downwards.
TTGTATAATACCAGCTCACAAACCATGCAGCCACTCTGCTTCTATGGGGCGCGTGTACAACACAGGGAAGGAGGGGCAGTTGCTACGTATGCCATACGCGATCCCTATCCAACTGGCTCAGAGAACTCCTCATGTGTAATGGATCAGATGACGTGGGAAAGTCATTTTAAAAATAGTCTCTGCATGGGAATGAATAAGTTCATTTGTCTCAGGAGGCCAAGTGTTAGTTTCAATTAAAAAAAAAAAAAGGAAACAACTATTCACCACCTTATATGTGGTGTTAAGAGACCATGTAGCATTTGAATGTGATTGCTGAGAGAGTCAGGATTCCAGAAAAATCAGGCATTTTGAGTAATACCTAAAACTACCAGTTCTTTACTTAAAATGTTTTTGTAATACAACAGTAGTTGGAGATTCATCCTCTCTGTCTCCCATTTTCTGGATGACTCTGATAATTCAGATAAGATCCAAAGACTGGAAAAACCAAAGACGAAACAAGTTGTCTCTGCTTTCCCCACATAGGCACCAGGGTGCCAGCCGACCTTTTCATGACTTTCTTATTGTGAATGAACACTTCCTGGCTGCCATTATTTTTGGCTCTTCTAGATCAGGGACACCTTCATAATAAACTTCTGCCCTTTAACTCATATAACATGTTTATATTAAATCACCCCATTATGTTGTAATTCCAACAACTAGTTCTTATCTTGTGCCTCTGTGCTTGGGTCCCTGCGTTGGTTTGCTGAGTGGAGGAAAGTTTTTTTCAGACTGTGATTCAGTTTTGCCCTCTTGCTCATTTTAAAGGTAGGGAAACTTTCCCTGAACTCTGATTGCCAGACTGAGCCCCATAGTATCCTGTTAGATCTCTTAAGGGCCTCTGTCTGTGGTCTAATCATTCATTCGCCTCTGATTCTCTCTCCCTACCCTGCAGGGCTTCCTGGTCTCTGGGTCAGGCTCTGTCCCACCCATTCTCCCCATTTACCAAGCCTCAGTTTCAATGGTCAAGATTGTAGGACACAAATACTTCACTTTTTTCATCATTATTCCTAAACATTGTTTTAACTTCAGCTATCACCTTGCTACTGCCAATATTTATTTGCTCATTCAAAAACATTTAAGATTTCTATGTTGTGCCTGGAACTGAAACTCGTACCAAAAAAAAAAAAATAATAAGTAAGGCATGATTCTTTCCTTGGACTAGCTTACAGTATAAAGTATCATCGTTTATAATATTGTAATTTTGTATAACACTTTAATGTTCACAAAGAACATTCACATACAATGTTTTGACCATTATGCTTTATGTTACAGATTAATTGACTTTCCATATTGAAGACCACAGCTATTCCAAAGGAGTCTAACTTTCCCATGATGTAATTCAGATTCATACTCGAGAGAGAAACTTGATAAAAGTTATGAATGTGGGAAAGCCTTTAGTCAGAATCATCACCTTTTTTAACATGCAAGAATTTTTACAGGAGAGAAATGCTATAAATGTTTGATTGCCTGAGCAAACTGGTTTCTTGATTTGTATTAGCTGGTGAATTTTCTATTTAAAGAGGCATCCATTCAGAGCCATTTGGGGTCTTAATACCAGGTTCATCTCTTTTAAATTGAGAAAATGTGCAATTTATGCTTTTGAAATATGATTTATATAAGTAGCTTAGCACAAAGTTATTTAGCCTGCAGAAAGTCTGATGGGAATCATGTAATATTACTATTTTCGGGGCACATTTTGGTGAAAGCTGACAGACAGTAAATATTTACTACAATCAGACAATGGATAGCTGTGCCATTGACAACTACAAAAACAATAAGTAAATCAATTTAAACCTAAAAATGTTCTGTTGTCTACGTGGTCAACTAAAAAACATTTTGAGAATTTTAAGAAGAAGGAGGTATCAGTGGCATGCAGTGTAAAATAAAAAAGGGTGTGATGGCAACATCACCTTACAGAGCAACATTTTTTAACTCAAAGACTCCAGGCTCTTATTTACTTTTAGGTGATTTGCTATAATTACAGGGTAAGTTGCCTGCCAGGTGCAGATTAGCTTCATATATATATATATATATATATATATATATATATATATATATATACACATATAATCTGTTGCCTTGAGCTCAGCAGGTGGTAGAAGGCAAAGAGGAAAACGGGGCAAACAAGATTGAAACATCTACTGCATCTTGGCAACCTTGGGATGCTCCAACCACTCAAAACAACTTTGAAGTCAATTCTTCAAATACTAGAAAGGTATACTTGGCTTCTGAATGGCTGCATCTATAAGAGCAACATGAGCTGTCAATCATAATTATAAATCACCTTATTGTTCTGCTATGTACGTTACAGTCCAAAATTTCAAAATCGTCCAATAAATTATTTCAGAATTCCATCTATTCCTTTACAATTCAGTTTTTAAAGTGAGATTTAGAAAATGTTCATGAAATAACCTTTATCTTAACAAATACCTTAAAAGAAGGCACCTCTGCAAAAGCATGACTTTTGGTAAAAGAATTAAGAATTCAGGTAGTGAATTCTACTACTGTATCACTGGAGTTTCAGTGTAAAAGGTTCTCTCTGCCCCCACCAAATGTAGAGCTGTTTCCAACAAATGTCTACAGATATAATAACAGCACCAGAATGCTGTGCGCGATCACATACAGCAATTCTGCACCAGAATATGTCTTTCATTGCACACAGCATTTTCCTGGGCACTATTCTCTCTTCCCTTCTATCCTACATGAATCATTAACCCTTACTGACTATTTACTATATACCAGCCATTGAAATTCATGTTAAAATATGTTCTTTTTAAATCCTTACAGAGATCGTATCATGTAGCTATCATTAATCCTATTTTATGTGTTCCCACACCTTGGCTATCGTAAATAGTCCTGCAATGAATGTAGGAGTGTTAGGAGCTTTTCTATCCACCAGCAATAACCATTAGAAAATGTGATTTTTAGAAAATAATTTCAATTTCCAATAGCCACAGCAACTAAAAAGTACTCAATAATAAACTTAATAAGTATACAGGAACTTTATAGAGAAAACTATAAAAGTATAGGGAAGGAAGTAAAAGAAGGTTTGGATAAATAGACAAAGTTATAAATGCAGGAAATCAGTGTTACAATGATGAAAGTTTTCAAGTTTATCTTCAAATACAATGTATTCCCATTCAAAATTCCCACAGCGTTTCTCATAGAAGAGTATATGTGTAAAAATTGCCATGATGATTTTCAAAACATGTTACTATAAAGTATTATAATGAAAACAATGTGATTTTGGCATAAAATGAGATAAATAGAACCATGGAACAGACTAGAAGGCCCAGAATAGATGCACGTATGTATAGCTACATATATGATTTTGGTATAAGAATGATAGTCTCAACTCAGTGGGGAAGGGATGAAGAGCTCACCAATGGTGCTGAAATAGCTGATTATCCATTCACAAAAATATATATATTGATGGATTAAAGAACCACATGCATATATGTGTCTGTGTCTGCACACACATGAACTACACACATTTACCTTGAACAGTACTCATACATGTGCACAGGGAGACTTGTACAAAGAAATTCATTTTATGATCACTTTAATACTGAAATATCTGAAACAATGTCCATTATTTTTAGAAACCTGAAACAAATTTTGGCATATCCAAATACGGAATGCCATGGAGTAGATAAGAGAATGAAGTGTACCCCATGCAAACATATTAAAAGAGCTGAGTCATGTTTTTGAGAGGAAAACACAGTTATAGAAAATTTCCAATGTTATACTATTCATGTAAATCAATTTAAAGAAACCATTCCACATAAAACTCTACTGATTGATGTCTCTATATGTGTATGTATATACTATATATACATATATTCATCTTTCTCTCTCTCTCTACACACACACGCACACACATCCATATAAAGCAGGAGCAAATGTTATAAGATATACTATGTAAATGTTTTAATGTATTTAATATATGCATATGTATTTTCACATATAATTGACTACAATGTTTTCTTTGGGGAGTGAACTGATCAGGGTTTTCAAGGCAGCATGGCAGAAAATTACTGTGTGCTTCAAATATTACATTCATATGCTATACTGTGTGTTATTACATTTCCTAACCAGAGTAATGAGGAGAGTGGATCTTAGCTATCTCAGAAGAATCTCTAGAAATTAATGATCAGGATATTGAGATCTAATGAATGAAATGAGTTTTCCACTAATGTTTCCCAGTACTTTCTGGTTAAATATTTTGGAAATATAAATATGAGGGGTTAATAAGAAAACAGAAAAGGCTAACAATTTAATCATATTTCTGTAAGACCCATAGATTGCTTTAGTATAATAATCCATAATCTACTTTTCTACTGTATTAGGATATATCTTATTCTAATATTTAGTTAGAACACTGATTTCCATCTAAAGATGAAATCACATAAGCTCATAGAAGTATACAGAGTGGTTACATGAATTCTCTTTCTCGTAAAAGGTGTCAACTAATGCTTTACTCAATGTGTATAGTAAGAACGTATTTTTGGACTGATAGGAACAATCTTTAAGTTAATTTATAGAATTAAGATTCAAGGATTATTCCCTCAGCTACATGATCACTAAAACAAAGAAGCTTGAACCCACCCCATCCCTCCAGGAGAAACATCAAAAAAAATCTTCATTCTTGTAGCGTTCCCTTACTTGTAAAATGTGGACTGTTTCATATGGTGATAAACATAGTTAAGAACTTCTGATGTCATATTGAATATTCATATATTGTATAGATCTCACTATTAAACTCATTCACTCAGAGGAGACATTTGTCAGTTCTCCTGGTTAAAGTTCCTGGAAGCTGATCTCTGAAAAGATAAGGAGTAAGGAAAATTGTAGCTCTTACATTCCACATAAATAAGCTCCTAGCAGTTGAAAACCACTGCAGTTATACTCTAAACTATAGATCTATCTTGCACGTTTAACCACTGAATTGAGAAATGAACAAATACTGAAATCCACTTAATTCTTCTCAATAAACACCCAGTTTTACCAACCATCTTTGGATCTTGCAGCGAGAAGGAAATTTCAAGAAGTGCTTCTTGGTGTTAAATGAAAAATAAGCCTGTAACCTGCATGCTGTGAATTGTCTGGTTTGTTTTCCTGCAATAAAACAGTGAGGGGGTAGTTGTTTAAACAGATCGCTCTCCATTCTTGCCTTCAAGATATCTGATGTTTGGTTTATTTCCTCATCAATCTGTCATCAGAACTCTTTAAAAACACTCCTCCCAAATTCTCACATTAAACAGATAGGACAAACTAATTTTTACCACATATATTTTCTGCTTTACTCATTGTCTAGTTTGTTTTTAGGCAAACAAGCTTAGAGGTTTCGCAGCTCTTTTGCTCTACAGGATTGTATGGGACACACTTGAGGTGAAGCTCTTAGCTCTGATGACCCAGCCTTCTAGGAACTTATTTTTGCTCTTCTTTAAATCCTCCTGTACAAAACCTTTATTTTCCAACATTATACATACAACGGATGACTCTCGTAATTTCCACTTGAACGTTTAATAAGCATCTAAAATAAAAAGGGCAAAAACAGAGCTCTTGCTTCATTCCTTCCCATGCTGCCAAGCTAGTGTCCCCCATTTTTGCAACTCCCTCCCCTTCGCCACCACACACCCCAGTGAAGTGTTACTCAGGACAATATCCGTGGAGTCATCCTTGATCCTTCTTTCTTTCCAACCCCATATTCAGTTATCAGGAAATCTTGTCCTCAAAATGTACTCGTGATCTCATGTCTTCTCACCAACTCCACTGCTGCTCCAAGCCTCTGCTCTCTCTCGCTGGGCCACTGCACTGACTGCTTCACTGGTCTCCTTGTTCCTACTCTTTACTTCTGTGAGTCTGTTCTCCAAACCACTGTGTGAGAGCCTCTTTTAAAACATCAACCTTATTGTGTCGTTTCCCTGCTCACCCCTCTCCAATGGCTTCCCATGCCCTTAGAACAAAATTCGTAAGCCTCACTTTGGAAACCAAAATTTTGTCTAACCTGGCTCCCGTTTCTTCTCTATCTTGATTCCTTCCTCTCTTGCTTCCCCTGCCTACTTTTTCTGCTTCGGTGATACTGCCCTTCAGATTTTCCTCAAAAGGAAAGAGCGTGACAAGCATGCGTCTGCCTTAGGAACTTTGCACTTGCTATTTCCTGCGTCAGATGTTCACAAGAATCATTTCATTCAAATGTTACCTCTCAGAGAGAGGAGGACGCCCTATCGAAAGTGGCAGGCTGTTAGTATTGTCCTACCCTACCTATTATTCCTTCCTTGTTCTTAGGTTATGTACTTTGTCTATTATCTCTTTTTCCTGCTAGACTGGAAGTTCTTTGAAAGCACAGGCCTCACTCACCCACCTGACTCCTCATGGTATCCGCAGCACCGAGGACCAGGTTTGGACTTAACAGCGCTCAGTAATATTTATTAAAATGAATGAATCGTACATTTAAGACGGGTAAATTTATGATATACAAATTATATCTCAATAAAGCTGTTAAAACACAGACCCTTAATTATAAAATTGAAGAAAAAATAAATTCATTGAATAAACTAAAGCAATACTTAACTTGAATTGACTGTGCTTCCTAAAATAAAATAAAAAGTACTGATCTATAAAAATCAGTGTTTCTAGGTGTATGTCTGATTTCATCCAGTGAAAGGCTGTCTGTTTCTTTTTTAAGGATATGCTTGGAAGTGTGAGGCATTGTAATATAATATTTAATAAAAATTGCTTACATATTTGAGTGTTTTCTGCGTGCCCAGAGAATGTGCTAGTTTGTACATAAGTTACTCCATGGATTCCTCTGAGGCAGGTGCTATTATAGTTGCATGATGAGAAAAGTGTGGCTCAGAGTTTGTTTCTAGCCCAAGGTCACAGCTGTTACACTATAGTGCTTGGATTTGAACCCATACATTCTCCAGAACTAATCCTTACTAGAGACTGAGATAAAAGGACAGGAAAAAAAAAATCAATGAAATGGATATCAAACTGCCATTTTTTGTAAGCGCCAGGAGATCCCAGGATGGTTTTAACTCATGTTGTCTCCTTGCATTCTTCTTCGTTCCTTCTACCCTTGGGGGGCGGGGGGGACATTATGCCAAGATGATCCTTTTCCAATTGAACAGCCTTCACAGCGATATGCTATGTTTTATCACTCTGATAGGATTGTAGCACTTCTGTTTCAAACAAATCTTTCTTGGTGTCTACTAGAATATGTGCTTTCACTCCAGATTCACTTTAAATATAAAGAGGTTTATGGGCTCACCCCAAATAATCCAGTGTTGTCAACTCCTTTCTACACTGAACCGTCTACATTACTGTTGAACATAATCCACAGCATAAATTCTCTTGGCCTATCTGGCTGCTGCTCAAATCCCTCCAGATACCTTTCTCGAAAGTGGTCATATAAGTGGGGGAAAAAGTGTTCTAATTTAATTTAATGATTTTCCTGTTTACTGCCATTCAAAATTGACACCTGTCTGTGATCCCTCCATCATGAGTAATTCCCAACCCTGAAATGTCTTCCCAAAAGACAGGCCCACCACCCCTTCTTTGTCTTTGTCCTCATACAATGTGTCTTGGCTTTCCCATCCCTTCCATTCCCATTCCAGCCCTTTCACCCTGCCTTCTTCAGCATTTAGTTTGTAGTTTTTTTCTTTGTTTTCAACCTCTCATATCTGGTATGACCAACTTCTTCTCACTTTCAGTTACTACATGTTTTGAGACATCATTTTTTTGTATTGAAATAAGATCATCTTTCAACAGTGAACTACCCCCAAAAAGCTGTATCAACCTTGTGTTTAGGAGGGCTAATTAAGTTCGTGAACCTGTTGTAACGATGCTGCTAAACTTTTTTGATATCAGAGGGATTATTCATTATGAATTTGTACCAACTGGACAAACAGTTAACCAAGTTTACTATTTGGAAGTGCTGAAAAGGCTGCATGAAAAAGTTAGACAACCTGAAATTTTTGCCAACAATTCATGGCTCTTGCATCACAACAATGCACCAGCTCACACGGCACTGTCTGTGAGGGAGTTTTTAGCCAGTAAACAAATAACTGTATTGGAACACCCTCCCTACTCACCTGATCTGGCCCCCAATGACTTCTTTCTTTACCCGAAGATAAAGGAAATATTGAAAGGAAGGCATTTTGATGACACTCAGGACGTCAAGGGTAATACGATGACAGCTCTGATGGCCATTCCAGAAAGAGTTCCAAAATTGCTTTGAAGGGTGAACTAGATGCTGGCGTCAGTGCATAGCTTCCCAAAGGGAGTACTTCAAAGGTGACCGTAGTGATATTCGGCAATGCTATATGTAGTTAGCACTTTTTCTAGGATAAGTTTGTGAACTTAATTAGCCAACCTCGTATATAGTATTTTATGGTTCTCAAAGGTGTTTCACATGTCTAATTTAACTAAATCTTCTGAGCAGTATTGTGAAGTAGATATTACCATCACAATTTGAGAGAAAAGGAAACTGAGTCACAGAGCCTTGTCCCTTTCCCCATACTACCCAGAAATGTAGAAAAGGAAGTAGAATAAAGGCTTTTTTTGGTTTGTTTGTTTTTTATTTTTTGAATCATAGCATACCACTTGTCAACTTGTTGTAGCAGAATACGATAGGATTTCTATTGCCCATTATGGTAGCTATTAGTTACATGTGGGTATTTACATTTAATTAAAATGAAACAAAATTTAAAATTCAGTTTGTTAGTCACATTAGCTGCAATTTAAGTGACCAGAAAGCACATGTGGAAAGTGGCTACTGTATTGGACTGTGCAGATATTGAATTTTCCATCACTGCAGAATGTTCTATTGACAGTACTAGCTAGGTCCTTGTTATACAACTGATGCTGAGTAGTTGTAGAGAAAAGAAGAATTTCTACTTTACTGGCTTTCTGCAGTAGCATTGGGGAAGGACTGTATTGTATTCTCAGCTCATCTTAGTGGACATCTACTTTATTGTTTCCCAATCTGGGCAGATCATGCGAATTACAGATTCTTGAATGAATGAATGAATTCCTAGGTCTTGGAGGTGAATTATTGACTTCTAATCTGCTAGTTAGGGACCCCTGTTATTGACAAATCAAAGACTCAGAAAAGGTGAACTGACTGCAAGGCTCAGTAGACATCATCTACTGCAATTCTCGTATTTTATCATTGTAGAAATTAAAGTCCAAAGAGACAAAGTAACTTTCCCAAAGTCACCCAGTTAGTTGCAGAGCCGAGAATAAAATATGACTTTCTAATTCCCTATCCAGTGCTCTCTTCTTTGAACCAAACCGTGCTATTTAATGGTGCATTTGTAATCTCCCAAATCCTAGCCTCGATGATAATTAGGGAAGGAAGTTGGAGGGCAGCTTCTTCCTTTCTCTACTCGTGCCTTTCCTCCTTTAGGTATTAAAAATGGAGGGGCTGTTTTCCCAAGGCTATGCCAAAAGGGAACAGCCCTATGCGGCCCCCAAGACAGCTGCCCGACAGGTTTACAAACAGCCTTGCCTTGCATAGTGAGACCATGTCTCATCCCTTACCTCACACAACGTGTTCTGGAATATGTGTCTGCTGAAAACACCTGCCACACCATCCTTCTTCGTCAGCCACTACATGTAGCCCTCATCTCCTTTCCACAGTAGTTCTAAATAAGTCAGTGTTGAGTAGCTAGAGAAACCTTCATAGCCTCTTGCCTACTAAGTCATAAAGCAACAGCTGGGTGTGAAAATATAACCCCTGTCACTTTTCCAAACAGCATGAGAGCTGGCCTGAAGGGGCCCCAGGAAGTTCTTGGGCATGTTGTCATTCACAGCTGCCACCTGGAGTAACATTTTTCCTCCCTGAGGTTTCGGATGGCAGAGGGTTGTGATCTTTCTCAAGTGTTGCTTTTCTTCCTTATGACCCATCTGTCCACGCACCACTGGGCTTTTGCTCCCTCTGGTCTTAAATGTTCATATGTGACTGGGTGTGAAGTTCAGTGACTTTGGGGCATAACATCCCAAAGCTACTTGTTCATCACCCCTGGAAAGAAAGCTGAGATTTCTCAAGCAGAAGGCAAAGCAAGAACCCAGCTCCCGAGTTGACATTCTTTTGTGCTTGAAAACACTAGCTTGCTAAATTTGGTTGCTGTTTCTTTTTTTAGCAGGAGACTACCAAAGTCTGAATTTCCCATGCAGGGAAATAAGCATTAACCAAAAGGCAATGCCTATTTGAATTTCTTTTCCTAGTGTCCACTCTCTGTTGCCACTTCCAATTTGATTTCTTACTTATAACGAATATTTATAGGGTAAAATGGATTATGGGTTTCCTTCACACAAAGCAGAATTGAATAATTAGTTGTAAAAATCCAACAGCTGCCTGTGTTCATTTTTATCCGAGGAATCTGATGAACAGAGGCAGGAATGAATATGTTTTAAGTAAACAGCCCATTTTCAGAAGAGACCTTGATGCAAGGAGTGAAATAGAGTCTGGGTCCAACTGAGCTCTATAATGGGCAAGCCCGGCACCATCTGTCAGGGCCAATTTCCTCTCCCAGGGGCCCTGGCTCCCGGGGCCGAGCTGATAGACAAGCATCATTAGCTGGCTTGTGCACTAGGTCACACCACTGAGACAGGTTACCTTGTGTCTTTGGGGTGTTTTATTTCCTGCCCCCCATCCTGTTCCCAATTCTGGTCCTGAAAAAGGAAAATTGAATTTTAGTCTTAAGATTAAATGATGACAGTATGCAATCTGTCAGCTCCTTGCTGGCAGCCAAGCAGGTTTGCTAAATTAAAAAAGAAGGGGAAAATATGATCCAGCTCCTCTTCCTTCAGTCCTCTGGGCTCAGAAACAGGGGAACCCTACTCATGCACAACCCATTTAAGTGCAAACACCTCAAAAAGATGCTTCCTGCCTTTGCTGTGAGGTGTGGATTAATGAGTAGGCATGGAGATGTCATATATTCTGGCTAACATGCAATGGAAATGAGAGAAACTGGCAGGAATGGAGAATCAAAGAGACTCAACATGATGGTGAGTAGAGTGCAGGAAGCCACTTAGAGACTCGGAAAGCAAATGAAGCTGCAAATATACACGCTACTCCCTAGCCCCCCCCCCTTTTTTTGATCAGTCATCTGTTTGAACACCTCATTCAGTTGTACAGACTTCCTTGTTCACAGTTTTCTTACAGATTTTTTTCCCCCTTAACCTACCCAATATTGTGAGCCCTGCACGTTTTCCTCTTTCTCCAGTGGCAGCTGCCAATTGCTAATCTTCACTGAAGGATGCCCTCAACCCTGGCTTCTTGACCCTCGTGCTGAACTCACTTTATTCTCTTCCTTATCTTAGCTTAGGGCTTTCTCATGAGTGATAGTGACCTAATTTTGGACCTCGCTTTAGACACGTTCTGGCTAGAAATTTTTTATTAGTCAAATCTTAATGTAATTAATGTTCTCCTCTGAGATGATTCAATTAATTCTCTTAATAAAGGAATATACGTTTTGGACAGGGATATAATTGTAATTCTGCTGCATTTTGATTTGGAAGAAAACGGATGATTGTTAGAGCCCAAAGATACAGAGAATCGTCTAGATTTGGAGAATTGTCTATATGATGCCGAATGGTCTAGATTTCACTTATATAAAGAAATCAGTGCAAGTGTTACCCTTTCATTAGGGAACTGCTCCGAACTGTCTACACAGTGAATCATCCTGCAAAATGGGTGGATTTTAGTTTAAGGATCTTAGAAGCTTTCTAAGTCATCGTTATTGTTTAGAAATATCAGAAAGTAAAACGAGGATTTGGCCTTTTCTACCGATTTCTCAAATAACGTAGGTGCTCTGCGGCACTGGAGGAAATCATATAACCATGCAGACTGAGGCCTCTACAAACATGGTCTTTGAATCTCTGCTTTTGCACCCTTGTGCAAGTTCTGGTTCAACGTCCTCTTTGTTGCCTCCCCAAGGGTTATTTCAGAGCTCGAGCAATGCATTCAGCTTTTCCACTCTGCTGCTTCTCCCGTCCATTGTGCTGTGTAACCTCCAACTTTGCTGAGAAAATTAGGTTTTTAGACATTGATTCCCTTCAAAGCCCTGTTCCTACATACAAGTGTTTGAGTGAGAGCTTATCTTCACCTCCTTCCCAGCCCTTGGTGGGGGAGGTGGCCCTTCTCCACTCTGGTGGCATCCCAGCCTGCTTCCTTCAGGATTGGGGTCTTCATTTACTATCTGCTCTCTCTTTAGTCATATATTCAGCTAGTTCCCTCCGCTCCATCAATAAATGCGTTGTCCTCTTGCCTGCCTTAAATTTCCACCCCTCCCCTGTGTCTATGCCAGTGACTCCTTCCCTTTAATGAAAAAAAATAAAGGCTTACCCTTGCTGTTTAGACTTCCTCAACTCCCATGCACTTTTCAAACTCTCCACTTTGTGTGGGACTTTCCTGAGACCCTTTGGCAAAGGTCATCATTGACCTTGGAATTTCAAGTGGAAAGGATTGGGGGTGAGGGGTGAAGCGTCATCACTTTCCTCAGTCTTGTGCAGCTTTTGAAATTGCAGCCCACTGAGATAATAAGTGTGTGTATAGCTTGCTCTTCAAATCTGTGTGCCAAACACAAAGAGGGAGTTCTGAGTTCAAATACCACCTCAGATTTCTCTGGCTACCTAGCTTTAGGAAAGTTACTTGTTATTATTTTGGCTGCAAATTATTACTGCTATATGTTATGAAAATTATAAATAGCTAACATGGACTGAGGATTTACAATGGGGCAGGCAGGGGGCAGGGCTTGTTCTTTATATGCATTATCTTGTTTAATTCTTATAGCAACTCTGTAAGATAGCTTCTATTATTATTATTATTAGGTTGGTGCAAAAGTTATTGTGGTTTAAAAGGTTAAAAATAATTGCAAACACTGCCATTACTTTTGCACCAATCTAATATTATTATTATCATCTTATAAATGAGGAAATGGAAGCAGAGAGAGGTTAAGCAATTTGCCCCGTTAGTCACACAGCTAGTGAGTGGTAGAAATAGCATTCTTAAGCACTATTGTGTATTTTCTGTCTCTAAGTGCCCGCTTACTCACAGAGTTGTATATAAGGTAACATATAAGCTCCTGCACCAGATAGGCATTGCCTCGTCCATGTCCCAAAATGCAAACATGTAGTATGTCCCAAACCATGAAGTATTACTTTACTCTACTCTTCTGTGATTCCCTATCTTGGTTAATGGAGCAAATCCCCCTCTCTGGAAACCTGAGTCCATCTGGATTCCTTTCTTCCCCTGACTGCCCCCCTCCCCAGCCCCCCTGGATTGCAGCTCCTCTCCAGTCTATCTTCTTCACCTTGCTCACACTCCTCATCCTGACTCCCACGGTCCTTATACAGCTTAGGTCCACACCACCTCTCCCTGCTACTGTCCTGTTTTCCCAGCTGCCTTTCTTGCCTTGAGTCTGGCTATGCTCTCACTGATCCTTCACACTGCTCCCAGATGAGTTTTCTAAAACACAAATGGGAAAATGTTCTTATGAATTCACTCCCAACAAGACACATACAGGTTAAGTCACCTACCTATGCTCTAAAACATGAGTCAGAGCTTCAAATCCAGGGAGTCTGAATCCAAAACCTGGGCTCTTAACCACTTACCAACTGTGCCTCCCCGAGGACGACAGGGTACTTCCAACCAGAGCGGCGCCCCCTGCCTGCTCTCTTCTCTAAGGACTCCCTCAAAGCTTCCACAGAGATGCGTCCCCTGAACCTTGGCTTCCCGTCAGTTAGAATCAGACAACCACAACAGAACACATAGAATCCACCTACTTTTATTGAGCTTCTTCTTGTCCAAGTCTCTACACTCCCCGCCCCCAGGGATACTCACACCAGAGTCAATGTAGCATATTAACCACAAACACGAGTTTGTCAAATCCAACAGAATTGATGCCCCATTTGAAGGGAAAACAGTGGTGAAAATACTCCATTTTTGTCTACTGAAGGTATCACACATCATTTATTGATCATTTTCTAAAAGAACAATGGGAAAAATGCATGTGCCGAGTCACTAAGTAGTTTTACATTTGGACTAAAGTTGTAATTCAGAGAGGCTTTGTGAAGTGTTGGTATTTGTGGTTACCTTTTGTATGGGTTCATGAGTTTTCATTTGTTCTTTTCAATAATACTGTATAAGGTAGGAATTTCCATCCCTATTTTCTGAGTGATTTTCTGAGTGTAGATACTAAAGCTGAAAATACTCGACCAAGCTGCTTCAAGTCACCCTGTTGGATGGTGGTAGAAGCCATATTCTTATGTTAAGGCCCAAGCTCTTCCCACTGCCCAGCCTCTCGGAGATCTGAAAATATTTTTTTAAAATTCACTTTTTATTTTGGAATAATTTTCTATTTATAGGAAACTTTCAACGATAGCACAGAGTTCCTGTATACCCTTCACCCGTTTTCCCAATACTAACATTGTACATTTCAATAATACAATTATCAAAGCTAAGATATTAACATCTGTACGTTATTAAGAAACTCCAGGGGCAGGCCCGGTGGCTCAGGCGGTTGGGGCTCTGTGCTCCTAATGCTGAAGGCTCCCCATTCTATTCCCACATGGACCAATGGGCTCTCAACCACAAGGTTGATGATTTGACTCCCACAAGGGATGGTGGGCTGTGCCCCCTGCAACTAAGATTTAAGGACAGCAACTTGACTCGGTAAAAGTCCTGGAAGTACACACTGTTCCCCAATAAAGTCCTGTTAAAAAAAGAAAAGAAAGAAACTCCAGTCCTTATTCAAATTGCACATGCTTTTTATTAATGACCATTATGTGTCCCAGGATCCAATCTGGGATACTACATTACATTCAGTCATCATGCTTCCTTTGTGTCCTCCTGTCTGTGACACTTTCTTAGTCTTTTGGATTTTCATTACCTTGGCAGTTTTAAAGTATACTAGTCAGGCGTTTCATAGAGGTTGAAAATAATTTTTTTGATACTCAAAAATGTCACTTTTCTGCTTATAGCATGTTATTCTATACCCATTTGATTTTTGTAGACCTATTTCGAAAGGCAGATTTTCTGTATGTTTGCCTGGAAATGATTGCATATTTCTTCTTGACACTGTTAGGGACCTAGAACTTTTTCCAACACTTGTTCTTACCTTGCAAATAATTGTCACGCCTATTTTCAGATGAATGTAACACCTATCCTCATATTCCCAGGTCACTGGATCCTTAAGGTCTAAAATAGTAACTGAGATGAAAGCATTGCAGAAAACATGATGAATAAACATGCAAAATTAAGATAAGAGGCCATTTCACAGAGAGACAGAATAGTAGCTAAACTAAATGGATGTAAAATTTTAAAACAAAAGTTTGTTACTACAGCAAAAGTCACTTTAAATAAATTCTAGGTGTAGTAGAACACAATGACTTCTCCCAGAGTTCGTAATTCTTTATTGCCAATTACTTTGGGCTTCAGGAATATTTAAGGCTAGATTCTGGTGTTTCACTTCATGTAGTAATAGCTTATAAAATAAAATAATAAAGATGACAGTCTCCACGTGGTACCTGACACACAGTAGGTAGTTGGTAAATGTGAATTTCTTTCCAGAGTGCTTACCTAGAGCTTGCTGTGTGCCAGGTACTCTTCTAATGTTTTACACACATTAATTCATTAAATCCTTACTGCCACCCATTTTATAGTCAAGGAAATAAGGCTCAAGGAGGCTAAGTGAGTTGCCCAAAGGTACACAGAAAGTAGGTGGCATGGCTGGAATTAGAACTCAGGCAGTCTGGTAACTGTATCCACTCTTTTAACTGCTATTCCACTGCTTTTTTGTTATCTATACAGACCAATCTGAGAATTTAGCTTTGCACATAAGTGAATTTTCTTCAAGACGACTGAATTTAAAACAATTTAACCTTTTCTGTTGTAACTATTTCTAAAATATTATCACTTGTCTTCCTCACACACATATTTCCTGGTATCAGAGGGTTATTAATGGGAAAACCTGTGGGGAGCCCCAGAGAGCAGTTTCCAGGCTCTCGGCCTCACAAAGAAAGGTGCTGGCTCAGGTAGTAAATGGCCATCAACTGTGATTGGATGGCCATCAGCTGGGGCTAGTTGGCCGTCAGCTATAACCAGTGAGCCATTGGCCACTAATATAACTGCCGTGGCTACGCTAGCAGAAGATGGGGGGCTAGCAAGAAGGAGGCTGAGCCTGCAAGTGGTGCAGTGAGGGTTGCAAACAGTGTGGCTCCTGCTTCCTGTGTCTCCAACCCAGCCGCCAGCGAGAATATAGCAGTATGACTCCCTTACCTATGGCTCCGTGGGTGTTTCTTTTTGGCCTCACCCTGTCCTGCGTACTTGTGTGGGGAGCGGGAGCTGAGACCCCGTATCACACCCTGCATAACAACACCAAATGCTGTGTTTTGCTTAAATATTTTTGTTTTACTCAACTATTTTTGTTTTACTCTACAGAGAATGGTCGCATACTGATAAAGTGTTGGTGAGTTATTTTCCTGCTACTTTGATTTATCAGTGTCCTTTATCATTGTTACTTCTTGCTGCTTTAGTTGTCTGACAACTGACAACTCTAACAAGATCCTTTTCCTCCTTTTTGCCATCACCTGCTTCCAGTTTGCTATGTGAATTATATGTAAAATAAAAGTAAATGGATACTGAGAGGTACCCTGAGGCCTTCTCCGGTGAGTGCAGAGCATAGGAGAACATGTGATTTCTGACATAGATCTCAGTTGTTCACACATCACCTAGAGGCTTCTTTGCTTATTTCCTTGGCTCCACACCACTGAGATCGCTTCTGGAGAAGTGAACTAAGAGAGCACACATCTTGAACATATTGTCTTTATAAAATAGATAATTACCATTGGTTATGTTATATCCTCAACCAAATTACTAGATGCCGTGGCATTTGTGGCAAAAAGAAATTAATTAGGGGTTCATTTTCTAAATAATAATGCAGAGATGATTGATTGTATCTGTGGGGATGGAGCCAGGAGAGCACTTTTCAGGCTCTCAGCCTCACGTGAAAAGGTGCTGGCTCAGTTATTAGATGGCCGTCAGCTGTAATCAGATGACCATCCACTGTGGCTGGTTGGCCATCAGCTGTTACCGGTTAGCCATTAGCCACTAATATAACAGCCGTGGCTATGCTAGGGGGTTGGTTGGTTGGCAGAGAAGCAGAGGGCGGATTGCAGATTGTGTGCATCTCGCTTCCTGTGTCTCCAACCCAGCCGCCAGCGAGAGTGTAGTGGTGTGAACCCCGTATCTATGGCTCTGTTGGTGTTCCTTTTGGCCTCACCATGTCCTGTGTTCTTGTGCGGGCAGCAGGAGCTGAGTCCCTGTATGACACATGGCGCAGCGAGCAGCGTACGATGCCGGCCAGATTTTCAAAGGGGTAATGGAACAGTTTATACGTATGAAAGCTCAGATTTGGGAGGCCCGTGAGGAGCTGCGCCGGGAGCAGGAAATGAGATCTGCCTGAGAGAAACGTGACTCTCGGTGAATTGGTGGTCCTCTCGGGCCTTTGGATGGCATACCACTCTATTGGCAAATGGAGGGCGTCGCCTGCTTTTTGGTGGTCTGCTGCTGCTGTAGGCTCCAAGGGTTGTGGACATCTTACACCGAGGCCACCACCCACTCGGACACCTGGTGCGGCGAGCAGGATTCTGGCCAGGTAGGAATGGAGTATGACTCTGGGCAGGAGGACATGTGGCCCCTACACAGTGTATGGTACCCGGTAGCCACTGTTCTTAGGAGTTGGACCCCTGAGGAGGGGTGGGAGGACATGGATGGCTCTCTGGCCAGCGTGGAGAGGGCCCTGCAGGTTCTAGCTCAGTGGTTGCTGGAGGAGGCAAAGGGTACAGCTGGCTGTGTGGGCTGGATGTTCCTCACCACGTTGCGTCGTAACACAGAGGGGGCGCCGAGTGAAATAGCCCTGATACGGGACCAGCAGCCCTGGTGGGAGGCGCTGGAAGTTCGGAACCTCCAGTTAAAGGAGGTTCTCACAGCATTGTGTCATAACTTGGAGGAAGTACTTGCTAAAATAGCCCAGGAGCAGGACCAGAGACCCTGCCTGACTTTAAATATCATTTAAAGCTTTAAATATCATTTAAAGCTCCATTGCCATCCTCATCAGAATTGGGCCACAGTGTTTTGTTCTAGCTTAATGGAGCAACTCTGTCCTGGGGCAAGTGTTCTAACTATAGGTGGCATTACAGGGTGCAGGGTGGGGTGTGGATTGTTTCTTAGCAAGTATTTGGTGCCCTGAGTGACACATAGAGGTGATCTCAAACGATGCTACTTCCCATCCTTACTCCTAATTCTTATTAGTGAAACCAGGAAGGTTTGTTTTTTCCTTTTTGTCTTTCTCAGCACTGAAATTACTCCAAGTATTTTCAGATGGATGTTGGTTTTGTTCCTGGCTCATTCTGGTAGAAACAGAGAAGTTCTCCACCTGGGTAGGGCAGGGACCAAATTGAGGAGGAAGCTCTTTCATTTACTATTTGAGACCCAACCACATTTGGGAGAGAGTGACTGGATCCAAACCTAAGTGTTTGTTTTTAACTCTCAAATCTTTCATGGTCGGTGATACTGGTTACCTCTGTGACACCCCAAATATCCACATAGGGGAAGAAGCCCAACCGGGTGCCACTAGCGAAATTCCACAGGGACAAATTGTTCCTATAGCTTAGAACTTTTTCCACATAGGCACTAAATAAACCTGAAACAGTTTATTCCTAGTTCAGAGTGGGAGACTATTTGGTGATGGAGCATTACTTGGTTCTCAGGTTGTAAATATAACACTCAAAGCTCATCCTTTATTGATCTCATGCCTGCTGACGATGTTTTCTTCTATAAATGGAACTAAGTATCTCCCAAGTAGTCTTAGTTCATAAATAATAAATACTTCTATTAATTATGCGATTAGCAAACTTTTAGTCTGAGGTTTCATGAGATTATCAATTAACAAACGTTATGTAGAATTAAGAAATGAATGCCCACTTCAACTCCTTAAAACTATTTACTTCCTATTCTTTCACAACTTAAATCTCCTCAAATTTGATAAACACATTATCTGATTCATCTTTTAACCAAATTTAACTAATTTATTTCCAACCCCATCACCATTATTTTGTGGACCCCATGATCAAAGAGGTGTTCAATTTTGACAGAGTTACAGTCAAAGAAGTTTCCTGATAGATTAATTACTAATATTCAAGATGAATTGAGTTACCAGGAAACTTTCCAGCATGACTTTTTAATGCAAAAACAAGTGTAACTATACTTTCCAGAAATGGCATTGTGGTCCAACTTATTACCCATCAACTGTCCCTAGTTTTATATGTGATAGAACACAGCTATGAAATCTGGACTCTATTTCTGAGGTAGTTATCCAAACACAAGTAATCTCTAAAAATAGCAGTGACCATATATTAATAACCAATTAAGGGCATTAGTCTGTGCTCACTCCCTGCTTATAACTAATTCCTCAGTCAGCTGGAGAACTGGGCTGTGTTTGAATAACAAGAGGGAAAGTTCCTGCTGTTATTGTTTTATTTTTTTCTCAGCTGATTCTGGGTAACAAAATAAGCTTTTTTTTTTCACAAGACCCCAGAATAGATAGCTGTCAAATGCCACCTTTCATGGTGATATCTGAATAAGGAGTATGGCTGGTCTGTTACTCATAATATGGCAACTTTCTAAGAACATTTAGCTTTTTAAAAAATCCCATTCTAAAACATCGCCCTACAATTTTTGTTTCTTACTTTCTCCTCCCATTTTTGAGAATTCTTTTTCTCCTGTTTTCTCAATAATACACTCACTTCTTTCTTTTCTTCAGGTTCCAAAGCAGACTTACCTCATTATCAAGTATTTTACTTTGCCTAGTCCTCTATCAACTCTGTTATAACCTAAGGGTTTTATTCAGGGTGACCAGCACAGCACGTGGTGTGACTGTCCCCCTTTTCATAGAAGGGAAGAAACTGTTTTACTACTCAGCAGATTACAACTGAGTCCTAGTAGAGGATAAGAAGGGAGCTAAAATTTCTTCCTTCATCTCCAGATCTTGTGGGCTATATTGGATCATGGTCTTTCCTGAAACAAAGACTAAAAAGGGGAAGAATGGAAGGAAGGAAGAAAAGGGAGATCAATCATTGCTATCATGTATTAAGGACCTACTTGAAATCAGGATCTTCGTACACATTAGCGCATCTAATTCTACAACAATCTTACAAACAATGCTTATCCTAATTTTGAAGTTGGATCCTGTGAGGCTCAGAGAGTCTAAGCAACTTATACTGATACACCTAACTCAGAAGTTAGAGTCTGTATTTGATACCAGGTCTGTGTGGCCAAACACTCAGCTGCTTTCCACCATTCCATGCTGCCTCAGAGGTGAGAATGAGGACGAAATAGGCTTCTGGAGCACCCTCAACCCCTGCTGTCCTCACCACAGAGTTTCAGTGATTGAGATGGAATCAACAAGTCTCTGTGTCCCAGGGAAGAAACTAGAAGCCAGGATATTAGTGGAAACACTGGGTTCCCAGCTACTAAGGCAAAGCACTTCCAAACAGAGCTCATGTCTCTACCTACAAGGTATTGCTATTCAGATGTAAAGGTGGCTTTGTTGTTCACTGCCAACCAGACATTTTCATAAGCATTTTGGGGCAAAAAGCATGGTTAATAAATCAGAACTGATCCAGCCACAATTTTTAAGTTTGTATATGAGATGACTGATGATAGTAACAATTACAATAAAAATAAAACCAGCTCCCATTCACTGAGTACAAATCATAATCCAGAAACTCATATATCATTTCTAATTACTGCTAACAACACTATAAGGTAGATACCATAGCTCCATTTTACAGATGAGAAAACCAAGGCTCAGAGGAGTTAAGGAAATGCCCAAAGTCAAACAACAAGAAACTAGCTGAGAAGTAACTAGAAGACAGGTCTGTGTGTACCCAAGTTCCAGACTGTCCACTCCATTACAGCTGCCCCTTTCCATGCCAGGTTGGAAGGAAGCCTGGCAAATTTGCTTTGAGCGTCCATGCCTGGGAGCATTCAAATTCCAATCCATGATGAAACTGACAATTGAAAATCCTCTGTTTCATTCTTTACACTCTGTTTGATTGCAAACAATCCTGCCCTTACTGTTGAATATTAATATGCTTTCAATGGTTCACCATTACCTGGAATTTGACATCCAAATATATTTATTGGTAATGTGAAGGCCTCCACAGTCGGACCTCAGCCCACTTCCCTGTCTTATCTCTGACCGCCTTTTGACTAACTCTCTGCTCCACTGGAATAGTTTCACTTTCTTTACGAAACACCAAGTACTTGCCCACTTTCCGAATTTGTCCAGTTCTACCTGTCCTAAAAGCTGTCGCTTATTGTCCTATTGAACCCAACTCAAATTTTACTTCCTAAGATATCTGGAAAATTCAGATGAAGTACTTACTTTCACTTTCTACTTTAATAGTAATTATTTTCAGTATAATTCATTTGCCAATTAATGTCTATGGCTTAGAGGCATGTCTGCTTCCGGGCCTTGATACACTATTAACAACTTAGAAATGCTTAACTTTTTTAGTTGATCTCAGTTAAAGAGAAATCTCCTCCTACACCCTTTCATGTCAGCCATGCGGCACAAAATACATTGCGTGGCAGGTAGTAGGCACTGAAGACCTTGGACATGGTCTCTTTAGAAACACTGCATCATAGCTTAAGCCAGTAAGATATGTTTCTGTAATAACATCAACCTATTAGCAGAGAGACCCCCTGATGCCTGTTTGATCTGGATGAAAGTCACGGTTATGTCATTGATTTGGTGCTAACTTTCATTTCACCTGAAAGACTGAGACTGTAAAGAAAGATTTTTTAAAAAAAATAGACAAAATATAACCCTGAAGAATGAAAATGAAATTTGACTTGGAAATGAGTGATCGTTTTGCATGTTTCATTTATTTATATCATGTCATTTGAGTTATGATGCAGTGTTGTGATATGTACAAACAGTCTTTGGGAAGGACCCAGTTTTTCTCCCTTTCTTTGGATGGGTTTGCTGTTCTCCTTACCTCAGTTATGTATCCAAGATGAAGGAAATTTGGGGGTCATAGAGTCAAGGCAAATACGGTGACCACCTTCAGCCTTGGAGCCACTTTTCCACCGCTAACTCACAAGCAGGTGAACAAACAAACCAACCTTAAAGGAAGTGTCAAGCCCAGGTTGTTTATGGTTACAGACTCCCTGGGGTGCCCCGTTGCCCCTGATAGTTTTTTCAGGGAAGCAGTTCATCAGAATTATTGTTTAAAGGAATTCTTTTAACCCAAAGTTTGATTTCCGCCCCTTCCCCCATCCTTTTAGTTTCATACACAGGGTCTTCTACACTATTTAAAACTTAAAGAAACTTTTGGACAAGAATGCCGATTTTAATTATTACCTGAAATAACAAATCTTTCATGACCAAGGGCCAAAGCTGTCAGCTATTAAGGCTAAAGCTCCGTGTTTCATTCTGGTACAAATTGCTTTCCTGTTCCCTTTGACATACGCCTCAATTTTCAACTCAAGGTTGCTCTTAGAATGGACGTGCAATTATCTGGTCTTGTTTTACAGCAACAAAGGTCAAGTTATTTAGCAGATATTAATAACCATCATGCTCAGAGCATTCTCTCAGCTTACCCCGCATGCTGAGCTTTACCCTGGTTTCAACCTTGTGAAATTTTCATGGTGTCTATTCTGTACCCTAACAATTTTTAATGCATATCCATAGTGATAACCACTCTCAGCCAGATTTCCTCTTATTAAACCCAATCATTATGCATTAAAAAGGCATCACCTTATTTTATTAGGGTTGACAGTCTGTTTGAGCAATATAGAAAAAAATGTATCTGATTTTTTTGACCTCCCAATGCTTGAGAGCCTTAAAGAACATGACAAAAAGTGAGTCATGGAGGACACAGTGGCAGTGTCACTTCTAAGGCCAGGTTTCCTAGCAAAGAGGAAAACTGACATAATTCTAAAAAGAAAGCACACTACGACATCAAAAGGATTTTGCTTTAACTATTTGGCTATTTTAGATCTAAAGTGGGACCAGATATCCGGTTTTATATCTGCCTCTATATTTATAAACCTGTAATAATAGCTAATATCATGCCATATTCTAAGCACTGTCCAAAGTATTCATTATTTAACATTGATAACAATCCTAGGCTATAACTACTACTATTGTCCCCATTCAACAGATGGAGAAACTAGGGCACAGAGGGTGGAGTCATTGCCCCAGACCACGCCGCTAATAAATGATGGAAATGGCATTTGAACACTGGCAGTCTTGATCTAGATGCTAAGAGCTTAGCCGCTGCGTGCTTCTGCCTTTCCAACCTAGTCCATGATTGCCAAGATCTAAGCCAGAAGAGTCTAGGAAGGACAAAAATTTGACCAAGGTTTACTTCCTTTTGGGTCTAGCATCCATTTTAGGAGCATAGTTTGTGATTGGTCCAAGATTAGGAGCAAGGATCTGCACAGCGGCAAGCCTAAGAGGTCTGTTCTGGTCCCGTCATTGAAGGGGAAAGTTAATTCTCCAAGAAAAGGGAAACAAAGGTCGTTAGGTACCTATATGCTCACAACAACTCCATGAGGTAGAATTTCTTACAGCTATTCCTCTTACACATGAACAGCTCATAAAAGTTAAGTTGCCAATGGCCACATAGTTAAGATGACACATAAGTGGGGGTAAACCTCACTCCCCTTTATCACTATGTCCCTAAAACAGCAGTGCCTAAACTGAAGCAACAACAACAACAACAACAAAAAAAAAAAAAAAAAAAAAAAAAAAAAAAAAAGAAAAGGAAGGAAGAGAGGAGAAAAGAGAGTGGAAGAAAAAGAGGGAAATTTCTATGTTAAAAAAGTTTGGGAAACCATTGATTAATTAAAATTATGTAGGCTTCTAACTGTAGGACTTCTTAGATCCTTTAATATATTAATATGCATTGAAAGGATACAGAATTTTAGCTTGAAATAAGTTCTTCATGCTTTTTTTTTAACAAGATGTTATGAGAACAGTATTTTATGAAGTACATTTTGACAAAGCTACTCTAGAGATTTGAAAACTTTCTAGGCAAAATGTGTGGTTCAAGAATTCCTTTTGTTTCATTAGTGTCTTTAGAGCAAAGGCCAGGGCATACAGAATGGGAAATTATACCTACTTGATTTTCATTATCAAGATTGTGTCAGAATCATGAAAAGCATTTGAGGCAAGGGTAGCCTGAGGCAAATGTTTCATTTAAGTCAGACAAATGTAAATGTATTAAAGTCTGCATTTAATTTGTACCTAACAATGTGCACTTAAAAATTCGTCCTTATTGTTAACTATTTGTGTGTGAGTGTGTGTGTGTGTGTGTGTGTGTGTGTGTGTGTGTGTGATATTCTATGTCACAAAAGCCCAGCAAGATCCTCAACAACTTCACAGCATGGCTTATGTCCTATGTCTTTTCTCTGCCATTATGTTTACTGTATTGTGTCTCTGCTCAGAGTAAGCATGCATACATTTAATTGATTAATATAAGCCAGACGTTTCTTAATTTTTTAAAATAAATGATCCAGTAGAATTGTAAAGCTGGATCGGTTGACAACCTATTGGTGCTTTATAATGATCAAAGAAAATAGTGCATGAAAACACTTATTATTCCTGTAAAAATACTAATGTGATGTCACTTCAAACTTCAAACTTGTGGAAATTTCTAACACCAACAGTAAATCAGAAGCTGACTTTAAAAATTGCCCCATTCTTTGAGAGCTTTCTGGTCTTTAAGCCCTGTTGGGACTCGTAACAACAAAGTGAAACAAGTCTGAGATTTGAAATTGGCTTCTTCACACCAGATTGAAAATCTGAGTCAGTCTATTCCTGTATTTGGCCCATTGCTAGCCCTTTTTGGTCTGCCTCTTCCCTTCATTCACCTTTTTGTTCTTATGTGCATATCTGTTTTTCCCACCTGGATTCCAAGCTCCTTTAAGCCCAAAGACCATGAATTATCATGTTTGTGTCCCTCTGTCCTAGTTATCTACTGCTATGTAACCATTTCGTCTCCACACTTAGTGACTTAAATACAACACTCATTTCATTAAGCTTCATGGTCTCTGTGTGTCAGGAATTTGGGGAAGGGGGCTTGGTGGGGCAGCTCTGGCTTAGGGCCCAGTAGGAAGCAGCAGTCAGATGACGGTGGGAACTGGGATGGTGGGAGTGGGGGCTAGAGCAGCTGGGGGATGGCCAGGCACTTATCAAACTTCATGTAGTCTCAGGGCTTCTCCTTGTGGCCTCTCCAGATGGGCTAATTTGGGCCTCCTCCCACTATGGCATCCTAAAGACACTGAAACAATTTATGTGACCACTGAAAGTTTCAAGAGAGAGAATTCCAATGAGCAAGGTGGAAGCTGTCTGACCTGTTATGGCCTTGTCTTGGAAGTTTGACTGTGTCACTTCCACCATTCTATTGATCACAAGAGTCACAAAAGCCCACCCAATTTCGAGGAGTCAGGAATATAGACCACACTTCCCAATAGAAGCATTGAAGTCACATTTTAAGAAGGGCATGTGAGATGGGAGTTAATTTTGTGGTCAACTTGGAAAAAAATCTCCCACACCATCGGAATTTTTCATATGGTGCTTTGCAAAAGGTGAGTGCTCAGTAAATGCTTTTAAAATAAAACAAAAGCAATTTGCCTAGAAATGTGATTTAAGTGAAAGACCAACCCAACAACTCTAGTTAAAGAGACTTTGCTACATACCCTGCCTTCTCTATGGAACAGATACTGCAATTTCAAAAGCATTAACAGAAAGATGTCACTAACTCTGATCCACCCCGTTAACAACTGTCTTTCTAAGCTAGCTCTGGGTAATAATTATTTGTGTTACTTGTGGAGGAGCCTAGGTCCTTTGCTGCTTGATCTGTTTGCAGTGGATGTTGAGAATGAGCTGATCCCTATTCTTCAGCTTGCTCCATGTCCCCATTTTCCAAGAGTCCTACAGACCGTGCTAATTAAGAGCTCACATGTGTATGTTCATTATAGCTTTCATCAGCTCTGGAAATAAGGAGAGTCAAATACTTCTGCAGAAATGGAGAGGTGATTTATTACCCTAGGGCATTCCCACTTTGGGATAGAGATAGACGACAGTGGTGTTTGTCCAGCTAATTGAAAGATAGCACTCAAAGAGAGATCATTAAATAGACAAAACCCTTCTACTCAAAACAGAAAAGAGGCAAAGGATTTTCTGCAATATGAGGAGTCTTGGAGATTCTAAACTAACAATGTCAATTAAGGAAGAGGAAATGAAG
Organism: Rhinolophus hipposideros; assembly: GCF_964194185.1. NCBI lineage: Eukaryota > Metazoa > Chordata > Mammalia > Chiroptera > Rhinolophidae > Rhinolophus > Rhinolophus hipposideros. The sequence continues at coordinate 64,683,399 of NC_138055.1, read as the reverse complement.
TTATTTTATGTGGCTAAATTTGCAAAGCAAGTTAGTGCTATTCTGACTAACATTGTCTATAAATTCTCCTAACAGTGAGCAAAACAATTTCCGGCTAAAGAAAATCTGAAAAACAAATCAAGAAAGAAAATTTGAATTTTGAAAACCATGTCATCCTAGATTCCAATGGTATTCTAAGCCAGCATTTCAAAAATGGTCTGTGGAAGTAAGCATTTCACAAGAAAAGGGATCTATGAGCTATGCTGAACTAAAAAAAAACTTATATTAACAGATATTTTTGCTATGAGACTTCTCCATGCTTCTAATAAGCTAACATTTACTGTGAATACTTAAAGAAGGATAGTCAAGGAGGTATTTCTGAACTGCACACTTTTGTTCGAAATAATTCCTCAGGTCTGGAATATTACAGATAAAGCTTTGAGAAACTGAAATCTCTTACCCAGAAGGCTATACAATATCAAGATTTCAGTTTCCAGGGGGTGCCACAGCCAAAATATAGGCTAAGAGCTTATGAGGGATTCCCATGGTTCAGAAAGATACTCAAGTAGCCTTTGGTCAACATCCCTTTCAAATGATATTTTGCCCATTTTTTTTCCTTTATGAATACAATGAATGGGATAATCAACTCAATCTATAAAAGGACACTATGTATCCTGAATTAGATGACTTATTTTGTAAACTACATGTATTCTAGAGCATACTGTTATAGTTATTGAAGAATTATTTGTATACCATTTAGAGAAATTCTGACCACGGAGTTAAAATTCCTCCTATGTTTTCTGAGTTGTGGGACATAGTACCTCTATTCAAGTAAAACCTAGACTCTTAGTATTAGAATATTTAACATGCAACAAAGACCACAAAGATCAATTTACCATTTTGCTGTAACACAAGTTTGAACCTGGAGGCTGCAGGTATGAGCAAATCACTTAACTAGACGGTGAGATTTGGCAACCACCAGGGACCTGCAACTCAACACAGACTCTTTTTTATTATTAATTTTACGTATAGTTGATTATGTTTTTTATAGGGGTAGATAAATCAGCTATGGTTGCATTTAGCTATGAGTAGAGAAAACCTTTATCATCAAGGATTTGATAAGTAAAATGATGATTTTTGCTCACAAAGCAAAAAGTCTGGAGGTAGCAACTCAGTACCAGTGTACTGGTGTAAGGATTTCATCAGGGAATCTGGTTTGTCAGACTCCACCACCACTGACAAGTAGATTTTTTCCAATGGTCAAAAGATGGCTGCTGCATATACAGATATTGTAACTGTATTCTAGGCAAGCAAACGGGGAAAGAGCAAAGGATGGGATCAAAGGCATATATATGCATTTAAGCTTATTCCTTTTTTATCAGGAAATTCACACTTTTCTTAAAAACCCTATCATAGATTTCATCTTTCATCTCATTGGTCAGTGCTTTGTCAGATAGCTACCACTGTCCAGAAGATAACCTAAAGAAAATAAATAAAATCAAGGTGTGTGTGTGTTTCTTTTTTCTTTTCCCTTTAAAGCTGGAGACATTGCTGCCACCAAAAAATACCATGCTTCCCTGAAAATAAGACGGGGTCTTATACCGTATTTCCCCCAAAATAAGACTGGGTCTTATATTAATTTTTGCTCCAAAAAACACATTATGGCATATTTTCAGGGAATGTCTTAGTTTTTCATGTACAACAGTCTACATTTATTCAAATACAGTCATGTCATCTTCTGGAACATCCTCATAACGTACTAAATGCGTCCATCTGGCTGATGATCTTAACTGGGGCTTATTTTGGGGGTAGGTCTTATTTTCGGGGAAACACGGTATGTGGTAAAAAGTCCCATTGTCCTGTGATGAAAGGTGGTGACTGCTCAGACCTTTCTTCAATAGTCACACTAACTCTCAGGTATTCGTTGTACCTCAGAGTTTGCTAAGTTCCTCAGCCAGCATCCTCTCACCTGGTTCTAATGAGTTATTCTCACTCACTTATATAGTGTTTTTGTTGTCTCATTGATCAGGTCCCTTCTAACAATATGACTTCCTGTAATGTTGAGGGCCAAAACTTAACAGAGATGCAATTTTCATTTTGTTTCCCTGGTAATTCTAAAAGTAGATTCTGAGAGAGTCCTTTTGTGTGCATCTGCCAGCCCAAATAATTAACTTGTGATCAATTATAAGGTGCCTAGCTAGTTGGTGCTGTGCTAAGAACATATTGAGGTTTGAAAAAACAGAAAACAAACAAAAGACAGCACTTCTTTTCCATCATCCTTCTGTTCTCATTTTACCACTCATGTATATCTCCTAAGCCCTCCATTTCTGGGGTGACAACTTAGGAAACATGTCAGAGGTGCTAGATGGGGAAGGATAAAGGGGGTAGCAGTGGGAAGAAATTGGTATTTCCTTCTTCAATTGCTGCTGAAAATCTCTAAAGATATTGCAGTTATTTCTCTGTTTTGAAGTCCTAGCCAGGTAGCATCAATGTTTAGTGGGACTGATGCTTTCTCTTTGACGCGCATCCATTGCGAAGTGTCTTTCCTATTTTTACTGCTGTGCTGCTTTTTCCATTCCCTTCACAAGAGGAGATAATTGCACGGGGAATCACGGAAGTGAAAAATGTGAATTCTAGATATAGCTCACCATTACCTTTCTGTGGGTATGAAGTAGGAAAAGTTATGCTTAAACTCGCTAGGTTTCTGTATTGGTTATCAATTGCTGATTAACAAAATTGCCCCCCAAACTTAGTGACTGCAAACAACAAATATTTACTGTGTCACAGTTTGAGTGGCTCAAGAATCAGGGTGAGGCCTGGCTGGGTACCTCTGGCTCAAGATCTTTAGGTTTGAGACTATAGTCAGGCCAGAGTTGTGGTCTCATTTGAAGGCTTGACTGGGGGGTGATCCGCTTCCACACTCACTCATGTAGTTGATAGCAGGATTCAGTGCTTGCAGAATCTTAGACTGATGGTCTCTGGTCTTCTCTGGCTTTGCTCCCTCAGTTCCTTGCCTGGTGGCACTCTCCATTAGGGAAGCTTAGAACATGGCTGCTTGCTTCCTTCAAGAGCAAAGACTTTGAGAGAGACAGAATGAGAAAGAGTGGGCGAGATAGAAGTCACAATCTTTCTGTAATCTAATCTTAGAGGTGGCATACCACTGTTTTGGCTGTGTTCTCTAATTAGAAGCCAGTCATGAGGACTAGCTTACACTCAAGGTAAGGGAATTTCACAAGAGCATGCATAGCAGGGAGTAGGGGTCATGGCAGAGGGGGTGGGGAGTGGGGGTGGGTGGGGAACATCTTAGAAGTTGCTTTGTTCTGTCTCAATCCCCTTTGTGGAAGAATCCTACCAGCTCTATAAGCCTATAACTTCATGGTTCTAAGAATATGCTTAGAGTCAGCCCCTGAACTGTGAGTGTCCTGAAGTCGGAATCTGTTTCTTTTACCTCTATATCCTCAGCACCATCATAGGGTCTGGCCCATAGTGGGTATTCATGTATTTCATTCATTCAACAGATACTTATCGATCACCTACTATGTGTCATGCCTCGTAGTAGATGCTAGGGATGTGACAGTAACCAAGATAAATGAAGATTTTCACTATCATGGAACTTACCTTCCAATGGGGGACAGACAATAAACAAACAAACCAATAAATAAACCAGATACCATCACACAGAGAAAGTAATGTGTCAAACTAGGGAAACGTATTTACAATCTATACTACAAATATCATTTTAATGACCTTACTCTATGAGGAACTATATAAAAATCAGTAAGAAAAAGCTAAAAATCCAAGAAAACCTGTTTTTAATAAAAATTTGAGAGAAAAATAGGTTCAGTGACACTAGTTGCCTAAGATCTGGAGATTAAGACACAACTTATTAATTACTTTCATGAAATTGCTGTGTTGTTATTGTGTTTAATAATAACAGCCAGTGTTGTCCATGGTTTGGGAAATTGGACCTTCTCACAAACTCGTGGAGGAAGTGAATGTTGGTTTTTCTTTTCTAGAAGGCCTCCATCCAAATCCTAAAATGAATGCATAGCTTTTTTGACTCAGTATAATAAAAACTAGGGCTAAGAGCGTAGTCTGTGGAACCAGCCTGTCTGGGCCAATCAGTGGAGGTGCAGGCTAGTCAGCCACAGCTTCCTAGTGGCGGTGATGTTTGAGTTAATATGGCCATACCAAGTCTGAGATGGGAAGTGCTCAGGCAAAGGTGAAAAAGTTGTCTCTTCTGGGCAAGGAAACAGTGTGCACATTAGGGAATGTGAGGAAGTATGGGAGTCAGAGAGAGACAGGAGTCTGGACGATTCCCCGGCTTCTCTCCTGGGCAGCTGGCAGATGACAAAGTCATTACCAGGACAGTAAAACAGGAGGAGTTCTTACATTGTGTAGGATAATTAGGGGCTTCCAAGCTCTTTTTTTTGATTATGACTCACTTAGGTGAGGTAAAATACCTGGAGGTTAGATATGCCTGTCATATTTTAGAATTTTCTATGTTTCACTAATTGTTGGCTACTCATTACATGTATTACAAAGAATACATATTTTTTTTAAAAAAAACAACTCTTACTATGATTGTGTCTATTTATTTTTTCTGATACTCGTGTTCATTTCTTAAATGCATACAAATAGGAATTCTCATCTTTCTGGTGAATTGAACTTTTGATCATTCTATATTGACTATCTTTTCTTCAGTAATCGGTCCTTTATTACTATGGTTATACCAGCTTTCTTTTACTCGCATGATAGATCTTTTTCGTTCTGTTACTTTCAGCGTTTCACTACCCTCATGTTTGAGATATGCTTATTGTATGCTGCCTATATTCTAGTATTAATGTTATTTACAATCCATTCTGAAAATATTTTTCTTTTGACTGGAGTGTTTAGTCTATTCATGTTTAATGCAATTGTTGGATTTGAAAGCATGCAATTTTAAATTTTGTCAACTGTTCTATCTTCTTTTTCCTCTCCTTTCTTGCCATTTTTTGGGAATAATTAGTTTTTGTGGTTCTATTTTTTTCCCGTCTACGTGTCTGAGAGTTACACACTCTTTTACCATTTTTAGTAATTACAGAAGTTGCAGCATGCTTCTTTGACCTGCCAAAGTCTAATGTCAAAGTTTCATGTTCATTTACCCTCCTCTTAACAATGCCAAGTTAGAACTCTTAAACTTTATTCACTCCCTCTCCATTTCTGGGAAAATGTACTACTCTCTCTATATATGTTGTTTTATAATCTCCACAAGACATACTTTTGCTTTACACAGTCATCTCTCATTTACATTTATACACATATTTACAACTTTCCTTGCCCTTTATTCCTTCCTGCGTCTCTGACATTCTATTTGGATCATTTTCCTTCTGTCTCCCAAAACACTTTAAAAATGTCCTTTAGTTTAGATTGATTTGTAGCACATTCTCTGAGTTTCTATTTATCTGAAAATACCTTTATTTCATCTTCTTTCTGTAGGATATTTCAAGGGGTAAACGTTCTAAGTTGGTCATTATTTTCTTTCAGTGCACTAACGTTATTTTACTTTCTTCCAGCTTCCATGTTTGCTCTTGGTACGTCAGCTGTTAGTCTAGTTGTTGCTCCTCTGAGGGGAATCTGTCTTTCTTTCTCTGGTTGCTTTTTAGCTTTGGTTTTCTGCAATTTCACTATCTAGATTTCACTGTCTAGATTTGGGTTTCTTTTAATTTATTATACTTGGGATTCATTAGGCTTCTTATTAAATTGCTATCTTCCATCAGTTCTGGACAGTTTTAAGTCATTATCTCTAAATTGCCTCAGCCAGGTTTCTATCTTCGCTCTTCCAATAACAAATGTGTTAAACCTTCTCGTATGTCCTATGTCTCTTACTTCCTAGTCTACATTTTCCTTTTTTTTTTGTCACTTCATGCTTCTTCCTGGATAATTTCTTCTAACCCATCTTCTTCTCTTCAGCTGTTTTAATTTGCTTCTAAACTTGTCTAGTAAATTTTAAATTTTCATTATTGTATTTTTTTACTCTAGAATTTCTATTTATTTTATTTTTATTTTTATTTTTTTTAAATTAAAGTTTATTGGGGTGACAATTGTTAGTAAAGTTCCATAGATTTCAGGTGTACAATTCTGTAATACATCATCTATATATCACATTGTGTGTTTACTACCCAGAGTCAATTCTCTTTCCATCACCATATATTTGACCCCCTTTATCCTCATCTACCACTCCCTCCCCCCTTACTTTCTGGTAACCACTAAACTATTGTCTGTGTCTATGAGTTTTTGTTTCTTCATTTGTTTGTCTTGTTCTTTTGCTGTTTTTAGTTTTATATACCACACATCAGTGAAATCATATGGTTCTCTATTTTTGTTTTATTTAAATTTGTCTTTTCTGTTCCAAATGTCATGCCCATTCTTTATCTCCTTGAATAGACCAAACATTGTTTTATAATCTATGTCTGATAATTCTGATATCTGGGCTCCTTGAGAGTGTTTCTGTTATTTTTGATTGGCTGTCTCTTGTACTATCTTTTCTACCAATGTTCCTTCCCATGTATTTGAAAAATTACTTGTAAAAATAATTTGACACATAAAGTAAAGTTATCTTCTTCTAGAGAGGTTTTTATTTGCTTAGGCCAGGCATCTGGGAATGCTGGCAATCCAGTCCAGCTTTAATTTAATTTCAAAGCTTGAAGTTTCCTTGGATGCTCAGTGATGTAGAGCTAGGATATGGTCACTGTGAGGACTTGCTTTCAAATAACGTGACTCCTAGGGCACTGCTTTTAGGTCACAGTCCAAAACCAAAGAGTGGATTACATGGCTCCCACCTTTGGTGGGCCTTATAGTTCATTTGTTTTTGCCTTAGCACTGAGTCACCAGTACAGTTCAGTGTCTCAGTTGATATAGTGGATCCGTAAAAGTCGTCAGGACAAAAATAGCCCTGCGTGCTGTGCTCTTCTCTCTAGGTTCCCCTCTTCGTCTGAATCTCAAGCTGATAATTCCTATCTTATTTGTCTTTTGATGCTTAAAAAATTTTATATAAACACACACACACACACACACACACAAAGGATGCCACCACAATAATGCATACACTTTTTAAGAAAGGAAAAAACTATTGAAATTATAATAATATATACCAATAACAAAAGATGAATATAAGTCACGTTTGACTTTTGCAATGATAAGGGGTGCTCACAGTGGTTACCATCAGTGTAATTTTAATAAAGTCTTTTTCTTTCTTAAATTGTGTACACATTTTTTTGGCATCATCTGTATATACCGGGGTGCCAAAAAATGTATACGAGTGGACACTGGTGAACATTGCTCAAGCAGTAGCTCGCTGTAATCAGAAGTGTCAGGACACTGATGGTAACCACTTTGAGCACCTCTTGTAATTGAACAAGTCAAACATGACTTGTATTCATTTTTTGTTATTGGTGTATATTGCGTATTACAATTTTAATACAGTTTTCTTTTCTTAAAATGTGTATACATTTTTTATTATATATAAAATTATGTTTATAAACTATATATATAAATTTAGCCAGTTATCATGAGAGGAAGGTTGTTTTGCTTTTCCTAATTTGGCATTACCAAAATTTTAAATATAGAAATTTCTGTTTAGGGTAGTCTTCCCTTCTCTAGAAAATGTTCATCCTTGTGACTGAAAAAGTGTCAAAGAGTGTATTCTCCCACCCTTCATCTTCTCTTACAGCAGAGATACCACCTTGTACTTACTTTGTACGTAGCTTGTTACCCCTTTGGGGAAGAGAACATAACACCTCATTATAATTGCTCTTTCTGTACCCATAATTCACCACATATTTAGTCAATATTTATTAAGCATTTACTACATCACCAGATAATTTCCTAGGCATTCAGGATACAGGGTGAACAAGGCAGACACACTTCCTGTCCTCATGGCGTTTATTAACTAAAATAAAATAATAGTCCTTCCAGAATATGTTTCCAGATGAATTCACTAAAAGTATGTAGCTTAAAAATTGACATAGAAATAGCCTCCCTAATTAGAGTTCTTAAAGTTAAGCAATAGAAACCAGTTCTTCCTGACTGAAAGAAAAAGAATTTATTGAAATGATATGAGGTAGCTCACAGAAGGACGGGGCTGGCTGGAGAACCAGAGTTAGAATGAATGGTAGGAACAAGGGGAACCCGGTCGAGTCCTCCCCGCACCAGAGACATAACTCTGGAGCCCTCCAGAGCACTGCTACCCCTCTTATGGCCATAGACTGCATGAGCCATTACAGCTATCACTCTCTTCCACCAGCACACATTGTCCCACCAAGCCCCTCTGGGACACTAACCGCTGACTCCGAGCCTGTGTGTAAGTGTCTGCTTGGCTGAGCCTGGGTCATGGGGCCACCCTCGCCTCAAGAGAGGCTGGGAAAGGAAGGATCTGGCAAACACAATAAGGTTAATGGACAGCCAAAAATAATGGCAAATGTCTGCTTCACTGCTGTTTATTGAAAGTGGACTCTCCACCAAGTACTTTGCTTAGAACTTTAGATGCATCATTTCACATAATTTGCATAACAAACTTACTCCATTTTTACCGATAATGAAACTGAGACTTAGAGAGGTTAAATAACTTTCCCATGGTCCCATAGGCAATACATTCCACAGCTGAGTTTTTAAACCAAATCAGTATGACTACAGACCCCATGCCTAACCACTCCATTCCACTGCCTTCTCCCCTGCTGCCTACCCTCCTTTGCTAGATTTAGGCTTAGGTTCTTTTGCTGTCTGCTAGTAGGATACTAGGGCATCAATGAAATAAGACTCTCATTGTATATGATATTTAAAATAATCATTAAGATCAGGAAATCTCCTTCCAAACAATTAATCAACATAATCCACTAATGTGCTGATCGTTGAATAATGCAGACCAATTGCGGTATCACTGGCAACATAAATACGGTATATATGACTCATTAACAATCTTTTAAGATGCCATTTTCTTGGCTTGTTTAATGTCAGTCAGAAATAAATTTCCAGAAATGGCATTTCAATCCATGATATCATTTCTTCTCTCTCAGCCAGGAGGATGTAATAGGAAAAGGAAGTATAGCCTAGGATAAAATATATGTATACAAAGGCACAGATGCGATACAGTAAGTTGTATTCCAGTTCTTTTCCCAGCTAACCATTTTTTAAGACAGCCACTTAAACACTTACTGAGCATAAGAATCAAGGAAGAACTGTCTACCATCTAGGTTGCAACTGACAATAAACCACACCAAATCTTGAGAATTCTGGAAGTGAAGTTGTCCTTATCAGACTGGGAACTTTCACAACCAAAAACAGAAAAATAAAGGCAGTTTTGAAAGTTATATCAAAAGAGTATGATGGTGTAAAAACGAAAGTAGCAGGAGGTCTCTGAGGGAACAGGATATGCTAAAGCAGCCAACAGCTGAAGATATTATTAATACCTCGATGTCCTAAAGTAGAAGACATTTACAGTGGCTTTTTGGTTATGTGGCTCTGTGAAACAAAGAACCACCTGTCAGGTAACTGAGATGGATCCAGGTAAAAGATGAGAAGGAAAATAAAGTGAAATGAAGATTGTGAGACGTCAAAGAAAACTGACAGATCTGTGGAAAGAGAAGCAAGCCAAATAAGATTCTCATGAAACCATTTGAAGCATCGTTAATATGTCATGTGGTTTTCTGTTATAGCTATTTTAATGTATGTTATATAATTTTTAATATGGTAAGTCAAATAGAAATAAGTTTACATTGCCAAAAGAACTTTGGTTTAGATATTTCTACCCTTTTATAGTTTCTCTCTAATTGATGCCCTAAGGATATTTGTGCATCTAATTTCCCGAAGGTGATTTGACTTTTTCGTCTGGGCTTCTCTATCACTTCCAGTTTTGTTCCAGAGGGTAGACTGCCAAGTAGAGTCACTGCCACATAACCTTGGAAGAAAAGGATGTCTTTGAGAACAGAATTCACTGTGTAACTACTATTTTTGTCCAAAGAAACCTTCTTAATGTATATTGTGTAAGAACTTTTCTGGGCTCTGCTTCAAACTAAATTGGCTTAAGTTTTCATAAGGTGCACTGACAAGTGTTTAAGGCTAGACAATAAATCAGAAGCTTGCATTACTAGAGGAGCTATTCAGCACGGCGGAGACAGTCTCTCCTACCCTCCCCCAGAGTAAGCATTTTTCCAAACACATGATGCTCACTGCTAAAAGAGGTGACCTATTGAAACAGGAAGGCAATAACACGAAAACAGGCCCATTCTCTTTGGCATTAACTTTTGCACAGCCCAACCTGTACAACATTATAAATCATAACTGTACTACAACCAGGTAGAACGTTTGTTCCTGTCTGGATTAGCCTACCTTTGCTCTTTGCTTTCATAGCACAGAAAACATTTAGGTTTATTCTTATGACATTGTACATTATGTAACCCAATCGTCCTCAGGCTCCCCCGAAAAGTGGATACAAATGAAATCATTTCATATTCATGAAATAAATTTCCTCTTCTTGCCCACAGCTGCTGGAATATGCAAATCAACTCCCCCTCCACTATTCTCCCTCGCACCCATCACCATGGATTCTTTGAGTTCTCAAGTATCTCATATGCTATGAACAAGTGGGTACCTCTCAGGTCCCTATGTGACATGGCTTTTCTTCTTTTTCTTTTTCAGATCTCTCTTGTCCCTCTCCCCATAAAAGTACTTAAGAACTTCCTTTTATCCCCCCTAATGTTAAAGGTGCCCACCATGACCAGAAACGTCCAGGACAGCTCCCAAAGCCAACAATCCAAACATTCCAGGGTTTTGTTTTTTCATCAGCTATTTACTGAATGCCTATTGTTTTCCGGATATTGTGTGGGCACTATGGTACCCTTCCCATCCCTATGCCATACAGTGCCACGTGGGCCCCTAAGTGGCACTACTTGGGGTGAGTATTTTGGAAATGTCTTTATGAAACCATTTTTCTTTAGTTTTTTTTAAATTAGTTTCAGGTATACAAAACAATGTAATAGACATTTATACCCTTCACAAAGCAATAACCGCCCTCTCCCAATATACTACCCCTCTGATATCGTATATAACTGTTACAATTCCATTGACTCTCTTCCCTATGCTGTACTCCATATCCAATGACTATATATATATATATATATATATATATATATATATATATATATATATATAGTTGATATTCAGTGTTATTCAGTTTCGGCTTCAGGTGTACAGTGCAGTGGTCAGACATCTACACTGTGCATGAGGTGGTCTTCCTAATAAGACATTTTCTTTAATTTGAATTTATCACTCACTGAGCAGAGATTCAAAACAGTCCAGTAGCCAAAGCAGTGGAGAAAAGCATTCCACCCCATCCACAGACCTCATCCTGTTCTTCTCTATCAGGAGTCCTTCAATCAGACTAATGGAGAAACAAACCAACAAACATATATTTTCCTTACTTCTTTCCTAGAAAGTGCAAGTCAGTGCACAAGTATTCATGAGAAATGATTGTCAGAGAGGTAATTAACCTACTAGCTTCATGAATAGCTGAGCTCTTGATTTAGCTATGACATTCTGCTATATTCTGTTAGCACACTTAAATACATTTCTTAGCTTTCCTACTAGATTACCAATAACTTAAGAACTTGTAAACTTTATACTCTCTCTTTTCCCCATACACTACCTAAAATAGGGTCTTACATAATGTTATTTAATTGAATTGATAATGACCTTTCATGTGTAATCCTAGTAAATCCCAAGGGATGTGACAATCTCTTCCCAGAGTCACAAAGAAAACACAAGTCAGCCTTCATAACTCCTCTCATCTAGAAACCATCAAAATGTTCTCTGTATCTGTGAGATTATTTCTGGGTGTTTTTTTTTTGTTGTTGTTGTTGTATATTTTGTTCTTTAGTTTCCACATATAATCAAAATCACATTCTATCTCTCTCTGTCTGAAGCTCCACTCAGCACAATACCCTCCAGGTTCATCCATGTGGCCAGAGATGGCAAGAACCATTCCTTTCCATGGCCGAGCAATATTCCGTTAAACCTCCTCTTTATCGATTCTTCCGTTGACAAACACCCAGGCCGCCTCCACATCTTGGCCATTGTAAACAGTGCTGCAATGGACATGTGGATGCACATGTCCCCTTAAAATAACATTTTGGGTTTCTTCTGATAAATGCCCAGCAGTGGGATTACTGTGTCCTTCTTTGTCTTTTGTTATAGCCTTTTGCTTTAACATCCATTTTGTCTGGTACAAGTATTGCTAGCCCAGATTTTTGTTTTGTTTTGTTTACATTTTCATGAAATAATGTTTTCCATCCCTTTACTTTCCATCTGTGTGTGTCTTTCAATCTGAAGTGAGTCTCTTGTAGGCAGCATATGTAAGGATTTTGTTTTCTTGTCCATTCAACCCTCCTATGTCTTTTGATTGGAGCATTTCATCCCTTTAAATTTACATTGTTGATAGATATGTAACTACTGCCATTTTATTATTCATAATTTAGATCTTTTGTTTTTTTTCCATTCTAAAGATGTCCTTCTAACATTCCTTGGAATACTGGTTTGGAAATGACGAAATCCTTTAGCTTTTTCTTGTCTGGGAAGCTCTTTACCTGTCCTTCAATTTTAAATGATAGCCTTACTAGATAGAGTATACTTGGTTGTATGTCCTTCCTTGTCATCACGTTGACTATTTTTTGCTAATCCCTTCTGGCCTGCAAAGTATCTGTTGAGAAATCAGCTGAAAATCTTATGGGAGCTTCCTTATAACTTATTAATTGCTTTTCTCGCTTTTTTTTTTTTTTTTTAGGATTCTCTTTGTCTTTAAACTTTGCCATTTTTATTATGATGTGTCTTGGTGTGGGCCTGTCTGGGTTCATCTTGTTTGGGACTCTCTGCACTTCCTGGATTTGTATGTCTATTTACTTTACCAGATCAGAAAAGTTTTCAGTCATTATTTCTTCAAATAGGTTCTCAATCCCTGGCTTTCTGTCTTCTCCTTCTGGTACCCTATGATGCAAGTATCGTTACACTTGATGTCCCAGAGGTCTCTTAAACTATCCTCATTTTTTTGTTTTTTTTGGACTTTTTTTCTTTTGCTGTTCTGATTGGGTGTTTTATGCTGTCGTGTCTTCCAAATCACTGATTTAATTCTCTGCCTCATCTAGTCTAGTGCATTCTTCATTTCAGTTATTTTATTCTTCACTTCTGACTGGTTCTTTTTTATGGTTTCTATGTCCTTTTTTGTGCTTTCTCTCTCTTTGTTGAAGTTCTCACTAATTTTGTTGACCATCCTTATAACCATTTTTTTGAACTCTGTCTCTGGTACGTTGCTTGCCTCCATTTGATTTAATTTTTTTGAAGTTTTCTCCTGTTCTTTTATTTGGGACATATTTCATTTACTCATTTTTGCTGCCTCTTTATATTTATTTCTATGTATTAGTTAGGGTGATATATCTCCCAGTCTTGGCCTGGTGGTCTTATGTAATAGGTCCCCTGTAGGGCCTTGGCACAGTCTCCCTGGTCACCTGCTTTGGTGCTCCAGGAGTGTCCCTTGTGTGGCTTTTGTGTATCCTCCTGTTATAGTTGAGCCTTGATTGCTATTGGCACATCAGTGGTGGGAATGGCCCTCATGCTGACTGGGTGTGGGGTTTGGCTACATTCACAGATTATGGGCTGCTGTGCAGGAGGCTTACCACATGTGGTGGGATTTGCCCTAGCAGGCTCTGGTGTCTGTTGAGGCAGCCCTTTGTGTGGTGCTTGTGGGGCTAATTGGGTGGTGCTCTGCTGTGGTCTGAAGTCAATCTTCAAGTATATTGGTTCTGGAGCCTCTAGGGAGGGGCTGCAGTGCAGGCCCAGGTCACCTACTGCCTGTGACTGGCCAGGGACTGCTTGGTAGGAGCTACAAAGCAATCCGTAGTTCTTTGCTGCCTGTGCTAAAGTTAGAGGCACATGGAAGAGGCCACCCTGCAAACCCAGGATGGCTGCCACTAGTACCACCCTGGAGTAGCTCTGCAAAAAGCCAAGACACTAGGTGGCCTGCTTCCACCTGCCAGCTTCCTTAAGGTTCAGCCTCTGATAAAGCCTCATGTGACATGCAAGTTGGGTGAGGCAGGGTATCAGGGAGTCATTAGGGTGGGAAGAGTTGTTGCCACCAGGTTAATGTAGACACTGGTTTGGTGCCAGTGGTGAGCCTGGGACTACTCAGGAAAAGTGTTAGAGCACATCAAGGCCAGTTGTCACCCACCTGGAGCCCATGGACTCTAATAGTTTTCCAAGAAAGAGTGCAGTGAGGACAGGGCTGGCTGTTCAGGGAGAAAGTGCCTCTGGCATTGGGGCAGTTGGGTGGGTCAGGCGCCCAGTGAGTCAGCAGGGTAGAACAGTGGAGCTCACCAGGCCAATCAGATTCAGATTTGGCCTGTGGAAGCAGGCTCAACACAGGAAAGATGGCGCTTGCCTGCCATCTGCACTGGAGAAGGACCACACACAGGGACAATGGAGACAGTTCTCCAGCCCTCACCTGAGAGCCACACACCTCAGTCTGCCCCCCCGTATACCTCCAATGCCTCTGAGTCACCATCTCTCCACTGGAGCCCCAGGTGAGTGCCTATGTGTAAGTGAGCCTGTGCACCATTTAATAGGACACGTGGAGTCCTGCAGCCTTCTGTCCCACTCAGATGGTCAGAATCCCCAGTGTTTTTCACAGCCAGATACTGTTGGGGTTCCTTTCCTGGCCCCTGTACTCCAGGCTGGGGAGCTTGGTGTGGGGTTAGGGTCCCTCGTTCCTCCAGGGGGAACCTCTGCAACTGAGATAACCTTCCTGCTTCTCAACCACCGCATAGAGGTTTGGGGCCTGTTTCGCGTCTTCATCCCTCCTACCAGTCTCAACATGACTTCTTCTTTATATCCTTAGATATAAAAATTCTGTTCAGCCAGACTTCAGATGGTTTTCCAGGTTGATAGTTCTATAATTTAGTTGTCATTTTAATGTCTTCATGGAAGGAAGCAGGCACAGTGTGTACTCTGCCATCTTGGATCTCTCTCATTATTTGGGTCAGTTTTTAAATTAGCATTATCATCTGGGAGAAAAAAGGATAGTTCATATGCTGACTTGGAATTAAGTCTATAAAAATGATACAGTAGTAATTTTTCCTTGTTACACAGTGTCTTTGCTTTTGCTTTTCTGATTATTATTTTCCAAACTTAAAAGCAAAGTTGAAAGTGAAAATTTTATTTTTAGATCTTGTTAGCACTGTTCTCCAAAGAAGAAAAGTTCTAACACAAAATATGAGTGGCTACAAACGATATTTTTCTGCAGTATCTTGACAAGCTATTTTTGTGATATTTTTGCCCTTTTAAGCTCTTGTGACCTCAATCAGCATAGAATTGTCAGGCGGAACCTGAGAGCAAATTTTAAACACTGCACTCAACCAGTGTTTAGAAAAACAAAATGAAGTGAGCATTCTATCTGCATACTTTTCTGTGAACTCCTCTATGCTGTCCATCCACTTGCTATGATCATGTACTACTACGTAAAACAACAACAACAACAACAACAACAAAACTGCAAAATTTATTGGCTTAAAATAACAGCCATTTTATTATCTCTCATGATTTTGAGGGTTGACTGGGCTCAGCCGGGCAGTTCCTTTGTGATTTTGGTTGAGGTTGCAATTATCTGAGGACTCGACCGGTCTGCAATGTCTAAGTTGGCTTACACATCTGATGGCATAGCTTGAAGGCTGATGCAATTTATCTTTTATCCATCTGAAATCGGATGCTCAGACAGCTGGGAGTATCCCCTCACTTTCTTTTTCTCTCTACTTGGTTTTATGGTCTCTTCTACTCTTCATACGGCTTCTCCAGCAGAGCTTCCAGAGAGACTTAGGGCTCCCACAAATAAAAGCAGAAGCTGCCAGGTCTTCTATGGACTTATGTGTAGAAATTCCACATTCTATTGGTTATAACACTTAACAGGGCCAGCCCAGACTTCACACGGTAGGGAGTGAATACTAGAAGATCTGGCTCACTGCAAAGCATCTTTGGAGATGTGCTCCACCACACACAACAATTCACTCAAATAATTCAATGTCCTCTCTACTACTGTAGCAAGCGTTTTCCTTAGATCTAGATTATTGGTTTAACCTGATCTTTTTTTTCAGTTGAAAACTTTCCTAACAGTATCCAGCACTATTGTTTTGGCATCATTACATTTTTCCCCCCTGAAATAATTAAATCAATGCATACTTTCCTATAAAAACATGAATATTCACTATTTTAGATGGTTTAGACATTAGAGGCCTGACATTAAAGCTTTCCCAACAACTGGCAAGAGTGACAACCCTGATAAAATAGAACTATACCTTCTTAGACCTAAAGACTTAAATCGGAGTTTCCCCAAGAATGTTTCATATATATTGGTGATACAAGTTATAGATGCTATTATATTATGTCAGCAAGGAGTTTGGAGGATATGCTAGGTTAAACAAAGTTAATGAGTTGTTGTTGTTGTTGTTGTTGTCTTTAAGATGAAATTTGTTTGATCTTTAACATGCAAAATGGGACTGAATAGGTTTTGTTTCCATAACTTATTTGTACGTGAAACTTTGTGTCCCAAAAAATCCCCAGGAACTAAAGTTCCACCAAATACTCTATGGGAAATGATTCTCTAAAACATTTGCTGTGAGGAATGTTATTACCACCCAGTGCTTTTATGACTTGGTCCGGGTTGTAAATTTGTGCTCAGGCTGCCATATTTATGCTCCATGCTTTTCAAAAATATTTATCAGTGTAAAATAGTATATCCCTAACACATGGGAGTTACAGTAATTATGTTAATAACTGATAACATTTATTGAACATTTTCTATGTGCCACATAATGCACTAAGTACTTTATACCCATGTTATAATGCACTAAGTACTTCACACACATTATCCTATTTAATTTTCATAATAATTTCACAAAGCAGATATTATTATTGTAATCTCCATTTTACAGGGAGGAAACTGAATCATAAGAAGACAGGCAATTAAGAGGTGGAACTATGACCTGAACCTCTGTTTGTATGACTCTATGGCCTGTGAGCTTAATTAACTACAGTTCCATACTGCCTTCTCTTCTGCATATCAAATCAAATTTTCAGTTTCTAACATGAATGTTTCAGTTTGCTTTGAGATTTCACAACTTCAGAGGAAACTAGTATTTATCAAACATCTAAAACATGACAGCCCTTGTAATTTTATATATATTTATTAGGTGGGTTAATCCTTACAATAACCGTAGAAGAAAAGTATTGAACATTTTGTGAGAAAAAAAAAAAAGCTCTTTTCGTTTGATAGTGAATGAATATTTTGCCATCATAGAATAAGCAGCTCATAAACCACTTCAGATGATTTCTGAGACACTTACTCAGTTTTGAAGTAGAAACTATCATCCTTCATATTCCTCTAAAGAATTGCTTTACTGAGTTACCCAGAATATCCAAACTGATTTTAGCTTAAATAAGCTCCTTATCCAGCCTATTAAATATCTATTTGGAGTCCTAGTGAAAATTATGTAGCATAATATGTTTGGGATCCATACTTACTAAATTCTATATTCAGGTGATAATGTATATCTTTGTAAATTATATGTAAATGTAAAATAAATGAGTGGAAATTAATAGCATGGCTTGAATCTACACATCTTTGCACCATGCCAATATTAAAAGTATAGCAAAATGGCCAAAATCCCCATAGAAATATACTTACTTTTGAAGCCATTTCAACATGGCAGCCTGAGCACAAATTTATAACCCAGGCCTCTGAAGGTCCACTGAAATAGAAATATAGAAGCACAAAAAAGAATAAATAATAACAGTAAAGTACTTTAGATGAGGGTGAGAAGAACAATGGTCATTAGTGAATGAGAAATTTTAACAAATATCTGGAAGACAGGAGGCAGATGGAAGCCTCAAAGCAGATGAAACAGCACAGAATTCCCCACAGAGGGTCTGCAGCAAGGTGAGGTGGGAGCTTTTCTACCGATAGCAACATCGGGATGACCCCAAGCTCAAAGTTCATAGGGTTGAAGGAAACATGAGGCTGATTACCTGTTCTTTCAGTCCATATGTGGAAACTAAGATCTGTATATGAAAAACTATTTTCATACATTTAGCCCTCAATCCCCACCTCTCCTCCCAGAGGACAATTAGCCTAGAAATACTACCTAGAGATTAAAAGAATGGACTGTGGAACAAGGTTACCTGGATTGAAAACCTGCTTCTTCCATTTACTGGCTGTGTGACTTTGGGCAGCTTATGCCTCCATTTCATTGTGTATGAAAGGGGGATAGTAATAGCATCTAACTGAAAGGATTGTTGTGAGTAATAAATGAATTTATATACGTGATGTTCTTAAGACAGGGCCTGGAACATGGTGCTACACCAGCATCAGCTATTGTCTTTATTATCATCATTAGCATCATTACCTCTAGAACAAACCTCTTAAATAAACCACAGGAGAATAGCTGTGGGAATTGGAGTCTGAAAGTGAAGCCCTTCTCTACCTGGAGTTTGGAGGACTAGTACCTAACTGCTGGCTCCTTGCCCATTAGCTGAAATAATCCTGTCAGAGAATTCCTCCTCCCCAACTACGTAGGGCTTCAGTCAGACTTCCCACTAAAGGGAAAAAGGTATATATCAGGAAGTGGACCTACTAATAAAGAATAAAGCATACCCACCCCAACTAGTCTGTCATTTGTTCTAAATATGGATAAAAAAAACCAAGGGTCACTAAGCAGAATTCACCAGCATCTTCATTATTTTATCTTTTTAACATTTTTAGTAACCAAAATAATTGCATTTCAATTGTATTTCATATTCAACCAAAATATTTTGTTTCATTTTTATTTTTTCCAGCTTGATTGAGATATAATTGACTTACAACATTCTGTAAGTGTATGGTGTACAGTGTGGTGATTTGATATATGTATATATTACAAAAATGATTATCACAATAAAGTTAGTTAATATATTCATCATGTCACTTAGTTACAAATAGCAAAAGCTGATCCCAAAGGAATTGGAGGTAATTCAGGGAGCAGAAGAGAAGTTTTAAAACAACAACAAACTCCAATTAGAATTCTCAGAGAGAGTTGAGAAGATTTTGCAACCATATATATTCATAAAAGAAACCAAGAACAACAAAAAGGAGAGCTCTTGGAGGTTAAAAACATGATCTCTGAAAATTAAAGTCAAAAGAATGCTAGATTAAAATCAAGATTTCCCAGCATATAAATTAGCATGAAGACAACAAGATAGAAAATGAAAAGAAAAGCCTTAGAGGGCTAATTTATAATGGTTCCACATAAAACTAACAGGTTATAGGACAAAAAAGGAAGTCAAAATATATATGTGTTACCAGGAATTAGATCGAAAGACATGTCCGTGGCTGAGGAAGGATTTAATGATTCATATTGAAATGGTAAGTGAATGCCAAACCGGGGGAATGAAGTCCTTAGTGCTCACATTCTTACAGAGTTTCAGGATACTAAACCCTAAGAGAATATCCTAAAATAAAAACCCAGGGAGAATAATTATGTTCACAACAAAGCAGTGAGACCCGGGTTGGAATCAGCCACAGGAGATGCTAAGTGACAACGCAGTGATGCCTCCCAAGTACCATTCATTTATCTTTGTTTGTAACATGTGGGGGTACTGATTGTATGGCCTTTGTTTCCTCAGCCACCCCAACCCAGACACAAAGAAAAGATCATAAGGGCAATCCCCAAATAATAGTTTTTCTTCTGGTTTTCTTCTGGTTTGGCCCCAAATAATAGTTTTTCTTCTGGTTTGGCCCTCTTCAGCAAGATCTCCAGCTAGCCTTCAAATCCTTCCCAAATATTTTAGGATTTCCCCAGCATGACTTGCATATCGGTCATTTTGGCTCCAGGAGGTGACCACACATTCCGTTTCTCCTGCAGATTACCCTTTGGTGAGGTCTCTTGTTACTGTCAATGCCAGTGTCTGCCAGAAGGTCTGCCACTGATAATTGCCCGAGCCAGAGAGGCTGGCACAGTACTTAACTGCACAGACTATATCAACCGACTTCCTGCACTTGAATCCCAGTCCAATCCCATACTAAAAGTATAATAACCTTGACCTCTCAAGTCCTCAAATTTAACATCTGTAAATTAGAGACAATAATACTATGTTTCTCTGAAAATAAGACCTAGCCAGACAATCAGCTCTAATGCATTTTTTGGAGCAAAAAATAATGTAAGACCCAGTCTTATTTTACTATAATATAAGACCAGGTCTTAGATAATATATAATATCATATCATATCATATAATATCATATAAATATCAGGTCTTATATTAATTTTTGCTCTAAGAGACGCATGAGAGCTGATTGTCCGGCTAGGTCTTATTTTCGGGGAAACACAGTAACATTTATCCCACAGTGCTTTGTGATGATGAAATGAGATAATTCTGTTGAAGAACTTATCGCACTGCCTAGCATTCAGTATACTTCAGTATACTAGCAAAAACCAAATGAAATCTCATGTGTCATGCCACTGAGACCAACGAGGGCACACATGCAAAATGCACCATCTCCCATCAGTACGAAGCTGCTATTGCCTTGGGTAATACTTGACTCAAGTGAGCAGTTAACATAATTCTCTTGATTTAGACTCCACTTGCATTCTACTTTAAGCACCCATTCTGAGTGGTGATAGCAATGCAGTGAATTTAAAGTCCTGCTTCCACTCCCCAGGTGACAAGTATATTTCTAGGGGATTACATCCACGTCTCTGTTGTCTGGGAGTGGAAGTAGGTGGCCCCTTGTACTTGGTTCCCCCACTATGATGTACTTTGGCTCCTCTAAGCTCATCTTCAATGAATTTAACTGCTACATCTCCCTGACACCCAAACTAAAAGCCATTCAGACCTAGCTCTTTGACAGCTACTTACGTGCCACTCTAGTGCCTTGGAGAACCTTCTGGGGCTGACGTTGGCCCTTACTATCACCGGCTCCATAGTGAGTTCAGGGGAAATTGTTCTACAGATGACCTGGCCACTTAGGCAGGTATCTCAACTCTTGCTTGTTTCTCAAGCCCAAAGGATGGGCATAGATGCCCTCTTTTCAGCTCCAGACTCTGGATTTATCTGGATTGTTCTGTCCACTTTCTTCTTTGGGGATTCTGGCTGTGAGTTAAGAGAAGTGATGACATTGTAGGTGCATTCTAACCTCTGGTGGCATAAACCTAATTCAATGGCTCTGTGTGAAACCCTCTGCTTGAAGCCCCTTGTCCCAGGGTCAGTCCCATTGCCTGATTATGCACATGTCATGAACAACACATTGAGAGATCCACTCTTAGCAGAGGTTTTTTTTCCTTAGCAAACAATGGCTGCTCTATTTAATTTATATCTAGTGGATTATACCCAAGTTTAAATCCGTCATTTTTTTTTCCAGAAGGAAATGAACACAAAATCTTAAATTAGTGTGCTTAATAATAATACTAATAGCTACTGTTTGTAAACTATTCATTATGAGCCGGGTACTGTGCTAAGGTTGAGTTATCTTTACAGTCTTGCGAGAAAGGAATTCTGATACCCATGTTACAGAACAGATTACTGAAGTTTAGAGAGATTAAACTTGTCCAAGTTCACAGAGCCAGCAAATAACAGAGCTGTAAATAGTGGTGTGTCCACCTGAATCCAAAGCCCATGCTCTCCACCAATATTTTAAAATAATAATAATAGCAATGGGACCTAATGAGAAACTTAGCTTCGGTACTCTTTTGTTTTCCAACAAATTGCATGTTAATCTAAGTCACATGTTCCATTAAGCCTTTGTAAAATGAAGGCAATGGCAACAAAATAGAACTGGTGTTAGTAGAACCGTTTGTAAGAATAAGGAAAAGAAAGTCCCATGAGAATTTTCTATTCTCTAAACATGCACAGAAGCTTTTGGAGGACACGTAAAGCAAATTATTGAAATTTGGTGGGCTGGTTCTATTTAAATCTTCCATGAATGTATTCACTGGGCTGCTCCAGCACAGTGATAAGGGATAGTCCCCAGCTGATAATTAAATTAAAAAGTCAAAATTTCTGATTTGAATATTAAATGCTAATTTATCTCTTTGTTGGTGTTTGTTATTGTACCCAGTAACATGCATTCATTTGGCCAGTTTCCCTTGGGGCTTCAGTTAGCAAACTATCTGGGGAGGGGGTGGTCTTTGGAAATTAAAAATTAACAAACCAGATTCAACCAGTAAGTGGTAAGTGACACATCACTGTTCAGAAACTTTTACGTTTTTAACAGAAAATAGAATCCAGCATCGACACCCTTTTATAAATCTGATTAACAAGATATTTTCTCCAAGTAGATGGAACATGAAACTTGCCGCTCCTTGGAATCAGTTGTCTAACCGAGTTTAATATTTCCATTTGGTTTTCCGCTGTTATTATTATTGTCATTTTTAAGTTACACACTACAGCCATAGCGTATGCCTCTGGCTACATGAGGAAAGAAAAATTCAATGTTAGTGTTTGTCTTATTTGCATTTCACTTGAAGCAATTTGGTTGGCCACATGGAGTGAATAAAGCTGTCATGTTATTATTTTTTTTTCAAAAGAACACAATAACTATAATGGGCCATGCATTCATTACAGAGGAGATTAATTTTTTTCTTCCATTGAATAGCATAAAGAGGGGATAATTTCAAACTGAATTGTGCCTGGTGAATCGTGATATACATTTCCAACCTAGGCATATAACAGGTCCCAGATTTTCTGTCAGTGTTTTCCAAACATTTAATCTTTTTTGAAGGCTATTACTCAGAATGCAATAAAAACATTTTATTTTTTATTTTTTTTCTTATATATACTAATTTTCTGCAGGAAAATGTGAATTAAAATATAGACTTTGACTCTCCAAAAGTATTCTCTTGTTGAATACTTAGCTTTCATTATTCCTTAGGGACTTGAATTTTCTCTTCCTTTTTTTCTCTTTGTATATTGTCTCCTTTACATTGTCAGCTAACGTCTAGCCATTGTGGAACCCTTCCTTATGTATTAGAGACCTTAGCTATATTCATACCAGAATTCAGAGGTGCCTGGCCTTGCCTGCATGTTTGTTGTGGTAAAACCCTCAGAGCTCTATTTGCATCAAGCATTGAAGGTCTCCCTAGGAAATAGCTCATTATAAGACAGGAGAGAGTTGAGGGAAATACACTTGTTTCAAAATAATGGGATAGGGTTGGAGGAGAGTGTCATTTGGGCAAAATGTGATCAGTCGTATTATTTGTTCCCCATTCTGTCCCCTTTGGGAGTGGGGACAAAGAATAAAAACCTTAAGAGCTGTTTTACCAAAAAAATATCTTTAGACATTGAGAGCACAAAGAAACATTTTTGGTAACCTAAGTAACAGATGATAATAATTAACATTTATTGAGCTTTTCCTAATTTCTAAACATTTAACAGATATTGTCATAATCATCACAGTGGCCTTATATTTTTTAGATGAGGAAACTGAGGCTTAGAAGGGATATACATCTTGCCTATGGACATGAAGCTAAAAAGTGGCAGGTCCAGACTTTAACTCAAACCTCCCTGATATTAAAATCTATACTTTTAACCACATTGCAGTACTGTCTCCCCCCAGGGCCAACTGGATTACACGGGAATACAGAGTAGAAGCAGTAGGCTGAGAAGTCATTCGTGTCGGCCTACATCCACAGTGTAAGATGAGAGAATAATGGACACTAATGCACTGTCAGTATGGGTAGCTGATACATTTGCACCCTTATCAAAAGCCTCTTGTTGGCTTTTTGGCAACCTCTTCACTGCTGAATAAGAGAGGGAGAAAGTGGCTCCTGGCAGATGATAGGCTCGATGACCATGTTGAGAATACAAGTGAAATAACTCCTGGATTTCCCAGAATAATTAGGGAAGGATTCAAAGGCAATTGAATTTCTGTTAAATTGGGGACAGAATAAAATGAATTCTGTTTTGTTACCGTTCTCTTTTTTTTAAGATGTATTTTTTTAATTTTTCAATTACAGCTGACATCCAATATTATATTAGTTTCAGCGTACAGCATAATGGGTAGACATTTATATAACTTATGAAGTGATCCCCCCAATAAGTCTAGTACCCTCTGCAACACCATACACAGTTATTGCAATATTATGGACTATATTTCCTAAGCGGTACGTGATATCCCCGTGACTATTTTGTAGCTGCCAATTTGTACTTCTTAATTCCTTCACCTTTTTTGCTGTTTTTATGACCCTATTTTTAACCTCAGCCTATTTAGGCCTAGGGAAACAGGTTATGCAAAGAAACCTCTAAATCGGGATTTGTCTGGTATTGAAACAAGGAAAATGGACCCTTGTTTTATCTTTTGATGCCCTTTAATTTCAGTGTGTGACTTCTGGGAGAGTGAAAACAACTCCGATTGCTCTGTTTTCTTCCCTCTGAGCTTGCTTAGCAACAGGACAATTTCTGCCTCCTTTTCTCCCTAACCTCAATTATTATTCAAAAACTATTGCCAAGTGCAGGACCTTTACCAAATGAGAAAGTGCTCCATCACCAATCCTGTTGGGAACACCCACTCTGTACAAGAGGCACAGCGCAAGGGACTGTGGGCTTCAAAGACGAATAAGCTGTGGTTCACTTAGTTTCACCCTCATGGAGGGAGACAGATCTGTATGTAACTGATTACACACAAGACTGAATAAAACAGAGCCAAAAGGAGGCAAAGTAACAAAATGTACAGGGGGCTTTAGGCATCAAGTGGCATTCTTGCATGGGGGTTTTGCCCATCTTCTCCCTCAATCCTGTTTAAGTAGATGTATGTTTGGAGTAGGTGCTATTTCACATTATTCCTCTTGGCTTTCTCAGTCTGTGCCTTCAGTTATTTCATTCTTCTTGGGCTCCCTTACAGTGTTTTTCCCTGTCCGAATCTCTTTTCAGACACCCACTGAAATTACTGAGCTCCCTCTCAGAACCACCTTAAAATCAAACTCCTAACAATGTGTTCTTGCCAACCATTGCTCTTTAAGTCCATCTGTCTCCTCGTCTGCTGAGAAGAGTCCAAAAGTATTAGTAGGACTTTAATACTCCTTAAGCCACATGGGGGAAATGCATTTAAACTAGTTAATAAGACCACGGACTAAGGGCAAAGCACTAAGATCGACTTTTATGTACCCAATAACTGCCTTAGATGTCAGCTTTGCACCAGGGGGTCCTTAATGAGTTATGTAAGGGAGAGAGTCTTTGAAATGGTTTGGCCTTTCCTCCTTCCTTTATTAGCCAGTGTCTAGCCTACTCTTCTGGAACGAGCAGCTACAAAATGCAGAAGAGAGCAGCAGCAATAAGGAAAAAGCTTCATGATCGCAGGGACTTCTGACTTGTTCACTGCTCTATCTCCATTACCTAACACAAAGTGGTGCTCAATAAATATTTGCTGAAAGGAAGAGAGAAGGGGAGATTGAGTAAACATTGGTCTTGGCTTGTAGGAGATGAATTCTTAGGTCCCTTTTTACTGAGATGTTATGAACCAGTTAGAGTGAAAAGAACTTAAATTTGAAAAAGTCCATGAAACTCATCAAGTTGCATTGTTTTCTATCCTATCCTCTCTGTATGTAGAAGTTGTTCAACAGTGGTATGGCCGACATTGAGATGAAGCAAGGGAGACTAGAATCAAAGCAATGGAAAGAATTTCAAAAGGCCATTTATTTTATCTCCAGTTGGCAACTAAATCACCCCATAAAAGGCTGTGGGATGACATCATGGAGAGAGTGCAGGCTTTGGAGTCAGAGCTGGATTTGAATTCCTGTTCCGCTGCGTATAGTTTACGTGACCTTGGACAATTTAATAGCGTTGAGCTTCTGTTTCCTCTTCTATAAAATACATACTGTAAAGCGATATGCACATAATTAAATCCATTTTTAAAAGGCAGGCCTCAATTTCCCTTAAGATCGATCAGCATCTTACAAATTCCTAATCTTTTAATTCTACAAATTTTGTAATTCTGGCCTTTACTCATTTTTAAAAAAAACGTTTTACTTACTTTTGCTTGGATATCAGTTGAAAAATATCACTAGTGCCAAATCCCTGTTTGTACAATAACCCTTCATAAACTTGAAGATCTTTGTCAGGTCCCTTGTGTGCCTGTTGTAAAACCCAACCCCCACTTTGCCTTGTTCATCAGAGGTTTTTGAAGAATTTTTTTTAAACAGTTAGTGTAGCACTGGGTCTTAACCTGCCTGAAGACAAGGCCTTGTTTTCACTCTGGCAAAGGAAAACCTAAAACACTAATTGGAATTCTAACTATAGAAGATGTATATCAAAGCCAGAGGAAAAGAAAATGTATTATCTCCTTCTACGGAATGAAGGTTAAACTCTCTCCAAAGACTTTTAAGTTTCAAATAGTTGTTACACAGCTAATCGACTGACAAGGTGATTGGAGACAGAGGCATCTTTGCCTCTAACGGGAAGTGTTTAAAAATGGAGTACAATCATCTGCTAGATCAGGGACTGAGTGTTAGTCCTTTCTAATTTTCAGGGACCAGGGTCATGTCTGGCACCCAATGCTAGCCAGAAATCTCGGTGAAGCAGAATTGAAATAATTTTGTCACCTCCATAAAAACTATAAGCCTGTACAGGAATGCTTTTAAATAGAAAACCAGAGAATATAAAAGTTGAAACCTAATAATATTAATAGTATAATTTTTAAAGTGGTCCTACTATTTTCTTAAGAATATTGCCCTTTTAAAGCAAAGAATGTCACTTTATTATTTTTTTTTAAAAGCTATTGAAAACATATTTCAAAGGCCATCAGTTCTGGATCATAAACCACTGTCTCTTTCCTGGCTGTAATTAAAATTTCTCAGTAAGAAGATTTGTTTAAAAAATCAATTTGTCTCTGTAGAATAGATTCATTCCCATAAGCTTTTGTCTTCAGTAGATGGACCATTCTGCTGCATTTACTCAGGAGTTGCCATTTTCTTTGATGGCTGACATTCATTAATATACGTGCAGCAATGGAAACATTTCATAAATGTATGAAGGATACATTTCATAACTGTATGCTTTTATTTAAGACATAAAATAATCCAAATACATCAATGTCTTCTGTCTTGTAACTCAGTAAGAATGCTAATGGCTACATTATGGGGTTGCAATGCAGAGTAAGATAATGAATAGAAGTCATTCAACATATGTCTGGGACATAGAAGGTAGTAGGTGCCAAAATAATGTTATAAGTGATTATAGGAGCAACAGTAGTAAAGAGATCAGGTTCATCTCTCAGGCAGGCCTGAGTTCAAATCCCAGCTAATCTACTTTACAGCTATGAAATTTGGGGCAAGATTTTTAATCTCTGTAAGCCTTAGCTTGTCCATTTACAAAACCTGGATACTTAGGACATCTATCTTAAAGCCTTTTTTGAGAGGATTGAGTGAGATAATCCATTTAAAGAATCTAGTACAATATATGTTGCTTGGTATATATTCAATAAATGTCTACTATTATTGTTGCCATCATCATTAATCATAATAGTTAATTCATTTTGTCTGTACGTTTTTTCAGGGAAAAATGGTAAATAAATTAGATATCAAGACAAATAATAAAACACTTTCCAACATACTACCTCTGAATATTTCAGGTAGCATGGTAGTATAAACAATAATTCTTGTTCATTAACATTGTATATGATGGTTAAACTTGAGAATCAAATGAATCTAAAATCTTGAAGTGAAAGAAATAATAATTTAGTATAATAATTATAAATGAAGGTAGGGTATATATATTGGGGATCAGTTGGGGCTTTCACAGAACATAGATGATTCTTTTTCCTAAGACCTTGATACTTCCTGGAGAAGTGGTGGAAGTAAGCATGAGAATTTGAAAAATATCCCTCTTTGGTTATGATATGTTCTCCCATCCATTTTGAGGATCATTCACTTATTTATAAGATTAATAACTAAAGTTTATTTTTAAGAATTTTAGCTAAGTATAAAATATTTGAGAAATTATTTAAATTGGTAAAATAGAAAAAAAAAATCCCAGAAAGGATTCTAGAGGATGTTTGTTTACCCCAGTCATTTTGAAGAAAGTATTGAGATAATGACTTACCTGGTGTTAACAGATGAGGAGGTATGGAGCTCAGGCTAGGTTTCATTCTTTCTCTGCTATACCACTCTTTACAACTCTACAAAAACAAAATCTAGGGGCTGTTTAACCAAGCCTGGCTCTAAATCAGCTAGAGAAATTGATATATTTTGCTGTAGTCCAACAGTGAGTTCCTCAGACCATGAAAATCCTGTCATGTTCTACTTGGCTGTGGTTGTCTTTAGTATATATGTCAAAACCATGTGTTGATTTTGTCAATTCAGTGTGGGTAAAATTAATTTGATTAATTGTTAAATGAACTAATTTATGCATCTACTTTTCTTTCCAAAACTGTAACTCTTTTGTACGAGTATGAGCAATGGTGAGATTTGGCTCCACAGCCTTCGTATATTTCATCTTTGGAGCACTCAGACATTTTATAAAATAATTTACATTACCTCCTCAGAGATTGAGAATTGAATAATTTAGGGCATTAATGACATTTTAGGCCCAGGGCTCCACTTTATTCTAAGATTGCAAAAGTTTGTGAAATTCAACAGTATGTAGTTGAATTACAATTGTTCCATTCTCGGAAAGATTTCTCCTTTGTGATACAAGGATGCAACAGTTTCAGAACATGCATCTTATTCATGTTTAAATACAAACAAAAAAAAGCATGCCAGTCTTTTTCAAAAGTTCTATGAAATATTTCAACGGAATCTCATTGGCATTGATTTGGTCACATCTCTATCTCCAGACCCATCACTATGCACAGGAGAATCTGAGGCTTTGTGTAGCCAAGCTTGGCTTAGACATCATCTCTAGGTCAGGGTTGAAAGCAGTGTCACCAGGAGCATATATAGTGAGAGTAACAATTGATGGATCCCCAGTCAATGATTAGGATGCGCTGGATTCTGATTGGCCAAAAACTAACAAATGTGTACTCCTCTAGGGAAGGCTGATAAGCCATGGGATGGTAGAATAACAAGATGGGGACTCTGTAGTTGGTAAAGATGGAAGCTGAGAAACCACTAAAGGAAATCTTTAAAGCTATAAACATTTTATATGAATGAACATCAAAAAAATTTTTTACAGTTTTATTTTTGTGTACATATTTGCTTAACAGTCACTACATTTCTAGGCCAGGTTCAGGCAACTGTAGAGCTTTGATAAGTAGTTTATATTGTCTAGAACCAAGTTATGCTGCCAACCCAGTCTGGAACAAAATGAGAAATAATATCTTTCTAAAGAGAGGTTTAGAAATTCTGATCTAGTAGATTAAGATGTCTCCTTTCTCTGGTAGCAGGGCTGAGGCATACCTGGCTGCTAGACCACCATTCCTGTAGGGATAGCCAAGGACACAGGGTACATACCACCAATAACAAGACCAACCAATCCACCCTTTGTTACGGTACAGTTTTCATGATTCAAATCACCTGTATGCAATGGTATACTTACAAAACCTCTGTAAGATATGTTTGCTGTAAAAAATGGGATTACTTATGCCATTGGTAAGCCTGCAGCTATATGAGTCTGTGTCACATTTAAGATGCGTGCAACAAGACTGTTTGCCATTAGAGCAGCATTAAGTCCAATATATGGTCGTCCATGTTCAAGTAGATCCCTTTCTGCTTCTGGAAGTTGGTTAATTTTTCTTGTTATAATATCAAAAATCTGGTTTTCCTTGACAGCATAATCTGGTTCATGATTTTCCAATTGAGCCTTATGTTGCCCTCCCAGCAGTCGGTACTGCCTCTCCTCTTCCTCAGCTACTAAGGTTCACTGCAAGCTTTGCACAACTCGCCCAAAGATGGCGCAGCCATCTTTGGCTGACACACGACTCAGCCGACAACATCAAATTCTTCATCATTATAGTAGAAATACTATTTTTGAAATTTTGAAAGTTATTTTAGTAGTAGTGAGAATTGCAGTGCTACTTCATGTAGAAGGCAATATCTTTGTGAAATCTATCACCAAGAAAAGGTACTTCTGAAAAATATAATTAATTCAAAAGATTTTGGGGGGGAAAGCCTAAATTAGTAATGTGGAGAAGAGATAAAACAGCCCAAATTCCCACACCTCCCTTCAGAGCTAAAAGACCCTCTGAAGCAATCTGTATATTCTCCAAGGTCTAGATAGTCCACTGACATCAATAATCCTGTTCAACTCAACAAGCATGATGAAAATGGTTTTATATGCAATGTTAAATCCCTGAAAAACTTTAGGGATTAAGCAGAAAGATGCAACCAGACTATAAAGAAAATGTTTTCTGTGCATTTCCACATCCAACAGAGAGAAAAAAAAACAGCTGTAATCCGCATACGTAAATCAACAGAAAAAAAGAAAAACATGCTGTAAAATTTGAGGAAATTTTGCTTGGGACCAAGGACAAGAAAAACAAATGATTGTGCATTAGAGCTAAACATTTATATACAAATTTTTTGTGTTTTATTTTTAAATTTTTTCTCATACACAAATAAAATAAATATATTATTAAATTATATGGTTGTATGTAATATATTAAATAATATAAAATGTGATATATTGTTATTATACATAGTCACATAGTTGATAATTAACTATTCAATAAGTAAGGGCATTTTTGCTTCCTTTTCATCTTGCTCTCCTGAAATAAGTGATGAAGATTCTGATTCATTCATTGTAGCTTATTTCATCAAAAAGCTTGAAATCCTTAAGATGTAAATGTGTCTTTTCAGCAGGCTTTCATTCCCTTTTCTTTTTTTCTGGGGTATTATTGAGCTTTCCTGGTGATTTGGACACTGAGGAATGATAAAAAAAAAAAATATATATATATATATATATATATATATATATATATATATATATATATCTATTTCAATGATTTGTGGCTCATTATGGGCACTGAGGGACAAAGTTGAAATAAAAAATCACAATGAGATTTGATTGTTCCTCGAGTCGTGTCAAATGCTTCTTCTACATCTATTAATATGATCATAAGACTTTTATCTATTTTGTTTATGTGGTGTATCACGTTAATTGATTTGCGGATATTGAATCAAGCTTGCATCCCAGTAATAAATCCCATTTTATCATGGTGTATGATGTTTATAATGTACTACTGAATTCAGTTTGCTAATATTATGTTGATGATTTCTACATCTATGTTCATCAGGGATATTAGCATATATATATATATATATATATATACATATATATATATATTTATTTATTTTGTAATTGTCTGGTTTTGGAATCAGGGTAATGGTTGCCTCGTAGAACGAGCTTAGGAGCTTTCCCTCCTCTTGAATTTTTTGGAATAGTTTGAGAAGGATAGGCGTTAATTCTTCTTTTAAGATTTGGAAAAATTCACTTGTGAAGCCATCTGGTCCTGGACATTTGTCTGTTGGGAATTTTTTGATTATTGATTTGATTTTGTTAATAGTAATCAGTTCAGATTTTCTGTTTCTTCTTGATTCAGTCTTGGGAGATTGTATGGGTTTCTAGAAATTTATCCATTTCTTCTAGATTGTTCAATTTGTTGGTATATAATAGTTCATAATATTTTCTCATAATACTTTGTGTTTCTGTGGTGTAAGTTATCACTTCTCTTTCATTTCTGGTTTTATTTGGGTCCTCTCTTTTTTTCTTGATGAGTCTGGTTAAAGGTTTATTAACTAAGTTTATTTTTTCAAAGAACCAGCTCTTGATTTCATTGATCGTTTGTATTTTTTTAAGACTGTATTTTATATATTTCTGCTCTGATCTTTATTACTTCCTTCCTTCTACGCACTTTGGGCTTTGTGTGCTATTCTTTTTATATTCCATTAAGTATAAAGTTAGATTGTTTATTTGAGATTTTTCTTATTTCTTGAAGTAGACCTGTATTGCTATGAATTTTCCTTTTAGGAATGCTTTCACTATGTCCCATAGATTTGGGGTTGTTGTGTTTTCATTTTCATTTGTCTCAAGGTATCTTTTGATTTGTTCCTTGATCTCATTGTTGACCCATTCATTATTTAGTAGCATGTTAAGTAGCTTCAATGTGTTTGTGTGTTTTTCAGTTTTTTTTCTTGTAATTGATTTCTACTTTCATACCACTGTGGTCAGAGAAGATACTTGATATGATTTCAATGTTAAATTTATTGAGACTTGTTTTGTGGCCTAACGTGGTCTATCTAAGAAAATGTCCCATGTGTACTTGAAAAGAATGTATATTCTGCTGATTTGGAATGAAATACTCTAAAAATATCAATTAAATTTAGTCTAGTGTATCCTTTAAGGCTGCTGTTTCCTTGTTTATTTTCTGTGTAGAAAATCTGTCCATTGGTGTCAATGGGGTGCTAAAGTCCCCACTAGGAGCGCATTACTGTTGATGTCTGTCAATATTTGCCTTATATATTTAGGTACTCCTTTATATATTTAGGTACTCATTGGCTACATAAATGTTTACCAGGGTTATATCCTCTATTGGAACAATTCCTTTATCATTATGTAATATCCCTCTTTGTGTCTTATTACAGCCTTTCTTTTAGTGTATTGTCTGATATAAATATTTACTACCCCAGCTTTTTTTGTTTCCATTTGCATGGAGTATCTTTTTCCATCCTTTTACTTTCAGTCTGTGTTTGTCTTTTGATCTCTTACAGACAGTGAGTCTGTTGTAGACAGTATATGTATGGCTCTTGTTTTCTTATCCATTAAGCTACCCTATATCTTTTGATTAGAGTATTTAATCAATTTATATTTAAAGTGATTATTGATAGATACATAGTTATTGCCATTTTGTTGTTTATCTTTATGCTTCCTGGCACTGGTAGTCCAGGCTTGGGAGCATGATGTTGTGCTGGGGTCCCTCACTCCTCCAAGGGGAAACCTCTGTGGCTGAGGTATCTCTTCTGATTCTCAACTGCCACATGCAAGTGTGGGGCCAACCAATTCTACGTCTATACTCCTCCTACCAGTCTTGATATGGCTTCTTCTTTATATCCTTAGTTATAAAACTTTTGTTCAGCTAGACTTCAGGTGGTTGTCCAGATTGATTGTTCTATAATTTAATTGTAATTTTAATGTGGTCACAGGAAGTGGCAAGCACAGCATTTATCTACTCCACCATCTTGGATCTGCTCCTGAAATAAAACCTTTAAAAAAAAAAAAAATATATATATATATATATATATATATATATATGTATAGGCATTTCATTCTAGAACCAGGATTTTTTTAAAAATGGATTTTGGGTCAGAGTGGGGCAGTTGCTTAATTTATTCCTTACCCATGCCCATTGATATGCTCAAAGGCATGATGATATAAGTAAAGCCATATACATATTTGTTCACTCATTAAACAACTATTTATTGGAGTCACTGTATGTGCCAGAAATATAACACTGAACAAGATAAAGTATTTGCCTAGTAGGAAGACTAGTGGGAAGAGAGAAATTAAATTTTTAAAATGCTAAATTATAAATGTAGTAAGTGATACAAAGTATAAGCAAAGGTATGAGTGTCCAACCAAAATGGTTTGCGATGAAAGGAGTACTATCTGGGGTACATCTTGAAAGAAGAGTTAGATAGGTGGAGGTGGTGAGGGTAAAGGACTAATGGTAACAAGTGAAAGGAGTAATATTTTAAGCAGCGGATACTACATCTATGAAGGTTCTGAGATGGAAAGAAACATGAGATGGTCAATGAGCTATGAGAAGACCAATAGGAAGAAGACAGTGTGAGAGTGTGTGCCGAAACTGGAAAGATAAGCGGAGCAGAACTCATAAGATTCTTGAAGGCATAAGGATCTGAAGCTCTATAAACCAATAACAATGGAAATACATGAGGGAGATATTTTTGGAGTGCATGTCAATTTTTGGGTGTATGTGTGCTTTTTTTTTTTTTTGAAAGATCACCTTTTCCATTTTGGGGAATTAATTGGAGAAGTATATACACAGAAATAGGGAGACCATTTGTGTTTATCATGATGATCCAGAAAGAAGGTGTTGGTGACTTTGCCTTTGCCCACCAGTGGTATCAAAGTTGATGGAAATAGAAGGATCTGAAAGATATTTAAGAGGCAGAATCAATAATATAATGGGTGAAGTGAGTGAAAGTGACTTTCATGTTTCTAGATTGAATGAAGGCAGGGAGAGTGACCACTGACATTGGGGCCTCCAAAAGCAGAGGATGTTTTAGAAGAAGTTGATTTCAGTTCTGGAAATGTTGTTTATGTCATATCCAAGTGGAGGTAAGGAATTGACAGTTCATTATTTGGGCCTGGAATAGGGCAGAAAAGTCTAAACAAGACATATTTGCAAGTTTATTTAATAAACACTTGCAAGTGCTTACTATTTACCAGTCACTATCTAAACACTTTGTAAACAGTAAATTGTTTAATCTACCTGACAGTGCTCTGATGCAAGTACAGATGTTAATCCTATTTTACCCATGACAAAACTGGGGCCCAAAATTATTAAAATCACCCAGCTAGGACATGCAGAGCCAGGATTCAAACCCTGGCCTCTGACTCCTGAGCTCATACTCCCAACCCCAAGGCTTCCGGACTGAGCACGAGAAAAGAATGGCTGTAGGTGAGCCTATAGAATAATAAGAGAGAACAGAGCCCTAAGGAAATCCTCAGACTGTTAAAGGTCAGGAGAGGAGAGTGAATTGGAAAGGAGACAGATCACTTCTACAGATCCGTAAGACCCATTTGTCTCAACGTGTTTGTCCAGCAAGGCCTCACACTTCGAATTCAGCAGACCTCATAGAGGAGTCAGATTATGGTCATGTCCATTAGTGTGGGCACCCTCACCACCAGCTGCAAAGTCTTAGAGATTTATCCTGCTTGGAAAACCAGGACAGAGCTGCCATGCCACTTTCCAGGCTCTGCGTAATTGGTGTTCCTCCAAGGCTAACTCTTCTGCCAATAATTTGACTTGTATTATTTTTAGTGAAATATCATGTAGCAAGCTGCTCCTCCTAAAATATTTCCAGTCTGGAGTGCTGGCAAGAAAAAAAAAATCATAAAAGAAGAAAGCTGGGAGTGGAGGGCAACAGTGGAAAAAGAAAAAAATAATGAACATAGGATAGGGGTGAGTGGGTGGGAGGCAGCACACCCAAAAACTGTTGAGGAAAGAACATAATCTTTTAAGTGAGAAGGCTGTAAAGTCATCCACACAGTCTGGTCAATCTTAGTCTCAAGGAACCGCCACCCACCCATGTCCTCATCTTTCCTAATTAAGCAATTAATCATGGTCACAAGCCATTAATGAGAAATTTAATTAGAATATTGCTAGTTGAATTACTGTCAACTATTATTTGTATCAGGCAGCATTTAATCAGAGAAGGAAAAGTGTGTGTGTGTGTGTGTGTGTGTGTGTGTGTGTGTGTGTGTGTGTGTGTTTGGAGAGAGAGAGAGAGAGAGAAAGAGAAAGAGATATTGAGATTTTGTCATAAAAGTTTGACTTCATGCAACCGTGGGATCTGGCTCAGCAGTCACTGTAAGTCTGTTTTCTACCTATCTAACCCTGGAGTTTGAAGGCCTAAGAGCAAACCACTAGGAAAAGAAGATGGATGTAGAGTAAAGGAGAGCAAGGACCAATTGGAACCCACAAATATGAGTTGAAGCCCACAAGAATGGACTGACTTATTTCAGTTCTCATTTCCTCTGACCTTGATTAAATGGCTACCCTCTAGAAGTAGGGCTCCTTAGTCAAGGAACTAAATAGATACAACTGGTCCAGGAGTCACATAAGCTGAAGAAGCCTCCAAGAGAAGGTGCGCAGCGGTAGCCCATCTGCTGCCTCACAGCAACGAAGTGAGCCAGCAAAACAATGTCTATAACCTACAAAATGATTGTTGTTTCACCTTGTCCTCCAAATATCCCACTAAACTTTCTTTTGTGATCCACTTCAAATGGAATTGCGCAGAAAAGGGAATTTGGGGAAATGTATCTCAGCCTAGCCAATTGTTGACACATCACACAACCACCAAATTGTTATGACTATAGATATTTGCTAAACTGAAATAATGTGGTCAGCACTGTGCCAACAGCTTTACATTCTTATTTCATCTATTTTTGCCGCAACTCCACAAGTCTACTTGTCTATCACAGGTGAGGAAACTGAGGAAAAGAATTCCTCTTGAGCAACTTGCCCAAGCTCAGATGAGATTTATTTTTAAGTGGTAATATGTGCCGCTAAGTCTTGGAGTGTCTCTATTACCAGATTTTCTATAGCATTAGAATTTCTGTCCTAGATGGCTTAGTTAATAACTGCAACAGATAATCATTGTGCAATTTCTATCCCTGCTCCTGTTAAAAATAATCGGGCTGCAACATATGTAAATTAAGCCATCATGCTAAACTGATTCAGTAATGCATGTCAGTAATTTCTCAATAAAACTGGGGGGAAGATTTATGTAAAAGTGAAAATGTAACAAAGAATCAAATGTTTTTAATATCAAAATAATATCTTGAGAAATAAAAAGATAGTGTTGGAACTATTAGTATCTTGAGGGGATGTATTATTTAGTAACAAATTATATGTATTAGTGTTAGCTATTTAGTAAATTATAAAGGGAATGAATGGAAAGCCACATTACCATGCTGTGCCTTTAAGAAAACATACTCTTAAGAGAAAATAAAATAAAACCAGTCCTAAAATAATCAAAATGTTGGACTTCGCAGAGAAGGATTTTAAAGCAGCTATTTTGACTTTGTGATGAAGTTTAAAGAAATGTTCCTAATAGATGAAAGGACAGGAATTTTCAGAGAAGTTTAATCAATACAAAAAGAACCAAATGGGCATTCTAAAACTGAAAAAATATAACATCTAATATAAAATAAAATAAAAATTATCAGACGGACTTTAGAGCAGGGTGGCAACGACAGAGAAAAGAGTAAGTGAATCTGATGGTAGATTAACAAAAATTATCCAAAGTGAATCTCAGACACAAAAAAGATTTTAAAATGAACAGAATTTCAAGGACCTAGTAAATAATATCAGTTTAATTGGAATCCCCTAAGGAAGGAAGAGAGAGAACTGGGCCAGAAAAAAATTGGAAAAATAATGGCCAAATTTTCCCAAATTTACAATTCAATGTGTTCAAGAAGCACCAGATAAAACAAACATAAGAAGGTTTTGCTTTGAAACATCTTAAACTGTTGAAACCTGAATATAAAGAGCAAAAGTTGAAAACATCAAGAGAAAAGTGACAGATTGCATACAAGGTAACAATCATTTGATTAGCAAGTTGCTACTCATCAGAAACTATGGAGACCAGAAAAGAATCAAAAAATATCTTTAAATTGCTGAAAGAAAAAAAAATATACCACTGCCAACTTACAGTCCTATATCTGGTGAAAAAAAAAACTCTTCAAGAATGAAGGTGAAAGGAACATAGTATCACATAAAGGAAAACTAAAAAAAACATCACCAATAGTTCTGCACTACAAAAAAAAATGTTTTGTTTCTTTTATTCAGGCTGAAGGGAAATGATTGCAAATGGAACTATAGGTGTATAAATCCTCAAAGAAGAATGTCAGAAATGAAAATATCTGAGTAAATACAAATACTATATTTTTTACTTCTTCTTCTCAGAATTTCTTTACAAAACATCTGAGTGTTTAAGAGTTTGGAGGGCAGTCCACAAGACAGACCACCTTCCCTCTGACACCAACTGGCATTTTGGGATCCCTAAGACTATCCTCCGATTCCATAATTCATAAGAAGGGCTCACAGAACTCACCAAAAGCTATTATACTCAGGGTTATGGTTTATTTCAGTGAAAGAATACAGATTAAAATCAGTCAAGGAAAGAGACACATGGCAGAATCCAGGAGAGTTCCATGGGCAGAGCTTCCAATTGTCCTTTCCCAGTGGAGTTATAGAAAGTGCTAACTCATCCCAGAAATGCTGTGTGACAATACACATGGAATATTGCCAACTAGGAAAGGTCACCTGAGCCTTGATGTCCAAAAATGTTATTATGGCTCTGTTGCATAGACATGGTAGACCACTTACACTGTTAACCTTACTTTTCAGCCCTTCCAGAGGTTGAGCTGATAATCATGAATTATATTGTTTCTGTCTGCTGTGGCTCGAAGCCCTTGGGTAAATAGACACTCATATCAGAGAAGACATTCCAAGGACTTAGAGATCACCTTACAGGAGCAAAGGGCAAGGCTAGGCCTCACTTTAAGCGAGATCAGTTCTTCACCGTGTTTAAAGCCAAAATTATAACATTTTTTTGTGGTGTTGATAACGAATGTAGATGTAGCATAAAGACAAGGAGGAAATATATATCTATGGGTTGGAAGGGCTCTATATTTTATATGAAGTGGTATAATGTTAATTATAACTTGGCCTGTGAAAAGTAAAGACATATATTATAATCCATAGAACAGCTAAATGCAAAGAAGTATAATTAAAAAGTCAGTATGAATTTAAAATAAAGTTCTAAAAAAGTTCAAATAATCCAAAAAAAAATACAATAAAGAAGAATAAGACCCCATTTTTAAGAGCATCAAAAAATTAAAATGCTTGGGAATAAATTCAACAAAAGATGTGTAAGACCTATACACTAAAAGTTACAGAACTTCTTTTTTGTTTGTTTGTTTGTTTTGTTTGTTTTTGTTTATAAGTGAACACCTATTGAGCACTCACCAAGTGCTAAGAACCTGACATGTATTATTGTGTTTATTCTTCACAACAGCCCTATGCAGAAGGTACTATTATTATCTCCATTTTGTATCTGATGAAAATAGTATCCACCCTCTAAAAGCTCCACACTTCTGATGACAAGTTCAGATTGATCATTTAGAAACTTCCTCAGCAGAATAGCATGTCTTCCAATTCTGGAAAAGAAAGAACTTCTTATGCTCATTCTGGGGACCTAGTTTCTTATTCTTTTTGTCCCAGATGAGATTGATATGTCCAACCCACCAGCTTAAATTCCAGAAATCAGAGAGCAAACTCTAAATCTGAAGTGGTTTGTGTTTTATTTGTTTGTTTGTTTTTTGGCAACTCTAGGTAAAATTAACACATTTTTCATACTCACAGCATATCCCAACTCTGCTCCAGACAGGCCCAGATACCTGTAGAAATAAAAAATGTTCAAACCTATAGAGAATTTTTATACGAGTTTATGTGAGCCAAACTGACAACATATGCCAGGAAGCAAGATTATCAAATGCTCCAGAGAATAAAAGTTTTACAGATTCTTTTATACATTTAAAATTAAGGAGGAGACATAAGGAAGACTAGAGAAAGCAAGGCAGGGGTTGGATTACAGGATAGCTAACAAGATTATGTGTTCTCTTGAGGGTCAATACTCCCCTTCGAAGAGTATTACTTTCGGTTTTTCAAAGATGTGTTAACCTAGGTGCACAAGAACAACAGACAGAGCTGACTTAAACCTTTCACTAAAGAAGTTGTAAGCATGGGGCATGACAATATACCATGACGTACCCAATTAGGAATTTATGATCAGGTCACCCTGTGAGGTTCCTTTCCATAGAACCCCATTTTTTTGTCCACAGTTCCCGTTTTACTCAGATCAACCCCAAGGATGCACTGATGAGCAACCTTTTGGTCAGATACTGCGGTCTCACAGTGCTAGGAGAGTTTATTCCTAGAAGTCTCAGTATTGACGTCATCTTGCTGACCACAGGGGATGGGGCAATACTGTAACCAGGGAATCGGAGTTGAGGCCAAATTTTTCCCAGAGAAGGAAAGGTAGGGAAATGAAACGCAGTCAGGTCTTATGGCTTCTCATTGTGAAAAACACTATGGATCATTTCCAACTATGAACTATCATGATACGAGTTTTGCCTTCTGTCTCATTTTTCTGTATTTGGCATCTAGTATAACATTTACATAAGCCATGAAAAGAGTATTAGCAGTTATCTTACATGTTCAGTAATTATAAACTAGTGCACTATATAGAAAAACCCCAAGAAGAGGTATAACTATTATGATTTATATCATTAGCAAGTAGGTAAAAACAAACAAAATGGGTTCTGAGTTCAATCCATAGGTATAAAGACCTGTCGACGTCTTGGGATAGTTGACTACCTCTGATGTCAGCAGCTTATAAAACATCTCTAGGGAAATTAAAGAACAGCAAAATAAATGAAAGCCTATTCCATATTCAAGAATTAGAATATTTAATAGTGTCAAGATTTTAATGCTCCCCCAAATTATCTATAGATTCAATGCGATCCCTTTGAAAATCCTATCAGACTTTTTCTTTAAAGATATCAACAAGCCGCTTTTAATGTTATATGGAAAAACAATACCTAAAACAATTTTGAAGACTTAGAATGATTGAAGGACTTATACCATATGATTTCCAGACTTAACTATAAAGCTGCAGTCATCTATATCGTGTGATATTGGCATAAAGGTAGACATATAGTATCAGTGGACCAGCAGAGAGAGAAATTGATCTGTACTTCTAAGGGTCAATTGATTTTTATTTTTACCAGGATGTCAGGGTAATTTAATGGGAAAAAATGATAGTTGTTTCACCTAACAATGCTGCAGCAAATGGATGTCTGTTTGCACGAAACAGAACCTCAACCCTTACCTCACAACAGACACAAAATTAATTCAAAGTGAGTCATAGACATAATGTAAGTACTAAAGTTATGAAATTTCTAAAAATCAATTTTTTTCGTGAAATTGGATTAGGCAAAGATAGCTTAAGCTACAACAGAAAAGTAA
Source organism: Rhinolophus hipposideros (assembly GCF_964194185.1). NCBI lineage: Eukaryota > Metazoa > Chordata > Mammalia > Chiroptera > Rhinolophidae > Rhinolophus > Rhinolophus hipposideros. The sequence continues at coordinate 64,642,614 of NC_138055.1, read as the reverse complement.
GAAAATAGAAAACAAATTAGATGAAATGGACTTCAACAAATTTTTTAAATGTTTACTACTGAAAAACACACTTAAACTAACTATAATAGAAAGCAAGTCACAGACTAGGAGAAAAGATTTGCAAATTTGGGGGTTTGTATCCACTATATAAGGAAATCTTACAATTCAGTAAGGAGACAAACAGTAAAACACAAAAGAAGACTTCCACAACTGCTTCAGAAAGTGGCAAGAATAATGGGATAAGTGTCTTTGAAGTGAGGAGGTATATTTTGAGGGTGGATTAATGGCAATGTGTCTTTTACTGTAATAAGTGTTTTTTAAATTTAAGCATTCACCATATTGTTTGGTCACACCTCATATATAAAATACTACTCAGCTGAGAAAAGAATGAAACGTTGACATGCAACAACAACGGGTGAATCTTAAGAGCCTTTTGCTGAATGAAAGAATTTAACTGCATACTTTGTGATTCCATTTATACGAATTCTATAAAAGGCAAAACTACAATGACAAAGAGAAGAACAGTGGTTGCCTTGGTGATAAGGCTCAAAGAAAGGAATCAACTGCAAAAAGAATGTGGATATTTTCTGGAGTGATGGAAATGTTCTATGTCCTGACTGTGAATGTGATTACATGACTATATACAATTGCCAAACTCATCAAACTGTATACTTTAAGTGGATGAATTTTCATAAAAGCAAATTATATCTCAATAAAGCAGGGGTATAAAATACAAATTAAAAAATAGAAAATATAGGATGAACTCCAGGACCTACTCACGAAATATGTCTGTAGGGTATGCTTGTGCAAAAAGATACAAAAGATAACAGGACTTGACTCAGATCACTGGAACCAGGGCTTTGGGATTCTAATCCAGTCCTGTCTCTAGAAATTTCATCTATCAAGTGGCAATTTCTCTGGATCTCAGTTTCTTCAGGAAGGAAGGAAGGAAGGAAGGAAGGAAGGAAGGAAGGAAGGAAGGAAGGAAGGAAGGAAGGAAGGAAGGAAGGAAGGAAGGAAGGAAGGAAGGAAGGAAGGAAGGAAGGAAGGAAGGAAGGAAGGAAGGAAGGAAGGAAGGAAGGAAGGAAGGAAGGAAGGAAGGAAGGAAGGAAGGAAGGAAGGAAGGAAGGAAGGAAGGAAGGAAGGAAGGAAGGAAGGAAGGAAGGAAGGAAGGAAGGAAGGAAGGAAGGAAGGAAGGAAGGAAGGAAGGAAGGAAGGAAGGAAGGAAGGAAGGAAGGAAGGAAGGGAAAGAAAATGAGGAGCTTGTTTAGATGGCCTCTAGTGTCCTTACAGACAAATAACTACCTCATAGGCCCTTCTACTCTATTTCTTGCTCACGTCAAATGTGACTAATTTATCATGACCAAACTCCTGAGGAGCCCAGAATCCCAGTCTACACAGCATTCCAGGAAAGCAGTACCAACTACTGAATTGTGACTTGTGAGAACTTTTTTGTTTTACTCTAGAAAATAAGTAGTCTGTATAAGCAGTCTGAGTAGGATCTCAGAATCATACCTCAACTGATGGTTTTTGTAGTGCTAGCTAGTTCTATTATACTGCTAGTAGCTCAAAACGGAGAATGACTAGCAACTTCTGTATGACAAACTGGTGTAGAACAAAACACTCTAAGTTTGCATTGAAGCCAACCTCTCTAAATGTGGAATTCAGATAAACTCTAACAACATCTCAGGGGCTTGCTCATGTCCTTTCTGCTGCATAAAGTCTTTCTTTTCTTGATTACTGCATGCAGAGTCATTTATCACCTCTGAAATCCTTGCTCGTATTTCTGATCCTTCATGCAGCTTGACTCTGATACTGTCTCATAATAAAATTACATTCCTAGAAGTATCATCCCAAGCTGTATTTTATCTCAGCAGGAAATTGTACCATGATCAATTAGTGATATCTGCCACAGCCAAGGAGACTATGCCATGTGCCACCCCCGGTTTTCCAAGCACTGTTAAATGTTGTGTAAATGTGATCTCACTGAATCCTCACAACAATACTCTTAAGTAGGTATTATTTTCTCCATTTTGCAAATTGCATGAGTTTCTCAGAGTCCCACCCACCCCCATTGTAAATGATGGAATTGGGTTTCAAGGCCTGAATTTTCCCCATCAAACCATGCTGATTCTCTTTATAACACCACCTCCTACCCACTCAGTTCCTGGCAAGTACCTACCCCCAAATACATTCTTAGTAAACATTTGTACAGACTTAATAAATGGGAGACATGCCAACTTGCCATACAGCAGCCTAAAATAGGGAGGTTATTTTTTAGACACTGAAGCTGAGGGCAAGTCTGAATTACCGTGACAGATTTTTTTAAAAGCCATTCATGTTTGAAAATAAACAAAGTATTTACATGTCTATAATGCACAGGACATTGTGGCCAGATAAACATGTCTTCTAGTGATGAGATAGCAGGAGTATCATTTTCAGTACACACAAGGCAATACTAAAACCCATACGGCAATTAATCTATACTTTTTTCATGGTAAAAATTGTCATCAGTTGAAATTTTAACCACATTACTCCATGCTTAAAATTCTTCAGTGGGTTGTCATGCATATGAAAGTCCACAGCTCAGCCCTAAATGTTCTTCGTGATCTGATCAATATCTTTACTTTTAGCTGCATGTCTACATTCATTCGTCGGAGTAGCTTCACCTCGGTCATGCCATTAAAGCACTCACATGTCATGAAGTTTTACATCTTCTGTCTCTTTATGTACAGTATTCTTTTTCCCTGAACTGCCCTTTACTCTTCCTTAACACAAATTTAAAGCTTTAGCTCTTCTTGCGACTCTGTTCTGACCACCTGAGTCTAGTTAAAGATTCTTCATTCTTGCTTAGAATGTAACCCTGGATTCATCAGAGCATCTTTTTCAGTGTAATTATTGATTGCATTTTCACCCTTTTCTACCTGACCATAAGCTCTTTAAAGACACAGATCACATTTTATTTTATAACTATATCACCCAGAAGTCTGTCTGGAATATAATAGGAGCTTAATAATTATTTTTGGAATTCATGAGTATCAGTTCTGTTACAACATGACATATCGGTATAAAGAATATAAGGAAAAGATTAGCTACTTGTTTTTTTGCTTGGGGGGAAGGCCTGTTTTTCTAGGAGATGTGATAATCCATCTTCGAGTTTCTATTAGGCAATCTGGTGGAGACTGTAGTATTTCCCAATTTATGATTGCCAGTCTCACTTACAGTTTGGTTGGCCATGTGATGAGTAATGGTGAATTATATATGCAGAAATGAGTTAAGCCCCTTTTGAGCTTGGCTAAAAAAAATCTCCCATGTGTAATCTTCCACTCATATTATTTCCCTATTATCTGCTGTTGGGTGAGGCTAGGGTGACTTTGAAACCTCAGTACAGTGGAGCCACAAAATGGAAGTAGCCTAGATCACTGAGTCACTGCTTGGGGAAGAGCTGGTGCAGAGGCACCCACTTAGAAACATCCACACTGTGTGTTAAATCCCTGAGATTTGGGGATTATTTATTACAGAAGCTTATGTCATTTATCATGACTAATATAGTCAAATACGAATTCTATTTGCACCCATTTTGCAAGATTATACAAGATTCCACAGACATCTGAAAATGAAGCTTTTAAGGCCTTAAGGGAAAATCATTCAGTTAAGTAGCACTTATTAAATCTTCTCACTGTAACATGTTCATAGAAGAGAAATTGGAAGTTACAAAGAAAAACATTTCAGAATAGAGCAGATGGAGTGCATACTCAGAGGGGCCCTGATGAAGCGTGTATGTGGTATCAGAGGTCCACTCACAGTAGTTTTAGCAAGACTCTACCTTACCCTTAGGGCCCATGTATCTATAGAACGAGCAGAACTGCAGCTTGCTTGGCTCTTTCAGTGAACAGCTAGGAATAAAACAAAGTTAAGACTGTAATTTAAATGAATCCTGAGGATCTTGTGAGTGGGAAAGGCAAGATAAAGTATGTGTGGCAGGGGAGGGGGATCCCCAGAATATTGTCCAACGTAGGCTTTTCTTCCCATCAGCACGCCCCTTTTCTGATCCTTCCTGCTTCCAACTCCTGTTTTCCTCCCTGCAAGTGATGGTGTTTCTGCCACTAAAGTCGTGCTCTGTCTATTGAAGTAGCAACCAAAGTGTAACTGTAGAGATGTGGTCTCTGGTAAACAAGAAAGTAGAGAAACCTATGAAGTGAGTGCAGTTGTATACTCAAAACACCCTAAGGCTGGTCATTATAGGGATGACTTTCCCATGATATGTAGAGAACATTTGATTCAACTCTATGCTACTTGAATAGGACCTTAGAATGTTGCAAAACAAGGTAATGCAAAGATGAATAGCTATTGTAGGAACTTAGGAATTACCAGGTATGATCAGACTCATGGCTTAGTACTGATAGAGCCCCAAACAGAGACGTCACTCAGTTTTCAAGAGTTTATCTCAAAGGTTAATGCAGAGCACATCTCTTGGGGTGACCTATTCATTCTCTGTGATTTACTCTTATTGAGGAATAGCTCTGTGGCAGCCATGAAAATGTACAACTCAGATCTCCTGCTGTGAGGAATGTAACTAATGGATGGCTCCAGCTGCCCCATTCTGAGTCCACCACTACATTCATACCCAAGGCCATCCTTCCCATGAGCAGTTTTCATCAATGACTGAGTATGGTGGGAATACTAAGGCAGCCTACTTCCTACAAGGTTGCGAGAATGTTCTGATTCTTGACTTTGGCTCCAGGACTCCCTTTGGCTTGGCCAAAACTTTCTTAATGCTGCCATCTCAGATTGTGTCAGTCCAACCTTGCTTCCTTCTCTCCCTCACAGGGATTACCTCTGCATCATGGTGTCCTCTCAGCCTTCCCTTTATCCTTTAGAGGTGCTTTCCCTAGTAAATGGGGAAGCGTGTGTAATGCTATCTTGGAATCTGCTTCTTAGGAGGACCAAACTATTGCAAGATCCCATTTATAGGTGGGATTCCAAACACTAAGTCTGTGTTCAGAATCCTGTCCCAACTGCCATAGGATTAGACAACTGACCAAAATGGGACCATGGGATGCTTAATCCCAGGAACTTGGTGTGTAGAGGTCAGAGGTATGAAGATTGGTGGTCCATGGAGCTTGGGCATATTCAAGAGCTCCTTGGAGAAAAAGGCTATGGGCTCAAATGTTGAGACCCTGAAGCTGACTTCATATCTTCTTTTCCCATATTTTTGTTTTTAACTATTCTTTTATATTTTTGTGATTCTTCAGTTTCCTTCCACTGAATTTCCTCTTTTTCCTTTTGCTTAAGCTAGGCAGATTTGATTTCTGTTACTTGCAACTAGACAATCTGAATGACGATGATGAGGCACAAATCAGATCTTTCCTAAGGCTTCTGTGGTGCTGCAAACTTCATCCAAATCCTTTCCAGGACATGTATGGGTCAGGCCTCTGATGGTATCTCTGGGATATTCAGTTTTGACCTCTGCATGAAGTAGGCTTTATTTTTAAATGGTGAAAATCTTTATTTTTCTAGGGTATTGGACATACATTTAAAACTCACAAAGTAAAGTTGAAAAACAACCCAAGCATGACTTACTGAAAGAACATTTTAATAGTTAAAAGTTATGGAAAAGGATTTGTCGAACATCATTTACAAAATCTCACACACAAAGAGAAGATACTCAGAAATTATGTAAAGGAGACTTATCCTACATAGGCACCCAGTGAGAAAGGTCAGAGAGTAAGGTTACCTAAAGCAACATATTTTCTGTCTGGATCTTACAGAGATTTTTACCTTCAAATGTTGAGTTGCTAATAAAACAGAAAAGATCTTAGATAACGGGGTGGGGGTAAAAAACACTACAAGATGACACAAAATAGGGAAAAACAGAAGAAAATGTCTCACGGATTACATTCTTTGAAAACACTCTTACACCAGCCCATAGTTCTCTGGCAATGTCAGCATATTTCTAAATGACCTGAAGGCACACCTAATGAGGACTGAACTCATCAGAAAGCGCCAATGACAAAATGGCAGTAAATCACATCATTTGTTCATTATTAACGTAAGAATCAGAATCTGAGCTGAGATTGGAAGCCCAAAGTTCTCTAAACCACTTGAGATATCCGCGTGATAAAACAGGCCACATCACCTCTGGAAGTACAGCTGCTGGTATGTTTTTAGTTTTATGAGAAAAGTTTGCATTTTTTTTCACTTAGTTTTCTGAGTGATTCAGAAACAGATGGCAGAACTTTTAAGGATTGTTTTTAAAGCCTCTAGAAATCTGGCTTTTTTTTTCCTCTTTGTTATAGTCATACACTAGTCCATTGACCATACTTAACGGGGAAAAAGTGAATAAAGTCATAAGTGTAATATACACTCAGACACATGGAAGCTTAGTCACATAAAAGGATGTGGTATAGATTTTCAATCAAAAGAATTAGGTGATAAACGGAGAATCTAGTTGACCTCAAACATTCCCTCAGGAGTTCTCAAATATGTTTTCGAACACCAGACAAGCTCATCATTTCTGGTCCAAGTGACAAAGTCTAGATATATACATCGTTACCTGAATACGGATCCCCAAAGCTCTCCTGAGTCATTTCAAAAGCTTTTCATTTGGGTTGGAAACAGAGAGAAAGGCCGACGATCAGTCATCATCTGCTTAAACTCCATTGACAGAATTAAAGAGCATAATTTGATTTCTGGCCTGACTTACTTCTGTCTTAATCTTTTTGGAAGCAGAGGAAAGATGGCAGTCATGCTGTGGAACATTCTTTCCTGCATACTCTAAGTAGGGACCAAAGCATACCTTTCCCTCAGAGGCCCAGTGACATATTTTTCTCCACAGATGATCTGGAGCAAGGTGAGGTCACCATGTGGCTAGTATGTCAACCCCGACTCACTCTGGGCCACTGACTTCTCTCCTTGTAGGTACATAGCTCATTTAGCAGCTCATCTCTTCCTGCCCAGTGAGCTCTGTGGTCCTTCTTTCCAATGTTCTATTAGCAATTGCTTGAACAAAAACAAAACCAAAAATCATCCCCGGGAGAAACAGTAATTTATAATCCATTTGAAGGACAGTCTAAATCCAGATGGAGAAGAGATATGTCTGCACTTAGTAACAAAGGAGCCAATATTTACAGTGGTTCTTATGAGCCATGCACTATGTGATTTAACTTACTTCATTCTTACTACAACTCTATGAGTCATATACTCTTATTAACACAAATTTACTCTTATTAACACACATGTACTCTTATTAACACAAACCATGATACAGAGAAAGTAAAAGAAAAAAATGTGAGAGTATCTAGTCATATCATAGAGTAAGAAATATTCATAGAGTAAGAACTAGAGGTGAGATTTGAGTCCAGGTAGTCTGGTTGAAAGCACTGGGACCTTTTTAGCACTACGTTGTATTTCCTCTCTACCTCCTAATTAAGTAAACATAATCTGTAAAGATGTACCTCTGTCCATTGTTGAAATTACATTCTGCATGATTTTTTCGAAACTTTTAGCTTGTTAGAGCTTAAATTTTTTCCAGAATCTTTTCTCTCTGTTTGCATATCTAACAGAAACCCACAGGGATGGTCTGCCCCAAAGAGAAAGTCTCCAGTTCTTTATGAAATGTTACCTCTACTGCTCAGAATTCCAAAATTACAAGGTTTTGTTTTCAGTGTCTTGCTCTTGTGTAGTTATATTTGTTTTTCAGCTCTGCCCTCTCCTACTAAAGAAGGTCAGTAACTTATCCATATATATATATCCCTTTATATATATATATATATATATATATATCCCTTTATATATATATAAAGCTATGGTTCCATGAGGCAATTGCTTGTAGACTTAGTCTCCAGTAGACTTAGTTTCAGGTTTTTAAATCCCTTCTTAACCACCCTTCCTTGGTAGAGAATGCTCAAGGGCAGTGTATGTAGCCACTACTAATATGCACACTTTCTTTAATTTGGGTGGCTACTCTCTTCTGGTTAAGGAACAAACCACTGAACCCTATTTTCATGGTATCAAACATGAGCATGGGTGAAAAGACTATAAGGAATGTACAAAGAAATTTTATTATGATTCAATTATGTGAAAGGTGTTTTACCTCCTTTTGTGGGAAGCTATACAGAAAATAAAACACACAGCCCAAGAGAAGGTGGTTTGGCCAGAACCTACCCACTCTGACTAAAATACATTCAATACTATGAAAGTGACTTATTGAGTAATCAAGATTCCTCGAGCCAATAATTTCCATTGCTGCCACTGTCTGCCTCCAGAGACGGGAAATAAACAGCCCATCTCCAGCCCACATAAAACACAGATGCCTCCCAAACCACAAGTTTGCCCTGGAAACTTGTCACAGTCATGCCAGCTGCCTGTGTTGTTACTTTGCACAGATCCCATCACAGACAGGAGGATTTTACTGTTGCAGAAAAAACAGCCTAAGGAAGCAAGCGAAAAATAAACATGTGATCCTTTCCAATCAAATAATGAAAAAATGTGAACATGTATTTTAAAGTTCATATAAAAATGGGAAATCAAAAAGTTTGGGTTCATTCAACTTTATCCCATTCAGCATCTATTAGGCTGGTGCAAAAGTAATTGCAGTTTTTGCAATTATTTTTAACCTTTTTATATTATAGTGCATGGAACATGGTAAGTGCTCAACAATGTGTGATGAATGAACTTCTGTAAAATGTATCAGATTAAAAGATTCCACGAGGTACATACAGCAGGGATATAAATCAGGTATCTTGCAAGGTTGTCTTACAGAGGGAACTAGCTAGCCCTGGCTTTCAGTCAACAGAGGGAGCACTGAAAAGATCAGGGCTTCCCACTTCATTAGTCCACTGCTGGGCCAGCAGGACCAGACAAGGAAGGAAAGCCACATGGAAGAGGGTGGAGATCACTAAACTAAGTATCTTGCCATTCAGCTGATTAATAAGCCATCTTACAATGCTACAAGCCTGAAAGCTATGCATTTCTTTGCAAAATGATTATCCCTCTCTCTTGCTTCTTTTTAGCAATGCCCATTCTCTAGGCTTCTGGCTAAGGTAAACAGAAAAAGGCCAATCATTTCCAGGTCCAACAAAGCAGCTTAGTAATTTTGTTGACTAAAAAACTAGGTGAAGGACCATGAACTCCAACTAATTAAAGTCTTTCAAATATTTTAAAATCAATTCCAAATGACTTAGACTAACTCTAAATTTATTTTCTTAGTGTTGCCCAAGAAACAGTTCTATCCTGTACCCAGATCAATTTTCTGCTCTTCCCTGTTCTGTGTTCTGGAAAGCTCACCTGTGTGACTGCATCACCTGGACTCCTGTGCCCTCTGGCTTTCAGTCTCCTTTAGCCAGTAAAATGCACTGGCAGGAGATCAGAAGATGGGAGAGGGAAGCCATCAGGGCCATTCTTCTTGGCCCTTTCTGCTGGATTGTGACTTTGGCAGTAGCTTTAAGCTGCTCTAACTACAGCTCTTTCTCTAGCTCAGCTCCCTTCTCCTTCCCTCTTTTGGCCTATGGGTGGTAGTGGAATCCCACAGTTAGTTGTCGTTGGCTGCCCCCACCACCATTCCTTGTTGAGTCCCTTAAAATCCTCCACCAATGCAATAGTCTCTTCAATAAATTACTTTCAGTTAAACTCTTCCGACTGATATATCATGTTGAAGAGTTTCCCTTTTATCCTAAGTATATCAGGAAACCATTGAAATGTTTTAAGGATCAGGGAAGGAATGTGGGCGTAAAGTCATAATTAGATTTGAATTTTAAAAATGTAATTCTGGTTTTGGAAATAGATTGGAGACAGAAGAGTGTACATGTGGATAGAGCAGTTAGGGGATTATTAGAGTGGTCCAGAGGAGAAATGATGGGCTTGGGCGATGGTGTGGGTAAAGGTGAAGAGGAAGGATTCAAGAGATGTTTGAATGTAAAATCAACAGAACCTAGTGATGGAATCAATATGGAGAGAGGGAGGTAGGGGAGAGATTGAGATGTCAAAAGTAAATTCTTGTTGAGGGGTTTGGACCATGCAGGACTGGATAAGAAACGCAGTATTGGAAGACCTGATGTCTAGGATAACGCTTTTTACTTTGATTTGGGGCATGCTCATTTTTAGTTCTCTTTAAGCTATCCAAGTAGACACATAAATACACAAGTCTAATAACTGAGTAGAGCTCTAGACTTGAATTTGCATTTGAGAGTTGCCTCTATATAGGTGTTAATTAACCCTGCGAATGATGACCCCTGGGAATGAGAAGTGCTTTCAACGTCCCAGATAAAAATCTTATGGAGACTCTTTAGGGACCCTAAAAATATGGACAAATGAACAAATTTCTGAAATGAACCTCCCAGCTGGTTTTTTATTGCTCAGATCAGGTGCAAACATCAATACAACATTAAAAAATTACAATAATAAAAAGAAATGTCTTTTATAAGTACATATTATATTGTTTTTCAAGTCCGATGAAGAGGTTTTAATGCCTTACAAGAGGATGGATGCTAAGTGAACAAAGTGATATACTTATATTCTCAAAAAACATGTTTTTTCACCCTAAAGTGCTAGGACTTTATATTGCACACATTTAAGTGAAGTTGTCATGGTAACTAACTGCAGAGGCTTGCTATCACTATTTATGCTATTCCATGCCCTCACAAGATTGCCTAGGTTCATATCCATCTCACTCACATCTAATTCAAGAAAGAAATTCTTCTTGATCCAGAGTCCTTTCTTCTTCACCAATTGCCAGAGAAACTTTCCTAGATTCTTATTCCTATATCCTCTAAGCCTGGATCTGATTATGCTGTAGGATCTCACCTTTATCCATTTTCTAATTAAAATGGCTAAATCTGAACATGTGGAACGTA